>NC_042360.1:3413364-4095537 GCF_002563875.1 Besnoitia besnoiti | reverse complement strand
ACCCTAAACCCTAAACCCTAAACCCTAAACCCTAAACCCTAAACCCTAAACCCTAAACCCTAAACCCTAAAACCCTAAACCCTAAACCCTAAACCCTAAACCCTAAACCCTAAACCCTAAACCCTAAACCCTAAAACCCTAAACCCTAAACCCTAAACCCTAAACCCTAAACCCTAAACCCTAAACCCTAAACCCTAAACCCTAAACCCTAAACCCTAAACCCTAAACCCTAAACCCTAAACCCTAAACCCTAAACCCTAAACCCTAAACCCTAAACCCTAAACCCTAAACCCTAAACCCTAAACCCTAAACCCTAAACCCTAAACCCTAAACCCTAAACCCTAAACCCTAAACCCTAAACCCTAAACCCTAAACCCTAAACCCTAAACCCTAAACCCTAAACCCTAAACCCTAAACCCTAAACCCTAAACCCTAAACCCTAAACCCTAAACCCTAAACCCTAAAACCCTAAACCCTAAACCCTAAACCCTAAACCCTAAACCCTAAACCCTAAACCCTAAACCCTAAAACCCTAAACCCTAAACCCTAAACCCTAAACCCTAAACCCTAAAACCCTAAACCCTAAACCCTAAACCCTAAACCCTAAACCCTAAACCCTAAACCCTAAACCCTAAAACCCTAAACCCTAAACCCTAAACCCTAAAAAACCCTAAACCCTAAACCCTAAACCCTAAACCCTAAAACCCTAAACCCTAAACCCTAAACCCTAAACCCTAAAAAAAAACCTAAACCCTAAACCCTAAACCCTAAACCCTAAACCCTAAACCCTAAACCCTAAACCCTAAACCCTAAACCCTAAACCCTAAACCCTAACCCTAAACCCTAAACCCTAAACCCTAAACCCTATGCTCAAAGTCGCCGAACAGTGCTTCACAACCCTAGCGGGCCTCCCGTGGCAGCGACGACGGCTCCCCTCTGCACTCTGGTTGGCTTTGCATTCGTCGACTGCGTAAGCCGAAGAACGCGATGCCTGCAGCGACGGCGGTCGTGGACACTAGTGATGTCGAGCGCTGCGGTGATTGCCAGTGGAGTCGGCTACTCTCCTTGCTGCTGGTCTTTGAGACGTTGGGTAGGCAAGAAGCCGCTGCACGAGCCACACATTGCCTCTGAAAGTGACAGCAGCCAACAGGCAGATAACGTTTTCGCGGACTTTGATATGTTATCTATTCCGATTGCACTACGAGGCCTCCGCTATCAGCTGTGCATCACAGGGAGGCGCAGCTGTATAAACAGCTTCGTTGCCCAGAAGTGAGTATTAACCTAGCACCCAGCACCGCTGATCCGAAAGTTGCAGGCCGTCTGGCCTCACGGCGAAAGCGAGGCGATGATTGTTTTTGTTTGTGACAGCAGTTCGCGAGGTAGTGTCAGCATTTCTGTCAGGAAGCGGACGCACCGGTACCATGCGCACGCAGCTCATCGGCAAAGCTGTTGCGTTACGACAGGTGGTAGGCGTCTCGCGGAGGACGGGCAAATGTTTTGGGCGGCCCCGTTCCAGAGCGCATCGAGTAGAAGACCAACACCACAGGGAGACGAGGTGTCAGGCCGCGAGATATTTGATCGACCCTTGTGCGCAGAAGCTCACTCCGCTTTAAGGAAGACGTTGTTCAGCCACGTGGCATGAGCGTTCGTTTGTTTGTGATACGTCTGCGGAGAAAACGAGCGAGTGGACACAAGTCGGTGAGGCAGAATTAGCATACGGGTAGGTACCACTCGTCGTGTACCGCGCAGCATGTACTGTTCCACTTTCCATTTCGTTTCCCGCTAGACACGCCGCTCATGCCTCACGACAGTGCCCTATAAAAACTCTGTGTGCGCATTTGTGCGCCACTGAAGAGCACAGTAATTAGCGCTACATCTGGCGTCTAACATTTCGTATTCGCTTCCAGAATCAGGACGTATGAAAACATCGCGCTCTTCCGGGAGGAAAAAGGGGAGAAGGGAGAGGATGAGACCGCGGAACAGGTGAATTGCGGCGCGGGAGTGCAACCTAGAGTGGGGGTGATTCTTCAGGAGTCGGTGTTGTGGATAACTGGCCTTGTATCAAGCTTAATCTGTTTCAGGAGCGGTGGCGGAGCAGTCCCTTGATAGAATTTGCATGCTTATCCAGAGCGAGCTGTCGCCAATCTGTGAGCGCACATGGCCTTACCGATGACGCACACAGTTAGAGAATGTAAGCCGCAGCCAAATAGCGATGAGAGGGAATCCCGCGGTAAGAGCAGCGAGACAACAACACCCAAGCTGTACCCCTTCTCGATGTTGCCCCCCCACTGACGCCTCCAGGGCTCGCCCGTGTTTGCCTACCGCGTAGTGTGTCGGCTGCTCTGCTAGGAGTGAACGCGTGTGCTGACAACCCAGTTTCTCGCTCATTTTCTCTGCCACCATGACTGCACACAGAAATTATCCACGGCAACTAATGTGGCGACTGAAGAATGGTGTGGGTCGCAGTGGGTGCAACTCTTCTTCATCTCCCGCTTCCCATTGTCGTGCTGAGGATTTTTCTGAGCTGCCAAACAGCGCAGTGGTGTTCATGTACACTCTGTGTCTACCTCGGCTGGCAGCGCCGTTCCGGCTAGCTCGATGTTTTCAGGAGCTCCCGTTGCCGGCTGGTCGAGTGCGATGAGGGTACGAGATTCACGTCTTTGATCAGAGGCGGGCGGAAGCATCGGCAGGAATGCTGCGTAGTCGAGCCCCGAGTGGCTGCGGCAGTGTCTGTGGGAGAGCACGATTGGGGAACGCCGTACAATGGAAATCAGTTTACACAGTGCTGCAGCTATGGCATATGCTGGTGAGTGAGACGTGAATTTTATCTCGGCATAGCTGGTACGTGGCACGCACGAGGCCAGTGCATTGGGTGACTCGATGCAGGGGCGAGGCGGCCGAAGGAAGACACGCCTCGTTTCGACCGTTGTGTTGGCGCGGGCTGCGTCAAGATAAGGCGTGGGGAAGTGCGGCATCGAACCTCGTGGTGAGAGTTGTTGTCTACATCTTTGCGTGCGTGGCGGAGCATGAAGTGGCAAAACAGCACGCCTCAGACAGCTGGCGAAGAGCGGCGCAGAAGGCAATCAAAAATGCCATGCGCCCTGCTCGTGACGAATACGTGGTTTCACGTAGCGGTCTCACTGTCTTTGTAACTGACGAAAGGGGCGTCTTCATGTTGATGAGTCAAATAACGTCGGTGGCAGACGAGTCGCATTGTATGGAACCACGTCGATGATGCGCTGATGACTGCTGGTTGATAATTCTCTGTTTGTGGAGGCTGCTCCACGAGAGGAGCACTCATAAGGCGGGATTCTGGTCCAGCGTCACCGCCTCTCATCAGTCGCGCATCGTCTGGCAAGCGCAGCGATACTGGCAAGGTTTCCAGGCGGTGAGGACGAAGATATCGTTTCCGTGGAACGGCAGTGATTGGCTACTCGCGGACACGGGTTGTGTGTTTATGCGTGTCTGTGGGTCAGTCGATTCACATAGGGAACTGAATTGGAAACTGAATGTGCGGCAAGTGATACTGCCAGGCGCTCCCCTAGTCCCTTTCGGCGCTCGCCGCTTGGCCCTGTCTGTTAAAGCCGCTTGAGTAACTGCAGCGCCTTGACCACGCAACCGGAGACCGGCGAAGCTTGTGTGGCTCTGTTGGCATTCCCACGTCGTTGTGCGGTGATGGACGCAATCCCTCAGCGTGAACGAGTAAGCCGCGGGGCCACGTAGAACAGAGCGGGGGGAAAGCGGGCGGCCTCGGGGGGGTGCGGGGGGAGGGGGGGTCGCTGGCGTGCACAGTATACTGGGGCGGCCTGTACGCGGGTGTTGCAGCTCCGCATTCTCAGCTTCTCACGACAGGTTTAGCATGACGCGGCCCGTTTTCCAGTGTCTCACCATGGATTTCACGCATCCTCTGTGTGTTTGCACAGAGTGTCGCCAACGAGGGGCGCCGCGGCGGACCAGTCGCCGTGCCATTCCGTATACCTCCAGGCGCCAATGTGTTGCAACTTTGGTCGTGCATAGTGCCTTTGGGGTGCGGTGCTCGGGAAGTTTGCCTGCTGGTTGCACCCAGCGCAATGAGGCCAGGAGGCAGACTATTCATGTGGGGAGCGAGAATATCACCGGTTTTCTTGCCCCTGATCCGCATCAGTTTGCTTGCATGTGCCTGTGCCCAATCTCGGTATGCCCCACGACCGCTCACAAAGGTGTGCAGTTGGAGACTGCACGCAAAGGATGCAGACTTGACAGGTTTCGGTGGTGAGGCCGAAGCGTATGGGGCTGCGGCTCACAGAAGGTGTCAGACGATCTGTGCGTGCGAAAGAGTTGCAAGGAGGTCGAAGGCGGTTGCCACAAGGTGGACCTGGTCAAGCGGAAACCAAGTCTACGCGGAGTAGATGCGTGGCATATATCGGGCACAGCGGAAACCTGGCCATGGCTGGCAGCAAGTACGTCAGGTGTAGGAAGAAGCAGAAAAAGGATTAGGGTGCCGGATGGGCAGGCGGTGTTCTATCGAATGGCGTATCGCAGGCGTGGAGCATCACGAGCGTGTGTGTGTGTTTGTGCCAGGCGGGCGCGCGGTGCATCGTGATCGCCGCTGGGTGGGTGATTGGCATTGCTTTGTTTTGAATGAGCGGGGGGTGCCCCACGGCTCGGGAAGTCGGCAACAGCCGGTACCCCGTTCGGGTCCGCCGTGCTACGTGATGAGATATTTGCAAGGATCTGTTTGTCTATGTGGCCAGGGCAAATGTATATCGCGAAGACTGTGGTGACTGTTCCACTCCTAGCAGTACTCCCAGCGGCACCATGCACAAATTTGATTTAGTATCTGTAGCCGCACGTATGTGTCTCTGTCTTCTTGTGCTGGGACCTGTTTGCTCCCGGCTTCACGTCCTGCTTCTTTCTGGCAAGGCCGAGGCTAGCCGTCCTGCTTCTTTCTGGCAAGGCCGAGCCTGGCCGTCCTGCTTCTTTCTGGTGAGGCCGAGGTTAGCCGGATGTTCAAGAGACGTGGCATATATGGTCGCGCTCAACCAAGGTGTCCACCCGGTAACGTCCGGCAGCTGTGAGTATCGTCGATGATGTGATTGTGCTCAGAATGGGTCTTCGAAATGGTGCACTGAACAGGAACGTGATTCTGTGATGGAACCCACAAGGGTGTGGCGACGACTGTCAATACATGCACGTCAGCACGCGATGGCCTGTGTCGATCGTGCGGTGCACGGTCTGAGTCTGTGTGTTGGGGGGCGAACGCTGGCAGCTTTTGAGAAGGAGGTGTCACAAGGAGATGTCATGTCGCTTTGGTGGCTGCGCAGGAGCAAGAGGTAAGGCATGCGCAAGTCTCAAAATGGAACTGAAGGACGGGTGCTCGCTAGGGGCGTGGATGGGGCTGGAACTGGTGCCGAGGCATGATAGAACAGGAGCGACTTCGTTGCCAAGTAGCGCTTGTCGAACAGGAGCGTCACGCTGCGGCCCGATTAGGCTTTGCAGACGTATCGGGGTCTGCATTTGTAGCCACGCTGCGTACGAATGAAGGTCTCTTCCGCAGGTTGCACATGCCAATGGGCCCTGTGAGGAGGGAGCAGGAAGGCATACTGGTGTGGAAATGTCCAGAAAAAAGATGTACGTCGAGGCCACGGCATTACCGCCACTCCGTCCTGACCCGGCGGCCCCCGGGAAGTGGACATGTTGGGCCAAAATAGTCGAGTGTGATGAACGGCTACACAGTTGTTGTCTTGGAGAGCGGGCGAGGCAGCACTTCTCGCCGACGACCGCGTACCTGAATCACAGACGACCGTGCGAGTTGTCGGCGTGTGCGATTCTCGTTTGCATTCGTGATTCTGTCCCGCGTGTCGATCGCTCGTAGCCGTCGAGTTGCGTCGGGAAACAAAAGCAAGCATTTCGAGTTCGTGGACACAGTGTAGATGCATGGTCGCGTCAGCACCAATCAGCTGCCGACCGGATGTTTTGCATTGCGGCTGTGCCTGCTGGTTGCGTGTCGTGCTCAGCAGTCCCGACCAAGGGCGACTCTTTATGTTGGCTTTGAGCATCCGTGGCACACACACTTTTGTGTGGCTCGTTCTCAGTCCACACCGCGACAGCCCGGGTGGTGAGAAACCGCTGCAAATCCGAGCCAGCGGGGGCCGAGGTTCGAGGACTGTCGGTCATCTGCTTTCCTTCCCAATCGGCACCTTGTCACACGGCAGCGTTCTCAAGTACTACGAAGGCCTAGTGGTTACGTGCTCTAACATGCACATCTGAGTCGCAGCCTGAAAGGTGCAGCTCGAGTGCGCGCTCTCGGTAGTCTGTCGGGACCTGCTTGACATCTTTTTTCGCACTGCACTGATCTGCCGTTGTGCCATCGCTGCCCGATGGTCCATCCATACCTTCGTCTGCCGTGCGAGTGGTGCCAAGACAAACAAAGTGAGCCGTCGTCTCGTTATCCAACGTTCTCGAATCGTGCCAGTGAGTGCTCCGGAGTCTGTACACAGGCACGCCTGTGGCATGTGGTGGAGTGGCCTGATCTATGGCTGTGGTGTGGCGTGAGCACTCCGCCCGCCATCTGCAGCTGAGATGGCCAGCGGAGTGCAATAGCCAGGCATGAGCGTGTCTGGGGGAATTCTGTCTCATGGATAGCTGGTACGCCGGGTTTTGAGATTCATTTGGATTCCCCGGAACTGGGGTTTCGAGTGCAAGTAGTGAAGCGAGTTTCATATGTTGTCTCCGGTTATATGGACGGCGTGGCCGCCGAGCTAGCAAGCGTGCACGCGCTGGTAGCTGACGTACAGTAAGGGGCTTGCACAAATTGGCGAGCGGAACTAGTCGGTTACCAGCGAGAACCGGGGGGCATCTAGTTAGTCGCCGCACAGCAGCTATCACTCTTGCGGAAAGGCTCGTTTCGCTTGAGCTCAGGCGGTGCCAGTGCAACCGAGGCAGGCGCGAAGCGGTTTCATGTCCTAGCAACGGGCTGGGGAATGTACGCGTGTTGCGATTTTCGCTATACAGACGTATTTCCGTTGGACGTGGATGTCACTACACGCGTCGCAAGTATCGCTATAGCATTCCGGCCTTGTCATGGGGCCCAGAGACGCAGACAGACGTGGCAGTGGTACATGCCGTGACACTGCGGGCTCCTGGTTGCTGGGCCTTCAGGAAGCTAAAGTATAGATCAAGGCGATAGGGAGTGGCACGACATGACTCAAGTTGGTTGACAAGCTCCACCTCGTCCGCACAGATACAGCTGGAGACTACTTTGTGCGGACGCCTGGGTAGGCGAGCATATTCCGCATCCGCTGGATCGGGCTTGTGTTCGCACTGCAGGTGCGAGTTGCCAAACGGTTGGAAGTCTTGTGGACACTTTTGACGATTAGAACCGGATAGGTTCTCGTACAGCGAGTGCTACCGATCCTATTCATGTAGTCGAGAAAGTCGCGCAGCAATCCCTTCTTCGCCACTTGAAGAAACCCGAGGGCTTGTTGATGCAGGACTCCCTCTGACCTTCGTACACGCTGACAGGCAGCCACGCTGCCGGAGCTCATACGTGCCAGTTGACCAATTGTTTATGCCATCGTATCCGTACGAGTCACCGTAGAGGCCCGAACGGGACCGACGTGGTCGCAAGGTGTTCCTGGACAGCGGCCATCCTATGGATAGGATATCCGCGTGGGTCATTAGCAGTCGTGTCGATGCATCGATGGAGTAACTTCACCCTCGTGCTGTGTTTGTCTCGCCGGCGGAGGCGGTGCGGACTCTGACGCACAACAGCGATGGTAGCCACATGTGACCCCAGAAAAAGGCGTAGATTGCTGAAGCCTAAGAAGCAGTACCATTCGCGTCGTCCGCCCCCATGTGGGCTCACTTCCCGCCTTGCACCTTTCGAATGGCTGCTGTCCCGCAGGGGCTGGTTCCCGTATAGTGCGTTACGCCTGGAGCTCATACAGCCTCTACGCTTCGGTTGTTTTATCGCTTGTCACATCTTGTCACAATATCGAGAGGTGGTCCATTGGGATGGAAGTACTATGCAGTCCTGGTGCTCTCCGCGTCGCGGTGTGCGCGAGGCCGTGCGCAGTCATGCCGAATGTGGCCGGTGGTTTCGTCGTCGGCGCCCCGTTCAGCTGAGTTTCATCACTGGGGAGGGGGCAAGGGAGTGGTGTGTTTTGAAGCGTTACTTGTAGGGTTTTACACCATAGGGGCGGTGTTGGCCGCCGATCAATCGTCTTATGGCTGTGCCAGCTTGCAGTGGGTTCATAAAAAGAGGGTGTTGATGGAAGGGACCCCGGGCCGGTTCCACCGATGTGTGAAACGTCCAGCACCAGAGACATAGATGACGTTTGAACCACGTATCAGCATGATCAGGGTGCCCTGTGTGCGGGCTCGCCTTTGCGCCAGCGGCCATCGCGCGCTGCGTTCCGGGTTGCACCGGGTGAGACTGAAGATGTGACTGAGTCCCTTAATGGGGCTTGCATGAAGCTGTAGAATTTGGAACATGGCGTGCTGCCCTGCTTGTTAACTGCTGTTCTAGCGCGAGTTGCCATGAACGGTTGCGCTGGGCTGCGCCTCGGTGCGGGGAATCTGCCTAAGCAGTGGCGACATTGTCCCTGCTGGAAGGCTTTTTCCGAGACCTGCCCTTGCCACTGGGGTCTCGTGGTGTCGTGATGCATGGAAACAGCTGTCACAGAAAGTAAGACCGAGTAGGATTTTAATGGCCAGCGCCGGTCGGTGTGTCTAACAGTGGGACACAATTCCTGCTATCCGGCATACCCCGGTGTCTTCCCTCACGACTCCTAAAATGCCCGATGCGCTGTCGTGGGCGAACTCACTGTAGATGTTGGTGATTACCGGCCCAAGGCCTGCAAGCAGTGTCGATAAACTCTTTGCTTTCGTTTCTAAGTATGGGGGCATTTGAGATCCCCGGGCGCGGCGATTCCCACTGTTGCAATATGGTTTGTAGTGTTGCCGGGTGGCTGCATTGGTGGGAATGGGCGCAGGTACGCAGAACCCAAGAACAGCCGTAGGACCACAGACTTTAGGATAAGGTTGGAAGGTTTCCTCGACGCATGACCAACAATGCAGTAGTCCTCATCGTTCTCCACAGAAACCGTACCATGTGGCAGAGATGCTCGGGCAACCCGGAGTTCCGAGTATTGGTGAAGCTCTACTGCTACACGCTACGAACGCTGGAAATCGCTTCTGCCACCGGAGTCATTTTTCAGGTATCCGGACCGCTGGTCTTGGCCGTACTGCAATTGCGTTTGCCATGGTCATAAGACGTGGGACCGATGCCTGTTGCTGCATGTTTGTGGTTTCTTGTGAGGCTGTCGATCCTAAGCAGCCTGCTGGAATCCGCTGTGACTCGCTCAGCTGACGTGTGCATGCAAAGCCCTCTGGTGTGAACCTGAACGTGTCTGACACACATACGGCAGTTCCCACGTGGCTCCGAGGGTGTCCCATTTCTCTGCTTGGATGTGCCCGCCGCACCCGTAAACGTGTCGCCGCCTGCTTTTGCATCAGATATGATGGCCGACGCTGACGAGTACCTGTGAGCATCCAGCGACTGTCTTGCCCTCGTGCCGTAGACACTGCACGCTACCAACTGCCCCGTCCTACGCTATTCGACATTTGTTCATTGCACGCCCTGTATCACATGTCTCTCCCCGAGAACGCTGATGCGCGTGCTGAGCAGCGAACCGGGCAGGGCATGCACATTTGATTCGGCTAGATGTAGCGCAGGTGAGTCTAAATGTACCTCTATGTGGTGAGGCGGTTGTATTATCACATGCTCACTACCAGCTTGCCGGTGTTGTGTGTGGCCCCAAGGGGGGTCCATATTACGCGAGACCGGCAAATGGGTGGATTTGGGGCATGCAACATACTCGGCGGATTTCATTTTTGAAGCGACCCACATAAGTGACGTGCCACACAGCTCCACGCTTCCATTGCTACTGACCAACTTTGGTTGGATGGGAACATGTGTGTCGGGGGTGACAACGGTGAACGCGCCAGTCGTGTTCCGGCGTTGTGTGCCTTCCCGTGTCAACCAATATCACGGCGCGCGTAGTGGTGTAGGTCGAGAGGGTAGGTGGTAGGATACCATGACACCGACTTGGGGGACGTGTCTGGGTGTGATGTCGTGCTCACGCGTGCCCGTGCAATGGATTCCAGAAGAAGCCGGTAAGGCATCTGTAGATGGCACAGGCGGGATGGAGCTAGTCGTTTCATAGAGAGCATGGATGGGGACGGTCCATTCCACGGCGACGGCGGTGGGTGCGGGCAGCAATGGTGCCTCTCCAGAGTTCCAACGGGGCACTGAGATTCTCGATGACGCCTTGCCAGAAGCGAGGCGGGGTCGATGGGCATTCGATGAGGGTCCACTCCGTAGTGAAGAGTCTCCAATCCATATCACGCACTGTAAGGCCGAGAGTTCGGCAACGTTGTGGTTGTTATCTTGGGTGAGCAGGGCCATCTGGCCCAGTGACGGTTCAACATTTGTGAGAGCGAAACGGTCACCTCTACCTGAGCATGGTGGTGGAACCTTCTGGCTCATGCTTGGTTGCGTGCTTGGAGATGACGGTGCCCTTTGGTGCTGGCAAAACGTTTTCACCCTGGTCACCTGCATGAATGCAAATGCTGATTGGTGAACAAGTCCAGTCGATTGCGTTGAGAGGGCGTCACATCAAACGGGTTACTCCCCTACGTTATGTCTGTCATGCTCTGACGGTCTGGAACAGCGTTTCGTACGTTGGTTGCTCCAGTTGCTTCCTGAACGTGGCGGAACACGGGTCACCCTGCGCGCAACGCGTGCGCGGTTAGAGGTGCTCCTCGCTCCACTATTACGCCGCAACATGATGCATGGCGTTTCACCGCCCCCGTGGAAGTCTCGCATCCGTGTCAAATCTGGAAGCACGCGCCGGGTGCTTTCCGCGATATTCAATAGTTGCTAGTCGCGAGATCTCGGAGACACGCGGTCTGGTGAGGGCTGTTTTATACATGGGCAATCTCGAAAGAGATCAAGCAGGGCTGCCATTTCAGGAATCTTCGGTTAGGTATGTCCCGTGAGCGATGGTTGTGGCGTGCATGTTTCCGTCGGCTTCCCGGTCTGTCGGGCCGGAGCCACAAATGCAAAGAAAGGCAACGAACATCGGGCTAGCGAGCGGCCCAGGTGCTCGCACATGATTTCCGGTACATGCTGCACATCCTTCAGGTTCTTTCTGTACACCGTGAGTGATCCCTCGCAATTGCGTTGCGCGGCCTTATCTCTGAACGGGTTTTAAGCGTTTGCTCGAACGCAGCCGAGCTTTCAAGAAGCATGTAGTCGGTGGATGAAAGACGCAATCACAAAGTGCAAGTGTGCGCTACCGACGTTGTAAACTCTAATGAATGCTTTAGTCTTGGGCGAACACCCTGATGGCTTTAACGAAACCGCAGAGGTGGTGTCTTGCAACATGGGTGAGGTATTCGGAATGCTTGTGTCGCCTGGAAAAGCAGTCCCGTCGGGCGTAACAGTCTCCAGGCCGCACACCTAAGTCAGGCTGGGACGGGCGACTCGAACTGTGTAGCATCATAAACGTAGGTGGACGCCATTCGTCTTGGCAGCGATACTGGGCAGCACAAACTTTAGGGAAGGACGGCGACCTTATTGGGTGCTTCCCGTCGGGCTTGGTGAAGGTTTGGGCGAGTTTGCGTGTTGGCATCCTTCGCAGCCGTTCACAGCGATACGATGACGGTGCTCTAGATTTGGGTTTTCAATTTCATGCTGGAATGGTTTGTCGCTTGAGCTAAGCCGCGACGACCAATGAACGCAATAAGCTGAAATGACCAAAGGCAGTGATTGGCCAAACTGCAAGGATCTACCGACGCATGAATCAGTACACCGCGCGTTTGGTTGGTGATAGTCGGCGCGTTGTCACTTCAGAGTGATACTGAAACGCACAAACATTCCAGCTCAATATTCCTGAGATAGCGGATAAGCAGTCCTTCACTGTTCGTGGCGGGGGAACAGATCCGTGAGTGTGCCTCGGGCTCGTGGTCTTTGAGGCCACCAGTTATGAATTACTGTCGGTGGTGCAGCTGACTGCAATGCATACCTTCGTCACCGCTATGAAGAGTTGTCTGTTGGCTAGCGCTAACTGGGAATTCGAGTGATGTTGCCGTGTCGAACACCACTGTTGATTGCCGCAACATCTCATGACGGCGGCAAGCATCAGCAGGATCCATGCCTCTGCGGGGGGATGCGGACGGTGGCGGTTGGTGTGAACCCTGCTCTGGTGACAGCCGAACAACGTGTGTCTGTCGGTTATGTCCCTTGACGGACACCCGCAGGTCCCCAGCCGCTAGCGGAGAAATTGTGGAGCAACTGCAACCCCCCTGGGTTACGCAAGCAAGCTCCAGTCAGAATGTTGGAGTGGAGTTGCACCAGACAGTGTATCGCGCACCTTTGTCAGCTTTGTTTTGCTGTGTTTTACTTTCTATAACTTGTAGAAACACACTCGCCACCACAAGCTGACAAATATAATTCACTCCCCCACTATATAATGGTGATCGGCGATGTCTTGCCATATTTCATCAGAAAACAGAGACAGTAGGCCCTGACGACGGCGTCAGGCAAAACACCCACTTCGATAGGACGGGAACGTAGGAGGCGTGGTCCGGTTCTCAGCTCAGTGGCACTTGTGTTCCCACGTAGGATGATGGCCAGTAGCTGTGACGATCTTGAATCCGGAGACCTGTGCTCGTGCTGGATGCACGTTGTGGGCAGCGTAAACCGTCCGCTGTCGCAAATATTTGCATGCGATAGCTGTGATGGCGGGGGCTCCGCCGAGGTAGCTCAAGCTGTTTACAGTGGAGGTGCTGATGGGGGACTCGGGTGCGAGCTTTGAACTGGTGTGAAAGGATCAGAACAAGCACGAGTTCCGGGAAGCGGGCGTGATGCTTTCCTTTTCGGTCGACAGTCTGGGTCTTGTACTGTATCCCCCTAAAGCCCCGGAGTGGCAATGGTATCATGCACCTGTGTGGCATTACCAATATCCTCTAAAGAGCGTAGGCACCTTGAAAGAGCTGGCGCTTCGTTGGACATACTAATATCTCTATCTAAAGAAGTGATAAGCATCGCCCAAGGGCCAACGACGTGCCGGTCGACAACGCCATGCGACACCCCTGTACGATGTAGTGCGGCCGCCGGCAAGCGGCACTGCAGCCTAAAGTTGCAGACCGTCTTCGACGCACATGTCACTAGCTGATGGAGAGAATGAGTGACCGTTCACTCGCGTAGGTGCACGGTCAGGGATGAATCAACACTTGCCCTCACAATGCGAAGCAACCCACTTATCACGACCTGCGTGCCTTACGAATCTGTCCTCGGATGACACCTCTCCGGATAGAAGAGTGGACGATGAGAACATTGTAGCAACTAGATCTGTCTGTTACGTTCGCTCTTCAGCACCAGCGGGATCTCGTAAGATGACAAAGGGGGAGGTTCAGGGCCCAATCAACAGAGCACCTCTACTACGATGTGGGGCAGGGTGTTGGCTCACGACGCCTGATATAGTTTATCTTGCCTCCACCAGTGAAAAGGCGCAGCCATATGAGCATGTGGGGCATTGTATCACGCACTGTTGCAACCGGTTAGCGGGGCTAAGACGGAACACGATTGACTTTATAAGTAGTCGAATAGGTTTACGGGGAACTACGAGCTGTCGGCCGGCAATGCCTGCAATGCAACACCTCTGTACGATGTAATGAGGCCGCCGGCAGGGGTTACTACAGCGTGAAGTCGCAGGGCGTCTTCGACGCACATGTCACGAGCTGGTGGAGAGATTGAGTTACTGTTCACACGCATATGTGCGCGGTCACGCATCAATCGACGCTTGCCTGAACAATGCGGAGCAACACACTTATCGCGTCCTGCGTGCCTTACGAATCTGCCATCGAATGGCACCTCTCCGGATAGAAGAGTGGACAATGAGTACAACTAGATATGTCTGTCACTTTCGCTCTTCATCTCCAGGAGAATCAAGTAAGATGACAACGGGGGAGGTTCAGGGGCCTGTCAACAGAGCACGTCTAGTGCGATGTGGGGCAGGGTGTTGGCTCACGATGCCCGATGTAGTTTGTGTTGACTTCAAGGAAGGAAATGCTCAGCCATATGAGCATGTGGGGCATTGTATCACGCACTGTAGAAACCAGTTAGCGAGAGTGGATTACGATTGAATTCACACCTTCGCTGAGATGGTCATCTGGTGGTCTCATGAGCAGTTCTGCACTACTTGACGCATGCAGCGCCGGCAAGTATGTTGCTTATAAAGGCAGGTCGCAACCGCGCACACGCGGAACGAAACCACATATCCACATATTGGCATGACAGCATTCGTCGCCCTGCGTGTCAGATCTCATATACGCATGCGTCTGATGTGCCTGACAGCGACATACCGCAACGCCTGCGCCATGTATAGCGCACGAGCGCGCTGTCGAATCGAAAGCCTCGAGGAGGTGTGCTAGGAGGCCAGCGCAGAGGCAGCATTCGTGAAGGCGAACGGCGCCTCTGCAGGTCCAATGTCGGAGAGGGATGCGCAGCTTAGGAGCCCAGCAGCTCGCAGCGTCGTAGACGGCTGTGGTGGTGAGTTGTGGAAGTCGTCAAGGTCCGCTGTGGTGCTAACGTACGCCTCGTTTCTCTCTGAACAGGCAGCGCTGTACCGGCTCATGCATGTATCCAGTCGTCCGCAGTTTCCACTACCGAGCAGTGAAGTCTGCCGGGACTGAGTCCTCGGTGTGGCTAGAGGCGGAGTGGAACTAACGTTTCTGATTGCTATGAAGTCTACTACCGGCCGTTCGCACCCGCACCCGGACGGCATGCAAGATCGGGGACGCGTCGCAGCGTACAGCGGTTTACACAGCGCTGCAGCTATGGCACATGCTTGTGAGTGAGACATCAATTTTATCTCGGGATAGCTGGTACGTGGCAGGTGCAGGGCTGGTTCACCGGGTGATTGGCTGCAGGGGCGAGGCGGCCGAAGGAAGACACGCCTTCCTTCAATCGTTGTGTTGGCGCGGGCTGCGTCAGGATAAGGCGTGGGAGAGTGCGGCATCCAACCTCGTGATGAGAGTTGCTGTCTACATCATTGCGTGCGTGGCGAAGCACGAAGTAGCAAAACAGCACGCCTCAGACAGCTGGCGACGAACGGCGCAGAAGGCGACCAAAAATACCATACACCCTGCTCGTGACGAATACGTGATTTCACATAGCGCACTCACTGTCTTTGTAACTGCCGAACGGGGCATCTTCATGTTGATGAGTCAAATAACGTCGGTGGCAGACGACTCGCATTGTATAGAACCACGTCGATGAGGCGCTGATGACTGCTGATTGATAATTCTCTGTTTGTGGAGGCTGTTCCACGAGGGGAGCACTCGTAAAGTGGGGTCCTGCTCCAGCGTCACCGCCTCTCATCAGTCGCGCGTCGTCTGGCAAGCGAAGCGATACTGGCAATGTTTCAAGGCGGTAAGGAGCAAGTTAGCTCTGTGAAATGGCGGTGGTTGGCTAGTCCCGACACGGATAGTGTGTTTGTGCGTGTCTGTGGATCAGTCGATTCAAATAGGAAACTGAATTGAAAACTGAATGTGCGGCAAGTGATACTGCTAGGCGCTCCCCTAGTCCCTTTCGGCGCTCGCCGCTTGGCCCTGTCTGTTAAAGCCGCTTGAGTAACTGCAGCGCCTTGACCACGCAACTGGGGACCAGCGAAGCTTGTGTGGCTCTGTTGGCATTCCCACGTCGTTGTGCGGTGATGGACGCAATCCTTCAGCAAGAAAAAGTAAGCGGCGGGGCCACGTAGAACAGGGAGGGGGAAAGCGGGCGGCGTCGGCGGGGGTGCGGGGGGAGGGGGGGTCGCTGGCGTGCACAGTATACGGGAGGGGCTGTAGGCAGGAGCTGCAACTCCGCATCCTCAGCTTCTCACGACAGGTCCAGCATGACGCGGCCCGCCTTTCCGGTGTCACACCATGGATTTCACGCATCCTCTATGTGTTTGCACAGAGTGTCGCCAACGAGGGGCGCCGCGGCGGACCAGTCGCCGTGCCATTCCGTATACCTCCAGGCGCCAATGTGTTACAATTTTGGTCGTGCATAGTGCTTTTGGGGTGCGGTGCTCGGGAAGTCTGCCTGCTGGTTTCATCCGGCGCAATGAGGCCAGGAGGCAGACGTTTCGTGTGGGGAGTGAAAGTGGCATTGGTTCCCTTGCCGCTGATCCGCATCAGGTTTTTTGCGTGTGTCTATGGCCAATCTCGGTATGCCCCGCGACCGCTCACGAAGGTGCGCAGTTGGAGACTGCACGCAAAGGATGGAGGCTTGACAGGTTTCAGTGGTGAGGCCGTAGCATATGGGGTTACGGCTCACAGAGGGTGTCAGACGATCTGTGCGTGCGAAGGAGTTGCAAGGAGGTCGAAGGCGGTTGCCACAAGGTGGACCTGGTCAGGCGGAAACCAAGTCCACGCGGAGTAGCTGCGTGGCATATATGTGGCACAGCGGAAACCTGGCCATGGCTGGCAGCACGTAAGTCAGATGTAGGAAGATGCAGAAAAAGGTTTAGAGTGCCGGATGGGCAGGCGCTGTTCTATTGAATGGCGCACCGAAGGCATGGAGCATCACGAGCGTGTGTGTGTGTTTGTGCCAGGCGGGCGCGCGGTGCATCGTGATCGCCGCTGGGTGGGTGATTGGCGTTGCTTTGTTTTGAATGAGCGGTGCCCCATGGCTCAAGAAGTTGGCAACAGCCGGCACCCCGTTCGGGTTCGCCGTTCTAACTGATGAGGTATTTGCAAGGATCGTTTTGTCTATGTGGCCAGGGCAAATGTGTATCGCGAAGACTGTGGTGACTGTTGCACCCTAGCAGTACTCCCAGCGGCACCATGCACAAATTTGATTTAGTATCTGTAGCCGCACGTATGTGTCTCTGTCTTCTTGTGCTGGGACATGTTTGCTCCCGGATTCACGTCCTGCTTCTTTCTGGCAAGGCCGAGGCTAGCCGTCCTGCTTCTTTCTGGCAAGGCCGAGCCTGGCCGTCCTGCTTCTTTCTGGTGAGGCCGAGGTTAGCCGGATGTTCAAGAGACGTGGCATATATGGTCGCGCTTAACCAAGGTGTCCACCTGGTAAAGTCCGGCAGCTGGGAGTATCGTCGATGATGTGATAGTGCTAAAAATGAGGCTAAAAATGAGTCTTCGAAATGGTGCCCTGAGCAGGATCGTGGTTCTGTGATGGAACGCACAAGGGCGTCGCGACGACTGTCAATACATGCACGTCAGCACGCGGTGGCTTGTGTCGACCGTGCGGTGCACGGTCTGAGTCCATGTGTTGTGGGGCGAACGCTGGCAGCCTTTGAGAATGAGGTGTCACAAGGAGATGTCATGTCGCTTTGGTGGCTGCGCAGGAGCAAGAGGTAAGGCATGCGCAAGTCTCAAAATGGAACTGAAGGACGGGTGCTTGCTAGGGGCGTGGATGGGGCTGGAACTGGTGCCGAGGCATGATAGAACAGGAGCGACTTTGTTGCCAAGTAGCGCTTGTCGAACAGGAGCGTCACGCTGCGGGTCGATTAGGCTTTGCATACGTATCGGGGTCTGCATTTGTAGCCACGCTGCGTACGAATGAAGGTCTCTTCCGCAGGTTGCACATGCCAATGGGCCCTGTGAGGAGGGAGCAGGAAAGCGTACTGGTGTGGAAATGTCCAGAGAAAAGATGTACGTCGAGGCTACGGCATTACTGCCACTCCGTCCTGACCCGGCGGCCCCCGGGAAGTGGACGTGTTCGGCCAAAATGCTCGGGCGTGATGAACAGCTACACAGTTGTTTTTACGGAGAGTCGCTGACGCAGCGCTTCTCGCCGATAGGAGCGTCGGTGGGCGTGTCCCTGGACCGCGCACACGGGGTCGCTGACGAACCGACACGTGAGCATTCGGCGTTTGCGTGTTTTATTAGACTTTTGAGGGTTCGCCTGTGCCCGTGAGGTTCCCACATCCGGCGAGGCGACAGGTAGGGCTTGCACATTTCACCCACGTTCGACACATGTCTGCCACTTTTTGTCACAGCAGAAGGTCCTGAGGGCGGCGTGCACCTTGCGGCTTGTGCTGTGTGCTATTTTCATTTTCGTCTTTGGTGCGAGTGGAGAGAGAGAGCAAGCCTTTCGGCGTTTCCCGCCTCTGGAGCCCTGTGCCGATCACCAGAGGTGGTTGGGGCACACGTCTGCCGCACGAGGCAGGAGAGAGTGGCCGGGGACCGTAGCGCAGTGCTGTGCCACGCCCAGCTGAACTGACGGACAGAGCAGCGTTGGCATCCAGAATTCGTTCTGGGGTGTCTGACAGAGTACGCTGTGCACGTTCGTCGTTTGGCAACAGCTCGTACGTCGCGTGTTCAGGTTAAGTCGCACTGCCGCCGTTCACAGATCCGGGATTTGTTGAGGGTACGAGCTGTAGAACGCTTGAGGTATCGTGCAGTGCGTGGGTAGCTGTGGAATAATGGTGGCGAGGTCAGGTAGATAGACGGAAGCATTGGTCATTGTAGGGAATATGAGTTCGCATGTCAGCGCACAGTGTTGGATTCGTTTTTATGAGACTAGGAGTTTGACCACGTATGTATTTCCCAATGGCAGCACCCACTCGGTCTGAAAACGGGAATCGTGTATCCTGATGGGCACACAGGTGGACGAGGTACGACATGGTGCAGGAGGCCCTTGATGAGACGGAGAGTAAGACACAGATGCCGATCAGCGTGTCTCTTACTGAAGACGGCTACTCAGGATACTCTAGCTGCCATGGTGACGTACCTGGGGTGCCCCCGCGTCCTGTGCATGTGCTTCCTCGCGGGCCCAGTACGCAGTCGAGATCGAAGGTGACGTCACAGGGACTGAGTGACCGTCGGGAGGTGACACCGCACGGCCGACTTTATTCAGTGGAAGAAAGTACGGCTGCTTACTGCTTCTCCACTTGAGGATGCCCGAATGATGATGTTTGGGGGTGCAGGATTCGCTCTGAGTTTTCGTACACGCTAAGAGGCAGCCACGCTGCCGGAGCTCATACCTGCCAGTCCACCAAGTGTTTAATGCATCGGATCTTTACGAGATCCGCTGAGGCCCGAACGGGACCAACGTGGTCGCAGGGTGTTCCAGGACAGCCGCCTTCCTATGGATAGGATATCCGCGTGGGTCATTATCAGCCGTGTGGATGCGTCGATGGAGTAACATCAACCTCGTGCTGTGTTTGTCTCGCCCGCGGAGGCGGCGCGGACTCTGATGAACAACAGCGATGGTAGCCAAATGTGACCTCAGAAAAAAAGTAGATGGCTGAAACCTAAGAAGCAGTACCACTCGCGTTGTCCGCCCCCATGTGGGCTCACTTCCCACCTTGCAATTTCTGAATGACGGCTGTCCCGCAGGGCCTGGTTTCCGTATGGTGCATTATACCCGGAGCTTCACAGCCTCTACCTTTTGGTTGTTTTTTCGTTTTTCACTTTGTCACATTATTGAGAGGTGGTCCGTCGGGGTGGCCGTGCTGCGCAGTTACGCCGAAGGTGGCACTAGGTTTCGTCATTGGCGCCCCGTTGTCTTTGGTGTGCTGTTATGTTTGGGATGGAGGCTGGCGCAGGCCTCCGTGTTATTAGTCCTCATATTCATCGAACTGAAAAGTATACGGTTGCGGTATTTCCGTGGAATTTCTCAGAATGTACGCTTGTGACGTGGTGACTCCTGGAAAGTGCCGACCAGCCACAACGTCTGCGTGGAAGTGTGGAATGGGAGTAGAGGTGTGTGGTGGCGAGGAAGGGCTGCTGCATTTGTCGGATGATTCGTTGGGGGCTGCTTTCGGATGAACAGACATCCCTGGTGACGTGTCCGTGTCTGAGAAGGAGTGTGGACTGCGCTGCACGCACTCAGAAAAGTCCACTCGCTACGGAGGCCCACACGCGTGGTCGTCACGTAGGGCAAGCTTGAGTGTCATGGGGCGAAACAAATGTTACGGGAATATCGCGCGCTCGACGTCGAGAACGAAGGAAACGCGGAAGAGGACTCTTCGGTCACGCGCGTGTATCGTATTTGTTGTTGTAGATTACGCAGTTGTGGTGTCATCGCCGGGCGCCTGCGATGTCAACAAGCTATTCAGACTTCCAGAAGCGCTGGGTTGCACTGCCTTACACTCAAGGCGGTATCTGGCTAAGGTCTTCTCTTGATGCCGTGCTCAACTGGTGCCATACTGCTTGTGGTTTGGCGATTGGACACAGGAAGTAAGGGACGACCCGAGGCAGACGTAGCCATTAGTCGCGCGTGTCCCGCAGAAGTCGACAACTCCGCTCTACAGAAGGAGCGAAGGGAGCAGGAAGGAAGAAATACTGTAATCGTATGCAGCTGGGAGGAAGAATGGAACAACGACACCTGGGTCCGATCATGGAGAAGCACCCCACCGAGTATTAGGCCACCGTGGGGCAAGGGATCTTTGAAGAGGGCGTCTACTTTTCTTTTCAATTACTTCGCCTTCTTCCCCCACACCCTCTCCCGCCCCCTCCCTTCTGCTCGCGTATTTGTCCCTGGAGTTGCTTACAATCTGAACTGAGAAGTGTCCTGGCGGCCGAAACGGCTCCGGGGTGATGCGCAACACATACAATTGGCATAATGGCTGTACTCTCTGGCGGTGTGCCCGCTTGCTCCACCCCGGGCTAGGGGTGTTTTGCATGAGTCATTGTTGTGCTGCATGGATGAGGGGTTGTTAGTCCGGGTGCGAGTGAACAACAAACGCGGACGGTGGGCTCAATCTTTGATGTGTCATATGTGTTCGGCGTGTTCAGGAAGAAGCGGTAAAGAGGCAGGATTGGGGTTGGGCAGCGGGGCGGGGCGGGATCACACCAGAGGCCAGATGCAGTGCGACGTGGGACAGAAGGTACAGCTGATTCGGACTGTACGGTGTAGATGTGCTTGACGCGGCCGGAACACAGGTTTGGCGCTCTCTCTAAGCGCGATCTGCTGTCAGGCATCGTAGCACCCAGGACTCAAGGAGGCTCAGGACCTCGGTAGAAGCCATGTTGTCGCGCAGCTAAGTTTGGAGATGTGTTGCGATCCACCATATCCTTTGTGAATCCCCCAGAGACGAAGGGTACGCAGGCACCGGGAGGCCGTGAAAGACCAAATTCAGGACACTGTCACCGCTCGTGTCTGTGCCGATGCGTTTACTTGAAATCGAGGACAGTTCCGCGCTTGCAGAGGCAAGTTGGAAGCGTGCCGGGCAGTGGTGTATCGTTGGGGCTGCGTCACGTACGGCGCACGAGCGCGCTGACGAAACGGAGGCGTCGAGGAGGTGTGCTAGGAGGCCAGCGCAGAGGCAGCATTCGTGAAGGCGAACGGCGCCTCTGCAGGTCCAGTGTCGGAGAGGGATGCGCAGCTTAGGAGCCCAGCAGCTCGCCGCGTCGTAGACGGCTGTGATGCTGTGTCGTCAAAGTCGTCAAGGTTCGCTGTGGTGCCATCGTACACCTCGTTTCTCTCTGAACAGGCAGCGCCGTACAGGCTCATGCATGTATGCAGTCGTCAGCAGTTTCCACTACCGAGCAGTGAAGTCTGCCGGGACTGATTCCTTCGTCTGGCTAGAGGCGGAGTGGAACTAACGTTTCTGATGGCTACGAAGTCTACTACCGGCCGTTCGCACCAGCACCCGGACGGCATGCAAGATCGGGGACGCGTCGCAGCGTGCAGCGGTTTACACAGTGCTGCAGCTATGGCACATGCTTGTGAGTGAGACATCAATTTTATCTCGGCATAGCTGGTACGTGGCAGGTGCACGGCTAGAGCACCGGGTGATTGGATGCAGGGGCGAGGCCGCCGAAGAAAGATACGCCTTCCTTCGATCGTTTTGTTGGCGCGGCCTGCGTCGGGATAAGTCCTGGGAGAGTGCGGCATCCAACCTCGTGATGAGAGTTGCTGTCTACATCATTGCGTGCGTGGCGAAGCACGAAGTAGCAAAACAGCACGCCTCAGACAGCTGGCGACGAACGGCGCAGAAGGCGACCAAAAATACCATACACCCTGCTCGTGACGAATACGTGATTTCACATAGCGCACTCACTGTCTTTGTAACTGCCGAACGGGGCATCTTCATGTTGATGAGTCAAATAACGTCGGTGGCAGACGACTCGCATTGTATAGAACCACGTCGATGAGGCGCTGATGACTGCTGATTGATAATTCTCTGTTTGTGGAGGCTGTTCCACGAGGGGAGCACTCGTAAAGTGGGGTCCTGCTCCAGCGTCACCGCCTCTCATCAGTCGCGCGTCGTCTGGCAAGCGAAGCGATACTGGCAATGCTTCAAGGCGGTAAGGAGCAAGTTAGCTCTGTGAAATGGCGGTGGTTGGCTAGTCCCGACACGGATAGTGTGTTTGTGTGTGTCTGTGGGTCAGTCAATTCACATGGGGAACTGGATTGGAAACTGAGTGTGCGACATGTGATACTGCCAGGCGCTCCCCTAGTCCCTTTCGGCGCTCGCCGCTTGGCCCTGTCTGTTAAAGCCGCTTGAGTAACTGCAGCGCCTTGACCACGCAACCGGAGACCGGCGAAGCTTGTGTGGCTCTGTTGGCATTCCCACGTCGTTGTGCGGTGATGGACGCAATCCCTCAGCGTGAACGAGTAAGCCGCGGGGCCACGTAGAACAGAGCGGGGGGAAAGCGGGCGGCCTCGGGGGGGTGCGGGGGGAGGGGGGGTCGCTGGCGTGCACAGTATACTGGGGCGGCCTGTACGCAGGTGTTGCAGCTCCGCATTCTCAGCTTCTCACGACAGGTTCAGCATGACGCGGCCCGTTTTCCAGTGTCTCACCATGGATTTCACGCATCCTCTATGTGTTTGCACAGAGTGTCGCCAACGAGGGGCGCCGCGGCGGACCAGTCACCGTGCCATTCCGTATACCTCCAGGCGCCAATGTGTTGCAACTTTGGTCATGCATAGTGCTTTTGGGGTGCGGTGCTCGGGAAGTCTGCCTGCTGGTTTCACCCGGCGCAATGAGGCCAGGAGGCAGACTATTCATGCGGGGAGCGAGAATATCACCGGTTTTCTTGCCCCTGATCCGCATCAGTTTGCTTGCATGTGCCTGTGCCCAATCTCTGTATGCCCCACGACCGCTCACGAAGGTGTGCAGTTGGAGACTGCACGCAAACGATGGAGGTTTGACAGGTTTCAGTGGTGAGGCCGTAGCATATGGGGTTACGGCTCACAGAGGGTGTCAGACGATCTGTGCGTGCGAAGGAGTTGCAAGGAGGTCGAAGGCGGTTGCCACAAGGTGGACCTGGTCAGGCGGAAACCAAGTCCACGCGGAGTAGCTGCGTGGCATATATGTGGCACAGCGGAAACCTGGCCATGGCTGGCAGCACGTAAGTCAGATGTAGGAAGATGCAGAAAAAGGTTTAGAGTGCCGGATGGGCAGGCGCTGTTCTATTGAATGGCGCACCGAAGGCATGGAGCATCACGAGCGTGTGTGTGTATGTGTGCGCCAGAAGGGCGCGCGGTGCGACGTGATCGCCGCTGGGCGGGTGATTGGCATTGCTTTGTTTTGAATGAGCGGGGGGTGCCCCACGGCTCGGGAAGTCGGCAACAGCCGGTACCCCGTTCGGGTCCGCCGTGCTACCTCATGAGATATTTGCGAGGATCGGTTTGTCTATGTGGCCAGGGCAAATGTGTATCGCAAAGACTGTGGTATCTGTTGCACCCTAGCGGAACTCCCAGCGGCACCATGCACAAATTTGATTTAGTATCTGTAGCCGCACGTATGTGTCTCTGTCTTCTTGTACTAGGGCGTGTTTGCTCCCGGCTTCACGTCCTGCTCCTTTCTGGTGAGGCCGAGGCTAGCGGGATTTCAAGAGTCGGCATATATGGTCGCGCTCAACCAAGGTGTCCACCCGGTAACGTCCGGCAGCTGGGAGTATCGTCGATGATGTGATTGTGCTAAAAATGAGGCTAAAAATGAGTCTTCGAAATGGTGCCCTGAGCAGGATCGTGGTTCTGTGATGGAACGCACAAGGGCGTCGCGACGACTGTCAATACATGCCCGTCAGCACGCGGTGGCTTGTGTCGACCGTGCGGTGCACGGTCTGAGTCCATGTGTTGTGGGGCGAACGCTGGCAGCCTTTGAGAATGAGGTGTCACAAGGAGATGTCATGTCGCTGTGGTGGGTGCGCAGGAGAAAGAGGTAAGGCAGGCGGAAGTCGTCAGAAGGAAACTGAAGGGCGGGTGCTCGCTAGGGGTATGGATCGGGCTGGAACTGGTGCCGAGGCATGATAGAATAGAAGCGACCCCGGTGCCAAGTAGCGCTTGTCGAATGGGCGCTTCATGCTGCGGCCCGATTAGGCTTTGCATACGTATCGGGGTCTGCATTTGTAGCCACGCTGCGTACGAATGAAGGTCTCTTCCGCAGGTTGCACATGCCAATGGGCCCTGTGAGGAGGGAGCAGGAAAGCGTACTGGTGTGGAAATGTCCAGAGAAAAGATGTACGTCGAGGCTACGACATTACTGCCACTCCGTCCTGACCCGGCGGCCCCCGGGAAGTGGACGTGTTCGGCCAAAATGCTCGGGCGTGATGAACAGCTACACAGTTGTTTTTACGGAGAGTCGCTGACGCAGCGCTTCTCGCCGATAGGAGCGTCGGTGGGCGTGTCCCTGGACCGCGCACACGGGGTCGCTGACGAACCGACACGTGAGCATTCGGCGTTTGCGTGTTTTATTAGACTTTTGAATGTTCGCCTGTGCCCGTGAGGTTCCCACATCCGGCGAGGCGACAGGTAGGGCTTGCACATTTCACCCACGTTCGACACATGTCTGCCACTTTTTGTCACAGCAGAAGGTCCTGAGGGCGGCGTGCACCTTGCGGCTTGTGCTGTGTGCTATTTTCATTTTCGTCTTTGGTGCGAGTGGAGAGAGAGAGCAAGCCTTTCGGCGTTTCCCGCCTCTGGAGCCCTGTGCCGATCACCAGAGGTGGTTGGGGCACACGTCTGCCGCACGAGGCAGGAGAGAGTGGCCGGGGACCGTAGCGCAGGGCTGTGCCACGCCCAGCTGAACTGACGGACAGAGCAGCGTTGGCATCCAGAATTCGTTCTGGGGTGTCTGACAGAGTACGCTGTGCACGTTCGCCGTTTGGCAACAGCTCGTACGTCGCGTGTTCAGGTTAAGTCGCACTGCCGCCGTTCACAGATCCGGGATTTGTTGAGGGTGCGAGCTGTAGAACGCTTGAGGTATCGTGCAGTGCGTGGGTAGCTGTGGAATAATGGTGGCGAGGTCAGGTAGATAGACGGAAGCATTGGTCATTGTAGGGAATATGAGTTCGCATGTCAGCGCACAGTGTTGGATTCGTTTTTATGAGACTAGGAGTTTGACCACGTATGTATTTCCCAATGGCAGCACCCACTCGGTGGAAAAACGGGAATCGTGTATCCTGATGGGCACACAGGTGGACGAGGTACGACATGGTGCAGGAGGCCCTTGATGAGACGGAGAGTAAGACACAGATGCCGATCAGCGTGTCTCTTACTGAAGACGGCTACTCAGGATACTCTAGCTGCCATGGTGACGTACCTGGGGTGCCCCCGCGTCCTGTGCATGTGCTTCCTCGCGGGCCCAGTACGCAGTCGAGATCGAAGGTGACGTCACAGGGACTGAGTGACCGTCGGGAGGTGACACCGCACGGCCGACTTTATTCAGTGGAAGAAAGTACGGCTGCATACTGCTTCTCCACTTGAGGATGCCCGAATGATGATGTTTGGGGGTGCAGGATTCGCTCTGAGTTTTCGTACACGCTAAGAGGCAGCCACCCTGCCGGAGCTCATACCTGCCAGTCCGCCAAGTGTTTAATGCATCGGATCTTTACGAGATCCGCTGAGGCCCGAACGGGACCAACGTGGTCGCAGGGTGTTCCAGGACAGCCGCCTTCCTATGGATAGGATATCCGCGTGGGTCATTATCAGCCGTGTGGATGCGTCGATGGAGTAACATCAACCTCGTGCTGTGTTTGTCTCGCCCGCGGAGGCGGCGCGGACTCTGATGAACAACAGCGATGGTAGCCAAATGTGACCTCAGAAAAAAAGTAGATGGCTGAAACCTAAGAAGCAGTACCACTCGCGTTGTCCGCCCCCATGTGGGCTCACTTCCCACCTTGCAATTTCTGAATGACGGCTGTCCCGCAGGGCCTGGTTTCCGTATGGTGCATTATACCCGGAGCTTCACAGCCTCTACCTTTTGGTTGTTTTTTCGTTTTTCACTTTGTCACATTATTGAGAGGTGGTCCGTCGGGGTGGCCGTGCTGCGCAGTTACGCCGAAGGTGGCACTAGGTTTCGTCATTGGCGCCCCGTTGTCTTTGGTGTGCTGTTATGTTTGGGATGGAGGCTGGCGCAGGCCTCCGTGTTATTAGTCCTCATATTCATCGAACTGAAAAGTATACGGTTGCGGTATTTCCGTGGAATTTCTCAGAATGTACGCTTGTGACGTGGTGACTCCTGGAAAGTGCCGACCAGCCACAACGTCTGCGTGGAAGTGTGGAATGGGAGTAGAGGTGTGTGGTGGCGAGGAAGGGCTGCTGCATTTGTCGGATGATTCGTTGGGGGCTGCTTTCGGATGAACAGACATCCCTGGTGACGTGTCCGTGTCTGAGAAGGAGTGTGGACTGCGCTGCACGCACTCAGAAAAGTCCACTCGCTACGGAGGCCCACACGCGTGGTCGTCACGTAGGGCAAGCTTGAGTGTCATGGGGCGAAACAAATGTTACGGGAATATCGCGCGCTCGACGTCGAGAACGAAGGAAACGCGGAAGAGGACTCTTCGGTCACGCGCGTGTATCGTATTTGTTGTTGTAGATTACGCAGTTGTGGTGTCATCGCCGGGCGCCTGCGATGTCAACAAGCTATTCAGACTTCCAGAAGCGCTGGGTTGCACTGCCTTACACTCAAGGCGGTATCTGGCTAAGGTCTTCTCTTGATGCCGTGCTCAACTGGTGCCATACTGCTTGTGGTTTGGCGATTGGACACAGGAAGTAAGGGACGACCCGAGGCAGACGTAGCCATTAGTCGCGCGTGTCCCGCAGAAGTCGACAACTCCGCTCTACAGAAGGAGCGAAGGGAGCAGGAAGGAAGAAATACTGTAATCGTATGCAGCTGGGAGGAAGAATGGAACAACGACACCTGGGTCCGATCATGGAGAAGCACCCCACCGAGTATTAGGCCACCGTGGGGCAAGGGATCTTTGAAGAGGGCGTCTACTTTTCTTTTCAATTACTTCGCCTTCTTCCCCCACACCCTCTCCCGCCCCCTCCCTTCTGCTCGCGTATTTGTCCCTGGAGTTGCTTACAATCTGAACTGAGAAGTGTCCTGGCGGCCGAAACGGCTCCGGGGTGATGCGCAACACATACAATGGGCATAATGGCTGTACTCTCTGGCGGTGTGCCCGCTTGCTCCACCCCGGGCTAGGGGTGTTTTGCATGAGTCATTGTTGTGCTGCATGGATGAGGGGTTGTTAGTCCGGGTGCGAGTGAACAACAAACGCGGACGGTGGGCTCAATCTTTGATGTGTCATATGTGTTCGGCGTGTTCAGGAAGAAGCGGTAAAGAGGCAGGATTGGGGTTGGGCAGCGGGGCGGGGCGGGATCACACCAGAGGCCAGATGCAGTGCGACGTGGGACAGAAGGTACAGCTGATTCGGACTGTACGGTGTAGATGTGCTTGACGCGGCCGGAACACAGGTTTGGCGCTCTCTCTAAGCGCGATCTGCTGTCAGGCATCGTAGCACCCAGGACTCAAGGAGGCTCAGGACCTCGGTAGAAGCCATGTTGTCGCGCAGCTAAGTTTGGAGATGTGTTGCGATCCACCATATCCTTTGTGAATCCCCCAGAGACGAAGGGTACGCAGGCACCGGGAGGCCGTGAAAGACCAAATTCAGGACACTGTCACCGCTCGTGTCTGTGCCGATGCGTTTACTTGAAATCGAGGACAGTTCCGCGCTTGCAGAGGCAAGTTGGAAGCGTGCCGGGCAGTGGTGTATCGTTGGGGCTGCGTCACGTACGGCGCACGAGCGCGCTGACGAAACGGAGGCGTCGAGGAGGTGTGCTAGGAGGCCAGCGCAGAGGCAGCATTCGTGAAGGCGAACGGCGCCTCTGCAGGTCCAGTGTCGGAGAGGGATGCGCAGCTTAGGAGCCCAGCAGCTCGCCGCGTCGTAGACGGCTGTGATGCTGTGTCGTCAAAGTCGTCAAGGTTCGCTGTGGTGCCATCGTACACCTCGTTTCTCTCTGAACAGGCAGCGCCGTACAGGCTCATGCATGTATGCAGTCGTCAGCAGTTTCCACTACCGAGCAGTGAAGTCTGCCGGGACTGATTCCTTCGTCTGGCTAGAGGCGGAGTGGAACTAACGTTTCTGATGGCTACGAAGTCTACTACCGGCCGTTCGCACCAGCACCCGGACGGCATGCAAGATCGGGGACGCGTCGCAGCGTGCAGCGGTTTACACAGTGCTGCAGCTATGGCACATGCTTGTGAGTGAGACATCAATTTTATCTCGGCATAGCTGGTACGTGGCAGGTGCACGGCTAGAGCACCGGGTGATTGGATGCAGGGGCGAGGCCGCCGAAGAAAGATACGCCTTCCTTCGATCGTTTTGTTGGCGCGGCCTGCGTCGGGATAAGTCCTGGGAGAGTGCGGCATCCAACCTCGTGATGAGAGTTGCTGTCTACATCATTGCGTGCGTGGCGAAGCACGAAGTAGCAAAACAGCACGCCTCAGACAGCTGGCGACGAACGGCGCAGAAGGCGACCAAAAATACCATACACCCTGCTCGTGACGAATACGTGATTTCACATAGCGCACTCACTGTCTTTGTAACTGCCGAACGGGGCATCTTCATGTTGATGAGTCAAATAACGTCGGTGGCAGACGACTCGCATTGTATAGAACCACGTCGATGAGGCGCTGATGACTGCTGATTGATAATTCTCTGTTTGTGGAGGCTGTTCCACGAGGGGAGCACTCGTAAAGTGGGGTCCTGCTCCAGCGTCACCGCCTCTCATCAGTCGCGCGTCGTCTGGCAAGCGAAGCGATACTGGCAATGCTTCAAGGCGGTAAGGAGCAAGTTAGCTCTGTGAAATGGCGGTGGTTGGCTAGTCCCGACACGGATAGTGTGTTTGTGTGTGTCTGTGGGTCAGTCAATTCACATGGGGAACTGGATTGGAAACTGAGTGTGCGACATGTGATACTGCCAGGCGCTCCCCTAGTCCCTTTCGGCGCTCGCCGCTTGGCCCTGTCTGTTAAAGCCGCTTGAGTAACTGCAGCGCCTTGACCACGCAACCGGAGACCGGCGAAGCTTGTGTGGCTCTGTTGGCATTCCCACGTCGTTGTGCGGTGATGGACGCAATCCCTCAGCGTGAACGAGTAAGCCGCGGGGCCACGTAGAACAGAGCGGGGGGAAAGCGGGCGGCCTCGGGGGGGTGCGGGGGGAGGGGGGGTCGCTGGCGTGCACAGTATACTGGGGCGGCCTGTACGCAGGTGTTGCAGCTCCGCATTCTCAGCTTCTCACGACAGGTTCAGCATGACGCGGCCCGTTTTCCAGTGTCTCACCATGGATTTCACGCATCCTCTATGTGTTTGCACAGAGTGTCGCCAACGAGGGGCGCCGCGGCGGACCAGTCACCGTGCCATTCCGTATACCTCCAGGCGCCAATGTGTTGCAACTTTGGTCATGCATAGTGCTTTTGGGGTGCGGTGCTCGGGAAGTCTGCCTGCTGGTTTCACCCGGCGCAATGAGGCCAGGAGGCAGACTATTCATGTGGGGAGCGAGAATATCACCGGTTTTCTTGCCCCTGATCCGCATCAGTTTGCTTGCATGTGCCTGTGCCCAATCTCTGTATGCCCCACGACCGCTCACGAAGGTGTGCAGTTGGAGACTGCACGCAAACGATGGAGGTTTGACAGGTTTCAGTGGTGAGGCCGTAGCATATGGGGTTACGGCTCACAGAGGGTGTCAGACGATCTGTGCGTGCGAAGGAGTTGCAAGGAGGTCGAAGGCGGTTGCCACAAGGTGGACCTGGTCAGGCGGAAACCAAGTCCACGCGGAGTAGCTGCGTGGCATATATGTGGCACAGCGGAAACCTGGCCATGGCTGGCAGCACGTAAGTCAGATGTAGGAAGATGCAGAAAAAGGTTTAGAGTGCCGGATGGGCAGGCGCTGTTCTATTGAATGGCGCACCGAAGGCATGGAGCATCACGAGCGTGTGTGTGTATGTGTGCGCCAGAAGGGCGCGCGGTGCGACGTGATCGCCGCTGGGTGGGTGATTGGCATTGCTTTGTTTTGAATGAGCGGGGGGTGCCCCACGGCTCGGGAAGTCGGCAACAGCCGGTACCCCGTTCGGGTCCGCCGTGCTACCTCATGAGATATTTGCGAGGATCGGTTTGTCTATGTGGCCAGGGCAAATGTGTATCGCAAAGACTGTGGTATCTGTTGCACCCTAGCGGAACTCCCAGCGGCACCATGCACAAATTTGATTTAGTATCTGTAGCCGCACGTATGTGTCTCTGTCTTCTTGTACTAGGGCGTGTTTGCTCCCGGCTTCACGTCCTGCTCCTTTCTGGTGAGGCCGAGGCTAGCGGGATTTCAAGAGTCGGCATATATGGTCGCGCTCAACCAAGGTGTCCACCCGGTAACGTCCGGCAGCTGGGAGTATCGTCGATGATGTGATTGTGCTAAAAATGAGGCTAAAAATGAGTCTTCGAAATGGTGCCCTGAGCAGGATCGTGGTTCTGTGATGGAACGCACAAGGGCGTCGCGACGACTGTCAATACATGCCCGTCAGCACGCGGTGGCTTGTGTCGACCGTGCGGTGCACGGTCTGAGTCCATGTGTTGTGGGGCGAACGCTGGCAGCCTTTGAGAATGAGGTGTCACAAGGAGATGTCATGTCGCTGTGGTGGGTGCGCAGGAGAAAGAGGTAAGGCAGGCGGAAGTCGTCAGAAGGAAACTGAATGGCGGGTGCTCGCTAGGGGTATGGATCGGGCTGGAACTGGTGCCGAGGCATGATAGAATAGAAGCGACCCCGGTGCCAAGTAGCGCTTGTCGAATGGGCGCTTCATGCTGCGGCCCGATTAGGCTTTGCATACGTATCGGGGTCTGCATTTGTAGCCACGCTGCGTACGAATGAAGGTCTCTTCCGCAGGTTGCACATGCCAATGTGCCCTGTGAGGAGGGAGCAGGAAAGCGTACTGGTGTGGAAATGTCCAGAGAAAAGATGTACGTCGAGGCTACGACATTACTGCCACTCCGTCCTGACCCGGCGGCCCCCGGGAAGTGGACGTGTTCGGCCAAAATGCTCGGGCGTGATGAACAGCTACACAGTTGTTTTTACGGAGAGTCGCTGACGCAGCGCTTCTCGCCGATAGGAGCGTCGGTGGGCGTGTCCCTGGACCGCGCACACGGGGTCGCTGACGAACCGACACGTGAGCATTCGGCGTTTGCGTGTTTTATTAAACTTTTGAATGTTCGCCTGTGCCCGTGAGGTTCCCACATCCGGCGAGGCGACAGGTAGGGCTTGCACATTTCACCCACGTTCGACACATGTCTGCCACTTTTTGTCACAGCAGAAGGTCCTGAGGGCGGCGTGCACCTTGCGGCTTGTGCTGTGTGCTATTTTCATTTTCGTCTTTGGTGCGAGTGGAGAGAGAGAGCAAGCCTTTCGGCGTTTCCCGCCTCTGGAGCCCTGTGCCGATCACCAGAGGTGGTTGGGGCACACGTCTGCCGCACGAGGCAGGAGAGAGTGGCCGGGGACCGTAGCGCAGGGCTGTGCCACGCCCAGCTGAACTGACGGACGGCGCACAGTTGGCGCCCCCAGAATGCGATCTATGGTGTCTGACAGAGTACGCTATGCAAGTTCGCTGTTTGGCAACAGCTCGTACGTCGGGTGTTCAAGTTCACTGGCACTGCCGCCGTTCACAGATCCGGGATTTGTTGAGGGTGCGAGCTGTAGAACGCTTGAGGTATCGTGCAGTGCGTGGGTAGCTGTGGAATAATGGTGGCGAGGTCAGGTAGATAGACGGAAGCATTGGTCATTGTAGGGAATATGTGTTCGCATGTCAGAGCACAGTGTTGGATTCGTTTTTATGAGACTAGGAGTTTGACCACGTATGTATTTCCCAATGGCAGCACCCACTCGGTCTGAAAACGGGAATCGTGTATCCTGATGGGCACACAGGAGGACAAGGTACGACATGGTGCAGGAGGCCCTTGATGAGACGGAGAGTAAGACACAGATGCCGATCAGCGTGTCTCTTACTGAAGACGGCTACTCAGGATACTCTAGCTGCCATGGTGGCGTACCTGGGGTGCCCCCGCGTCCTGTGCATGTGCTTCCTCGCGGGCCCAGTACGCAGTCGAGATCGAAGGTGACGTCACAGCGACTGAGTGACCGTCGGGAGGTGACACCGCACGGCCGACTTTATTCAGTGGAAGGAAGTACGGCTGCTTACTGCTTCGCCACTTGAGGATGCCCGAATGATGATGTTTGGGGGTGCAGGATTCGCTCTGAGTTTTCGTACACGCTAAGAGGCAGCCACGCTGCCGGAGCTCATACCTGCCAGTCCACCAAGTGTTTAATGCATCGGATCTTTACGAGATCCGCTGAGGCCCGAACGGGACCAACGTGGTCGCAGGGTGTTCCAGGACAGCCGCCTTCCTATGGATAGGATATCCGCGTGGGTCATTATCAGCCGTGTGGATGCGTCGATGGAGTAACATCAACCTCGTGCTGTGTTTGTCTCGCCCGCGGAGGCGGCGCGGACTCTGATGAACAACAGCGATGGTAGCCAAATGTGACCTCAGAAAAAGGCGTAGATTGCTGAAGCCTAAGAAGCAGTACCATTCGCGTCGTCCGCCCCCATGTGGGCTCACTTCCCGCCTTGCACCTTTCGAATGGCTGCTGTCCCGCAGGGGCTGGTTTCCGTATAGTCTCAGGGATTGGTTTCCGTATGGTACAGTATGCCGGGAGCTCATACAGCCTCTACGCTTCGTTTGTTTTATCCCTTGTGATCTTGTCGCAGTATCGAGAGGCGGTCCATTGGATGGGCGTCCTGCGCAGTCCTGGTGGTCTGCGCGTCGCGGTATGTCCGAAGCCGTGCGCAGTCATGTCGAAAGTGGCCGATGGTTTCGTCATCGGCGCCCCGTTGTGATTGGCACGCTGTGCTGTTTGGAATGGAGGCGGCCGGAGGCTTCTTTGCATTAGGTCGTCACTGTCATTCATTTGAAGAGTAGACGAACGTGGTACTTGGATGGATGCGATAGATGGTACGCGCGGCATCATGGCTCCGAGAACTGCCGACCGGTCACACCGTCTGCATGAAGCTGTGAACTGGGAGTGGGGATGTTTGGTGGTGAAGGCATGGCTACGGAACCCGCCGGTTGATTCGTTGCGGGCTGTGTTCGGATGGCGAGGCATCGGTGACCTATCTGCTTCGGAGGAAGAGCGTGTAGTGCTGTTCATTCCATGTTGTGTAGATCTCCTTAGGTGGGAGCAGTCGAGAGCACGCGTGTGCGTGCAGATGGGACTGTTTATTACTGACAGACGTGGCTTGCACTACAGTATCAAGCGCGAGTGGGTGGGAGGTTTATGGGGGCCGGTGGAGGGAGGGAGTCGGATGCTCAGGCGTTGAGGATGGCATTCGGCATTACGGTCCCGTGCTTGTACCGTGCTTGACGGTGGTGCTTGGCAATATGGCTTCCGATGCGATATGCATGCAGCAGGCCGGAGTATACCATGTACTTGACGTGGGGAAAAAGTATGCGAGGAAAAATGGGGACGTGGAAAACACTTCCGCTGCACGGTTTAGGGTTTAGGGTGAAGTCGAGTTCTACGTTTCTTGCATCGATTGCGGGATCAGGGGGAGAGCGTAAGGATCCATTGGCAGAACGGCTTCGTTACGTATGTTTCACCATACACACACATGTGGCTCGCACGCAAGGCATGCTTGTTAGTGGGTGCAGTTTCTGTTTCTGGGCTGTTTCGCGCGTGGCAAGCCGATGCCTGTGTCGCCGTACGGCGCTGAGGATGAAAGCATTTCCAACTAGCCAGTCGAGCAAGACACTCAACAGCCGTTGCAAAGCGTTGACACACGAGCGGAGACCCCAGCGCGCTGCATCATTCCTCCATTCGCAGTTGTGGCGTTTTTCAACAGGCATGCCAGAATATCGGACCGAGCACAAGCGTGATCCCTGAGACAGGTGGCGGGTGCTGAGGCCAGGGTGCGCGTTGACTTGTCTCTACAGCCTTAAAAGGAAGTGCGTTACGCATTATTGCATGGGTTATTCACATCTCGTTCGAATACCAACAGATTAGATATGTTTCATCCAACATAGTGTCTTTGTTCTCCACAAGCGACGCGCACCTAATCTTGCAAGTGGCATGTTTTAGGGTTTAGGGTTTTCTGTGGCTTAGGGTCATGCATGCTAACGCTGGCCACGTTTAGGACAGCGCGGAGCCGACGTGTGAGACTAGACATGGTATGCAGGCCCCACGTTTGGCACCTTTCCCGCCCTGCGTTGAAATGCCTTGATTAGTTGTTCCAAGGGAGGCTGAAGAACAATAATAGTTGATAAAACGCGGAATCATTCACGGTCATTTTGCTATGTTTCGCGCTACATAGACTGCATGTTCTACACGATTTCTGGAGGGGGCATCTCAAACGGCTATTACAGAAGGCCAAGTATCCGCAAGATATCCATAACACATCAAAAATCTTCCACTACCGTACAAACTTTCGCGGACATGCGGTGCCTCCGTGAGGTAGGGACGCGGTACATGTGTATCCCCGCAATGGCCACACTGGCCTCGTGAAGTTGCGGGCATGTTACATTCTCTATATGAGCACGGTGCACACGGCGAGCGACCCGGTCAGTTCTCCAACTCGAGCCGTGTTTCCGGGGCATTTTAGTATTACCATTGCTTCCAACTGGTAATGCCAGTCCTGAGGCAGACACGACCACTTGGAACAAGCATGGGGACCATGTCGCAACAGTCCGTGCGTATATGCATATTGAACATGCTGTTCCCAAATGCGCCAACAGAGGCACCAAAATGAAAATATGTGGCGCTCTTCATCGCGTCGCTGGTACTCAAATGATGCGCGGATATCATTTTCTAAAGTAATTTTTGTCTTCACGAGAGTAGATGCATGATGTCCACGAAAGCACTCTATTTTTGCAGAAGTCACGTGCAAATGGGTCATTAACTAATAGGAGACGTGGCCGTTGCGAATGAAGGCACCCTCTGGGTACGCCCGGCGAGGCACGGTCCACACCAAAGGGAGTGTGGTGACAGTAACAGAGCGAAGTCTAAAATGGAATCTGTCTGGAAGATGCACGACTGTCCCTGGTGAAAACCCCAATATTTGTATGCGCTCAGTCTTGTCTAGCTGCATTTCGTCTCATCCCGGTATCATCTGGTGGAACGCACGCGTTTCTCTCATGAAGGCGGAAGGTAATGGCGTGAGTTTTGTCAGTCTTTGATAGTCTCGTCGTGCTGCGACGCGTCTGTTCTGCAACGTGGAACCACAGCACGGCGGAACAACTGTGGCGTAGTGGTGGAGAGAGAGATGGCTGGCGCAGGTGACGCCAAAGAAGTTAAGGGTGGACGAGTCGCCGTAGAACCTTGCCTTGGCAATCTGATGGAGCCAAATACTGACGTATTTGCTAGTCGTCGCTATGCGTACTCCCTCCTGTCAGGTGCAAGTAGGCATTTTTGCGTCGCCACTCAGTAGCCTCCAAACGCCGGGAATGATTTGGCCGGTGGGCCAACGCATCCCTGCTGTGATACAAATTCAACGCAAATTGATCTCATGCTGTTGATTGCTCATCGCCTTGGGGATGGCTTCAGCGCAAATGACTGACGCAAGGCATACAAACGGATGAGTTCCTTTCATAGAGGCACCGAAGGCAAAGCCACGGGTGTGTAGGTTTCGCGGAGTACAGGCCCCGTATTCCACTCTATTGGTGTGACACCCCGCACGTCAAACGCACTATGAGATGTTTTTTCGGCTTCAGTCGTCGGACTGAGTACTCGACTCAGTTCCGCTTGCCTACACATGTGCCCGCTTCAAAGGCTGGATCCCAGTTCTTGTCCAGTTGATGTGTATGCACTCCAGTGGCTAGTGCCCGACTAACGCTCCGCAGTGGAATGTCATGTGGAGGATTTTCCGTCGACAACAACTGTTGAACCGCAGCAGAGAAACCGTTGTCATCTGCAGTGGTCAGCTTTCTGGAGCAAACGTATGAGCGAGGAATTTGTATGTAGCGTGTGCAAAACCGGACACTTCAGTCAAGCCCGCCCGCGGAGGAGTAAGCAGGCCCGAAATCGAGAGTGGAGACAGTTACCCGGGTAGAGCAGATCTGCCATGCAGCCTTCTGAGTGTTGATAACGAGCTATGTAGCGGCACGAACTCATCTTCCGTGTTATGTATCCCTTAGGTCAATCGTGTATCCTTCGTGGCGGAACCAGTCATGTGTTCACCGCCCCTGAGAGACGAACTACACTGCTACCACCATTACCCAGTGGTCTGTGCCGATGTACTTGGTGCTTGTGGTGTTAGAAGGTTTCAGGTACACACGATGAGACGAAGCCTAGTGTAAGGAATCTCAGCGAGGGGTACGACGATTTAACGGAGATCATTGACCATGGGAATAAAATGCAATAATCGTAGCGAAGAAACATCAAGGGCAGTTGCCACGACCTCTATGTCTCCAAACCTTACTGATGAGCATCGAGGGCTCCCTGTTGTGCAGCGGAGGGAAAAACCTGAATTCGTCAAAGTAATATCCCCCAAACGTTTGAACAAAGCGTCAAGTGTGTTGCTCTCCGTCGCTAGATTTCGACATAAAACAGCGCAGCGGCAGCGCTTCATCCACCGTGCTTCGAGCAAGCCATCACTTACCAGCAGTCCAGCTTGTGTAGCGAACAGCCAAGAAAGAGAACAACTTGAAATCAACAATCGCAGCAGAAAACGTCACGTGGGACGTAAGAGAGGCCTCGTGTCGATGTTTCCGAAGCACACTGACATATCATGCGCCACCATCGAGCCAAGATGGCGGGATCTGGGAAAACACCTCTCTCGCCAGACAGATTGTTCGACCTGCATGTGGAGACGAACATTATTAGATGTATTTTCATGTAGCGCAGTAGCCGTTCTTCATCCAGGAGGACAGACGGAGGACCGAATAGCACCTGATGGCACAAAAATGGAGGCGGCCGTTATGAAAAAGTATGGACATTCAGTGGAACTACGCAGGCACTTCCAACCCTAAGTCCCAGAGTGCGAAGTCTTATGTGAAGCGAGCTGCTGTGTGACGCAGAACCTTGCTTCCACATTTTGTATCCCTGCTGGCTTCAGAAAATACCACGAGGTGCATGTCAGGTGGGACTCAGTGTGAGTTCTACGACGGCCTACTGACAATGGCCACAGCAGCGCCCCTGGGTAAGCGGCGTAGAACATCCTTGTAGCTCCCGCGTCGAACAGTGTCGCTAGACGTTCAATGTTCTCTAACATCTGTTTGCCTCCGGATGGGTTTTTGACAACTTGCGAGTCGGCCAGGCTACAAGGCGGACAATGGCGTTTTGTTGCTTCGCAAGGGTGCTGCTTAAGTGTCTCAGTAATCCTCCTATGTCGTTTTTTGCGGATCAGTCTGCATGTCTGAGGGTGTGCACTGTCCAGCGTAAGCGTGAGCAAGTGTGGAGAACAGAACACTTGCGCACGCTTGTTCTGGCGTACCGTGGTAGACCTCTTCAACAAGAGAGCGCGTGCCACGCGTGCGCAGATCGTCGGTCTCATGGTGCGACCGTATCCCGCTAGTATGGTGATATGTATTGCTTCAGCACTCTCAACGGGATAATTGTGCAGCTCGTTCGGTCAGGTCGTGACCGCTGCTCAGTAGACCCCCGACCACGCCTTCGGGCTGTGCGCAAACCGCCACTGCGTGCACCACATTTTGCATGCAACGGCAGGGTGAAAGCAAAAGAAGTATTAATAGCTGAACATAGAATGAACGGAACGGCGACTTAAAGAAGAGAGTGGAAGTGGGGGCTAGGGTGACAAAGGCGCGTGCAGAAGTTGGACTGAGTGCAAGCCATCTCGGACACCCCAGTGACATGCGCGGCAGGGCGCAACATCGACAATGGTAAAAAGAAAACAGTCGAAGCAAATGAACCCAGTGGGTAATGGAGAGAAACGAGAACGGGCTGGAAAAGGTGCACCCACAGGCAGGAATGCGGCGCACCGAAATGGCAACTATAATTCGTACGACGTGTAATCCTTCATGGTGTGCCGAGTATGTAAGGGCGGGCAGGGCGGGGTTGAGAGTTGTTTCCCTCGTGGTCTCTCAGCGTGCCGGAAGGCTAAGGAGAGAAGCCCAATGGGCTTTTTTAACCGCGGTGCAAGCCGACTCCCAGTTTCCCTTAGCCACAGAGCACCTGTGGACTCGGACATTGGAAGGAAAGGAACTCTGGGTAACCAGAAGCAGGGACTGGCACGTTCAGCTCCAAGTGGGGGGCGGACTCCAATAAAAACACACAGCTGGCCCTAGGCGCGAGGCACGCCGTGGAAACCTAGGAAGCCCAAAAGCCCTAGGCACCTTATATTGAGAAGGGGGGGAACGCACGGTACCCCTGTTCGGATTGCGAGGGGGGGGGGGGTGGGGGGGCTGCATGGCCAGACGTGTGAGGACTGCGCTACGCACTACGCACTCCAGGGCATCTACGGCACATAAGAAGCCACATGGTCTTGAAAATACGGTAGCGACTAAACGACCATGCTTCGCTGCAGATGTACGAAAATCACAGCTACGCACTACATGTGGGAGGCTACAGGTGCTTCTTCCTGTCCTGCAGCAGCTCTCACGCAATAGGATAATGCACGCTGGATACGACCGAAACAACATTATTTCGGGGCGGTGCCTGTCTTGCAGCCACACACACTTAATAGGATGGGTTGCTCTCGTCACTCGTCAAAAGTGCTCTATGAGCTGCACGGGAGAATGGAAACGTGATTGGTGCCACGGCGCGCCGTCTCGTCCGTGAATACTTGCATGTGGCATCCCCACAACCGCTGTCTCATTCTACAGCATCTGTCTCCACAATGCACCCGACACAGCTGAAGAGTAGCCGTATTGCTGAGACAAGAAACGACACGTCTGCTGCCAACAGCGGTGCCACTAACGAGCGTGGCAGTAAGTGGCCAAGTCGTGCCACGCTGGCACCAGTGCTACGAACTCTCAGTCGGCATCAAGCTGTGCTTATTCTGACCAAGAGAATTTGATCTGGTTATAAGAGCAGAATCAGTATCCTCTTCACAGGTCTGGCCAGGCCTTCACGAGAGACAGCCACACAGTTCAAAAGAAATGTGGGGTGGTCCGCTGTTCTATTCTCCATGTGGAATGTCTTCGGGCCAAACACTCAGAATGTCTTCCGCTTACCAGAGAATCTGATGCGGAGCCACAGCTGCCCATCAGAAAACAAGTATGCATGAGATCAGAGGTTGAGCGCACTGCGTGCACAGCGGGGTGGCGGCGACGGCGGGCCGAGCAGTGCGAGTATGCACCGACTCTTTGCGCGACAAGAGCCACAGTTAGCGCAAGAACGCCGGATTCCGAGAAAACATTTCTACCACTCCCCATGCGCTCCGGATGGAGACGATGGCACAAAGACATACACGACGTCTGTTGCACGACCCCCCCCCATTCCCGCACAGGGTGTTAAGCGGAGAAGATACGACAGGCTCTACGTAGAGGCAATTGTAGGCCCTTTCTCACTGTAGTTCTTCAGTGGCTGGTACCGCGACAATTTCCTCGTCTCACTGCCTTCCGCAGCCATTCACAAAAACAGCCGCCCCAAGTCCGACCTTACATGCCACCTCGTGACCGCAGAAGACAGATACAGGCTTCCCTCTGATGGAGAGCATGCACCCGGTCGGCGTGGTCATTTTGCCGATCAGCGGTGCAGCGAGTGGGATCAGGTGTTGTACGCCGGCGCGAGCGGAACACTGTCGAAAACACCCATTTGAAATGAAACCATCCCGTTTTCGTTTCTCCCGTGGTCCGGTATCATCTATGATGTTCCGGAGATGGAGATGTTGCCGAGATTCTTCGTAGTACCGTGTGAAAGCTGGCCGTCCGTATGTGTAGAAGGGTTCTTCATCGATGGAGGATGCTCCAAGAGCACCCTCAGAACTGTGTCGACGGGCGAATGGACCGTTTCTTCTTAGACATTTTTCTGTTATCTCCCGCGGCGGACACAAAAGTGGCTGGCGGGGATGTAGAAAAGAGGAAGGCTCGGATTCTGTAGGGAAGTGTTCAGGGCTCAGCTGTCTTCAGCGTGACACGTTGCGCCGCTGCGGTTGACCCGAGGAATCGCCTCTGTGGCCTTCGATCTACACAAATTCCCCTCAGACCCACTTCACCATTCAACAATGCAGAGCGCTCCCCACTGATATATTGTTGTGAGCGAAACGATATATCGACGCATCCGGAGGAAGGTTAGTGCAGTTGACGTGTTATCGACGGTCGCCGGTTGGGGTTTATTCTACATCAGAAGCTCTTTACCAACTTGCCACACCTCCCTGTACGCATCGTTTATTGGGGATCTGATGCCTACCATCAGCGTTTTCCGCCTAGCTGAAGCATGAGTCATCGTCTGGATAAAAGGCCAAGCTGTTTTTTCTGTCCTGTAGCCGCCCTGGATGCGGCCTAGTTCTGTGCAGACGAACAAGTGTGTGCTGCTATTGATGTCTTTCTGCAGAAGAACGAGCTTGCACTCGTTCCCGCAAACGCGTCTGTTGGCCATGCTCTCGAAGGCCAGGTCAGTCACCGTACCAGTCAGCTTCTGTAAGGTGGCGGCGCTCATCTAGAAACTATGTTTGAGGCGAGCATCGGCGGTGTCTGAATACGCTTGAAAACGGGCCCGTCTTTTCAGCATCCTCCACTCAATCGCGCGAATCATCTCAGGTATTAGCTGGCTATCTTCAACTCATGTCCGCTACCTAAGCGGGAGGCGTTAGCGAAACCTGGCAAGAAGTGCTTCCGCCAAGCTCCATGCACACGACCAGCCGTCTGATTCACTTTACCAGTTTGTTGCATGCAATCGGTCATCCATTCATGTGATTGACACCGTATGGCTTCAGGGAGATTTCTTGGGGCCGTGAGTTTCTTAGTGTGTGCCCCAATCGCGTACGGGGGTGTAGAAGTATCGCTCATCGAGCAGCTCCATGTGAGCATGCAGGTATCTCGGGCTGGCGCGTTAACATCACACCAAATGATGGTTTCCTGTCGACGGAGGTTTGAAGACAGCCCACTATCGCCCTTGCACCAGTCAAGGTTGTGTCCTGCATCGGTGTGCGTCTGATGATTGTAGTTTGCTGCGCTGTCGGGAGCAAAGGAGTGTGAGATCCAGCTCTTTTAGAGAAAGCCATTCAGCCCGTCTCGAGAAATTCCTACGTGCCAGACAGGGGCCGCACACAACAGGTGGCGACGAGGCGCTATTTTCGCCACCAGGAACCGGAAAACTTCGTGACAAATTCGCTTCTGCATCGCACCTGAGCGCGTACCCGCCCGTCTCCGAAAGCTGGGGAAGCGCAAGCCAAGCCAGTAGTCCCACCAAGTCTATGTACTCCAGAAAGGGTTTTCGCCGTTGAGTGCCTCCAAACTCGATTGACACGAGGTGGATCGCACAGTGCCCTTGTTTTCCGGGTAGCATCAATGTTTAGCATGGTATTCAGCGATGCGGAACGGTTCGCGAGATAGTTTACGAAAGCATGGTGAACTCGCTTCATACAGCATAGCAGGAAGGGGAAGCCAACACCAGAGAAAACACTCTATAACAGTCCCGGGATCACAGGAAGTAATGTCGTTTGTCTCCGCTTCTTCCCTCATCTTCTTTTCACCTGATGGACTAGCCTGCTCGCTGTAAGTTCTCTCGAGGGCGCATAATTGTGTACGTTGTGTGGCCTGTCGCAGAACGACCGCCTGAGAGTTCGCGTATTCCTCCCCGTTACAGCAGCTAGAAGCTGTGCTTTGCTGAGCTGGTATCAGGTGACGTACGTGCTTTCTGGCCATCGGATGGTGCGCAGAACCGCCCGCTAACTAGTGGCGCTCCTTTGCCACCGCCTCCACTAGGCCCAAGGGTTCAGGAGTCTGAGGTGAGCGATATCTTGGCAAACTTCATTGTCGCCTGCCGCCCCACTCCCTGACTGATTCACTGTGTGAACCGAGATCTCTATGGACCCGACGCCTGAGACGGCGTTCGAGTCCCCAAGCTGCGTCCTTTTCGGGAGTGCCAAGGACTTGAGCGACTGTCGCGCTCTGAATTGCTCTGTGAGTGTTAGCTTGCTGGTGTTATTTTGAAGATCCAGTCGCTCCTTCTGTGACGCGCGACGTAGCTAGCTGTCACTGCAGGGTGATGTGGAGAAGGCGATGGGTATTTCGCGTCACATTTCCATTGAACGCCTCCACGTGGGCCTTGTGTCTCACGGGTGCGCGGGGTGTGTGTCATGTGTGATGTGCAGGTATGGAGTACTGCCTTTACGATGAGGCGCGCAGTTTACGTGAGCCATTTCGTCGTAGACGTGAATGATTGATGCTGGACAGACAGTGTTAGAAGACAAACACATGGCAATTTCTAATTTTCTGTGAAAACCTTTGTCGATGCGGAAGCATCTGGTGTCCCTCCCCTGGTTGCTGTGCCGGTCTCAAGCTCGCATAGGAGTGAACTGGACCCGTGGCAGGGCGGCGGTCTCTGTAGGAAGGCCAACAGCTGTGTTGCTGATCGGATGCCCTGTTGTTGGCAGAGCAGACCGCGGGGTGGGAGTGGTCCGTCAGCTGAGCTCAGCCATTTGCATAGCTGTGGGCGCGGTGGCAGTTGCCGAAGTGCATTCGCAGCTGTCCCTGCACCATGCCGCACAGCGTTGTGCTTGGACGAGACCGATCAGTTAGTGGACGGCGTGTGGCAGGGTATGGAGTGGGGGTGTGGACCAGCAGGGATTTTGCGGTTCGGGACAGAGGTGAAGGGCAGGATGCCGGGGGCAAGAAAGATGCGTGAGTATCGCACACGTGTGGAGTCGGCGATGAGGTGCTGAGGATGCAGTGTTTTTGACAAAGACGGTAGCGAGGTCTAGTGCGTCGCCGGCGCGCGCAGAGGAAACTGTTCGTGAGGGGTGGGAGTCGGCGCATCACGTTCTGGTGGAGGATATGGTATGGCCACGATATTGGTGCACACCCTGGGAGAGTTCTTAGATGGGCTCCACGGCGGCAGTCTGCCTACGGACACCACAAGCCTGGCACTGTTGCAGCGTGGGAAGTGGCATGGTGCGACTCTGGGTCCGCCACAATCAGAGCACGGGGTATCATTTGTAGTGCGAGTCGAGACAGCGAATGTTATGAGGGCATGTTGGATCAATGTTCAATCAGCTGTTCCTTTTACGATTGTAGGGTGGTTGTAGTGGCTGCTGTGGCACGGAGCCGGTGTAGAGCCGAGGAGTAGGAGGTGGGCTGGGCTAGTTTCGAGCGAGAAGCCCGATAGGCGGCTTTCACTTTAGGGAGAAGGTTGCCTGTCGTGAGGTGGTACTGCGGTTTGCTCGAATTGCATGGGAACGCACACACTTACACCATCAGAAGCCACCCCAGTGGCCCATTTATTTGTTGTCTTTATGCTGCCTGAGCTATTGGTGGAGTGATAGTTCTGTTGAATAAGGTAGGCATCGATAGCGGGTTCTGCGAGCAGGAGGTGTCGGCCGGCCAGTTTCCGGAGTGCCGGGTGGCGGCATGCACCGCTGCGTATGGACGCGAGAATGGCCAAGTGGCGCTGTCTGCAGGGGGAACCAGGTCGCGTGCACCAGCATGTGTAAGGCCACTGTGGCTGTCTTGTCGGTCGCTGCCTCCTTTGCACGGAAAGAGATGAGGAGCATCCCAGGATGTGTGATGGCGGCCTCCGTGGTTTTGCTGGTGTTGCAAGGGTCTTGCTTGTGCTGCTTTGTCTCCTGGTTTTTCTTCTGTGGCGTGCATTCTCGATTTGCGCACGCCAGGGAGAAGACCTCGGTGTGGCTGGGAGCGGCTGTCCGCGGGACAGGGGGAGGTGGGAGGCGGGTAAGGTATGGCGTATCACGATTTGCCGGACAGCGCCTTCTGGACACACGTTGGCTGACTGAACTCTCTTGCCACAGCCACGACGGATGTGCAGACTGCGTCTGCCTGAGGCTCTACCGCCGGTTGCGCGGATGCATGGCACCGGAGTGTCTTGTGCGGCGGCATTCCGATGCCGTGTCCTCTGAACAGTGTTGAAGCAGCGACGGGGCTGTTCAGCTCAAAATCGTACGTGCTACCATTCAGCGTGTCTGCGGGCTAGTCGGATAAAGTGGTAGTATCTGGTCCGCCGCTAGGCGCTGTGTAAGGTCTCCTGATACGAGCGAAGACCCGGTCGAGGGCACGCGTGTCCGCGGTTGCAGGGTAAGACCCAAAATGTGGTTCCGGAGAGCTGGGAGATACTAATATGTCGATTGCTGGTGCGGCTGGCTGCGGCGCTGAGGGTGAAGGCCTCCAGCTTTTCACGCGGAGAGGAACGGTCGGCAGCTAGTGATGGGTAGGCGTGGAGTTGTGCAAGTGGAAGGTCACCAGCCTCAAGTCAAGTTGAAGACGCTGCTCCACCACCATGAGCGAGGTGGCGTCTATTTCTTTGGTCATGCTGAAGCTAAGACGGTGAAGCATGGTGCATTCTGCTAGTTTATTTTCCTTCAAACCAGCCGAAGCGCGCTGCGTCGAATCGGTGTCACGAGTTCTGAATTTCGCGCGGAAGCGCCGCGCTGATGTTTTATAATCCTGAGTCATTGGGCGTCGCCGCGTGCAGCAGACGTATACGTTGCAAGCTCTTAGTCTGTTTCGGTAGAGTTATGGATCTTCAGCTTACTGGGTGAGAGTGCGCTTCCCGCCGGCCAATGCCGGGACGTGACTCGTGCAGCTCGTTTACCACTCCGATGTCGGCCGGTGTATGACACGCTGCCTATCTAGAGCCGGGAAAACTCTGCAAGCCACGACGCATCCGAACCCGCCCTGCGCAACAAATAGGTCACCGCACACCTTCGAAGGTGGTGGAAGTGTGGCACACAGTCGCTTCCCACTGCGTGCGTCGGCCCCGTGAATGACGGTGGCATCGCGCGGCACAGATGGCTGTCCTGCCGGCTGCGGTGGCGGCTGAGAATCAGTCCCTTTTCATCCTAGGGTCAATACATCGCAATGAAGGTGCAGGCTATGCCAACCGCGGAAGGCAGATCAAGCCTGCTGGAGCAGCTTCCAAAGCAGCCCCACTACCTCTCTCTCCTCCAAGGGAGTTTCTTCAGTTGTTCAATTGAGCATTTGCTGGCGGGCTATTTGCGTGTCTCCCGAAGACGAAGCTGAGATTTGACACCACACGTGGAAAGGACTGTAGATTGAAACCGGGGACGTGCTGATCCAGACTGTGTGCATTTCTGCCTCGTATGTGGTGAAACCTCTAGCCACATATTGATTCGCACAGCCGATGCGTGGATGGTTACATGTGGTTCCAGTCTCCTGCGTGGCAATGCTTTGCCAGGAAGTAAATTTTTCCACAGCTTGCGGATTTGATCTCATATCGTAATTTACTTGTATGTTCGTGAGCACGAGAAGACGCCGCTCGCACGTTTCTAAAGCAGCCGCCGAATAGGTACCTGCACGCAGGCGTGCGTACACATCGTACGAGCATCTTCGTGTATAGAGTCGCCAGGGAAAAAACATACAGGAAGCTAGAGAGCTGATCGGAAACTACTGCGCGGTTTTCCATTACTCTACGATATGCAGCCATGGTATTCATATCCTGCTCGCGTGAGACCGCAAAGGTTTCTTGACACTGTTTTTAACGAAGACGCAGAGGAGGCGGCACGAATTCGGTGGCGCGCCAGGACATCCGATACGAATATCGTTACCATTACCAATATCAGGAAGCTGATGGTTCAATGACAGAGGAGTGACAAACACTTTGTCTGTTCAGGTAGCATGTGTCGCAGTCTTTTAAGTTTGTTTTGCAAGATCACCCAGTTTGGACAATGCCTCTCTCTGTTACTGTGCCTTGCCTTGCGTTATCAGGCACATCGCCTGGATCACGTGTGTTGTCCCGAGACATCCTATAGCCCTGAAGGAGAGAACGGCAGTCATGATGTTGGGCATCCTCGACAGTAACGCATGAGGAATTTTGCGAAGTCGGTGGTGGAAATCACTACTGTGACCGGGTGTGTAACGCATGCGCATTGAGTGTACGGCATTACGGCTCCTTACTGTCGCGGAGAGAGGTTGCTTACGCCACCGTGTAAAGAACACAAAGCTAGCTCCATATCGTGGTACGGCCTCTCGCTCACGTTCAGGGGTGGAACTTCTCGTGCCAATGTTTTGGAGTCGCGTTTAGCCCCGTCTAGAGTATGTAGTGGGATGCCGCGCAGAACTCAATGACAGCCTCTCTATATGGAGAGCAATAGGTAGGTGGTGGGGTTCTGCGTCCAAGATGGTAGCGTGAAGAGTGTGGGGCACTAGAAGAGTGGTGGCGGCTTGTGGATCTTAGGAGCGAGCACCCTGGATTGTATCCGTTGTACACATTTCATAAATAAGGTAATGTAGGCTATGCGGAATTTTCGCATGCAGGTATCAACCAAACCTGTTCCGATTCGACCGATCAGAGGCGACCAGGCAGTGAACCCAGGTCCGGCTGAGTGCGTGGCGGCTCCGGACTGGCCTCAAACAATGGTGGGTTTGTTTTGTCTTCGCAAGGCACTGGCGGACGGATGCGGAAGCAAGACGGGCCAGGTTTGATACCTTTACAAATCGCCTTCCAGTGTCGAAGTGATAAAGGCACCAGAACACCTCTTGACCGCTACATAAGTGGCGTAGAAACCACTGGGCTCCAATAGAGTAAACCTGGCTGACAATTTGGCAGCAACGCCCGTAGTTCACTTACTCCACTTCCGTACAACGCGTTCGAAGGCCCTGAGCAGGACCCATGTTTATAACGGCTCCTTGATGGACTGTAGCTTGCATGATTCGCTCACCTGCTACTTGGGCGACAAAGTAGTAAGGCTGAACCACGTTGACTGACTGGCAAAGATGAAACGCCTGCAGCGTGCGATGGTGTCTTGGAGAAGGATAAAACTGAACGTTTGCTGGAAACAGCCAGAAGAAAGCCGCGTTTTGCTGCGTGTGGCATCTCAACGTGAACGTTTCAAGAACGTGTCTATATGCTAAGCCTCAAGGCGGATGTGGGCCTTATAACTGCCAGCCGGAGGTAGGCTATCAATACGAACCGGATCAGTGATGTTGCTCGATCGGTTCTCTATCTCCGGACGCGCTGTCGCTAGCCATGCGCAGCCTACGGCAAACGGCACATATCTTCCATACGTGAATACAATATACAGTGGAAGCTCTGCTAGGCGCACTGACAAGGCGATACAGTCCTCGCGCCTCCCTGAATACACGTCATCTGCAGGGCCTCCCAGGTCACTGGCCGGGGAGTGAGCCAGCAGTGTTAACTATTTTTACTTTCATTCAGCGTGTGTGCTTGGTGAATCGAGCGTCCACGACGTGTCAAGATATCAATATGTTTTTGACTGCCGGGGTGTGTCACACTTGGAAGGGGAAAATGGCCGTGAACGATAGGCAAACTACCTTTGATAACTAAGATCCCAAATCTTGTGGTTATGCGGCCGCAGATGATTTGGCGGGTGTAGGCACTGATCGCCTCGCAGAACCTGGGTGCGTCTGTCGTACGTAAGCCGTCACGCGGCGCCGGGCGACGGCACCCGCTGATTTTGGGTTCGCTGTATACGAACTGTGTCATATATACGCTGTCTCGGGAGGAATTATGCCCTGCACCGACTGATAGCATGCAGGAAATACGTCTGTAGCTAACATGCGCCTCTGAGCTTTTCACGCAGCCTGTGACCGACAGCACCATCCATTCTTCGGTAGGGATTCACCCGCAAGCGTTGAATTCGACAGCCATGAGCTTCGGAAGATTGGGCGCACGCCGAAACCTTGATCCTGAACCTAATCATCTCTCCACCGGCTTCCAAACTTCGAGGGCCTCCTATGGGCACCTGCATCCGTGCAGACGTCACCCAGCAACCAGCTTGCATCGGATCTGTGACTCCCATGAAAGAAGGACGGATTGCAGACAACAGATATCCAGCACGTTCTAAAAATACGCTGAGGTGGGCTCAACTGCTGATAAATGGAAGACCTTTATGAAAATCGACCACCGAGTGCTGGAACACACGTGCCACAGGTCCTACAGAACGGCGAATATGAGGCACCTAATTTCATATTCAACCCGCACGCTGCCTGGAGAGCTTTCTCTTCCACACGGCGGAGTTGAAACGTGAGCAACCACGTCAGTTGGGACATATATTGGACACGGCATGGGGGCAGCTGGAGGTAGCGGCCGCTCCACTGAAGGCTTCGCGCTAAGCATTGCAGGATGTAGTGCACGCTGTGCATCCCAGGATACCGAAACTTCAATAGGAATTGCCATTTTCGCTCAACACCTTGGCACAACATAACGTCAACCCCCTGGATATGGGAGCGGCGAGTGGCATCAAACGTTTGTCTCCGCTTAAGTGCGATGTCCATCGAAGAGACGTGAACCACAGTAGGAGGGTGCGCACACGCCTGAGAGCCATAAGTATAGGAAGTTGTCATCCGTCTAGTGGAAAATGTTCAGCCCTCCTCCTCTCGCGGCCTGTCACTCCCGGCAGGAGCCGCCTGCGTCGAACACGTCTTCCAAACGGGGCCCTCTCATCTACAGGAGTTCTAGTAGATTCCGTACTGGCTTGAAATTGGAACGCCTCAGCAGACAGCGCGGTTCGGTAGAAAGTAACAAGACTCGCAATTAGAACATGAGCGGCGAACGCTGTATGGTTTCTACTGAACTTTGACGTGTGAGATCCAGATCCTGAGCAAGTCCCACGGACATATTCACCAATGTCGAGAGCTTACGACACATTTTACGGATTCACAAGTGGTGCAACCTCCGCACACAAAAAAACGGCTTCGGCACATGCTGCAACGTTAGAGCCATCTTCTCTACCGACATCAGACTCCCTGTAATTTTCAGTTACCAAACAAAGTCCCTAGCTTTATATACACTACTCCTCTCTTGGGGAAACTCGGCGTTGGACGACTGGTCTAGATCGTGAAGGTGCGTGTTTACCGGTTTCACTGAAGAAGACCCAAAATGTCTCGCACCGCCATGAGGATGTGCTTTTCGCAGTCCCGCGGCAAGGACACTCGAAAAGATCACCGGCCTCTCAGCGACTTACGCAATGCAGTTCCAAACTCTTGCATTCTGCTCATCCACAGGCTGCGCCCACCCTCCCTCGAATGCATATTTGGACGCTAGCAAATCCAGTCCGACAGAAAACCACGGGAGAGCGCGCGCCCAAGAAGCTCGACTCAAAGTGTCGTGCAGATGCACACATTACTTGGTTGAAAAAAGTTTGGGGTTTAGGGTCCTGCTTGGAAGTGAGATGTACGGGAGACATGCCTGTTTTCCACCAGCAGGCTGCGTGGCGCTGACGGCGCTCCAAAGCCGCAATTTTTCGTGAAGTTCTGGGGCGGACATGCCAAAAAGAGATGTCCGGGTGCTCGCCTCGTTGGCCTCCGTGCGCACTGCTTTCATGGCTGGGGGGAGATCCCGACCTACCCCACGCACCGTTAATATTCCAATATAAGTAGCTCTTGTCTCTGTACAAATGCTCTGCGAGCGTGCGTTTGAAAAGTGACTATCCGCCGGGGCTTCATCTCTCGCTTCGTACGCGGCCATCAGTGGGGTGGCTTCGAGTTGAGCCGAATCGCCAGTTGTCGTCTCGCGCCTAGCGCTGCTCACTGCAGAAGTGACGCGCACGTCGGTGACTCGCCTTTGGGCGCGGCCTAACGGAGGAGCGCCTCCGCCAGGTAAAGTGCGGCAAACCGTTTTAGTCGGCAGGCGTGTAGCAGTACGATACTATGAGCCTGGCGCCGACTCCAAAGGCATGCGAGAGCACCGACAGAAAATCCCGCGAAGCAAAAATTTGTTGGGGGGAGCTGTCAGACAAACCGGCACATATGGCCTCCCTGCTGCCACATCTTAACGCGAAGAATACAGCCTTCCGGGCACCTCAGCGAGGGGGGGAGCTGTCAGACAAACCGGCACATATGGCCGCCCTTCTGCCACATCAAAACGCGAAGAATACAGCCTTCCGGGCACCTCAGCGAGGGGGGGAAGGCATAGCCCAGTCCTCCCACAGAGTGCGACAGCGTGCGGCAGGTTCCGGATTAGGGCTGCGAAGCGGCCGCAGCGCGGGAAGCGAAGAGACAGCATACACACAGGGAACTAGGTATGGGCCTGCGCCGCACCGAGGCACATGTGAAGGCATCCACGAAACAACGCCGGAGCTCAGCGCGGGATTCAAGAGAGCGACGCTGTCGAGACGCGATCGGTCGACCACGGGACGGGCCACACGCACCACAAAAGCGAGATTCTTCTCCTCTCAACTCCCGCAGGTTCGGCTTTCTCTCGGCGAAGGCGCGACCTCTCGAAACTCGCGCGTTGCTTTGCTTACGCGCTGATGCTGCTCGAAGGCTGTCGCGCGGAAGTTGTGGAACTTGACTAGCGAAAGGAACTTTACTCAGACCACCGCAGTCTCCGGCAGAAACACTCCGCACTGCGCCAACAAACAGCCGCACAAAACACGAGTCACACAGCAAGACTCGATCGCCTGTTCCGCTGTCTACCTGAACATAGAAATACATATAAATATGCATATATACATATCTATGAACATATATGTATAGTGCTGAGGGAGAAAACGCGGGGAAGGTTCAGGTGACTCGCGACCACGCATCCTCCGGCCCAACAGAGACAGCGCGAACCTCCACACACGCATGCATACACATATTCATATTCAAGTATATATATACATATGATTGGCTGTGAATAAAAATCTACACGTAGGAAGTCTCTACGAAATTCAAAGGAATCCAGGGTGAAACGGTGATTCCAGTATCCCTGTTTTCCCGTCCTATGCATAAAGCACCACACGGATTCGCAGAGCAGAGTAAGATGACATAAGGCCGAGCAATATGCCTGGGCATGTGACCGGGTACTTGCCAGCAAGCATCGCCCCGCACAAGAAGACGACAAGGGAAGCAGAGAGAAAGACAAAGGTTTAGGGTTTATCCCAGTCCCTAGACGAAGAGACGAAGCTGTCACGCGAACGCTCAACGCAGTTCGCGTAAGGTGCGACTGGATGAAGCGTCTGAAAGCGCGCCTCACTCGAGAGAGAGCCAGAAGAGGCACCTCGAGAGACCTGCGGAGTGAGGATCTCACCAGCCAGGAGCAGACGGCTGCAAGCGAGGTCGCGCGCGGAGAGGCCGCGGCTGCCAAATTCAGCGAGACAGTCAACGCATCGCAGCGGAGCTGGAAGCGCCCGACGACGCTCGCGGCGACGATCGACAAAAGCGTGGTGGAGCAAAACCTCTTGAAGACAGTCGAGTTGATCTTTCCAAAGTTGTTGATCACCACACTCAAAAACACCGCCGACTGAGCGCAAGCAGAGGGCGCACACGCAGGAGACGCAAGAGCACACTGCATACCTACGCCCATGCATGTACCTATATATATGTAAATGTATATATGTAGACATGTGTATATGTATATGTAATTGCATACATGTGTAGCTTGACGTGATCGCATGCGCCTTCATTACGCACTCTTTCGTGTGTGTTCATCCACAGACGAAGACAGCTGCTCCGCAGCCCGAGAACGCGGCCGCTGGCACCGATGGACGTGGACGCTGGTCAATGCGGTTCACTGCGCGATGCATGCAACGCTTACAAAGCTTTTCTACTCGCGCGCACTGCAATCGACTCTCTACTCAACATGCATACACACATGTGTCGCAAAAAGCGGTCTCTGACTGTCGCCGCTTGCCGGCTCCGCGTTTGCGAGCCCGCCCCCCAGAGAATAAACCCAAAACCCTCATCCTGAAATCTACACAATACCCTCTAAACCCTATTCCCTGAACCCTGAACCCTAAACAACTGTTTCCTGTGGGTTGTGCTGTCCCTCTGTGAAAATCACACGGTTGTGTCTCCAGTCTTCGCCCTCTGAATTAACACGCGACTCTGGCAGTGTGCAGCGTACGCCGCAGGGTGGCGAGGGCATGGTGCGGCTGCTGTATGCAATGACGTTGCTCTGCGCGTGTATGAGCGCGCAGTAGTCGATATTGGTGGCAGAGTCGAGAATGCCACGGACCCGGCCTCATGCGCACAGCGCGTGTAGGGGAGGGAGCCAGGATCACAAATGATGAGAGTGTCGGAGGGTGCTCACACGTTTACTGTGGTAGAGATGATCGCGACGTACACTACCAAGACGCAGAGCAAATGCGTTGCTTCTGGAGGAGCGAGCCTGTGAAGCAATGGGTGATGCGACGGCGCAGCAGCGCCTGCCTTGATCTGTTCAGTTTGATGGAGGAGTTCGAGAATACTGTGAGGTGCGTGTGGATGTCATCGGAGGGGGCGACGGACACGAAACGTGCTACAAGGGACACCTGAGGGTGTGTTTTTATCACTGAGAAAGCGTACTGGGCCACACGAATCGGTCATGTGCCAGGCTCCAGTTGCGTGCCGATATGGGGCAGCGTCCGCGTATATTCGCTGCGCGTTTGTTTCAGATTTCCGCATATCTGTTGCAGCGCGCGTGGTGGAGTGGGCCTGCGACGCTACCATCCGCCCGCTGCGTCTTGCTTTGGGCGTCGGTTGGCATGACCAGTTGGTGGTTTCTGCGTAGATGCTAATGTCGGCCAGTCTTTGAATGCCGCTTACGCTGCGTGCGGCCGCCGCCACATGCGTTCCATTATCGTCGCTTCCTGAGCGTTGGGATGCTTTATCAGACGTCGACGGTATTTGCGCCCCCGCCTCAGGCGTCAAAGCGTCGCTCACATCAGGGCTTGCGACCGCACCCCACAGATCATACTCCGGGCCCTCGCCGGACTACGCGCCTTCAGGAGACGTTTCTGTGGGGACAGTAGCGCCTCTGCCAATGTGGCATTGAGGACTCCAGCACGCACTCGCTAAAGTGCGTTCATCGGAGCCGCCCCGCAGACCGGGCATTTGTGGAAGCGTGATACAGCGACAACAGCGGCGCACCCCCGAATGTAAATGCAATGGCCACGTGTCTGGATCCATCTGAGCGCCGAGATTATCGGTTTGGTGTGGTGCGCTTGCGTCAGTATCCTGCGTCCATCGCAGACGCCATCTATGAGGGACTTTGTGGAGTGGCTGGAGATCTCCACCCCCCCGACCCCCCAACAGCGTTTGCAATATCCCAAACCCTAACCTCGTTCAAACATGCATCGCTGGCGTAAACAGGCACCCGGAGGCGTGTTCAAAGAAGCCGAGAAACAGGACCGCGAGTGTACGAAAATGGGAGAGGAACTTCAAAAGCTCGAAGAAGCGCGATCAAAGGTGACCTCGTGCTGGAGGGCCACCACGGCAGAGATGAGGATCACGGTGAAAAGCGCTCTACGCGTTTGCTCAAGCCAGTTGTATTGTGGGTGTTTGCTCTCTAGAATTCCAAATCTCTCCGCCTTTGTGCGGCACGCTGCCGTGACATAGAATCTGTCTTCTTGGGTCCATTGTACCTTTGATTAGTGGTGAGAGGAGAAGCGACTCGTCTGCGCTGACAGATGGGCGCCACGGAGTGATTACGTACATTTCCTGCCGCACTAGCATCTGGATAGGGAAACAGCATGCAAGGGGGAACAGGCTCCGGCCAGAAAAGCTGCAGGAGAAGCACGAGTGAATAGCAGAGACGAAGACCTAAGGTCTTGCTAGCGGAAGCGAAAAGACAGAGGTATATTTGGAAGTGAAGAAGAAAGCTGAGATATAGTAGACAAGCAAACTAGCGATACGAGTATGGCATATGACGAGATAATTGATGCAGGTATATAATTGATGCAGGTATATATTGTCCGACGGAATGCATCCACCTTTGGTGACACAGACGATCTTGCTTGTGTGATCGTAGAGGAAGAGGGTGCGAGCGAACAACCTGAGCGACCTCACCACGAGAAGTTCGTGCCCGGCTTCAGCGCCAAGGGGCAGACGTGGCGAAGCCCAGGGCGGGACTTTGCCGTACAGAAGTACTCAATACGTTTTCTACGTAGTTTGACGCAGCACGGTCGCCTTACACGGTGTTTACGGTTAATGGGTGCAAGAGCTTGCAACAGCACAAGATCCTCCAGTTCGGCTCCACTTCCGTCTGTTTCCTAGTTGGACAGAGGCACAAGCGGGCAGCCTTCGTTATCTCCCGCACGGGATCAATTAGTTGCTGAGGAAAGCGCATTGCTGCTCTACGAGGGCTCTGATATGGTATATCGGCTGGCGGGAGAAACAGGTCCTCAGTTTTCAGATGCTTCACTCATCCGGCATTGAGCAGAGGCGTGCTCTTACCTGTACTGCTCCGCCACCTGGCAGGTTGATCGTGGAGCTATTTTTATGGCGTTCCTTCTCGAATGGTCACTTGCTGAGCACGAATTCGTCGAAGCCGGTTTCGTGGTCTGAGGTTATGAAGCCCTCACGCGGCCTCCGCGCCCCCCCCCCCCCCCCCCCCCCGCCCCGTATCTGAGGCGGGCTTGAAGGCACGCTTGGTGCGACGGAGGTTCTGTTTAAAGTCACCCCTCCAGCGTATCTTTGCTGTCATTTTGTGCAGGAAGCCCGCCGTGCGTTTGCCGCAGACACCCTAATCGAAGCACTACCGACAAACAGAAAGGGAAGCAACGCCAGGCGAGCGAGACACAGCGTGCTGTGTGGGTATGTGTGGGTCCGCGATGCATTTTATTGCTTTCACTTCTCCATAGTTTGGCATGATCCTGATTCAATCCCGTACAGTGTTCTCTTTCTTGAACCTGGTCAATTTGCCTCACTACGGAGCAGCAGTGCGAAACGGTCCCTTAGGAATATGAGCAGACCCAGAGTGTACTCGACCCCATCTTTCTTTTCTGATCAGGTGTTGCGATCACGCAGGCGACTATAGTTCAAAGATCATTTCCAATGTCAACGACGAAAAGTTTCTTCGAGACATATACCGTCGAATGGACCTGCGATATCATTTCTACTTGTCACTCAATAGACCAGAAAGGCGAATCAGAGAAACCGAACATGGCCAGACTAAATGCAGTCCCCGAAGTTCCAGTTTAATAGGTGCAAGGTTTCCTGAACACGAATCATAGCCTGGATGCTGACGTACCATAAGTATACGGGCACCACTCCCGTGGGAAGTGGCAAGAGGAGGGTTTTGCTCTTTTGTGTTGTTATAGCCTCCTCTCTTCGTCTCAGTCGCGTTCACGGAGACCGTTGTTCCATGTGGTTCCCCCTCTCCTGACAAAAGAAGTCTGCCTCTGCACTCGCACGTTTCTAATCGAGCAGACGGTGGGGAGAAGCATGAGAACGGCAAATGCATTTCACAGAGTTAGCGAAAGGCATCCTATGTCAGCATGATAGGATACGCCTGGCAGGGAAGAAGAAGGAAAAAATGGGTCGAGAGGCTCCGTTGGAGGGGAGGCGTCGGAAGCAATCTTGACCCTACACACGTCTAAGCAACAAGTCTGTCGAGAAGGAGCGACAAAGGCTCTACGCTGCGGCGGCTACTGCGTAGAGCCTCTGCAACGTGATTCAGCTTTGTGTGGGGCGTAGCACATAGTCAACTTCCCAAGAGTCTACCTCTCCAAGTACTGGGTTAGCTAGTATCAGCTGAGTAGCTTCTTGTCCCAAATGTCGGTATCTCACGAACCACGTCGTACAAGGAGAATCGGACACGTTATGGGTGACGATGTCCGCCCACGTGAAGATCCCAACACAGACAACATCGGCAACAAACATGGAGAGCGATCCATACGACTGAAAGCGCATCTGTGGGCCTTCGGTTGCGCCCTCAGCGTTTCCAGATGAACCCTTGTCTCACACTCCTATCGTCTGCCTCTCCCTCACGTACACATTTGGCCTGTTTCAAGCTTCTGCATGATTGCTTCCTTTCCCGAAGAGCAGTAGAGAGGAACTAGAAAAGGTGTCAAATATCCCTCCACTCCTTCACAAGTGTGAAAGCCACTTCGAAGATTTAGAGCTCGGCGGGACTTTCTCCACCGCTCAAACTGGACCATACTAATACAGATACTTGTTCGCTAATAATGGGTATGTGATTCAGGAAAGGCATACTCCACCACTTTATGCCAAGTACTTCTCTTTTATTACTGCCGAGAAAGCGGATGCGGATGCTTCCGATGCCGCCGGTGTCAGCTGCTTGCAGGCAGGTAACTCTGCATCACAGGCAAGCACCGGTTTTATTCCCTTCGGCGTTTGCCACACGTCTTGTGACTTTTGGCGCCTGGTATTTCCGTAGCAGTTCAAAACGTTACCCATGGCACGTTCGAGCGTTTGGAGGAGACTAATGCAGTAAGAAATGTCCAGTAACTTCTTGTAACACTATACATGATTTGCGCCATGTATCTCTCTCTTTCTCGACTTGATATTTTACTGGCCTCCTGTTTTTTTACGCTTATTGTCTGCCGTTAGTGATCCCAAGTGTTACCTCCTCCATTGATCGTGCCCTCATGAACTCCCTGCTTCATCGCACTCTCCGAGTACGTTGAATCGTGTGAAGAAGATGAAGTAATTAGTGTAAACTGGTGCATGCGCCTTGTCGCAGTGCTCTTCTGAGGTGGCTCTGCGTCGTCAGTACTCAGTGGGATCCGTTTTATCTCTTCAGCGTGACGAGTGTCGCGTAAGGCGAGAAATCGCCTAGCCCTTTTCACGTGGTCCGCACGTTGACATGGATCCCTTCCCTCATCAGACTGCGTTTCCCTCGAAGGATAGATGTAATAAGCACGTGTGTGCATCTTGGCTTCAGGATTCGCACGTCAGTGCATGTAGTCTTCATCTGCCGACTCCATGCCATGATGAATCTCGATCTTTGTATGCCGTACAGTATCTGCTAGTCAACAACTCGACGCCTCTTTGTGGCCTGCCGTTCTTTTTGCCAAACCGAGAGCGCAGCCCTTCTGCAATCACCATCACACTGAGCTCTTGCGTCATTCCAGTTTTCATGCCGCCGACCAATCTGACTCCTCAATCCATACCGCGCTGTCTGGCCGTTCATAGGTCGACCTAGTGGACTTGCAGCGAATGATCCAGATGACTACGGCGAACCTAGACGGCTGCTTCCTCATCAGGGGTGATCGCACATCCTAAGAAGTGTTTGGTGATGAACCGTCGCAAGCTCTCGGTGGAGGGATCGATAGTAACAGACCGTTGAGGCATGTGTTTAAGCTTCCGCAGCTGCACAAGACAATAACAGATTTGTTCTGCAGTCATCTGACCTCATTCAGGAGTCGACCCGGCTTGAAAAAACATCGGGAAGCAAGCGCAAAACAGAAGTAATCGGCCCTACTCGTGTCAAGGGGCAGCCAGGAACCCAGACAAGGACTACAAACCTGCACTGGAATGCGGGCGTATTTTTCCGGTCCAACAATTTGCAAAACTGTCTCCGGAAATTTTCCGAAATGAGCAGTGGACGCCAGCAACCAGGGATTGCTTCTTCCAAGGTAAGATGCTTTTTGATCGCGCTCCCTCTCTGAACTTCCAGGCACGTCCTCTTGTAGCGAGCGTTGTCTCGATTTATGTTTAATGTATGCTGCGTAGCCGATCGCTGAGCAGGACATCATGCGCTGCAGATTCGTTCGCCTTCTTTGAGAACCTGTGAAACGCAGCAAAAATCCGTGTTGTCTCACCGGATACATCAAGTTGCTTACCTGTGTGAGGATCAATGACTTCTCCGTAAACCCGATTCATTCTTGCGATACCATCTTTCATTTCCGCATCGTCCACGCTCTCCGTTATAAAGTTGCGTCTGTAATATTCAAGGAACCCCTCACTTAGGTTCACGTAGCCTTGTATATCGAGGCGTTCCATTACGGCTCGTACAGTTTCGGCGTGGGGTCCAACTTTGCAAAAATAATCCGAGGGGCCAGTCCCCGACAAGTCCTAATATGGTTGAAACGGACAATTTGACAACCGTAAAGGTGTAAAGGTGTGTGGTGCGTTTACCGCACTCGTCTACCGTGGCCTTTCCCTGCTCCGCAGCTTTCTTGTTCCACCCTGAGAAGTCGAAACAGTTGAGGAACGATCACTAGCCTCCGTGTGACTCCTATGTATATCCGTCGACTCATATACCTGATTCTCAGGGGTGCTGCAATGGCTGAAAAGGAGTCGCTCGAAGTTGCTGGCAGCACTGATGTCCATTGCAGGACTAGACGTGACACGGACTCCTTTTCGCTGTAGAGAAACAAAATGCAGGGGCGCCGGTCTATATCAAGTGACCTAGCTGAACAGATGGGGATCCCTTAGCGCCCGTCGTGTGCAAAAGAGACGGCAGCTCAAGTGCACGGCATGTGTCTTGTGGCTCAAAAGCTGAAATACAATCACACACGAACGCGGCACATGAGACGGCTGATAGACATCGGTACGCAGAGAAAAACTCCGAGAGACCGTCGGCTCCGGGAACGGAAGCCTTTTAGATGACTGGCCTATGAGAGGGAGGTCAATCGTCAAGGGTGTGCCCGCAGTCTAAAAAATAACCTTCAGTGAGAAATGCTTTTGTTTGTCCCGCGAGTCGCCTAACGTGTACCTGGTCGTACACTCCGCATTCATGAGCGCACGCCAGACTATCGTTGCTATTTGTGGCCAGCAAAAGTTTGCCAATTGGGGCGCCCATTTGTTTCGCTAGGAATGCAGAAAATATGTTGCCAAAATTTCCTGTCGGCACTACAATGTTGCAGCGCCATTTCGGCGGAAATCCGGTAGCCTGCACTGTACGACCATCGTCCGGTGCAGCAGTCTGCATATGCCAGCACACGCAAGACATGAAGTAGGGCCGCAGTGCCTCATCGCACGGTCCGCTCGACCAGGGAAACAAGCGAACGACAGATTCAGGGATCCTCGTGAATGGCGTTAAGATGGTGGACCATCACGACACCAGGTGTTTTCCACTATCAGGCTGGTGATTTATTAAGCACAGGTACCCTCCTGCTAACCCGAGCGCATCGCCACGCTACTGACCGACTGTGCCACGCCCGCAAGACGCTGGAAAAACTGCAACGCTCCTGTCTCGCCGTTCCAACGGTGACAACAGACTACAGCTGCAAACAAGCTTCTGAACCGGACAAGGAAAGCCCGATTGGTTGAAGCTTCCAACCCGGCAACTAACGAGTTTTTGCTCCAGCCGTAGCACAGAAAACCACCAATAAGCCGCTTGTAGAAGAATGCGAATGCAGTTGATGCTATTCACTACACAAAGTTTCCACCGTCGTTGGACCGAGGGTTTGACTGATGCTTCTTCTTCCTTCCTCGTGGCTTGTGAAACTCCCTCCTTCCTTCTCAGTGAAGATTCGCCTTCATTATACTCAAATCCACTTTCTTTGGTAGCCCCATAAAGCTTGTGTTGAAGGGACTTGTCGGCCAGCACGCCTTTGACCATCCGCTGGCAATCGTCGAATGTACCTGGTGATTTGGATGAAATACAGAGGATGCTTCAATGTAGCTGAAGAGGAGCGGAACAGAACCTCTGGAGAATCTAAACGGAACAATTCAAGTCTCAAGCCAAAAACGAACAGACTGCTGCTGGAAACACGAACGAAAAACACAAATCACTGAATATCTGGATAGATACTCACTCGCGCCCCGCATGTCTAGACAGTACTTTACATACTCGTTTCTGTACATACTGAAGCGTCACCCCCATAGCTGTCTGTCGACAACGACAAGCGAAGGAAGGGAACGGTTTCGAGACGCCAGGGAACCAGAGCGGCGAGGTGGGTCGATATTCCAGAGGCATGCGTACAAACCGGGGTGTCCGTTGAATTGGCATGAAGCTTCTCCTCATGCTTCTAGGATAATACTGGGATATGACGGATACCAGGTGGAACAAGCGACAACTGTGCAGTTCCCTGCGGGACGTACCGTTGACTTCCAGGCAGTGCACATGCGAGTCGAGTGTGGTTACCATCTGCAGCCTCTGAACTTCGGATGTGCGGTCTTTGGGGAACAATATTACTACATGAAGCAACGGCGATTTTCTTTTCAACGCTGCAACGGGCGGGACAAAGGTGCTCAAGCCTGCGAAAAGTCTGAACAGTCCTTCTGAGTCCGGTTAACTCGTCGGTCCTCCGACACCCTCCAGGAGATCGGCTGTGAGGCCGGCAAAACTGGTAGTTATATCTGTCATGGCGCGTGCTGAAGTCAGGCGCGGGCGTCCGAAACTACTGCCCTCTCACTTGGAGAAGGTGGGTCCTGTCAAGAACTCTGTCCTACGAAAGCTTACCCGAGCGATAGAGAAGCGAGTCCTAAGCAGCGAGTACAGAAGGAACACTTACGCGGTAGAAGAATGTTCTTACCAGCAATCGCTGCACTTCCTGTGTCACCGCTTGTCGCTCCTAGGACAACCAAACCAGTTGGTGTTTGCTGTGTCCGCCTTTGAAGAAGAAACGCCAAAAGCTCTCCTGTGCACAGGGGCCCACAAAAGCAGATGCAGTGACGTTACACACCAGTACATACTCGAATGATAGGGTCAACGCACTGAGGAACTCCATCAACCATGACTCGAGCGGCAGCAAAGCTTTGAACTTGCGCAGCTCGTTGAATGAAGCTACCCGTCCCACGTTTTTGGAATGTTACTTTTTCCGGTTTTGCGGCGCGGTACCTAGGAATTGCATTGCAATGTCCTTAAACGCAAACGTAGGCCCGTGAAAAAGCTCCAGCATGTACAGAGGTATATCATCACTCTGCGGTCCTCGTGCTTCGTTGGACTGTGGCGCTCGCGAGGAGGTTTCAATTCGTGGAGAGTTCGGATACTGGGCAGACTGTACCACTTGTGACTCGGCTCCCGGAGTGCACCACGGTTTCAGCTCTTTGATCACCACGGTATCAGGGTGATCGAAGGACGAAAAACTCCTTGTTGCCAGCGAAGGCAGAGCCGTAAGGAGGTCAGCCGATTCTTTCGAGCTCTCTGCTCACAGGTCAGACTTCATACAGACAACTGACCGAACGTACGGCTCGTCACCGTGCATGACTCCAGTCAAGGACTAAACAGTCAGCACGACCACGAGTTCTTAGATGTGGATCAACAACAGGGACACCGTTAGTCTTCTTTGCAATCGTTCACTAACCTGCTGGTTCGATGAAGAGGGAAAGAAATTCAGCGCACAATGTGGGGAATGGCAGGGCTCTGTTAGGACACTCAGGCGGCAACATAATACACAGTGGCATAGGATAAATCCTCGTGTGGGAGTCTGCCCTTCGACGAGTCGTGACATAGAACGGCGCAGTGCTGAATGCTACTATCGCTGCTCTTCCACGTAGGCGCTGAGGAAAGGTAACAGGGGCCCTGGCCCAATGATAACGTGGACCTCACACGTAGCAGCCCTCGTACAATCCCAAACAGGAAGGATAAACTATCTAGCTTTTTTTATTGTAGATGCACTTGCCTCCACCTGTTTTGCAAGTTCACGCCAACTGCTGGGATATATTCAGACATAAGAAGACCTCCATCTTCGGCAAGGCCTAAAAAGACAGAAAAGAGTGTAGCGAGATCAGGGATACGATGACCCCTAAAAGCGTTCTGACACAACATACAGAAGACTCTGAGAAAAGGAGCGCAGTCCAGAGTCGCGCGTGAGAAGAGGAGGGGGCGTGCGGTCGGCTCGAGAAGGGAAGTTGGTGAAGTGGGAAATCTTACCGTAAAATGCTTGGAATGCCCACGGCGGAACAGCCCATACCACAAATACTCACAGATGCCTCAGGCACGTGGAAGCCTATACAGGCGTTGTGCAGACGTTTGTGGGACGCCTTCTGGGAAAGATGGTTGCTTGTGCTACATGCAGTCCTGCAAGGCTGCATCTGATAATTCAAGATCATCTATACACCTTCCCAATCAAACACTTATGACTATGACGCCCTCTAGGGAAGTCATTTGGTTGGCTCGGCCTCTACGACCACCATGTGGCCAAGGAACATGGTTCAGTTGCTAACAACACTTCTGAAAACGGGCCATGCCCAGGCTTCAAGACCGCTCTCAAATTCATCCTCACGACTTCTCGACGGCTACAGATTCACAATGCCACAAGCTTCGCAACTTTGAATAGATGATATTTGCAGAGGCGAACGGTATACAGATGCCAGCGGGCGTACGCCGATCGTGGCATCTTAGCGGAACACGTCTCGCAACTTACCAGCGAGAGCTGCCTCCTCGAAGCTGTACCGTCTTTGACTGCCGCGCGTGCTGATGAATTTCATGCTTGACTGGGAAGGGCACGCCCGTTCCAGGAGAAATCGAAAATACCTGCCTTAAAAATCAAAAAACGCAACACATGAATTACTATATCCCGATTGGACGAACTGTGAGACTTCGGCCTTCACTTGGCAAAAGTTGGAAGGCTTGCTAATAATATAACTCCCTGACCCGCGCTACCGCGCGAAAAGCATCTGCAGGCCGCTTACTAACTTTCCCACGTGGGAAAAAATGAGGCGGCAGCGTGAGGAGCACATGTGCAGCAGAACGTCGCATTGCCGGTGCCCGCTGGGCGTATGTCTTCTCAGGCAGCAGTTATGATGGAAGACGTAAATCACGTGGTCGGGTGTTGCCTTTTCAATAGACGCCAAATTGTCACAGGTCATGCGGGGGGTTAAGATAGCCCTATTTCGATATCAGTGACCATGACTAACTGCAGAAGGCTGAACTGGTTGGAATCTGAGGTCCTACTCTCAGCATTCGACAACGCTGTAATTTCTTAGAGAAGACATGAGTGAGCATACTGTATGGGCTCACCCGCGACGCCAGGTGTGCGCGCATGAGAGAACACCCTTGTTCGAAGCTCACGCAACTTGGATGCAGCCTCACGTGGTGCAGCTCGTACGAAATGCACATCCTGTGCCCGTATTTTGCCCCGCAGCGACCAACAGATGCCTTATCTACGCGGCGCTCCGCGCCTGGAACATGGGTTGCCTCATGTTTGTGTACAGGGAAGCATCATGTCGTACGAAATATGCGACTTCTCAACCGCCGTATTACTTGCCACACGGGATAACCGGATGCGTTCTTATTCCTACATGGAGCTAATTCTTCTGATTTAGGAGGTTCTATCCTGATACGTTTTGCAACGTGCAGACATTTGACTGAGACATCACGTAGCGTACTAGGATGAAAAGTATTGCGGGCGACATGTACAGCCCAGAAACGGATGCTGTCTCCTTGAGGGTCCTTCTTATAGACGTCCTGGCCCTGAGAAGTTTTCGATTTATGGTGATAGCAGCCCCCAATCCAAACTCCAGGATTCCCAGTACTGTGTCTGGGACCGGAAGTGACGAAGCCAATACGACTTCGTCCCTCCCGGGTAAATCGATCGTGGAAGTTTCCTTTAAATAAAGAATTATGGGACAGCGTAATTGAATACTTAGCACTACGCGTCTTGAGCTCTTGAATGGAGCAGCAAAAAATGAAGCGACTAAATTAGACAGACACACAGAAAATGAATCAAACAACATGTAGAAGACCGCCACCCAGCTGAATGCATACAAGCGTTTCCTTATGGCTGCATATATCTATACCGTGGAAAACCATCTTCCTTTTCCTAGTTCGAAGACTATTCAACCACGACAAAGCTGACGACAACAGTGTGACAATTCCGTCGTCCCAAGTTCACACTGCAAATTGATAGAATCAGCAGAGCTTCGGCCTCTGCCGTACGCAGTGAGCGGTCTCAATGCTAGTATGCTATGCAGAAGCAAAAAACGAGATGGTGAACTTGGCTCTCTGTCGAGCCCCTCATTTCAGTCAATGGCAAAATAAGACATCGAAAGAGACGTGCCTTAGTGCTCCACAGCTGATCCAAATGATGACCTGATAACATTTTGACTGTCTCCCAGCCGCTAACCCGCAGTCTAGTTCTTGAGTCCCGACCACTCCAGCAACACGTTTCGTCGGCCGTCTGCTGCGGCTTTTTCAGTAACATTCGCCATTGCGCTGACAAGACACAGCGTTGCTTTCCTTCTGATGTCTCTGCAGGACGCCATCCCCCCCCTCTCCCCCCCGCCCCTTTCTCCTCGCGCCGATGCATTTAGTTGCTCTCGAAGTCGAAGAGATGTGCGGCCGCGAAGTCAAGAATTTTCTTGGAGACGGTCGGGAAAGCCCCTGATAAGTCTGTGCAGCCAGGAGACTGGTCGTCTCTCATGCCTCCCCAGCTTGCGCCGCTGCGTTCGGAGACTCCAGTGGAGAACGGCGCCGCAGGCTGCTGACGCACACCCTCTGTGAAGAAGATCGAGGCTTCTTTCGCCTTTTCAGAGTCTCGTGGGCCCCGTCATCGTCTCGCTGAATCAAGATACTAGGGCAAGCATCCAGCGTCGCGGGACCGGTCTGGCGTCGCCTGTGGCGATTGATTCTAGAGTCGCTGCTGGCTCCACGGACGCTCTTTCCGGCTGCCTGACAGGAATGCTGAGTTTGCTGTGCATCTTGCCCTGGCAACTCCCGCTGTGCTGTCGTCGGCGAACGATCCTGTCTGCGGCGCAACTGGTCGAGCAGCGACTTGGTGTCCACCAGCGGCTCACCGTCTGGCGTCAACTGCAGTGCGCTGCAGAGCTTCTGATACAGACCGTAGGTCCACGGAGACAGAATTGCCTGCCGGGTCCTCTCCGACGGAAGCTCGCCTCTGTCATTAATATGCAGCATCGCAGGAGAATCTGGGGGCTGCGCACACGACGCAGCCCGATGAACAGTCGCCACGCCGCACGCAGTGCTCTCTTGCTCCCTCGCGACAGCCTGAACACATTACACAGGATACACGGATCATTTCATGCTTGGTAGGCGGTGCACTCGAAACAACACCTTTGCTTCCCCGTTCGCAGATGCACTCGAGCGTGAGGCAAAGTTCACGTCGCTTTATCGCGGGAGAAGTGGCGGATGACGAGCACTAAGCGCAACAAGTGTACTACGGAATATCCACACACTTCGGGTCTAGTCATTCCGTGTCTCTTACAACCGTCCAAACGCACCACTGAGATTAGCCAACTAAGAGCCTTTAATGGCTGACGAGTGCTTTTGCCCTCGAAGCTCCAAGACTGGAAACTGCACGCTTACTCGCACGATGTAGCTGGCGCATCCGTGCATTCGCTTGCCGCACTCCTTGATACACACCTTGTTTTCATAAACAAGTATTGTCAACGCAAAGATATGCAGACAAGTGCGATTGAAGCCCTCCAGGCCTCTGGGGTCTATCACAAGCTGCCACAGGTCGACCCAACCCCACTGGCTGGGATCGCTCAGCTTCACTTTCTGATCATCGTTATCGTCGGCGTCTTCGGGGTTTCTTGCTCCATCACTGGAGACTTCAGCAGCTCTTCTCCTTTCAGGCTGAATCGTCTGGTGTGATGTTTGCTCATCTCTCTTGTAGAGGGCGATGAGGGTCCGTAAAATCAACTTCTTGATCTCCACAGTTTCCGCTGCGTCCACGTCGACATTCGCCTGCGAGAAAGACTCCCCACACCACAGAGTCTCTCTGAGCCACATAAGTGAACAATCACCGAGAAAACTTCAACGCTGTGGATTCGCCACAATTGCAGCGAGGGTATTACGCGGAACAGACGTAGTTATTTAGCAGGTCCATACAAATAACGCGTACTGCCATGGTCATCGCAAGGTGCAGACACTCTGTTAGATGCCACGGAGCGGCGGACAGAAAAGTAGTGGAAGTTGGCTGCACCAACCTCTTGGAGAAAAAACGATCACCGACGCAGACGTCTATAGTTCCGGGGAAGCGCACGAGAATGCAGAAAGGTCAACCGGAATCATGCTCACGGATGCTCCTATCTCTGTGCCGCCGGTGAGTTCCACCGCCGCGCCTGCTCGGTGCCGTCTGCTTGCCGATTTCCGCACCCTCGATATTTGCTCTGAAGAACTGGCTGCAGAGGCGCCGCAGACACACGTCTGCTCGCATTCAAAAACGATGAAGCTCTCCGAAGGACTGAGAGACACACAAGGTCGCTTAGAACGTCCACGGTGTCCAGCGGTGCCTATTCCTAGTGCGCGAGCGCTCGACCATGCAGAAGGGCTTGCCGCGACCACCTCCTTCCCGGCGCCACAGATTGAGCCTCCGAGTTGGCGCTCAGCGCGGAGAGGCATGAGGATACAGGAGCCGAAGCCAAACGAGTGTGAAAGACGCGCAACCTTACCGCTCAAAACAGCATTGAATCCGCAGCCCGCGTAGCTCAAGCCGTGACACGAGTACAGACTGAGTCGGCATGTCTTGGACAGGTTCACGAATGACAGCCCAGAGGCGCTGCCAGTCTCTCCATCATGCGCAAGCTGGCACTGAATGAGAAACGCAGTATCAAAACTTTATGAAACAAATATAGTGCCATCATTTTTTCGGTCGCTTTAAACAAATACGTTTTAACAATAACTATTCGCAAAAACATTCGTAATAACCTTAATCTAATCGATATATTTACTTCGTATAGAGTGTGAAGGCTGAAATAAGTACCCTCGAAGTTAAAGTGAAACATTCGTTTGCGGAGAAAAAATGTGGAACCGGCAGCCGGCCCGAGTCCCCCCTCAAAAGCGTCGTCCGCCATGGGGGCTGCCATCCGTCACACCAGCCGCTTACGAGATACCGTCGCTCCCACGTCGAGTTCACTCTGACGCAGCGTCTTAACCCGACGCAGGTTAAACCGAGAGGGTTAGAGGGGACGACGTGGAGCCCGCTGCACACCGTCACAGTATCCTCGCGTCACTCAGCTGATAGCGTTGCAGTTGAACAGGGCAAGCGTATTCCGCATACGCGGTTCTGGAGTGCTTACACTCTTCCATTTCTCGAGGAGGAGGTACAATTGTCGCTCCTCCTTTTCCTTGTTAAGGTGCACCGTGTGCGCCAACAAGAGACCCGCAATGCTATTGCCAGTCTTGCAAATGCTTTTCAGTGCCTGTGCGCAGGGACGCAGGAACTCGGCGCTCCACAGAACATAAAAACTTAACCCCTCAAAAAACCACGTCATCACGTGAAAAGAAAATTTTGCTGGAAAGATCCTGACACAACTGAGCCTCTCACTGCTAGGGTAGCTCAGTAAAATGTGGAGCTTCGCGTGAAACACCTGCTCTTTCAGAACGTGGTCGTTTCTTCGCTCATTTCTTGCGGGTATCTCGTCAAGCTGAAATGCATGCAGAAGGCAACGACTATCGGCCTGATTCGCCCGACTGAACCGCAGCCCATTCCGCCTCTATCTGTACGCAGTTGGCTCATGCCTAAAAAACCCAGGGAAGGGGTAGGACGGGTGCTAAACAGGCTGCGGTTCTAAGCAGAGCTGGCAAGGCGACGTGCCTTGCACACTGCTCGCCACTGTCCGCTAAGCGACATTCTGAAGATCATCCCCTGAACGGCTTAGGGCAGGAGCACGAAGCCAAACAAGGACAACGTGCATGCGGTCAGAGCCACACGGACCCCGACCTCGACCTCGCCAGAAATTTGACAACTTCAAGCACTGCAGAGTCCTCTGTCTGGCTGTTGTCCGGCTGCAGTAACTTATAGGATCTGGCGTGGCGGCTGGGGAGAAATCCGTGTCGCCCCGGGTTACCCCCCCGACCTGCATATCTTTGCTGGCAGCCCATTGAAGCAGGTGACCGTCGATGTTCATGAATTTGCCAATACGGCTAATGGAAGACGGCGTCTGGGTCTCCTCCACCGCTTGCACAAGCTCATTCGCCACGGCGCTGAGCATGCGGGACTGCCGCGCAGACTGCTGCCGCAGAGACCCGCCGCGCGGCGACTTGGCGCGTCGATTTTCGTACTCCATTCCAGTTCCGGGTTCGCTCTGCCGCCGCCCTCGAAGCGACGCTCGCTTCAGCGTAACCTGAGCATCTTCAGTTATGTTCTGAGTCTGCGATGGCAGGACACTGTGCCGAACAGCCACTGGAAAGCCAGAGACAGAAAAGACTGCGTGCTTTTCACGAATCCATCACGGACGAAATCTTGGGTTCTAGCGGGGGTTTAGGGGCGCCCGGACGACCTGCTTGCAGACAGAAAACAATACAACGGAGGTGACTAAATAAGTGAGGAACGTCGAAGCTTGTGCGCCCGTTATTCACTTGCCGGAAGCCGGGACAAGCTCACGGTGTGCGGCATCGCTGCGGTCAGGTAGAGCTGCGAGGCCGCTCACTTCACGCGTTCGAACTGTGGTTCCTTGCCCATTTCCAGACTTTGAACGAAAACACGCCAATAGCCGAGCGTCAAAACTAGGCGCATGACGTAGAAACCAGCAGATGCCGTGATGTAAGAGACAGAAAAGAAAGTGTATGGATTGCATCTAACCGTGTCTGTGCGTGTTTGCATGCGCATGCAACGACCGATGACGAGCAACCCATTCAACAAAACTCGTGAATACACCGCGCGGCACGCTGGCGCTAGGTTTTATGCGTTCACTTCCGCGAACATGGCCACTCTCGTACTTCGTCGATCAATAGTTCCATCGGAGCCGTATTAGATCGAACGCCTTCCTCCTGGGATGTGTGTTTTGGGGCCCTGACGCTGCTCCCTGTCGGTCGCCTTGTTGGTTGAGGCGCCGATCATCAGATTCATCCGTCCACCCAAGCTTCCGTTGGACGGCAAAGGAAGTACGCATCGCCATATTTTTCTCTGTTGCGCAAACCGCATACTCGTAACAACTTTGGCAGTAAGGGTGGGGATTGTGCCCAGTACTTTTCGCCTGGAGCTGCTTGCCTGGAACGTACCGCGCGTGCGGTTCGGTCTTGTGGCGCGACCACGGAGGCGGTTCCACGGGACGCTACGTTCATTCATCATCTGCTTTTTGCAGTGGCCTTGAGCTTTGGCGCCTCCACTCAGCAAGCACGGTCTGGAATGCCTACTTCGTTTCGAGCCAAACTCTTTTCACACGGAAAAGTCTTTTACCGTCGTCCGCTCCTCCGACGTATTACGGACTAGCCAGCTGAATTACTTGAACTGAAGGAACATCATTTGTCGGTTCTGTATCGCTCACTCTCATAGATACGAACTTCATGCCAGCACGGTTTACAGGCTCGCGGTGCCAGGGAAGGGTGACTTGTGTCGGCTTTCATGAATCGGTTTGACGTGCACAACGCCACTGACCCAGCGACGAGGGATCAGGATAGCACGTCACAGTGGAAAGCCGCTGCTGCTGCAGTTCTTTACGGCGATTTCAATTTGGATACGAACGCAAGCGCCGATGAACGAGATCTCACGAGACGATCTGGCCGCATTGACAGCCTCGCCCGCTCACCCATTCCCAGCACTGTCTGCTAGGGACTGCGCTAGCCTGTGAGGGTAGAGGCTGCTTATTGAACAGATCTAGCTGCCTTGCTTCAACCGTGTAATGCCTTCCTACCACGAGAAACGCCCAGCTTCGCTCTACTCAGCGGGTGTGTGTTGTGGTGAGTGCGCTCGTTACCCATCGCGCTGTCTCTTGCTCGCCACACTTGCCTTCGGGGGGTGCTTCGTTTACGCGCGCAGGAGGGAGACACTGCGCGCCTTCGCCGTCCTGCCGCCAGCGCGGCGCAGACCCGCTGAGTTCACAGGGGCCTGCTCGGCGCCTCCTGAGTACTGAATTTACAGGGGCCTGTTGGCCCCTTCCTCGCCCCCCCCCCCCCCCCCCTCGCGCCAGAGCAGCAGACGCCTGATGGAGCGAACTCGGGTGTGCGTCCTTGCTCTCTCATGGACGCTGAGCATGCAGCTAGTTCCCTGCTTCTCTTTCCTCGTGCGGCTGCCGCACAGGTCCCCGGCCGTTGCCATACGTGGGCTTGGTAAAAGCGTAGGTGCTGGCGGTTTCCACCAATCTCTCCCGCAGGCGGTTCAAAGAGCTGCGGCTCTTATCCTGCCTGCGAACCTCCATGCACCTCCCGGCCTTGGCTGCTCAGGCTGGACAGGTGCCGCATTTGCCGTTGCCCTTCCCTGCCTGGCCATGGAGACGAGTGCACTGGGCCACTCACCTGCCGCAGTGCTGCGGCCGAAGGCAGCACGCGCCTCCGAGGGCCCCAGCTTCGGGGGGCGCTCTGCTGTGCAGCCGGGTTGCAGACACAGAGACACGGTTTTCTCCGGGCGTCTCTCGCGTCAGCACCCCTGCACTGCCCAGACGAGCTTGGGAGCGACGAAAGCTGGCGGCCGACCGGCGGGTACACCTGGGCGACGGAGCCGATGGGGCATGACAGACCAGCGACGCGAGGTGTGGAACAAGCGGTTCGCGGCACGAATCCGATACTATCTGCAGGACTACTTTGCGCGAAGAGGTAAGCTGCTTGATGCCCTCTCCATGGCGACTCCAGTGCGCGTGCTGCAGACGGATGCCCCTCGTCTGCCACTGCCTTCCTCGGCAGTGCGTCGACATGGGGACTGACGACGCCGTCGTCCTTTTCTTAATCATGCCTTCTGTCTGGGGTTCGCGGGTTTTGTTTCCTCCTTCGTCATGCGCGCCCCAGCGCACTGCGGTTCAGCCACTGCAGCGGGGCGACCGCCGAGTTCGCGCATCGTCTGCCTGCCTGTGGCTTCCTGCCGCAGGCGCCGAGGTTTTCGCGCGAGGCCGAGGGTCCTTCATGGCACCCCGCTCGTACAACCGTCTTCGGCGAGGAGCGCGAGAGCCTGAAGACTCCGTCGACTCCGAGTACGACGTCTTGTTTGCGCAACGCGAAGCGCAGGCGCTCGACCGGGAATGGAGAGACGCGCAGGGTGACGAGGAGATGTTTTCCGCTTTTCCGCAGCAGGACGGGCAGACCGTCACCTCGAACTCCCTGCAGCCTGCAGTAGATGGGCGCGTCCCGGAAGCCTCCTCAGGGCATGGAGGCCGCGGCAGCGACACGAGGGGCGCTTGTGAATCGCCGAAAAGTTTCGTCGACGCGGCTTTTCAGAGACCACTAGGCGGTAGTGGGCGCCTCGCGGCCGTGCACGCCCCCCCGACACACGCGACCGACGCCGCGCCTACCACTATCGCCTCGCAGGGAGAAGGGCACGGACTGGGCGCTGAAGGAGAGGAATGGATTGCAGACGAGAGCACCGGCTACGACTTTGCGCGCGTTGACAGCGTGGATGGATACCTGAAGTGCTGCGTCGATGTCGGCGACGTGCTGCTCAATCAAAATGCCTCCGTCGCCAAAGTGTACGTTTCCGTCGACGGCGACGACCACGTCCAGAGGCTTGTGAGTGCCACCAGAAATCTGCGTTTTCCACCGTTCGTGGCACCAACCGATTTCCTCGAGAACGTCGAGCAGCTGCAGATGGCGCTCGTGGATTGTCCTGTGTCTGCTTCGTTCGCGCCGCGCCTCGAGACCTGGTTGGCGGGAATGAAACTGCCTTTATCGCAAAGCGCCTGATCCTGAAGACAGCAGATGTGCCCGAGGGCGGAGAACGGAGAGCTTAGCTGCTCAGCTGGTATCACGGAATCCACTCGTAGAATCGCACGAGTTTGTTCTGAACTGTTTCTCGATGAGCGTGTGGCCACGCTGCGAATTCCGACCCTCAAAGTCCGCAGCCCCAGCAAGCGAGGCGAACTGAGTGCACTGCACTGCGTGGGCATGCAGGGCACGGCTGGTGTGTCTTCAGCTTGTTGCTCTCGCCCTTTCTCTTCGAGCGCGAGTCCAGAGTGGGGTTTGCTCAATGGGGCAGTTTCCACCTGATTGATTGCCGATCTGGAAAATGCCTGAGGTTTTCGTTCACTGTGAAGGACATATCCTGCGCCGAAGTGTCGGCTATATATGCTGATACATAAGAAGCTTGCGCCGCTGATTTCATTCTGGTTATGCTGACTTGACACATCGCAGGCTCATGGGTGGCTGCAAGGCTCGCGCAAAATGCTGCGGTATCACTTGTCCCAGAAGATGAAAAGACGGCGCCGGATTCCAGAGTTATTCTTCTACCTGGTGGATACCAAAGGCATCGCAAGTACGCACAAGCAAAGATCGCAATACACGATTTACATCAAAATCTGCCCGCAAGGGCAGCTGTCTGGCATGACGTTGAGCGTTTTATCACTCTCACGGTTCCCGGAGTTCAAGGTTCGACAGCTGAAACCCGCCAGCCTGCCTTGCTTGGCATCGATCATGTGCAACATTTCTCTGCGTGGAAACACTCGTGCACTCGTGGCAGCGCATACAGATTTAGGGCATAGTTTTCCGCTGTGGCTTTTTCGCGTGCCCTAGTTCGCAGTTATTATCAGCATCTGTCTTTTCCTTTTGCAGTTCATTCGACAACGGTGCATTGGAGCGTGACGTACGTGGCTTCTCTAGAGGAGCAGCGGGGCTCAGCTCTCCGGACTTTCCACGTGGATCTTTGTGCTGTTTTTTTTCAGAAATGCTCTCCGATCTTCATCGGCTGGAGGTTGAGGAAATCATTCCCTACGAGCTCAAGCAGCAGAAACTAGCGTCGCAGCCAGGCGGAACTGTATCCTGAGATCATACAGCAGCCATCTCGGGCGAGCCCAAGCCTCATCATCTGCTGATTCATTACAGCGTATGCATGCGGCATCCGCTGCGAGCAAGACAGTACATGTAGTGCAAGAATAGATTCCACGGTTAAAGTCCGCTCGATAGCTTTTCAGTTCCGAGGCAGCTCACTCATAGAGCTTGATAATCGGCAAACAGCGACCAGCCTTCTTCCAATTTTTGAACCAGCTGCAAAGCCGACCTGCTGGCTCGTGTGGCGACAACTGTCTCTGTCGGCCGCCATCCAGCGTGCCACGTCGGCAGTCCCCCACTGGGCGTTTGTGGTTGGGATTTGGTACCGGGCCTTCGTCTGCCTGTTCAACATATCGAGTTTTGCTGCTCCGCTTCTTCGATGGAGGAATCGAAAGCATGTGCGTACGGCTGTACGTGTACCTTCTTCTGTACGCTCAGCTCATTCAGTATTACACTACGCATATTTTTTTCGACCTCTCTAAATCAAATGCGAGGTGTGATCGAGTCCAACTGCTGGCCATTCCTACGCCCCCTCATACGCTCAGACGCATGCGGCTTTATGCGGGACGTGACGCATTCAGCGGTAGCACTGTCAACTGTCAGGTGATCTGGGTTGCGTTGGCGCAAGAGGCCCCCATTGGGCTTCTGCTAGGCACCAAGGGTGCGCACCGGATTTTGTGACACTTTGAGAAGGCGTACGACCAAGTACATGCCGTGGACGGGAAGCCCTCTTGCTCGAATAGTCTCTTCAAAGAAAGACTCGAGAAATCTAGGAATCCCATTTTGTTTTGGCTTCATGTTGACTATGTTACCGCTGCACATTCGTCTCTTCGATAGGGAGGTCATTCTCAAACGACTGGAGCAGGTCGACTAGTTGAGTGATGGCGTACACCAGTACTCAAGCACCCTGAGATTAACTCCCTTATAAACGGGTTCGGTTCGATTGAAGGAACGCAGCCAGTGAATCCCATACCAGTGGGCACTGACGTGGCCTGCAGCGGCCCCGCTAGCACGAAACGCCTTCCATGTCGTTCTTGTAACTCATTGCTGTTACCGTGAACCTCAGAAATAAGCCCACCACCCAGGCAGTTTGTTTTTATTCTCTGGAATGAACGTCGGCAAGGAGCGGTAAACCCTAAACCTACGCGATGGTTCACCTTACGGTGACCGCAGAGACACACTTCGTGTGTAAGTGAAAGCCATCGCCATAAACTCGATATCGTAGACGGCGGGAGAGAGAGAAGGATGTGTAGCCATACAAATCGTTCGTGGGAAAGGAACTCTCGCTCCTTTCCTTTCGCAGCTGAGTGGGCGTGTACTGTGACCTTATGCAACATGCGAAGCCCTCCGGGAGCTTCTCGCAACACAGCAGCGTTTACGCTATTTCAAGGAACACCATCGGCGTCACGGGGAAGGTGCGAATTTTTCTTTTCATGAGACGTTCATATATGTCCGCACCTGCCACCTCCCCCACGCACACCCGCGAGGGCATGTTTGATCATCCCGTCGGCCGCAGTGAAAAAAATGGTCGTTGGGCAACCGGAGCCCCCGATGGTTGCCAGCTGCCGTGATACAAGTTTACCATAGTGAGGCACTTTTGGATGTTGTATCACGAAAAGCTTTTGCTCGCGTGCACAGAGGCGGAGTTAACGGTTCTCCGTGACGCACACACATACACACACACTCACGACAGCACCTATTTTTCCCGCCTCCGCCCCCTGCAGAGGCAGGCGGATGGCCCTAATCCGGGAAACCTACTAAGCCACCTTCTACGAACTCTCGGCTCGCTTCGCGGCCGGCGCACCAGAGAGTACTTTGCTCTTTAGACGGTTCAGAAGCCTTGACAGGGTACTTCCAGAGCAGCCATCAGCCAGCTGCTTGGGCATAGGGCGCCCGCCAATGGCCTTGGGGCTCGGAGGCGCTCCTGCGACCGACGGAGTGTAGCCGCCGTACTGCACGCGCTGGGCGAGGGGAGGTACGATGCGTGGCGCCGGAAAGTCGGCCGACATGGGGAAATCGGCCCTGCGAGCAAGATCTCGACAAGAAAAAGGCGCCCGTCGACACAGTCGCCAACGACTCGATCTTGGGCGGTGGGCAGAGGTACGAGGCCATCTAGGGGAAAACCCTCTGCGCCCCTTTCCTCGACATCCAGAACACGGTCGTGACAGTTCCCTCCCACCTTCAGCGAGATTCCTGCGCTTGGCAGACAATGCGCGCGGAAACGAAAGACAAAACGAGAAAACTGCCACCCCACGACGGCGACGAGTTCGGGGCCGATGCACGGAGCACCTACCAGGTAAACGAAGCCTTGTAGAAATACGCCTTGTGTATCCGCATCACGTGCGTTAGCTGCCGGATTAGATATTTCGTCAGCAGGTTCAGGTGCGGATTCGAAAAGCTGATTCGGCCGCTGTACAAGTTTCTGCAGAACAAGAACAGCCGTTCCGTTTCGGCAGCACAAGGGACGAACTCAAACGATGGCTCAGAATCCGAGGCCGTCCTGCCGAAACCACTCAAACCGGTGAACTCCCACTGTTACAGATGGGCGACACTTAAAAAACTGCGCACACGAGTCAGGGCACGGGGCGAACGCGACACAGCGGACAACACAGCAGATGGCTCGTAACCCTAAACCCCTGCAACGTGTGCGCACAATGCTCGCTACGCAACTCCGCGTTACCCGACTCTCGTGGAACTTAACATCTCGGTCGCTCAAAAAACTGCAGAAGGCAGCAGAGGACTGCCGCCGCTGGCAGACTGGCTGAGTGGAAGGGGGCGCCGGAAGTCGCGACAACGCAGAACTAAGAAAGCTAGAGAGTACATCTCCTGAGGAGATTCATAACAGTTTTGGCTTTCCCTGAAGCTCTTCAGCACCCACTGCGTCCGTTTGCCGTTGCGCCTGTCAGGGCCGACGCAGCGGGAGAGCACCCCTCGTTAGGGAGAGGATTAAGTTTCCACGCGAGGCTTACCCCCAGAGAACTTCTTTGATCCTCGATGCGTAGATCTCGTCATCGGTCAGCGCCTCATCAAGCCCAGCGAAAAACTGAGACACCACAGCGGAGGCACATCCCACGACGCCGTCATATGAAGGGCAGGTGAATAGAGAAAACATCGCTTCCCGCCACTGAGACACGCGTCCTAACAACAATGCGCAGAAACGCGCACGAACCTGCGCGACACTGGAACTCCCCAGGATATCATCCCGTCTGCGAGAATGGTTACGCAAAGCAAGTGTGCCGCCTGTCGCTCGCCAAAGGCATCCAGCAAAAGCAGCAAAACACAAAGCGACGAAGCATGGGCTTTTGCTTGCTAGCCAGAACGCACAGGCAACTCAAAAGACGCACTTCTGAGTTCGCGCTTCTGTTGAAAGCTTCGTACGGAGTGCTTGGCAGAAGAGGATATTCGAGGCTCTACCGTATACTGCCGACGCCGTCGCCCCAGACGCTAAATAGCACTCACGAGCCCGTACCGCACAGACCACAGTCCCACTGCCGCCTGGAGCCCTCGACACAGCCGAGGCGGGGGAATCGCGACGCTGCACGCGGGTGCAGCGTTGTCTAGCTATTTTCTGATAACCGAGTGATTCGTTCAACCAACAAGCGACAACCTCGCCCTCCCAGCTCCAACTTACACCAAAGGCGTACTCCTGGCAGTTGCGGAGCTCAAACTCGAACCGCGCCTCTGGGACCTGCACGCGGACAAAACCAAAGTTGGCGCATGCGTCAAGACGGCTTTCAGCACACACGGCCTCCGCGACGATTCGCTCACATCCGACTCAGCCTGATGTCTATGAACGTGGCGACCACTGAATAATTCAGTGCTGGGGAGCCTTGCGAACGAGTGACACGGGATGTGCATCTCCATGCTGCTTGCCCAAGCCCTGGAACGCGAGCCCTGAACCACCAAGGGGTCTGCAGCCAAACCAACTCTGCATCTAGCGGCCGTAAGAAGCGCAGGCCACTATTCGTTGGACGCTTTGCGCGTACGTGCTTTTGCAGAAGCCAGTCTTTGATGACGTCCCAAGTGAGTTTGAAGAGCTCTGCGTCGACCATTTCTCCTTCTACGACCTTCTCCTCATCCACGAGGAACGGATGGCCTCGCGTGAGATATTCCTCCTCTTCTCGTCGTGGATCCCACGCGCAAACGGAGTCGCTGGGCTGACTGGGCTGACTCTCGCGCCGCCCTTGCTCGCTGTCGCCTGGCTGCGGCGCGTGCTCTGTGGCGGCGCGTGTCTGCGCGCTCTCTTCTGAGCCGCCCGCACTCGAGCCTTCCGCCTGCCACCCCTGAGCAACCGCCGTCTGGCTCCAGGATCGCTCCGAACGCGCGGTGAGCGAGTGTGTAGCGAGAACGGAAGACGAAACTAGCACAAGGTGGGGGACGTCAGCCTCACCAGGAGAATGCGAGGCCTCCAGCGCCGCGCGAGGGCCGCGGCCGCTGGCGCCGGGCGAACTCTCCCGGAGCCGCCGCCGATGCGCGAGAAACTGTTTGCGCTGCTTCTCTGCCTGCATGCAATGGTTCACTCCCAGAACGAGGCGTTTGTGCAAAATCCACAGATGCAGCATGAAGAAGTAAAACCGCCCGTTGAAGCCGCCAGGGATGTTGAACGCCGCGTGGAGGTGGTCCGCTTCCGTCCTCTCCAAGATCAAATGAACGAACTTCCACGCGGTGCTCGAATACTGCCGGTGCTTCCTGTAAAGAACAGAGACGAGGGTCACAGGAACCAAACCGGCGGTGCCAGACGTACATGCCGCCCGGTGACATTCACAAACACATGCGTGTGCGCGAGGTCTTCTTGCTGCCCGCGGTTCGTAGGTAAATTCGAAAACTTCTTGCGCTCTGAACATGTGAAGATTCAGTGAATGCTGACTGCAGGACTGGAAGCCCCTGTCAACTGTCGAGCTGCAGGAACTCGAAGCCGTTCCCGGGTGTCGTGAAGTCCACGTCGCTCCAGATGCTGTTGTGTGGATACATGTCGACGTCCACTCCTGTCTACGGCCCCAGCGTACCCGAAATGATTGTAGAAGAAGAGAGGAACTGCGGCTCTGTGTTCGTTGGGGAGAGGAACGCAGTACTTGGCGGAGCGCGCCGGCGAGATGGCAGTCAGCAGCGAGTCGGACAGAAGACGCTCCGACTCGAGCGCGAACAGGCGGCGCTCAACGCCTTCGACGGGCCTCACGAACTGAAGGCGACACGCAGACACATTCCGGGAGAACTCAGAGGCCTCGCTTCCACCGGACGGAAGTGCCAACTGCGACCCGAACGTGCGCAGCGAACGCAGACCACTGAAACGCTAGACCTGTGTGTACACAGCCTGGCGCTGCGGAGCTGCCGCTCCGGCCCTTCGCCCCTGCACTCACTGGATGGTACGTTTTGTTTCTCTTTGCGGCGCCTTCGTCCCCTTTGTCATACAGCGCGATGAGGCGTTCGTTGATGGCTTCTCCCAAGCCGCCCGCGGCAGTGACCTCGTCTGCAGCGCTCATCGCCACGAAGGGATCTGCGCCAGTAGCGACGAGCGCCGCCGCCACCGCTTGTTTGTCCAGCTCCTTCTGCGCTTCTTCGTCGGCGACGCGCAGGCCCTTGTCCTTCCCGGCGGTTGGCGACTCGACGCCCTCCGCTGCCGGCGCCGGCGCCCGCGAGCTGAAGCGCCGCTGCCAGCCGCCAGCTGCCAGCGCAGGCCCCTTCGACCCAAGCTGCCTGCCCGCGCCCCCGGGGCTCGAATGGAGGACCGCTGCCAACGTGAGCGCCGGCGGACGCTGCGAGGGCAGGGCGCGGAGGCCGCCAGCGCCACTCGCGCGCGAGCCGAGACCGCGGGAGCCGGCAGAGGACGCGGGGCAGCACGATGCTTCCGCGCGGCGGCGCGGAGCAGCCGTTTCGGAGAGCGCGGCCGAGGCGCAGCCTCTGGCTTCCCTCGTGGACGCTGCGCAGCAGCGCGCAAAACTGCATGCGGCACTGGATCGCAGCAATGCGCAAGCTGAGGTCACTGGCAGATGCGCCAGCTGCGTGGGAGGTGCGGCCATGTTGCCGACTGAGGAAAATTGAGCATTCGCTGGCTCTCGAGACGACAAGATGGCAGTGAGGCGGCGCTGCTGGAGAGGAACGACCAGTAAGAACGTCTCACACAGAAAATCTGACTTTTCTCGCGCTCACCGACCGAACCCTTAACGAGGCGAAGCACCACCAGGCTGCCACTCGCTGACTACACTGCAACGCGGGATATCGCCACGAATCGGGGAAAAACTGTGTGGTTCGCGCTCAAACGAAACACACTGAAGGTATGCATATGCAGCCCGACAACGCACAGAAAAGCCCACGCGCGCCGGGCGGATCTCCGAACGAATACAAGAGCAAGTTCGCGCGGCAAACGCTGCATGCATCGGCTGATACAGGCGGCGTCAAAAGAGCCGCGAGATCTGGACTGTCAAGAGTAAAGGAAAATACATTAGAAACGTAGTGAAGAGAGACTGAAAAACGGCCCCAACGCTGATGTGCAGCAAATGTCTGCATTCATCTCAGGGCTCCCCGAGTACGCACTGAACGCTCACGCCTACATCGTGGATCCACGCGGCGACGATGTAATGAAGGGAAGGAAGCAGACAGCCGGTCATTAAAGACAACGAAACAAGAAAGAGCCTGTGTCTCCTGCGATGTGCTCTTCACCACGCGCACGGGGGTGAGAACAATCGCAGGTGCCCCTTCGTCATGGGAAAAACTCGCAGCTTGACACCTGGCAGCAAGCGTGTGAAGAGTCGATAACGAAGTCTGTGCAGGAATTCATTTCACGAGACATGTTGAGCAGAGAGATTCTCGAGTTTGGCGACGACGAGGCTACGGTATCAGGCCGCAGGTCTAGATAAATGAAAACAGGGTTTACATACACATGTGCCGCTGTGCACCTGCATGCGCATGCAGCGATGACCCCCATGATTGAGACAACCAGCCGTGTCCTCTAAGCGAGAAACTGTCCACTAGCAATACAAGGAATGACCCACCGGTGCGAAGTCTACAATGCAAATTGTGTGGGACGGAATTCGCTTTTTTGTGTCACTGAGCCGTGCCTCAATGAACCATTACCGACAAGGGCTGAACACGTACGACCACTGTGTTCAGCATGTATGTATACATCCGTTCGACCCCGGTCTAGCGTTAGATATCAGCTATGTGCAGATGCACAGGGTCGTACCCTGATGCTTCTGAGAACCGGCAGATCGCCATAGCTCCAAGGAGACAGGGTCCACACCCGCATTTATATTGCTATGGAGCACTCGCCGTACTGGACAAGACCAGACGTTGTTTCTTATCAGCGAGGGTGTTTGGGCCGCACTGCCCATTAATTAGTCACCTCTGACTCGGTCGCCGACTGTCTCCTGGCATTTGCGCTGCTCTTTTTTTCTCCGTACTGCATCTGTTGCATCAAAGCTTGAGGAGGACCCGCAAACTAGGCGGCGCCCGACTCACCCGACCTCCTCTTGGTCATTTCCGACTCCCGCTACTTAGAGGCCACATCTTCAGCCAGTTGCTTCGCGCTTCCTAACGCTGATGCTCTCACGCGCACTCGGCGGTAGAAGCATGCCCACGCGGTGGCGCGCTACTAGTGCAATGCCACGCTCGGGAGTCTCACGAAGACTTCCTAAGCGTGACACGAGCGAAATCGAAACCACACGACTCAGTGATACACATCGGGCTGGGCAGGCTGAGCCCTTCAGAGAGCCTGGCCAGCCGCTCAGAACTGGCGGCTTCTACAAGGAACAACGCCGACGTTAGGGCTGCGAGAACCACACAGGGTAACACGCGGTTTCAGGCCCCCGATGACTCGAGCTGCTGCACTGGTTACCGAGACTGCACCGGAAACATCCGCTGCTTCCGCAGACACGGCCTCGACCAGATTTGTGGACGGCTTTCTAGAAAGGGCGGAAGGCTAACAGTGGTAAACTCCGTAGATGCACTGCCAGCATGTATTTGAGCAGGCGCGCTACAGACTTCTTCATGTCCGCGCGGGAGACTCCTCACCGAATAGCTAGTGACAGGCATAAAGCCAGTTTGACCAGGTGTCCGCCGAAAAGTGCGAAATATCTCGAAGTGACACTACTTCGGAGCTTCGCCGAACTTTGAAACTCACGAATGCCACTAGACGTGAGAAAAACCCAACTTTTATCTCGGAGAGGCGCCAGGAGAAACAAGGCTGCTCATCCGTTCATCTGCCTTCCCTGCGCACAGCTCACGTCTTGTGCTAGTCCGCGGCAGCCTTCCTTCTCGCCTGTTCTTACTTGCGAGACGTGATTCCCCGATTCACGGGCAGCTATTTTGCGGGTCTCTCTCCATGCCACCAGACACAACGAGACGAAGTGTGTACACGCGCGAGTGCGAACAACGCTTGGGGTTGAATGCTGACAGAAAGGAAGAAGACTGGCCGCGGGTTTTCAACCTGTCTTTCCTGGCGCAGGCTACCGGGCTCCGCGCGAACTTTCTCGCGCGGCAGGCGGGGCGTACAAAAATGCTGAGACATGCTCCGCGTTGCGCGAGGCTCTCAGTTGAACCAGATCGGCTTCATCAGGTTTTTGTCGCCGCCCTTCGCCTTGGTCGCAGGGTGATGCGCAAGTTCGAGCGGCACAATGTTGTTGGTTGAGAGGAGTAGCTGCTTCAAGTCGTAGAAAATGGCGCTGTCCTCGTCGGTCAAAAACGAGATCGCCAGACCCTTGCGGCCTGCGCGTCCAGTACGACCTATGGAAGTCGCGGCACAAAAACACTCGACTCGATACCATGAAAGGCCTTCACGGCGTCTTTGCGCGCAGCGCGCAGCGGAGAGCCTTAAAAACGGAAAGAAAAAGCACTCTCACGCTAAGGTGAAAACACTGGTCTCATCAGGCCCTGGTGCGAAGCTTCTTGTGAAGCACCACCCTGCGCTTCGTCGTCCTGGGCCTTCGTCCGCTGCTGCAGCTCCCCAACCTGCTCTGGTAGACGCACACCCACACCCCGAACCTGCTGGAACGCGGGCTCTGTGAAAGAAAAGCAAACTTGCCGCTCCACCGGGCGTCCGCCCGCCATCCAAGCGACTGGCGCCGAGGATCTTGGAGACAGTCTGCGGCGCGCGGGAGGCGTGAGAGTGCGCACGGAAAGTGATAAGCCCCTCGGGTCGCTCATCCTTACCAATGCGATGCGTGTAAGCCTCGATGTCTTTTGGCATGTCAAAGTTCACAACGAGCTGCACTCCCTCGACATCGATACCGCGCCCTGCAACGTCTGTCGCGACTAGAACGTCGTGGCTTCCTTCCTGAAGACACGACAACCGCAGCGAACAGCCCGGGCGGATGTGCGCTCGCCCGAGGGTCCTCCTCGACACGGGTTGGGGGGGGGGGGGGGGGGGAGGCAGGGGGGAGCGCGCGACGTACGCAGAGGCTCCGCCCAATGCTGGACGAGATTATCCACCACACCTGCCGTACATCTCTCTCGTTCTTCTCTAGCTAGACCTCGGTATCTGGACGTACGAGGGGGGTTCTCTGTCGCTCTATCTATATAGGTCTGCGTCTAATGTTTGGTGGTATGTGCATGCGAACACTCTCAAGCCCCACTCCTCCTGGCAGCCTGGATCTGTCTGCCGGCACCAGTCGCCTCTCTCAGCGTTGAGCGTGGCGAACAGCTGCGAAACACGAAGCGACGGACGAAGCACAGACGCGTTGCAGACCCGGGGTCGCCGAGCAGACAATAGCCGCGAGGTACAGAGGGAAACTAAAACATATCGGACTCCGCCTGCTGCTCGGCGTTCGACCAGCAAAAATGGCGCATGCACCAGCCCTTTTCGAGCTGTCACGGCCGGGTTTCCACGCTGGAGATGATGGAGCCATCTTCCGCCAGAATACCACTCGGGTCTCTCGAGGGACGCGGCGTGTGACCTACTTTAAAAGACGAGAGTGCAGCCTCACGGTTCTCTTGCGCCTTTCCACCGTGAAGGGAGCACGCACTGCAAACAGCAGAGACGCGAACAAACGCGAGCCACCGTCCGACGCATGGGACTAAAACAGGGAATGCAGGAAGCGCAAATAGAAAAGGCGTATCTAAATCGATCTCTGCAAATGCCCGTGTGTCTCTACATAGGAAATGGAACAAAAATCTTGGCCACCCCCCTCCTTTCTGGCAGGCGCGCCGCGGAGGATGGCGGCAGCTCAGAGAAGCCCCGACGGAGGTCTACAGTCTCTCCAGACGAACACATCTCCTCCGAAAAAAGGACCGATAGGGCTTGGCGGACGGCCTTCTGTTTAGCAGAACACGTGTGATGAAACAACTCCACACCAGAGACACGTGATCCACTCCAGCAAGCCTGGAAAGGGAACCCCCCAAGAGGCGACGAGAGGAAGGGGACGCGCACCTGTAGCCGAGCTTGCCCAGAACCTTTGCAAGCGCGTCCGCGGACTTCTTTTGGTTGACGAAAACCATCACCGGCGGCGTGGCGGTTTCCAAAATATCCTACGCGACAAGTGGAAGAAAGAAAACTCGCGATAGAAGCGAACGAGGCTCGACCGACACCGGGACAGGCACACTCGCAGCAGACCGCGAGCAAAGAGTTGCCGCATCGCTTTGGAAAGCATGGAAGAAAAGTTTCAGAAAGCATCACCGCCAATTCTCCACGCCCTCTTCCAGCCAGCCGTGCGGACTCCGAGCGTGCGAGTCAAAGCTTTTGCTGATGCACAGTGGCGGTCGATGTCTGACCCCAAGCTCCATAGAGGACACTTGCCGCCGAACTTCCACATAGACACGCAGCGATAGTTGGACACCCGCGGCGCGTCGCGCAACGGCCGACAGCGGGCACGCCACTATCCAAATATGTATATATATATATATATATATATATATATATATATATATATATATATATAAACACGTCTCGACCCGCCTCGAAGTGCACATGACCATACGGAGAACAAACTTAGGCACGGCAAGGTCGATAGTCGTACCTGGAGGCGTTGCTTCTTCCGCGCCTCAGGAACGAATTCGATTCGTTGCTCAATGGCGCGTTTCCCGGCGCCTGGATCGCCGATGGAGATGTAGGAAGGTTGGCGCAGGTACTTTCTGCAAACACAGAGGCAATGGCGACATCTGCTACCGGCGATAGCTGCCACGTGCTGCTATTCAACCTGCACTTCCGTTTGCTTCATCCGCAGCCCGCCGGCTGCGACTTGCAGGTCAGAAGCGCCTTCCTCTGACGGTCTTCGCCACCGCTACCCTGTTTGCCTGCGTGCTACACGAAGACCGTCTCAAATCCGCGAGGCGTTCTCCGCAACTGTGGACACATCGCGAGGGGGACGGCTCACCGCGCAAGTCGCTCGACAGCGGGGGGCATCGTGGCGCTAAACATTTGCGTGAGGCGATACAGACGGTGGCCAGCCTTTGCTTGCAGTTCCTGAAAATAAGAAAAACCTACGACACCAGCAAATATTTAGCATGGCAAAACACGAAGCTTCGAGGGCCATGGAAAGGCAAGGTGAAACATATGCATGCGTTTCGTCAAACCTGACACCGAAGGAGACGCACTCGAGCACCCCCTTCTGAAAGCAACTCCGCATCCGCGGACCAGAAAATGCAGCGGCTTCTAACGCGCCTGCACACGCGCATCCACAGCCCTGCACGTGGCTCAACACGAAATTCAGAAGACATCTGAGCTGACTATCCGAGCAACACAACGTCCTAATGATGAACAGACGGACCGAAGACGGAGGACTCCTCCGCACATTCAGCTTCGAACAAGGGGGCCTGAGAACCTTCCTCACACAGGCCAGTTTGAGACACACGAGCGACACGCACAAACAGCCGATTTCTTTTGAAAACAAAGTGCCGGCTGGAACCCATCTAGCTCCTAGTTCTTGCTTTCATTGTTGACACTGACGCGAAACGAGCGTCCACAGATGATCCTGCTTGCAAGAGGCGCGAGGTCGGCGCCGCTCACGCGCGACCGTCACGAGGAGTTCAGTTGAGTGAGTACCCGGAAGCCTCCGTACCTGCTGAAGAATCAGCGCCTCGTCGTTGCTCTTCAAGTTAGAGGTCGGAATTTGATCCAGGATGAAATTAACGATCTCCTCGAAACCCATATCGATCATGCGATCTGAACGAAGCGGAGCAACACAAAAAACAAAAGACGCGTACCTCAAGGTCCATCCAGCAGCGCGTGTCGCTCGAGAGGCAGCGACAGCAGAACAATACACGAAAAAATTCAAATATATATATGTATATGTATGATGCACGAACGGTGGGGTTGCCTAATTGTGAGAGTGCGCCTGTAGCTACAGAGAACATATGTATGTATGTATAGAGAAATATGCATATACATACACGGCTGCACACCGCCACACTCCGCGTCGTCGCCCACAGACTCCAGGCGTCTTCGCAGGACTTTGACATGCGCGAAAGATAGGATCGCCAATGGACACAGCGAAGAATTGCGCGAACAATGCTCGCCAGCGGACAGAGCGACATCGCCCCGACGATCCCACCACCGCGTCCACGATGGTGACAGTAATGCCCATTCCGCATCCAACGGCGTATACGCATGCATACATATTTACATATATATATGCAAATATATATGCATATACGTATGCAAGCTCCCGGCTTTACTGGATGTGTATGACCATGCACAGAAGCACATTACACATATGCTCATGCATCTAGTGTACAAACACCGGAACGACACAAAACTACGCACAGGAAAGAGTACAACGCTAAGCCTACAAAAGTGCTTACACCTCAATGCCCCAGCGACACGCAGAGGCGCGCGCTGGATTCAAGCGAAAGGCCTCACCTGCTTCGTCGAGAACGACGTAGTTACACTGGTTCAGAACTGTGTAGGCCTTCTCGAGGCAGTCTTTGACTCGCCCTGGAGTGCCGATTACAATCTCCGCTCTGGCAAAAATGCGCACGAACGACAAGTCAGCAGGTGCGCACATGGGAGCAGCTGCAGATACACTAAAACTGACTTGTCCGCTCACACACGAGTATATACATATATATAAATATAAAGAAATCGATTCATTTGACCGCGAGTCTACATACTTGGATGTCGACCCGTTACCACTGGCGCGCCAGAACTGAGCATCTACGGACACACGACACACGAGTGAATACACCTCACAGATGTGCAAGCAGACCTGCTCGCTTTGCGTGCAAACTAGGTAGATATACGAACATAATTCTGTGTATGCGTCCACTCTTGCACGCGCACTTTCAAGTCAAGTTTCGCTCACCCTCTGCGGAGCTGGAAAGCCTGTGTTTCGGCGCTGCGGCCTCCAACGACTGCTACCGTCCTGCACTTGCAGAACGAGGCGAATTTCTGCGTCTCCTCGTCGATTTGAAGCGCCAGCTCTCTAGAAAAAAGGGAACGCGGAAAGCGAAACGCACCTTGACGACACGACCAGGCCTCAACGCGAATCGAAAAATCCACAAAGAACATACAAAACACATCCCTCCCGTGCCTGCATGATATATATACATATATTTATGCGCCAGCGCGTGTGCCTGTCAGAGCATACCGGCGTACCCCTACACGCTTGCAGGCTTCATGTGACGCTCCACTCCGCAGACAAACATGGTTGTACGGGCTCACACACACAGGTAGGTCCTCGCGTGCATGCCTGGCTGCGGCACAGAGCGACGCTTTCTACCTACCGCGAAGGCGCCAAGATGAGGGCGTAGGGTCCGTCTTGCCCTGTCTCCTCGTTCAGCGGAGGCAGCCCCTTCACGTAGGTCAGCATCGGCAGCACAAACGCCGCGGTCTTTCCTGACGCGCAACGCAACAAACAACCAAGGCCCGTGTGGACATCTCCGCATCTACTTATATCCACAGACAGCCCCGCACCAATCTCTCTGGCTCTCTGAGAGATGGATAGATGAATCGTCATAGCTTATCTCCCGCTCCACATCAAAAAATATCAATATCTGTCCTTATCTATTTATCCATATGCATATCTATCTCTCAGGCTTTCGACGGATGCGCGTGCGTGGACTGAGATGTGTGCGCATGCGTCGTGTGACCACGACGTTAGGGTAGAGAGGACGTCCGCAGGATGCCCTAACAAAAACTCGCATAGACGCACACTCCTCACCAGATCCAGTTTCTGCAATGCCAATCAAGTCTCGCTGCTCCAAGGCGATTGGAATCGCTTGCATCTGAATCGGCGTTGGACGCTCGTAGTTCGCGTGCTTGATCGCTTCAATGAGCTCCCACGGCAGCGCGCTCTCCGCCCAGGTGCGAATCGGAGGCGGCACCCGGCCTCCCTGAAACAAAAAAAGAAAAAAAGAGCAGAGGTCGCGGGCGACAAGAGGAGCCGTGAGCTAAACAGAAGCCGCTTAAGGCGAAGCCGGACGCAGGAGGCAGACACGCGACGAGAGAATGCGCGCAGCGAGGGGTTGCGGCGAAACAGATGCAGCTGCAGCTGCGCACCGCTGGGTCAGTTGGAAGCAGAACGCTAAGCAAGTGGAAAATATAAGAACTCCACGATACACGTGAATGCACAGCGACAGACACACCCTCTCGAGGCGAAGGCGCCGGTGACAAGGGGAGACGGATTAGGGGTTTGAGAGTCAAAAAGAGACTGCTCACCCTCTGTTCAGATTTTTCCCTCTATCTATATCTTAATCTACATATATCTGGCTATGTTTATAGTGCGGCACTCCGGCAGTCACGCGTTTTCCGCCGCGACCCGCGCCTTCCCCCTTGCAGCACTCGCGCGCCATCTCGATTTTCCCGTTCCGTAGCTCCGGCAGCCTCCGAGACCCAAAGAAGACGCACCGAAACAGAAACTCTCTCCCAGCCAAACAAACAGAAACGCACGTCTGCAAATGCATATCAATGAATGTGGATGTTCGCGTGCCGGAGAGCGAGGAGCTGCTGTCCTAAGTCGCAGCGGGCGCGCTTCCCTCCTTGCAGGGCTTCGCGCTTCCGGGTGCCTTCCCGTGCGCGGCCGCGCGCGCACCTTGATGTAGATTTCGAAGTCCTCACGGAAGATTCGCCAGTCGCGGTCGTTCATTTCCTCGCGCTTCTTCGTTGTCCAGTGCCCGCGCTTGTCTTCGGCGTCTTCCTTCTCTCTCGCTCGCGTGATCTGCGCGTCTCGCGCTGCGCGGACGGCCTCTGTCGCAGCGGCCGCAGCCTCCGCAGCGCCGCGAGCGGCCTCCACTCTCTGCTGCTCTTGGCGCCTGAAACCCCCAACAGACGCGCGCAGACGACAGTGTCTGCGCAGCGAAAAAAAGCGACCCACTGCCGCAGCGCAGACCCAGACACGCGAGACACAGACACGAAACACGCCGCGCGAAGCAGCTGAGCAAAGCACAACCGTCTGCGACAGACTCGAGTGCACAGATATAGATAAGTTTGCATCGACCTCCACGCATCTCTAGCCCGCCGACTCCAGAAAGACATATTCACACATGTATATGCGTACGTGGAAGTACGTGGACAACAAACGATTGCTTCAGCCACACATGGGAGTGAGCAGCTCCTTGCTTCGAGAGCACAAAAAGAGGCAACAGAGGCGCAGTGTCTCAGCCCTGGAAGAGACACGCAAGAGACGAAACTGAGACGCCTCGAGGCCGCCCGACTTGCGAGGCAACGGTGGAGCGCGGTTACGCATAGACAACGAGGAGAGATGCCTCGAGAGACAGACAATCGGGAGCGGCCGCCGGAACCCACAACTCAGCGGCGGAGGGCCGCCCGCAGAACGCAGCCACCGCGATGCGTGCAAACACTCGCACACAACGAGCTTTCGAGAACAAGAGCCTTACCGTTTCACCAGTTCGTCGTAGAAATTGTTCTGCTTCCGCTGCTCGCGAATATCCATTCCTGCTCGGAACCTGTACTCAAAAGATCCAAGGGAAACACACCTTTTGTTTTGAGCGCTTATGCCTCGCTTCTCCCAGCTGCAGCCTTTTGGCCGCCATCTCCAGTTCGCGCTCCTTGCTTTCTCGCGTATTTTCTCTCCCCGATTCCTCCGCGTCCCCGCTGCCGTCTCCTTCTTGACTTTTCTGCAGAGTACGCTGTACCAGGACTCATGGTTAGATCTTGAAGGGCTGCGTTTTTACCAGTGGTTTCCTATTTCTTGCGCCCAATTTTGAACTCTTTGGGCTACGAGAAACGTAGTGGCGTTACGGCCCAGCATCTCCGACAATATGTTCGCTTAACTAAAAGCCTCTTGCCGTGTATTATTCCCTTCTGGCGGCGCCTGCGCGGTCTCACCCGCGTCCGAAGAGCAGCTGCGGCTCCATTCGCTCTTGGTAGAGTGGATTGTTGTCGCCCTTGCACGTGTCTTCTGCGTCGTTCCACTCAAAGTTGAAAATATTTCTGAACGTAAACAGTAAAAAAGGCAAGAGACAGCAACACTTGTTCCACCAGGCATTGCCACGGCGGGGAACGGTCACGGCTGTTTCCTGGACCCCGGAGCTCGCGACGTTTAGAGCGGCCAGCAACGCACCTGAACTTTTCTGAAGGCTTTTGAATTTTTTTCTTCTCAGTCCTCATGCCAAGATAATGGTTTCGAATCTGTTCAAGTTCACGCTCCTGAGAAAAACATGCAGAGGACCACAGACCTCACAGAGTCCTCTGCTGTAGTGTTGCTCCACCGAGTGGGGGAGGGCGGGAGAGCGGGCACGACCGCGATTGTGACAATAAATATATACAGGCGTATATGGATATATGAGTACACAAAGTAGAACACGTAAGCGACGCTTTTTCTGGATTTCGAACACATTCGCGCGGACGGGTGCTGCGCATATCCACATCGCGAGCAACTCCAAGAGGCTGTGCGGGCATGCGAATACCAGAAACGGTGAATGGTGTTCCTAGGTTTCGGCACACGAGCTCTGACGGAGGCAGTCTACAAGACCAATCTCCTGCTGATTCATGCCAGCTCTAATTGCTTCGCCCCATAGACGAAACGCAGCCGAGGCAGAGAGCCACACAAATATATACAGATATATAAATGTATATTCGCAAGAGGTAAGGACAGAAAAAACCGCACGACGTGAAGCGAGTACGCGCGGACAGACACTCAATCAACGGTGCACCTCCACAGTGGATGCCAACGGAATACACAGTTGAAGCGGCGAGGACTGGACCCTAAAGCTAGACTGAGAGAGCCGCTGTGGGTTACCTGCTGCCGGGCACGGAGCTCTTGTTCGGGAAGGTTGAGCAGGCGCAGGTCCGCCAAGGTACTCTCTCGGGCATTCGCCGAAGCGCCGCCTTTTCTCTCCTCAGCCGCGCGCTTCGCCGCGCGCTCCTCTTCCGCCTTGCTGCGCGAGCCCGTGGTGCTCCCGGAACCTCGCACCGCGCGCAAACGACCTGAGCGGAGACACCGGAAGGAGATCGCGGCCTCTGGGTCTGGCCTGGACGAAAGGCGAAAAACAGTGCGAGACAGAGAGAGACAGAGAGAGACGCGCGCCACCAGACTGCGACCGTGGCGCACAGCCTTGAAGGCCAACTGCCACTGCGGGACACGGCACCGGGAGAGAGAGACCACGCCCCAGGCGAAGGACGCACGACAGCAGCGCGAGGACATACGCTCTTGCTCCTCTTTGATTTTTTCCATCTCGCGCTGCTTCAGCCGCTCCTTCGCCTCCTTCTCTCTCTCGATTTCCTGCACAACCGAAGCGGGAAATAGAGAAACACAGGGTCGCGGAACTTCGCCACAGGCGCAGTGCTGCCTGCGGACACTAGCGCCGCCTCCTCGAAGCACTCTCTCCGAAGCACCACGCAGACCCACGACGAGCCGCGAAGAAGCAATCCTCACGTTTGGCCATGACCCTCAGCAGAACAGCGTGCTGCTCGAAGCGCGCGTGAGCGCAGAGAATGTTCAATACGCATGCTTGACTGACATTTCGCCGCAAGTACAGTCATCCCAGGTATATTTATCTATCGTCAGTTCGGTCGATTGTCTCATACTATCACATCACACACATGACTTCTCGCATTTTTAGGTCATGCTAGCGCGTGAGCGCATTCTGAGTGACTCTAGACGGCCCCCCGCTGGGTTCAGGGTGTAGGACATCGCGTCGCCTAGTGCAGGCCTTCCCCCCGCGCGGGTGGAGAGACATCGAGAAAGCCAGTTCACCTGCTGCATGAGGAAGTTCCTGCGGTTCTGGAGGAGCTGTCGTTCCTTCTTCTTCTCCATTTCTTGGCGACTGCGCTCGTCGGCGGCCTTTTGCTGTTCGCGCTGCTTCTTGGTCAGAAAGAGGATCTGCATGAACCGGGCACGCGCGCAGACTCCATAACCACCTCCACGTGCGAAAACTGCTAGCGCCTGAGCGCGAGGTGCTCGCCCGTCGCGAACTCTGCCATGTGCTGACTGCTAAGGACGAAAGGGTTAATCGCTAAACGCTCCAAGCGCGCCGCCCACACGCGCGCCGCCGTTGCTGACGCAGGCGGTCGCGGCGGTCGGAGGCACGGCGCCCTTTCGCGGGACTCCCCGCTTACGCGCGTGGGCTGCTCCTCTGTCTTCTGCTGTTTCAGCACGTCCTCCAGAGATCGAATTTTCTGGCTATCCGGCGCCCGAAACACGCTGCGAGAGACAACCGGCCGCACACCCAGAGTCGTGACAGTAGAAGATCGACTGGAAAGAAAGAGAGCGAGACGCAGGCGCCAGACGCCTGAGGCATGAAGAGAGGCACCCGGTCTCAGACACGAGAGACAGCAGGGCGCAGATCAAGCACCCACAAAAGACGACGCGGCGCAACGAATACGCGAACACACGCATGGAAGCAGACGCGCAAAAGAATAGCTTCATCAGCGAGGCCGCGGACAAATCGGTTAATTTGCGCGATGCAGGATTTTCCAAGTGAACGCGTTGAAGCAAAACTGCGTGGCGGGGTCGCCACCCGCAACTCAATGCGTCTGCAGCAAGCCACGACTCCCCAAGCTCGCGAACCGAATGCATGGATGCATGTCTGTACATACAAGTATGTGCTTAGGGAGGCGCATGAACGTCGATGGAGAGAAAGGCGTGCCGAATCGCACGCCTACTGACTCTGCCATATGGAGGCGAGCGCACCGAGGGTCCCCCCCCCCCTTACCCCCCCCCCCCCCCCGCCCCGCACAGAAGCTGCGCAGCTAACTGACAAAACTCGCCTGTGGCGAGCGACAGCCGCATGTCTCTGGCGTACCTGGTTGACGGCACAGTCCGCTCTTTGTTTTCTGTCGTCTCTTCGCGCCTGCGGCTCTCTCTGTCTCGACCGTCTCGGCTGTCGTCGCGCACCTCTCGCCTTCTCCGTTCATCCCGCGCGTCTCTTCGGTCCTCGTCGCGAACGCGTCTGTCTTCTTCGCGCCGGTCGCGGCCGCTCCGCTCGCTTCGTCCTTCTCTGCGCTCGTCATCTCTGCGTCTGCGCTCGTCGCCGCGGTCTCTCCGCTCCTCATCGCGGGCGTCCCTCGCGGCGCGCGAGCCGATCGAGGCTTCCGGCGCAGCGGGCGCTGGAGAGGAGCCCGACAGAGGCGGCAGGAGGGTGAGAGTCGACGAGGGCGGCGTTCGGCGCGGCAAGGCCGACGTTGCGCCGCGGGCAGCCGTCGGCGAAGGCGAACAGGACAGCGAAGACGCTGCGTCTCTGCTCTCCTCCGCACGGCCCTCTGCGGCAGTCTCTTTCAGCTTTTTGAACGGCGCAGGGGCCTGAGAGCCCGACGCAGAGGAGGGGGAGAGCAAGCGCCCAGCCGGGAGAGCGGAGACGGGCGACGCCCGTCGGGGGGCAGGAGCCCCTTGGTCTCCGTCCTCTAGGCCACGTTTGCGGGCGCCGCTGGATCGCTCAGATGCCTCAGCCGCGTCGCTGATCCCCGCGTCGCCGTCCGTGCGCGGCCTCACTCGCGCGGAGAGGCCTTCCTGCACTTCGCCTTCCTCTCGCTCGTCATCCTCCTCGGCGCCCGGGGCGTCTGGCGGCGGACGTCTCCCGTCGCCCTCGCAGGCGCTCGCAGGCGTCTCCGCGCCCACAGAGCCCAACGGGGAGTCAAACGGAGACGTCTTCGCCCCGGGTCCGTCCTCGCTGCCGCGCTCGAGCTCCGTCGACATTCTCCTCCCACTGACCGGCGGACTCGGTACGCGATCACGGAGAGAGGGAGAAGAGACCACGAGGCCGGCTCAAACCCGACAAAGCGAATTCAATGAACGCCAGGGAAGAAACAAGAGAAAAGCTACAAAAGCCGGGAGGTGGAGTAGCAAGGCTGTCCGGTACCTGGACGTGCTGAGGGATACCCAGGGGACAGCACATGCGGCGACCACGCGAAACGGAAGTAGGAAGGATGCAGGGCACTTCGTAAGAGAAAAGGAGAGGCGCTCGTGCGGAGCGAAAGTGCCCACAGGAAAGCAACGAAAAGAAGGCGCAGGCTTCGGCAAGAACCGGCAGATGCCAGGGGATCTCGCGGTTTCTCAGACAAAAACGAAGTCGATGTTGCTTCTCTACGAGGCAGCGAGTACGAGCGAAGAAACTCACACACAGGTCTCAATGGGACACGCAGACGAAAGAAAAATACCGAATACAGAGGCAAGGAGCGGGAGAAAGTGGTGAGCTAAGAGAGCGTGCACTTTCAAGAAACCTAGAGAGGGTGAAACTGCAGCGGCACGAGCGCGACAGGCAAGAGATATGTATGGCAGACGGAGGTTACTGCGCTCTGGCAGCAGTAACGAAGGTTTCAGAAGCATGAAGGACTTTCGCTAGTTTTGTCTCAAGAGAGACGTCATAAACGGAAAGAAAATGGCGGAGAAAATGATGAAGTCGAGTTGCAACCGAAACGCTCTGCTGTGATGTACAAACACTCCACTGAAATCGCGTTGGCCGCTTGGTAGACTCTTCCCTCTCACTTCCGTAACTCGAAAAGACAAGAAGCGATTGGCATGTCGCTCTTTTGGCTGAAGAGGCAAGAGTTATCTGCCTGAGATCTCTGCTTTTTCTGGCTTGCAAGCCCTCGCTGTGGACTGTCTCTTCCATTCCGCTGCATGCACTCCGATTTTGCTTTCCGTCGCTTCTTCGCGCAGAGTCTCTCACGGCGAGATTCGGCAAAGCTCTGACTTTTCTCTTGCCGGCCTTCTCCAACCGACCCGATGTGGCGTCTACATCGGGACCATTGCGGTGTTTCTGGAGACTCTTTCAGGGACCCTACCCTAACTCAGCTATTCAGTTTGTCCGCACGGCGTACTGGGGGGTGTAGTTTGCGTGAGCCTGTTTTCTAGGGAACGAGCCACCAATCTTGTGCTGTTTATGAGGCACCTCTGTTGTGAGTGTCCTTGTTCGACCTGCCACCTGTTTGAGAACTTCTCATGCAGGCCACCTGTTCACGAACATAGCGGATTCGGGACCCTGCATGATCTTCAGTTTCCTTCGGAACGAAATCAATTTAATGTACAGTCACAAAAAGGACACTCTCGCTCTGCGTGCCCTAACACGCCATACTCATAAGAGTGTTGCGAAACCGAAGGGAAGGCTTTTCCAAATCTTACAAACAGCTCCATCTCGCTCGACACGCGGGCGTGTGTTGTGTGTCGCGGTCGAGATACTCAAATCGCATTTTGAAAGCAACTGTGTGAGACTTGGAACATGTACGTGCATATGCATGCATGTATATTCAAGCGGCTTCACCAGCTAGATCTGCCCCAGCCCAATCATTAACCTGCTGAGGCAGAGAGAGAGAAGGCGAATATGGGTGACAAACGTTTCCGCGCGACTACTTGGGCAACTCTTTCAACTGGTCTGGGGGAAGCTTTTGCAGATTTGCGCAGCCTCCTGGAGTCCGCAAACACAGTCCTGCTTCGCATCCCAGCATGCGGCGTACAGAACGGTGTGATCAGCGCCCCTATCCAAATACGGATTGCTTGTTGGTCTCTGCTTCATTATCATATCTATGAAATATCACCAAAGGTCTTTTCTATGCCCACTATAACGGGCAGTGTAGCCACCAGGGTCACGCGGAACTATGTTCAAAGTCTTCCGAATTCGGATACCTTATATTGCCAGCGAAAACATCAGGGTGGCAAGCTCGGCTGCAACAGTGACTGCCTCGAACTCAAATCCGTAGACTCTACTGTCTTTCGTCTCCATCGATGCACACATGATCTCAAGTATCCTGGATGCTCACGCATCTAAATTCCACTTGCCTGTAGCAGTATCGGTAGCTGTGCCTGCACGTAAAACGCAGGAGGATCTGCTGGATCGTGACTTCTCTCGAGTGCCATCGATTGTTACTTCCAGGACTCTGAAAAACAGTGAGAGTAGAAAAGTGGGAGAATGAGACACCGGCGCAACTTCTCGCGAGATGTGACGCAGATGTAGCAACACATGTGGTAGATATCTGCATACGCACGACTGCAAAAATGCTGCAAGCTTCTCGAGTCACTCGGATTTTCTACGTCCAGTGTCTATCGCGTCTCCGAATTACAGTTGACATGTGTGTGACAGCAAGCTCCAGATGAACGCCGGCGCACCAGTGAGGTGCCTAGCAGAACGCAGGCACGGAGATGATTGCCGGTCAAACACATCGGTGGGTAGAGAGCACTTTGGCTCCGTGTTCTCTGTGTTGTCTGCCTGTGTGTTCGACGGTTTCATTCCATCCGTTTCATGGCCCTGTGTACATCTTCGTGCTGAAAGCATCCATTATCGGTCTTCCGCATATCCCTATGCTACTCAGGGAACATACCCGCGATTCGGCTTGCTTTACGATAGAGTTCCACTCTCCACTACATTGCTCACCAGTCCTGTGGTTCCTCACTGATGGTGCATCAGCTGCTGACTGCCAACCAACGAGGCGAATCGTCAGTAAAGAGCGCTCTCGCAGCAAATCACAAGGACCATTTAGATAGGCATGCGAGGCCGGCTACAGAGAATGGATGCATTATCTACATTCCTGCAGTCCTCTCCTCCCTTGATCGTGACTGGTTCTCTTCCCATGTTGGCTGGAAGAAACCCGATGGAATCTTGAGTAAATACTTGCGGTCAAATGTGGCACTCACTTTGTATTCGTGCGAAAACAATGTCTTTGTTCTTCAGAGTCGACCTGAGAGGCGCTTGTGATCAGGATTTGTCTAGTACTTGGTAAAAGGCTTCTCCGAGGAGACAACCCGTTTTTGTGTCGGCTAAACGTCCTGCGCGTCGTGCTTGTCCCATGAGAGTGGCGAGAGAGCTGAGCGGAGGAGAGCCTGATTTGATTGGCATGGAAGGATCTACCGCCTCACTGCGGATTCACTCGTTTGGACTGATGCGGCTCGAGAGTGGAGGTCTTGCCCGGCTGGATTCTGCATGCTGGTGTGACAAGAGATACGCGAAAAGCTTCCACCTCCAGCCAAACCCACCTCACGATCCCTTTTCGCGCCAAATGGAAGGAGACTGAGACAGCTGCTGGGGCAAGAGAGGTGACAACGATATGAAGCAAGCGCTCTCCCCCCCCTCCCTGCCCCCCCCCCCCCCCCCCCCCCCCGCCCGCAAAAAAAGCCGATCTTCGCTCGACGTGCACTGGCGCATCGGTCAAGTCGGCAGCGCAGTGACGCCCGGCTCTCACCCTCTGCCGCGACTGGCTGGCCTCGATAGTTGCTTTGACTTCTTTACACAGAAAATCAGCGAGACACCCTTCTGAGAAACTTTAGCCGCTCGCATTCGTCTGTCAGCAGCCCTTCTTCGCTCTCTGAAACTCAGGACATCGAAAAAGATGGGGGGGCGGCTGGGCAACGAGACAACGAAGAGCGAGCACGGATGCCACGTAGATAGCGTCTCCTTCAGGGGTTTTGGACGGGGCTGCTGTCTAGAGCGGACATGCTAGCATGAGTTTCCTTGCTAGCCACTCGCGAGCGAGGAAAGCCGGAGAACCGGGGAAAACCCGAAGTGTTTATAAATTGTTTTCATCATATGGATGTGTTTTCCGTGTTTTTCTCGGTACCTCTCTACTTACTCATTTTCACTCTACACGGGGGCGGGCGACTAGGCGGTCTGCGAAGTTGTGTCTTGCGTAAAGCGCGAGATGGACACCCTTTCTCTTTTTCCCGTGCCTCCTCTTTTCTCTGCGCGCAACGAAAGGATCGCACATCTCTTTTTTCTCGTGTGTCCTCGAAATGCGCTAGATCGCGACGAGCACTAAAGGATTCGCCATCAGTTTTGCCAGAGAGAAGTTTCTTCCGGACCCCGTCGGTTGCATCGATACACGCGAGCCCGGCCCTTTTCGCCTTCTCTGCGTAGTTCCGTTCGTTTCAACAGGTTCCGAAGAACTCTCTCCTCCACCTGGTCGTTGTTTGTTTCTGTGTCTTTGTCGCGCGTCCACTGTCCCTTGCCGCGCTTCCAGAGCGTCGAGAAGTCTTCGTGTTTCGACTTCTGCACTCCGAAACTTAGATACTGGTCTTGTCTACAGGCCCTGTCTTGGTCCTCGTGGTCGTCTACTCCCGCGTCCGGTTTTCTTTCTCTCTCTCGAAGTGCAGCAGTCCATCTTCTCTCTTCGGTCTTCATAGTCTCTGCTTGACCGGCGTTCGCGGCTCATGGTCCCCCCGCCGTTCCTGCCTTCTTCGCCTCGGGTATTCGTCTCGCCCTCCGACTGCTCAAGGGAAGGCACAGTTGTCTGCCGCCCTCTTTCTTCTTCCGTTCGCCTGTCCCCCGCCTTCTGGTGCGCAGGGAAAGACCGTTTTGTTTTCCGTCTTTCTGATCAGAAGCCTTTTCTCTCGTGTGTCAGCCGCAATAGGGGTTCGCCGTACTGTCTCCTTCCTCTTAGTCTGCACTCGATCTCTTTCCTGCTCGGGTTCTGCGCCGCCGCTTTCGTTTGCCTCACGCAGCGCTGTTTAGTTATTGCCTCGTTTTCTTCGCGCAAAAAAGCGCCTATTTTGCGTCGCACCGTGGGCTCTTCTCGGTTTGGGGGCAGGCGAAAAGTGAGCTTCGTCCTGAATTGCGCCGACTCTTTTCCGCTGCTCTGCGCGGGGCGCCTGACAGGAGAGGAAGGCAGAGTCAGGCAGGTTTTCTGTCCTCCACCCCGACTGCCGGAGTAGAACTTGAGTCGCTGCACTGGACCATCGGGGTGCCCTTCTCCAGGTCTCCGACTGCCTTAATTGTTTTACTTCTCTCTCTGTCGTTTCTCGCATCGTCGCTTCGATTTGGCTGTGTCTCCGTTTTCCTCCTCTGGTTTTCCGCCGTCTATCTTCTCGGTCGTTGCGGCGCCTTTGCGCGGCTTCCGCATTTTTGCAGCTTTCAAGACGGCAGCCATGACGGACTCTCGCCCCCTCTGCTCCACGTGAGGGCAGACGGCAGGCGGAGGTGCTCTCCCTTTCTTCCGTTTTTGGCGCGAAACTGCTCGGGCGGAAGCCCTGCGTTTCGCACCGCTTCCGCAGTACATCTGGTCTGCGCGCTCTGCTTCGAAGCGTGTGCCGCAGTCTCAAAACCGTCCCCTCTCTGCCTGTCTCCAACCCGTGTCTCCGCGTCCGGCGGCTCCTCGTCGTCGGAATTACACGGCGAGGAGCCCCGAGGCCCCAGTGGTTCCGTCTTTGACCTCGGGACGCCTTCCTCTCAGCAGCTTTGCCTAGGCACGCACGTGAAGCCTTCTCCGTGTACGTGTCTGCGGTCGGTTTCCTGGCGCGACTCCGCGTCGCTCGCTTCCGCTGAGTCTTCTCCCCTCGCCGCGATGCTGCAGCTCGCGTCTGCGCCGGCTCACGCCGCGCGACCACCCCGCGGCGAGCTGCAGACCTCCTTCGGCGCCGGACAGCTGGCCGTGGCGGTGAAGCTTTACTCGATTTCGCTCTCGCGCTCGGTCGCCGACAGTCTATCCGCCGACATGAAGGTGAGAGCATGCAGGCGCTGAGAGGCCGCGAGGCCACGACGCCCGTGAGCAGCAGGCGTTTTCTAGTGCACACCCGCGCCGCGTCCTCCGCCCGGACGCGTCCCGCTCCGTGACGACCCTTTTGGAACGAGGTCGCCCATGGTTCGCTTGTCTCTTCGGTCTGCGGCTGCGCACCCGCCGAGCCCGCACCGGTCCGCTTACACAGACGTCTCTACATGTTTGTCTGTGTCCGCATGGATGTCTGTACGTTTGCGTATATGCGTGTATGCGCCTGTGTATGTGGAGAAGCAGAGTCCTGTCCACTTGGAGTCAGGCGTGTCTGGTCCCTCTGAGTCTCTTTCGCTCTCTGCCGAGTGTCTCCGCCTCAGCTCGCCGTCGCCGTCATGTACCGCGATGAGGATCTCTCCCGCGTCTGCCAGCAGAAGGAGCGCGTCGCGTTTCGTGTGGTGCCTTCCGGGCGAGAGGGGCCGGTAGGCGCAGCGATGCAGGCGCGAAGCTGCGAAGTTTCCGCCGGCACGACCAGCAATTGCGGAAAGTAGACCTGAAGCTAGTGATGCATCTGAGTGGGTAGAATCGGGTTATTCTGTTGCGCTTGTGCTCATCTACGGAGCGCAGGATCAAGTAGGTTTTGCTGCGCTGCGTGGAGAGAACCCCGTGGATGCAGAGACATCAACGTGCAAGGCTGTGCTTTCGGGTATACTGGAAGGCACGGCGTGGCTAGGCGGATGCAGCAGCTGCCGTGTTAGGGCAGAAAGGCGTCGGATCTCCTTTGCCAATGAACCAACCCCATTCAGCACCGGCTGTGCCCTAGCTGTAGCGCGGAAACAAGCGTCAACATACACAAGGGACCTCGATCACCTCTATTCCTGCTACATATATACCTATGTGTGTAGATATCCCCTCGGCACAAGCGGGAACCGCGGGATCTTTAGGGCGACTGCGCCTGCATGCGTTTGTTTGACGGCAACACACTCGACTGAATAGACGCGTGTGGCCCGAACGTGGAAGTAAGTGAATCCGCTCGTTGCTTCCGGCTGTGTTTCTCCACGGTGTTGCCGCCTGTGCAGCTGTTCATCTTGATCGAGAGAATCTTCGTCCTTCCGTTCTTCAGCGACTTCCCCGTGGGGCGGCCTGCGATTGACATTCTCGTGGTCGATGTGAGTTTCTCAAGAGCAAATGAGCTCTTCATGCAGTCGCCCAGCGCGTGAACAGAAGTCTATGGATATCTTGGACTCAACGGGCGTGCGCCGAAAATCTGCTACGTCTGCCACGTCGCGTCGTCAGGCACAGAGGACTCGTTCGTCGGAACGCCGAGCCTTTTCTGATCGCTCCTACGAGCCTTGGCAGCACCGGTTCGATCTGTGTCTGTGTGAGAGCTCTTCCGCGTCGCCCTCTATCTTTTCCATCTGTAAACCCGTCCCGAGGCCGCCTCTCAGCGCGATTCTGCATTCTCTTCGATCTACTGTGGTTTTCTTGTGCTTCTACGTTTCTAGCTTTTCCATGCCCCTGTACCCAAATATTAGCGTTCAAAAAAGGCAGACGCAAATCTCTGCCCCCTTTCCGACCGCGGCCGTGTCTCTGTTTCTGCGCATTGCTCCTCGTCTGGCTGCACAAGAGTTGATTATCCGTGATTTTAGATACAAGCTAATACGCATCGATCCGTCACTGTGAAATGCCTGTATTCGTGCGAGAATGCCTGCTTCTGCGCGGATAGAAGGGTCTTTTTGAGGACGTTAAGCGTGTGCATGTTTCTTTCAGGAATCTTCGAGAAATCTGAGGAACGAAATTGCCAGTGCGCGCCTGAACCTCGGTCCCGGGTATCGGCATTTGGCACGGCTGAACAAGACCCGCGACTATCCGCTTTACTGCGGACGCGGAAGCGACGAGCAGGCAGGCAAGTCCACAGAAGCTTTTTCTTTAAGAGCCTGCCAACCTCCGTCGCGGAAATGCACTCACACCCATAGGGCTCCCGTGGCTGTCTATCTGCACGCGGAGTGAGGTCGGGAACCTGTAGAGAACTTCGTGTTCGCATATACCCTGCGCTGCAGACTGCCCATATTTTGTGTATGCGGAGAAGGAAGTGATATGTGTATACATTTTTTCACATTTAGATGCGTATCGGTGTCCTGTGGTACACGACCACGCGAGCACCCCGCGCAAGAAGCAAACCCCGAGGGAAACTTGATGGTTCGCGTCTGCTGATGTCTTGCTTTCGCATTGCTGTGTCCGATTCCGCTGTAAACTGTATTTCCTTTTTCCAGGAACCGTCAAGCTCTTTGCGCGCGCGGCTCAGTATCCAGAGAATTCGTTCAATCCCGGATTTCTCTGGGACTCGGAGGCGTTGAAGCGCGTCACTGATGCCGCTGTTTTTGACGGCGGGAAAGGGTACGCGGCGACTTTTTCTTTTCAACCGAGACGAGAAATGTGGCCATCGGGCTGCGTGCAGCGGTGGTTTTGAGGCTCTTGCAAATCGCGTCCGTCCTTTTTCGGAGCGGGAGCGAGAGGACGCGAGTTGCCTTCGCCGCGTGCGCGTCCTGTGTCCGCGCTACGGGGACGCTTCTGGCTGGGGCGGGTGCACGAGGCGGGCAGCACAGCTCTCGGCCTCAGAGCTATTCTTTTCCTCTTCCTTCCAAGTATCTAGAGCTCTTTAGTTACCTGCCTGCAAGTTGGTGTGCAGTGCAACGGTGTCGTCGTCTCCCGTTGCCTTTTGTTCGTCCGCAAGGATTCCTCGCAAGTGCGCAGTGCGGGTGTCCCTGCGTCGTCTTCCTTGTGCAGGAAGCGAGATCGCCGCAAAGGCGTGGAAGGAGTCTCCTCAAAGTCGCTCGAGGATTTGCGGCTGCTAATTGACAACGCGAGGCACAGCCGGGCGATCCGAGACACGACACTGGCACGTTCGCAGGTAGGCGCTCCGCCGTGCGACGCACCCGCTGCATCGTCAGCAGTCGAAGCTGTCCAAGCTCGACTCGTTCTCTCGCGCGCCTGCGAGTGAAGGTGGCGTGTCTCGGTGGCGCTACATGTATGCTGTCGCCTCCAGGTTTGAGTCTGTCAGTCTTTGGTTCACCTCGTTCCACACTAGGTACGTCCTGCTGTCTAAGTGCGCGCCTGATGCGTGGTAGGGCGTCTGCTGTTCACGCGGTCTCGCTTGTCCTCTGCCACGAGCGCATGGGATCTTTTTTGCGGGGTGTCTGTGCGAAGCCACTCGGAGAGGCGACAGCCGGCGCCCGCGGGACGGCGGTCTCGGGCACGCGCGTGAGGCGGCAGCAGCTACTCCACGAGGCTCAGCAGCTGCAGCGGGCGGAGATGAAGGAGCTACGGGGCAAGCGCTTGCTGGCGGCTCGGCGGCGGACGGTCCGAAACCTGCGCGCCGAGTTTGCGCAGCGCGACTGGGGCGACGCGGAGCAGGACGAGGAAGAAGACGAAGAGGAGTGGGTGAGGCGTGAGCTTGAGAGAAGGGAGCAGCTGCGCCGGCAACGGGAAGCCAAGACTGTGCTGTATGGCGACGAGCGGGAGGCTGCTGCGGCGCTGCGGAAGATACGCGCACGCGCCCTTGAAGTATCGCTCGCGAAGCAAAACGCGTCGGTCTCCAGCTGGGTGAAGGTCACGCTGTTCAACGAAGCCGGCGACGAGAAGGACGAGGAGGAAAGTGCCAAGCACGTCAGCGTGTTCCCCGAACTCAATGTCAGGGGAGGTACGCCGCCGGGTGGGAAAGGCTGAACCAGAGCTGAAGCCCGCGAAAACGGCTGCGTCGCGGGCTTGCACAAAGTGTGAATGTGCACTGCCTCGCGGCACGCACGAACCTAAGCCCTGCGGGAGATGCATGCAAACGCACGCGTACTTTCGCTGTGGTGCTAGTGCACTTCTCGTCGTCTAACTTTCCTCGTAAATCGATGTGACCACGGTCGTCCCCCGAGTGCGGGCGGCGCGCGATGCTGGAGTAGAAAGGGGGGCGTTGGGGGGCCGGTTTTGAGGCCACCTGAGGAGATGAGCAAATATCCCCCTCGTTGTCTCTGGCTTCTGTCTGCAGGGAACTGCACCCTTCGAAGCTTAGCTTCGTTTTTTCTCGAGACTTCGCCGGAGGAGGTTTTCACAATCTGCCCCGTGCCTCTCTTCTCGCCGGACTGCATTTTTCGCACGATTGGCGAGTTCCTGCGGGACAGCACGTCGGAGTCGTCGGGTGAGAAGAGAGTGAAATCACCGCGCGATTATGCCGGTCGCTGGGCGCTCCAAACGGTTTTTGACGAGCCCTTGATTTCGCCGGTCCGCGAATCTGAGCTGCGCGGGGCGCCTCTTGCACCTCGAAGCCCTATGCACACGCAAGAGGTTATGATACTCAGACTGGCGCGCTCACACGTGGGCATTCAGGCCGCATCCCGCTTATCTACATACGTACTTGTGTGGCGCTGCGTATTTAACCATGTGTGTGTCTTTACAGTGGGCAGTGTCATGTGGCTTCGATCGCCTCAGTATGTGTGCAACAACCTGCTCGACGCCGTTCTTTCCCGAGACATTTCTCTCGCGCGCATCACAGACGAAATCGATCCGGTGAGTCCCCTTTTTCGAGCTTTGCGAACAGCCAGCTAGTGGCGGCCTCCGCGCATTGCTTCAGCTGCACATCCCGATGACAACTTGTCTTTGTTCCAGTTCGTATGTTTTTCGGGCGCGTTCTGAGGGAATGGGCTGTGACCGTATCCAATCATGGTCGCTGCCTCCTTTGTCTCATGCGCATATATATAGATATATATATAGATATGTCTTCGTATAGATATGTCTGCATTCAGGTCTGTATATATCTGACTCTATATCTGTATTGATTTGCACCGTGGTGCCTCCTCCTGCGATGGTTAGCAGGGCACACTCTCTCGATGGAAGCCCTTTATTTCCTTTTCGTATGCCTATCCTTGCAGAAAGACGGAGATACCCTGTACTGGCACCTCTTCTCCTCGTGCCAGTGCATAAGCGCATGCAGCGTTTTCGCCTTTATCGCGACGAACATCGCCGTCGAGCTCATCGAGAAACAGCTCTTCAATATCTCCGAGGACTCGCTCCTTATCGTAAGCCGGCCCGTGGGTGGTGTGCCACAACTGCGCTTAGATGGCTGCATAGTTTTGCGCACTTGCGTGCTGATCGAGGCTTTCATCGACTGTATCCCTCCGCGTCGCGGAAACATTTTTCACACCTGCAAATGGTCCTGCGTGCGGCAGGGCGCAAGCCGTTCTGTCTCGCCCCTCCGCAGCTGAGAGGCCTGAAGTTAACCGTGCGCTGCAGTCCGCACGTCCTCTTGCTTTGCTGTTGATCTCTGTTCATCTCTGCCTCTCTGGTCCTTTTCAACCTGTGCCTCGGCTTCGCGCTAGCGGCGCCCTCGCAGACCCCCAGCGGTTGAGCGACGTTCTGACGGCCCGGTCTGTCCTGCCTGCAGGGCTCCTTCCCGTTCGATAACCCTGCACCGCGCGTCGCGACACGGCGGGAGAAGGCGCGGCAGACAAGCGTGGACGTCAAGCGTCAGGAGACGCTGGCAGAGCGGCTGGAGACTCTGCAGAGGCGCGTCGCGCGCGCCAGCGACCGCACCTTCCACCTGGTGCATCTGATCTCGCTCGAGACGCGGGCGAGTCAGGGCGATACGCTGACGGAGCGCGAGCAGAGGGACTTGGAAGAGTGGCGGGAGCTGAAGCGCGCAGAGGAAGGCAGGCGGCGCTTGGAGCTCTACTCTAAGCGGAGTGGCGAGCCCGAGCCGTTCCACGACGGGGGCGGGATGTGGGTCGACGACGGGCTGGACAGAGACCTCGAGGACCGCGATCGCTTCGACGACCGCCCCCGCGGAGACGGCGACCGGGGGGAGCGCGAGCTCACGGAGGCTGAGGAGGAAGAGCGCCGCGCGCGCCAGGGATGGAAACGCGTCACACCTGGAGCTGCTCGGACCAGCGGCGGCATGAACGCCTTCAACAGACTCATGCGCCGCAAAGAAGGCGAAACGCTCGAGGAAATCCGCCGTCGCATCGATCGCACCGAGCGCGAGAGACGCGCCAAGGCCGGCGAATGCGACAGACTCGACCACGTGGAGCGAAAAGCCATTAAGAGACGGAAGGTCCTCGAGGCGCTCAAGCGACAGTGGACCGGCGGCGACGTCGAACTGCGGCTCCTACCTGATGGCCATCCCTTCCACGTCTTCAAACTCTTTAAGTTCGACCGCGTGAGTGAATCCTGCCAGAATGCTCGCGGCTCACGCGGCGAGGGGAGTTGCCGGCGTCGGCTAGCAAGTTTTAGTGCGGAATTGAATGCCACTGAGACAGACGCGATACCTGCGGGGCTGTGACTGACTGGCAGACCGCCTTTCGGAGCTGCAGGGAAGTCCTTCCGGCTACATCGAGCTTCTCAGGCGGCTTCGGCATCGTTTTCGCTGACTCGGGAGTGGTCTGGTACTTCCGCTGTATCAAGATGGGCGGGCCGTAGCGAGCGAGCTCGAAGGAGAGCCTACCGGCAGCTTCACTGCTGGTGTGTGCCTTGAAGTGAGAGCGGACGCGGATGCATAAGTCTCTAAAACTGCGTGCATTTGCACTCTTGGCGAGAGCTTCCAGGAAACCAATGAAAAGCGAATAAACGCGAAAGTCCCTGGCTCGAGTTTGAATGCCAGGGCACTTGTGAGGCATGGCATAGCGTGGCCTTTTTGTGCTTCACACGCTGTTCGCGTGGAGTTTGTACGCGCCGCGAAGCTTCCCGTCCTGCTGCGCCGTTTTTCAGATGTTCATGGCGAAGACGGCGGCGGAGGCGGTAACGAGCGGAGGGCACCTCGCGATTTTGGTGCTGGGGGACGAAGAACACAGTATCGAGGAGGCGAGCAAGTAAGACAAGCCACAGGCCAGTTCCGGCGTCGGTCAAATCCGCTTCAGGCGGTGTCCCAGGGTGGCTGGGAGGGTCGCCATGCTGCGCATCACTACAGAGTGCGAGAGCGGCAGGAGTCCTGTTGTTTCCTCGAAACACGAGAAAAGTGTAGGACAGGTTTCCGTTGACGTTGTGCGGACCAGCACCGCGCTGGAAGACAGACGGACTCCGAGGAGGCTTTTCCCGAGCAAGAGATCTTCTTCGGTGTAGCACCGATGTGTTAGGCCGTAATGCTGCGCGGAAGAACAGAACTGCGGGGTAAATTCGTCACATTGGTCCTGTGTTGTGGGAGATGTATCTTGTTTCCGCAGGCTGTACGGCATCGAGATCCAAGCGCAGAGAATGGTCAACGATGCTGTCGTCGAGCTGAAGAAATGGGGAAACAACCAGGTCTGTCTGAAGGTCAGAGCGCGACCGAATCAAAAATGCTGCAGAGACAGGAGACAGGGAGTTTCGGTCAAAACACGGGGCTTCTGCCGACGGAAAGGACCTGAAGATCGCGTGCGTGTGTTTGTTTAGTTTATGTCGAAAAGCCGCTCCGGCATCCACGCACCAGACCAGGTTCTGTCGGTTTCGGAAATAAACGTCACAGAAGACGTGCACTTCGATCAACCGCGGCCCAGAGCAATAGTGTTTGATTCTCGTCCCTGCGATTGGGTACGACCATCCTGTCGAGGGAAACGCTCTTACGCAAAGTTTCCTTTGTGGGTGAGAAACTGCTGTCGCTTCAGGGCGTGAAAACGGGCACGTCGAAGAAGGGCTTCACGAAGAAAGCGGAATCAGCTCGCAACTACCGCTCGGTGCTGCAGGCTCACTTGATGGCCGGTGCGCTCAGAGGATCTCACATATAGTTTTTTGGTTTCTGCATCTTTCCACCGGCATACACCAACTGGTTTCGCCGGGACTGAGCCCTGGACTTGTGTGTCTGTGCCCTAGACCCTTGATCTTTTCTCGTTACTGTCTTTGGTGCGACTGCGCCTTTTAATCTCAAGTCTCTCGGTTTCGTCCCTTCCGCGCGCGAAGCACTGCTTTTTCTCGAGAAAGGATGGCCATGCTCCGCGGTCTTCGGTGGGTGTGCGAAACGTAGGAAGGCGACTTCGAAGCGCGGGCTCCTGAGAGCCCGCCGTTTTGTCATACACGTGCGCGCCTTTAGGTGGATGTCTCGCTTTCTGCCCTGTAGTTCTTTTGGAGCCTGCTCTAAATCCGTCTTCTGCCCTTTCAGCTGTTGACTACAAGGGCTTCCGCGTCGTCGTCTTGCCTCTGCCAGCCACCTTGCCGAAGCTTCTCAACTGGCCGCAGCCGGTCTCGTCGCAGCTCTCGCAAGTGAGAAACGAACCCTCTGCAAGCCGACGCGCAGAAAGGATTATGCCACGCGCATGCGCTAGCTTTGCTTACTTCCCGCGGTCGTTTGGCGCCCTGATTTCTGCGGTCCTGCAGGCCCCCGGTGGCATTCTTACTCAGCCCGCTCCGCAGCGCCGGTCGCCACGCTACGCAAATAATCTTAGCCGCCTCACAGGCAGTCATGCACAGGTGCCTACCCCGGAGTCAGCGAGCTTTAAGGGGTAGATCTTAGCTGTATCTGTGTGCGCCTCGGCCTGTGGCTCTGCCGATTCTTTCCAAGTCTCGCGCCAAGGCTTCTGCCGAGCTCCGTTTGAGACCTCTGCAGGCGTTGTCTCGCTTCTGTAGCGCTTCAGCGGATCTGTCTCTTGGATTTCCCAGGAAGTTGCGTTCGTCGAGGAGCGTCTGAACTTGGCGTCTGTGCTCAAGCCTCAGACGTGGCGAGTGACAGCGCAGCCGGCGGAGTTGTGGATGAAGACGGTGCTTCTGTCGCTCGATCCCAGCAGCGACGACTCAGTCGTCTTTTACCGAGTGAGCCAGAGCGCACACTTGCGGCCTTTTTGGCTTACTGAGTCAGTGGGAATCCCTGCCCACAAGAGCAGCGGGGCTTACATGGGCGTCGCTCACCCGTACGCGTATAGACTTATGGGCTCTCCACCGCGTTGCTTCCGTGCATAGCATACAAAATTACTTGTGCAGATGCTACGCGCATCTGCGTTAAGCGACTGAAAAGTTATGCATCTACATATGAGACATGTGCGTAGGAGCGCATCTTACCACATCGTATGCGTGAACGCGCCACGCACACGAGAAATGTGCCGACGCTGTCGGTCCGTTTTCTCCTCCTCACGTCCCGTCCGTCGCCGCAAAGGCCCTGCAGCAGCGCATATCCACAAAAGGCAGTGGGTCTAGTAGGGACTTGTACTTATGCTGTAGACATCGTAGTGTGGGCTCCCGCGAAGAGAGCACGGGAGAGCCCCGCGGCTGGTTTGGTGCGTGCGGGTTTCTATCTCGCTTTCTTTTTTGTCGACGGGACGATGACTGCCTCCTGTTTCTCAGCTCTGCTTCGCGTTCCCACAAATGGCAAGGCTGAACGTGGACACCTCGAAAAGCCGCCTGGCGTTTGCGGGTTTCGAAACCGAGTGCGAGCCGAAAATCTGCGAGCGCATTCGTTGCAACGCCTTCGTCCACTCGCGGGACTTCGAAATGGCTATGCGCCACCACCAGACAACGCAGCAGCAAGAGGAAAATCGTGCATTAACGCGCCTCCTCCAAAGTGTCACCGTGAGAGTCTCATTCAAGCATGCGGAAAACCGCGCACATAACCATCTGTACATCCAAAGAGTTCGCGTATAGTAGCCTCGGTGCTTCGCCGGCGTTCTTGTCAGCTGCGGACAGTGCCGGGTGGCGTACGTATGCGCCGAGATAGAGTGCGTCGCGGACCCGAGAATGAACTCGATGCGTATGCTGACGCATGTATCAGGGGCGCGCATCGCGACGGCGACCTGCGTGCATCATGTACATGGATCTAATCTTATAGGCGTATGTGCTGTGCCCACGCTGTGCTTTTTCTTCATGGTGAATCTGTGGCCTAGGCGTGACCTGCGCGATTCTCAGGCTACCAAGAACGCGAACGCCTCTTACTGGCGAGATCTGCAGCGACCTGCGCGCGACGTGTCCGTCAACGCGTACGCGGACCCCCTCGTTCATTCGCCCTCTGCTAGCATGTACGACCCCCGGAAGGCCCTGTAAGTCAAGAGAAAACGCCCACGTCCTCTCCCTCACTTGTGCATGTCTAGGGGTTATTAGTGCTCACTCGCTACCATGCGATGAGAGTAGACGCATGCCGGCAGACCCCTGGAGCCCAGCATCAGAGCCGTGACAGGCATGTGCACACACATGCGTCCGTAATTGCATGCGGCCACGTGCATCGTCCTGCCTAGATAAGTGGCTTGGCGTACCACACTGCAGGACAAGGAAGGACTTGTTTTGGCTGATGCATACCCGTATGAGCAGATACGCTTGTGTACACGGTGTTGTAGCTTCATGCGTCAGCCGGGGTACCAGCCGTTTCGGTGAAGTCTGAGGGAGGCCACATGGCCGCAAGCGTCTGTATGCATCGATTTACATGTTCACGGAGATATACTGACCCGGCGAGTGTACAGTCAAACACCGAGGCAAAGCCCGCTCAGCCCCATCAAGCTGTGCACACTGTGGACTATCGCCACTCCGTATACGTCTATGAAACTATGGAACGGTGTACCTGCGAGATCCCGTCGCGTAAAGCACACGTGTCTTTGGATGCTCTGTTCCTCAGCATGAATTTTTTACTTGGACAGAAGAGCACAGCTTACAAGGAGACGGCAGAGCCGAGCACCGCGGGACCCATTCCGAATCGCCGCGCGCGGCTGCTGGCCGTCGCGGTGCAAACGGAGATTTTGAACAAGTGCGTCAAATCAACAGAAACAAAGACTCTGGCTTTATCCTCCCTGCTTAGGAATGAGGGATTCGTGGCAGGTGGTGTGGTGCGCCCTAGCATGAACGGCGACGGAGTGACATATGGTGTTGGGATACGCGTGGACACTCTGTAGAATAAACGAACGAGGGACTCTTCTAAATATAGCTGTTTGCACAAACGCCCAAAACCTATAGATAGAAAAGCAGGGGACGGTGCCATCTGTACTGCTGGCACGTGCTTGTAGACCCCCTCGAGGGTCTCGCTGCTCCTTCATCTTGTTTTTTTTTCACTTGCCTTCTCTCGTCTGATCAGGGCGCTGGCGGAACTGGAGTGTATGGCGCCCTTTGCGCCGATGGACTCCATCAGCCTCACAGAATTCCTCCACCTGAGGGGAATCAATATGCGCTTTCTTGGTGAGACAGACGACCCGCTGCCGCACGTTTCACCTACACGTGGAGCCTTGCGGCACATATGCTCCCTTCTCCACATACACAGACCTGTATGCACATTTATATGCTTGCACGCATCGCATGTGCATGCTTTTGTATAAGGGTAGGGTTAGGAATGCGGTGCACCACACCTGTTCACGCACACTGGAACACGCCTCAATTTTGGTGATGGTTCAAGCTCTCCTTGGTGCGCGGACTCAGGCTTCGGTTCGTGTCTCTGAAAGGGATGTTGAACTGTGGAGCGGGGGGCGTTCCGGGGCTGTCAACGGTGGCGGATCCGCTGTGCGCACACTCAGGCTTGATGATCCGGGGGACGCGGGCAGCTTGGCTTCGCCACATGCTGCTGACGGAAGTCGTAGGTGAGTCCTTTTCTCTCGCGGCACGCGCAGTCGCTCAGAGCGTGTCTTTTCGGCAGAGCTCGGGCGCCTTTCGTTCTTTCCGCGAGACTGGCCAATGATGACATCCATGTGCATTGTTTCATCCGCGTCTGTACACACGCCCGTGTGCAACATGTGGGGTAAAACCGCCCACAGTGCGTAGAGGCACGCGCATGCATACAGTTCTTTTTCGTACGCGTCACGTTCTTTTGCAGCGGCGTGCTTGTCTATGTACGTACGTGGCTGCAAATGCGTCTGCTGTGTCCGAAACTTGCGGATTCGTGCGGCTGCAGCGCGGACGCTGAAGCGGATCTTGAAGGACACCCTGCGCTGCCTGGTCTTCGCGGCGCGCAGCTACCTGCAGGCGGCGATATCTCGTGCTCAGCAAGGTAAGGCGAAGGCTGCTCAAACTGAGAGTCCGGCAAACAACATAGACAGCGGCAGCGGCGAGCTGTGCGTGCACGAAGACAACTTCCTGTGGCTTGCAACGTAGGCGGTTTGTCTGCGCGTGCTCCCTTTTTGTAGGTCGACTGAAGGGAATTCTGAAAAAGCCGACTTTCGACCCGAGTGGGGTTGACCGAGACAAACGGCTCTTCCGCCGAGACTCAGGAAGCGTAAGCGCTGCTGTTTCAACTTTTCTCAAAGGAAGAGCGACTCAGCTCGGTAGCCTGAAAGGCACTTTGTCGCACCCCAGTGAGTTTGAATAGCGAAGCACGAGGAAACCAGAACTGATCTAAGAAACCACTGAATCGTAGTCTCCCCCTCTTCCGTCGAGTCCCTGTGCGAAGCAGCATGCTTCGCGTGCGGTCTCTGGAAAACGCGGAAAACAATCTGGCTCCCTTAATTGGAGCAGGGCCGCGAGCCGTTTCCTTCCTGTGAATTGTAGGCGCAGGATGGGTTTTTCTTCTCCCGTGTCCTTGAGGGGTTCAGATGCCCAAAGCATGCCCCGTGTCTCTCGAGACGGCAGCAGCGATAGCGAAGCACGCATGCGTCTGGTTGCCGATTTGCTTGCAGCGGGACGGGAAGGAGAGCGACGACGACCGCCCCTGCAGCTTTGGCATCTCCAGCAGCGACGAATGGGACACCGAGCGCTGCCACGATGCCCCTGACGGTGAGTGGCCCAAGTTGAAATCCTGGTGCTCACGTATCGCTGTGAATGCGCAAAATTCCGGACGAGGGACGCCACTGGCGAAAAACGCGCTTCTGTGCCTCCTTTTTGCTGCTCGTCTGCGTCTGATAATCTGGACGATATACACGGGGGAGTATTGGTAGGTTACATAGCTGCGTATTTACTCTGCGTACTTGTATGCATGCACCCTACATTTATTTCTACCTTTCGCATCCTCTGCTCCTCGAGAAGTGTCTCGTAAACAACTGCGCACATCCACCGAGGGCAAACATGGGGCCCATGCGAGCATTTGGGAGTCTCTAGAGACTCTTTGCAGGCAGGACGCACGTGCGCGACCGGTATGAGCATGACGATATGCGGGATCCATTACCCTTTGTGTTGCCGCATGCGCAGAGAAAAAACTAAAGTTTAGCCGCGGCGCTCTCCTCCGCGAAGCCGCCCTAAACATCCCCTTCGATGTCGCGACGCAGCTTCTGGACGATCTCCCGTACCTTCTCGACCTCATGGCTCAGAAATTCCGGCAGTTCTCCTGGTAACAGCTGCTGTTTCCACTTGCATGTGCTCACAACTGCCGCTCTATGCCAGTGTAGCTGCGCTGTTGTCTGTCCGAAAATCCGAATGCTTCACCCGGGGCGTTCTCATGCTTCCGTCTGGAGGGAGCCTGTCTCTAACGTATATGCGTTTTATATCTTTACTAGTTGATGTATTTGTGCGCCTCTGCATTCGTGCGTCCGACTATTTTGTCGTCACAAGACAGCTCCGTCTATAATGCAGTTGAGCACGTTGCATAGTGACTGCATGGATCCCATCCTCTGGTTTCGAATGAAAACAAATGAGGGCGTGCGTTGGGCGTCTCCTCGGCACGCTACGTTCTTCCCAGCGATTCCAGTGGATGGCACCGCAGTTCCGCGCGCTGCTTCTACAGTGGTGCTTTCCAGCTGCCTCGCCTTGCTGAGGTTTTCGCTAGACCCGCTGCTGGATGCAACAAGACTAATACTTACATATTTATTGGGATGTGGTCATGGGGGGAGGACAGCGATTTCGACACACTTGTGCGCGAAAGTTGTTGCCGGCTCACTACATCGTTTCATCCTGCGGGCGCTGTCTTTAGGACCGACATCGTGGTGTTGAATCTCTTCAACCTCACGCTCGGCGACTCCTCGGAGAGCGATGAGTTCTGGGGGAGCTTCCTCGCTCTAAAGTAGGCCTGGCGCGTCGCATGCAGATCCACGCAAGCCGACCGTTGGACACTGCACGAACAACGAGCGCGTTCGTCAGTCTTTGAGGATTGTTGATTTCTGTGAATAGGCCTGGGAAGCCTTGCTGCGGCGGCAACGAGGCTTGGGCAGGGAGCCGCGTCAACTACATTTGTTCATCCCACTTCCGGGTGTCCGACGGCTGGTTCCATGCAGATGCAACGAGTGCTTCGACGTGGAGGCGGCGAGCATCTCCAAGAGTTGCATCAGCCGCGCGGCTCTCTACGTTGCGATGCAGGTAAGATGTAACGTGGTGAAGTGCCAAAAACTCTCTTGCTTGCTGCGAGCGTCTGGCTGCTCTTACCCTCCTTATCTTTTGTAAAGGAAAGCTCTAGAGTGTGTCTTGAAGAGAAGAGATCTATCCGATTCAATGCTGGACATAGCCTCCGCACCGGATCGTCAAAGCAAAATCAGACAGAGGCGCGTCGCAGACGACGCGCAAACAGAAGCGCGGGAAGACGGTTCAACCGCTTTGCTGTCCTGTTCTACGATGCCCGCTGCGTTCTATTCCCCGGGGTCTCCCTGTCATATTTTTCGACTTGTATTGGGTGTCCTTCCGGCATGCGTCCAGCATCACTGCGGCGTCTCCTTTCTGCCTGGGGCTGGCGCTTTGAACGACATGCGACCGTCTGCTCATCCGCTCCAGCCGTCGCACCTTCGAGTAGGTCCTTGCGCTTCGGCTGCACTGCCTCTCACTGCCGGCGGCGCCCGTGAACGCGAAGCAAGGCACCATTTGTGGAGAGTGTTTTCGAGCTTTTTCGCCCTTTCCGGGTTTCGCTCCTTCAGATGTAAAAAAAGATCCGCGCTTGTACAACTATGCTCGCTTCAGTTTGTGGGCGTCGGCGAGAGGGGAGACGACCCGTTGCTCTTGCTTGCGGAGGCAGCGATACTTTGAGGTTGTTCGCGCCTCCACCTTGCAAAGTAGGTTTTTTCTTCACGTCTCCAGAGCCGCTACGTGTATGCATATCTGACAGTGCCCTGCCAAGTGTAGACGCTGTTCCGAGGAGGCTCTCTTTTCTCTTCAGATGTGGCTTCCAGCCTTGAACCGCACGCTGGAGCTGCCATCTCGGCTGCCACTGCTTCAGCTCGTGACAGATCCGAGCAGAATTCCTCTCAGCTGCCAGCAGGACCAGCAGCTGGTGGTGTCCCCGTCCCCCTCGCAGATTCTGCTGGCCAAGATGATGGGTCACATGCTCGTCCAGTGCGCAGTCCCGCTGTAAGTTTCGTTTCTGGTATTCTCAACAGGGCAGCGCCGCAAGTGTAGATGGCGGGAAGGGGGGAGAACGAGAGGGGTGACCGAGACCGGCTGCATCGTGCTATACAGCAATTTGGATCCACTCGCGGATGCAGAGACGCGTGTGGGTGCGTAAATGTGCCGCCAAGCGCAAACTGTACGTGACTGCACACGAGGATGTACCGTACAGATGCAGGTCTTCGCGTAAATGCATACTCCAGCACGCAGACGCCGGCAAGGGGTTATCGAATTTCGTGAAGCACCAGAGTGGGATCGGCTCGACACCGCGCAGAGCGCGTACATGCACGTGTCGATCCAGGGCAGCGATGGACGCAGAGCTCTCTGTCCGCCTGTTGGCAAGCACGATCTATGCATGCGCGTTTCAGTGATGCGGAACGGACGCTTTCGTGACTGCACTTTCCCGCAGGTGGCGTGTGTGGGAGACGGTGGAGAAGGGTCTGAGTACGGCGGATCTCCTGGCGCTCTACGTCTCGACTAAGGCACACCCTCTGTTGATTCGCCAAGACAACTGGCACCTGCCGAATGCAGTCCTGGATATCGTTGGATGTGCAGTCAGGTCAGTGCGCCTGGAAAAGGTCCCTTTCTCGCGGGCTGCTGTGGAATCTGTGGGCGAGCGCGCCTGCGGCCGCTGAGGGGGCGGGGACGTGCGCGCGGCAGAACGCGGACGCCTGTGCCGCGTGTGTAGAGGGGGGTTCTTGCACAGCTTTCAACGCTGCGTATGGAAGCGAGGCTGAAACCGAGTCTGCCATGTCGATCGCGCATGCAGCCGGTAGACAGATTCTACATCGGTATTTGTCTTCTTTCGGCCCCCTGGCTTGTGTCAGCTGTTTGCGGGGCTGGGACGCTTGATGGCTGCGCAGATTTGACTGGATCTGTTTTCTGGTTCGGTGAACGTAGATGCGTCGCTGTTCGTCGTCTACTCTGCGTTTCCTTGCCGAGACTGAAGTATGCTCCTTTTTTTCTCGTCTTCGCAGATTCGGAGTTTGGCAGGTCGCGCGCCATCTGGCTGAGAGGTGCCTGAACCTCTACCCAGAATCTCATGCAGCAGCAGTAAGCGTGCGCAGTGGACCGAGTTGGGACACGCTGAAACTTTCGCGCTGTGTGAAGGTTTTGTGCTGTGGACTCAACCGCGCCTGCGTTGGTTCGCATTCAGAGCTTCGTAGCACCGACATCGTCTATGTATCTGCTTCAGTGCCAACTGCGCCTGTATATCTCATAGTTCGCGCGTCTGCCCGCCTCCCCTCTTCAGACTCAGGCGCGTCTCATAATCTACCTGATCGAGCTCCACGGACGTGGCTTGCCGCTCTCGAACCCGCGCTTGCCTGCTATCATCGCTGCGGCGGGGCAGGCGGTGAAAGACCACTGGGAAGGCACGCACCCGGCGCGTTTGGACATTCTCACGTATCAAGCATGGTGAGCTGTTCGTCTTCAGGAGAGAAAAAACCTCGAGCTCCCGCCTCCGCGCGCGCTACCCGCGAAGCTACTCGCGGGCACGCCTCGCACAAGACTCCTGCGCTAAAGTCCAGATGCCTGTATTCGGAGTCCGCACATCGGCGTACACCATATATATCGTCTCTCGTGCGTTGTTTGTAGGACACTTAAACCCCCCTACGTGCGGAAGCCAGACTGTTTTTGTATTACTGCACTTTTAGGGTTTAGGAAATGGGTCGATTTTACCCAGTGCTGTCGCGCCCTCAGTCACGGGCGTGCGTGCACCGCCCCTTGATCAGTTTCTATGTTTTCCTATAACGTACACCCTAAACCCAGATGGAATGCCTTGTTAGAGTACGCGTACTCTATACAGGGTGCGCTGCGCCAGTAGCGGCGTTTCGCTGTCTCCTCAAGCGTACGTATGTATACACACACGTGTACAGACACGCGCCTGTAAGCGCTGATTGAGATTTCTGACGATAACTCCACATCCGTGCGTTCATTATTTCACAGAACCCCTTTTCATGCTTAGCTATCTGCATAATGTTGAGCTGTACGCTCCCGTGTTCATCTGTGTCTTCCTCACGATTGCACCTTGTTTCTATTTTGCGGTTTTTCACAGGCACATGCACGTCTCTGGCGATCTCGAAGAGTCTGCTTTGCTGCTGCGCGAAGCCCTGAGTCTCGCAGGCGTTATGAGCGGCCAGAGGAGCTACACGGATGTGCGTTTCGGCGCTTGCGGACTCCTCATATTCCTATGCTTCGCTCTCTACACTCTTGTGCCTTTGCAGTTGGGGAATGGTCCCTCTTTCTCTCACCGTTTTGCTCTTCGGTCCTTTGTTTCACGCCACAAGCATTTCTCATTGGCCTGGTGCACTACACGATTGGTCTCGTTACCGTTGTCCTTTTCTTCCTACCTTGCGAGTTTCTTGCTCTCAACTCCATTCTCGCACGACAACGCCGAGCGCGTTGAGACAACTCTTTCGTTTTTATATATATAGATAAAATCAAATGTAATTAAACCGGTATTCCCGTGGCTTTGCTTCCCATGCACTGGCTTTCCGGGAGGTTGACAACATCCTCGACACGTGTGTCTGCGAGAACGCAAATACGCGCGAGAACTTCGTCAGTCCGGTGCTTTCCGAATTGCGTGCATGCCTGCGTTCAGCGCCAGGATGTGCGCAAGCTGCTGATGCTCACGTCCCTGTCTCTGAGGCCCTTCAGAGAGCAACTTGTAAGTTCTCACCTTGTGACTCTGGACTCTCTGTCATGACAACTCCCCTTCCACAAAACGATGGATGAACCGCTTCCGATCGTCTCGCTGCGCTTCTTTTCTATTAAAATAGGTGCACTAATGGGCTCGCTAATCTTTTCGTCCCTCGCGCGGTAGCTGTATTTCACTTCACCTGCATGCGCACACACATATGCATGCATCTATGTATTGGCGTCTGCGTATATACCTTTGCATGAGTCATTTGCTTCAGCATGCGCGCTACAAGAGAGACGCGTGATGCGGGCGCATCGACCGATCTGCGTGGCGTCCCGTAGCTCTGCGCGACCGTCCAGGGGCGTATTTGCTGATGATCGATGATCGACGAAAAGCGACGTTCGTGGCGTCGCCCCCGAGACCTTGGACTTTCCTGTTCATGCTGAACTCCACGTGCAGTTTCTGTATGCGTGTGTACCCCTCCGTCGAGCTGCGGAGTCCCGCTTGCCTGAGGCTTGCCCGCGTGGCGGCGGTCGATCGTGCGCGTGTTGTGACTTTCTTCAAGTTCGATTGCATGAGTCTCCTGTCGCCTGCTATCTTTTCAGCAAACGACGACTCCCCGCCAAGTCACGAACGTGCGCATGGCGGGGCTTCTGCGTCTTCTGGCGCGCGTGAAACTGCTGTGGCTGCTGGAGTGCGACCAGAAGCAGCAGCTTCGGGTAGGTGGCGAGAGCGGCTCCGACCTCTTCGTGCATCAGTTTGCGCGGTCTTCCGCTGTGTGCGTGGCGACCAGGACAGCGTACCTGCGTAGTGGTTCTCCGCCTCTCCTCTCGTGTCTGCAGCCGTATCCGGTGGACTCGCTTTCGGAGTCTCTTTTCCCAGTCTCTGCTTCAGCGGTTTGCCTGTGGCATCAGCTGCAGCTTTGGCGCTTAAAGTGCAGTTCTCGAGTCCTTTCCTTGTTCCCTGTCTCGGCGAGCGCGGAATGGCAGAGTTTTATTTTTCTGTCTGCTCCGCGCACTGTGCGCTTCGGATCCAACGTTTTTCAGTCCTCTCCCACCCGTTGGTGGTGTTCCGTTGGATATGAGACGAAGCTGTGATTTTTGCTTTACACAGCTTTTTGCGCTAGGAAAGGCAAGGGAGGGCAACTCGTAAAGGAGGCTACCATTGGTGCCTGATCCTTCCTCTACTACATCTCTGTCACTTGGCTGGGAGGCGAGTTCGGTTTCCGTTCGTGTATTTCGCCGGCTGTTCTCGTGTACAGCTGCTTCAGGGAGGGCGGTGAAACTTTGTCTGCACGGTCATGCCGGGTTGCGTCCAAGATCATATTTGAATTCACAATTTGATGTTTCCACGCGCCCTCACGCATTTTTTCTCGTTTTCAAGACTTTTCGTGCTTGCAGTAGGGAGGGAGGAGGCTCACTGTTCGCACTTTTTTCCCGATATCCCTACTGTGGACCTGGGAGGCCCGAGCTGACTTGCCTCCCTGTCGCATGTTCCATCTTTTTTTGGCGCTCATCCCTCTTCCCTCTTTTACCTTGGCTGCTGGCTGGTGTGCGTTGGTGTCGGCGCGTCTCCGGCCGTGTCGCCAGGGACCCCTCGCCCGGACTGCTGTATTCAAAGCCCAAGCGCCACCATGGAGGGTGAAGGCGGGGCTAGATGCAGGGCTGCGCAGGCCGCTCCAGAAGGCGCAGTGATGTCCCACGAGTATCCGATGCTTTTTCGTGCTTATCGCAGGCGTTCAGTCCGCCGGCCTACCGCCTCACGCTCGCAAGAGAGGCCTGCAACTGCCTGCAGTGGGCGCTCGACGCATACGACTTCGCTTTGGTAAGAACAATTTCTTGGAAGCAAAGAGCACCTTAAACCGTAAAGTCATTTCTAGCTGCTTTTGCATAGTCGTCGCATGCCTTGCGCTACGGATTCGCAGATGCTTGCGGCGATATGAAGGCAGCACGCAGAGACCGCCAGTGAATTCTGAATCTATAAAAGCAGGAGAACAATATTGAGTGCGGCGCAGAATGTTCAGTATTTCCTCGCACTCCACGGAGAATCGGTTGACGAATATTTTCTCGTCAGTCGTCGCGGATGTTATGAACCCTGTCCTCGTGACTCTCTGCGCAGTTTTCTCAGCCGTTCGTGCAAGTCGTGTGCATGCTCCTCCGTGTACGCCTTCCTGGTGGTGCACTCTCGGTCTCTTCGCTCCTGCAAAAGTGGTTTGTCCTTCCTCTGCGCCGTCCAGGGCACATCTTCGCTGCTCACTGTAGGCACTGCGCACGAACTAGCCCTTGCGATGGTCGTCTTGAAGGAGGCAACCCGCAGCGACGATTCGGTGTACCTCGTCGAGATCGCCGCTGAGCTTGCTGCGACGGCGCTGAGGGTAATGCGAAGTACACGAAACAGGAGACACATTTGTGAGAAGCGAGAAAAAACGCCGTCCGTAGATCTGCGTAGACACCTGGGTGGCTGCACGAGCCGCAGCTAACGAGCAGATGGTTCGACGCACGCGCTGGGCACGCGGATGTGCGTATGTATATGCGTATATACTCTGTCATGTTGAGATGCTTCCACAAGGGGACTTGCCGCGCGGCATCGGGTACCACGCTGAAAAATTAGTGGAACGCCTTCTCCCTGCAAACTCTCACGTCTCTTCCGGATGCTTGCTTGTGTTTCAGGTGCGGACACAGCTTCTCGGCAAGGAGCATGTGTCGACGATCAACTCAGGTAGGAAAGATTCCCATACCTCTCTAGGCATTGCCCACCTGGCCTGAAAAGTGTCTGCGCTCGTGTGTGGCATACGCTAACGGATCTTCGTGCATTCATCGATGAATTTTCGCCATACACCTCTATGTTCACGAGCCTCGGCGCGCATAACTACCGCTACATGCATTTGCGCATTCATGAACTGTAGGTGGAAGAGTGGAAGCTGGTTTCTGGCCTTCGTGGCGCCCCTTGGCAGCCGGTGACACATGTCTCGGGCGCCAAAGCGCTATTCAGTCTCCCGTGTGCGCTTGTTTTCTTTCCTTGTCGACTTGCAGCCGTCCTTCTGGCGTCGCTTGTGGCTCAGCAGGGCAAATACGTGCAGTCCATGAGTCTAATGGAGGCGGTCATTCGCAACACCGTCATAAGGTGAGGATGTTTAAAAAAGGGGGAAAACACTATGCGGCACGAGTAGCCGATTGTGTTGCCGCTTGCCGCCGGTGCTCACGTGCTGCCTCCGGTCCCCCTTTATCAGGGCACGGATATGCATATATACATGTGTACACGCCCACTGGCGGACGAGTTTGCTGCATCTGGCGCTTGCCAGGTGTTTTTTGCGCCTCAGTTGCATCTCTGCCTACACCGGTGCTGCAAGCGCCGCCACCCCTGGCGTACGCCGCTTCTCGTGCCCGTGTTTCCGTCAGGCCGCCTCTTGGAGCCCACACGGCTGCGAGGTGTCTATTCCCCGGCTTCTCAGGCGCGCTTTCCTGCCGCTAGACCTGACCGGAGGCATGCTGGCGCCACTTCCAGTCTCCCGTTCTCTGGTGGTTTCTCATTTTTTATTCAGAGCCACGCGGTCCCCCGCCAAGCGACGCTACCGACCAGACGATTCGTTCGCAGTGTAAGGCTTCGTGGGCGACGGGTCTCACGGCCGCAAGCGAGCCTAGTGTATGGCTGGCGAAATCAGTTTCACGTGGATGGGGGGCGCGTCAATGCAGTCAATCGCTAACACCTCGCACGTGCTTTCGACTGTGTCTTAGTAGAAGGCGATTCGCTGCGCGTTCTGGTGTTCATGTGCTTTTTTGGATCAACACACCGAAGGGCACAGCGCGCCTTCAAGTTGTCTGCCGATCTACGCTCCCCCGAGGTGTAGAGGGCTTAAAGTCCTCGTCCGGTTTTCTGTAAATCTTTTCACGACCCTCAGGGCCCTCTGGTGTCTTCCGGACACCTTTTTCTACGGCACGTTTCAGCGGCATGACCGTCATGTCCAGGCGCGCGCGCTGCATGCAACGCTGATCGCCCATCGAAAGCGTAGACAGATGGAAGCCGTCGAGAAGGTGCAAAAAGAAAAAGCGAGTACGTTGCGAGGCTGTTGCGGTGTCGCGGTTGTCTGTGCTCTTGCATCGTTACTGCAACACAAGCTGCGCTGACTTCTTCGTGAAACCAATGCTTACGTGTGTATGTGAGCCGCCGCTGTATATCTGCGTGGCTAGGGTGTGTATCGGGTAGCCAAGAGTGGGCACTTGGTGGTGTATACGTGCTGGTGGGTGTCTATATATCTGTGTGTGCCTACACGCGTACCGTTCGCTGCGTATGTGCATGCACGGTATCGCTGGGGTGTTTTTCTGGTTTTGTTGCCCGCAGAAAAAAAACAAAAGGCGCTGGCGCTTCAGCTTAAACGCATTGCTAGGGGGGAGGAGGGCGACGCTCCGGGTAGCGAAGCTGAGATCTCCTCTCTCGACGATGCAGGCGACGATGATGGGCTGGCGCTGACCGAGGATGTCTTGGCGAGTGAGGACAGACGCGCCCACAAAGATCCCGACGCGGAGGTGGCAACCATCACACTTGCTGAACAGTCAAGAGACTGCTATGTCTTCGGTGAGACGAAAGCGCCGCTCTGACCACGCAGAGGAATGGCGCGCAGCGTGGATGCAAGGCCCCATGCATCGGCAGACATATATCTATCAATGTATCTTCTGCCCGGGTAAATCACGACTACGTCTGCCTCAGGCAACACTTTATGCGCGCAGTTTACCGTGAGGCTAGTGCCCGGCTGGAGACTGTTTGCCAGAGCTGCCTCATTATCTAGAGACCTGTCTGGCAAACGCGTCAGCATGAGCCCGAAGACGCAGATACACCCAGTTACCTCTCACTGATGCTTCTTCGCCGCGTGGTTTCCTTTCTATCCGCGTGCATCCGTAGTACAGATATTTGCAGGAAGAGTACCGCTGCATTCAGGAGCAAGGGATTGGATTCGCCCTGCATATCGACTTCACCATGCGCTAGACGCGAGCTGAGTAACACACGCCCCCATTCTTACAAGGCTCCGCGTGCCGGTGCCTTTGAAGATGCGTAGGAGCACAAGCAAAACGGCGCATGTTGAAGGGAGCGTTGTATACGTTGTATTGTGTGTTCATCAGAAACGCGACAAGACGAGGCTCCCTCAGATCTGCTCATTCCCATCACAACCGATGTTGAAGAGACTCTTGTCCGCATCTACATCAACTACGGCCTCGACAGAGCCGTGGAACGCCGGCTGTTTTCTCTTTTTTTGACGCTGGATGTCCTTGAGAAAAAAGGTACATGAGAGAAACTTCTGCATGTTGTTGGAGTCTCGAGCATGTGCATGCGTACACTTGGATCTGGTTCAGATCGTCGGGCATGTGCATTTCGACTGAGCGCAGAAAGAGAATCAGTTATTTGGGCGTATGTGGAACCTTGCATGCATCAGCAGGGGTTCTGTGTTCCGAAAATCGACAAAATTTTGACTCCCACGCATAGAGCTACTCATCTGCGGACCTCTGAGCTGTGTGTGTGCTTTCCTGCTATTGCGTCTTCTATAACTTCTCCTCTTCCAGGCTGCCAGAGCATTGCTGCGACATTAGCCCGATATCAGCAGGCGTCGGCGGGCGACGGGCATCAGTTCCTCGGTTACTTGAACTGGCTTCTTGATTCCTCTGTCAGGTGCGTTTTGCCTTTGTTCTTGGGGTTTGCTGTACACCGCTCCCTTTTGGAGGCATGGCCATTCGCGTTTCTCTGGTTCCAAGCGTGCTTGTGTGCGTGGTTATTTTTCTCGCACCTACCAGGGGTCCTTCTGCGCGTGGGAGTGGAGTGCGCACAACACCGCCGCAAATGGGCGACGACTGCACGCGAATTTTCAGACTCGACGTCGCGGGAGTGGTGTATCGACTGCAAGGACTCTGTCCTTTCATGTTTCTTGACTCTGCTTATCTGTTTCCGTTTAATGCTCAACTTGCTGGACGACACAGTTGAGCGCAGGATTTAGAGCGGCGTAGCATCTCGGACAAGGAGACCATCAGTCTGTCATAGTGCCTGTATCTCTTGAAATTCCTGTGTGGGACGCCGCGAGCGCGTGTGCAGACCTGCCATGTGGTAATCTGCCTACGTGTGGATGTCTGTGCTGCCTTCTCGTCCCGCCGACCGCAGCTCGGACTTGCAAATGCTCGAGTACATTCAGCACTACCCGCACAAGTTGTCGCTGGCGCAGATTCTTCATCCCGACGGGGATTTGTCCTTTGCCCTCTGCCATGCAGGTAAGCGACCTGCGCAGGTTTGCGTGTGCATGCATACGTGCCCGGTGTAAAGGCATACGTCGGTGCGTGAATGATTGACTTGCACGTACGTACGGACCGACCTACGAATGCATGGCGGCTGTGTCTGCGGCGGTAGGGTGACTGGAAAGAAGGCATTAAGGAGTTCGGTGTCTTGACACAAAGCCCCAAGTAGCGTATGCCGTATGAACAGCGAAAGAAATACGGAGCGTCTCCTGTGTTCCGGTCCTCGCTTCGCGTTTGTCAGCCGCGCCCACGGAGGGATCGAAATACACAACCGCGCTGGATCGCTACGTCAAAAGTCTAATTAACAGGGCGCAGGCGGCGGTGTTTGACGTCCATGTCCGTCTATTGATGGGTAAGGAGACTGCCGGTCCGCAGGCAAGTGGTCTGCAAATGTTACACTTACTCGAGGCGCCTGTGTAGACGTGAGGGGCGTATATATTCAAGCCTTGCACATGCTCGCACGCATCTGATGCGATGGGACGTGGGATTCCGGGTGTATAACGTATCAGTAGCGTGGGTACTCATTTCCTACGCCTGTTGCGGCTTGCGAGCGAGAAGAATCTGGAGAGGTTCTGCTGGTATCTCTAGAGTATTTGTGAGATTTCTTCATTTACTGTCGCATGGAGATCTGTCGCGGGTAACATCAGTGGGTTTTTTCTTTCCTTTTTTGCTTGTAAATGGGCAGCCGGGTGCGGAAAAGCCATGTTGACGCGTCTGCATGAACAGTTTCCTCCTCTCGTTTTTACTCGCGGCCTACAGGGGAGAAACCCAAGCTCTTTGTGGCGAAGGAGATTCCCAGCTGGAAACAAAAGCTCATCAAGGCGATGAAGAAGATAAGGTGCATTCTCGTTCTTCGTGATGCGTAAGTCAGGGCTCGTACTGTCATTGGGTGACAAAAAGTCGCATGGGTACTGCCAATTCCGGGATCTTACCTCGAGACAGCACCTGTGGAAACATAAAGTCGAATCCACAAGTCTGCTCGCATGCTCGCATGCTTATCTCTGAATACCGTTTTCCTGATTCTTTTCACGAACAACGCATCACACTTACTGTTTTGAGAGCCCCAGTAGAGCGCGAGCGCAGGGCGATCGTAGAGAGCCTAGTTGCCTGTATCTCATTGGTGGCGTCGTCGTCTGTGTGCTAGATGCGATGTTGTTCGCTAATTCGGTTTGGATTATCTCGATTTTGTACCGGGAAGACGGGGGACTAGACGGCGTGAGGGTTGTGCACAATCGTTCATTCCACGCTGACGCAGCGTAGTCAGCCAGAGGCGGGCCAACTGGCCAATTGCCAGCCCACTGGTTCTCTAGCGGTCAGAATAGGCAAGTGGCGATGGGAGCATCGGTGGGGTGAACGTGGGGACCCTCCTCCCCGCAACGGAAGCGGAGCTGTGCAGGCGGGCCCTGAAAAACTGAAAACTGGGAATACGTTCGTTTACCACTGGAGAGCAAGACATTTCGGTGTAGAATGTGCACTGCGACCATCGACGAGGACGCTCATCTGCATACTTTGCTAGCCTTTCTGTCTGTGTTTTCTCGTGCGCACTCTCAATGCGTGGAATGCCCAGATACCGGACAGCCGCCGGACAAGTGTCCGAAGAAGACGAGAAACAGCAAGGTGATGGTCTCAGACTGGCATACAAAGAGTAAGTGACTATCCGGAAGGCCTTTAACTAGCTGTGGTGCCAGCAAGCACGACCTTAGTGCTCGCCTCTGGTCCATGCGTATGCCCATAGTTCTTCGTAGCACTATTATACCTTGTCCAAATCTGGCGAGCTTATCTTGTCTCCGAAAGGGTTTCGTCAACAAAGTGTACATTGTAATCTTGTCGGTCCCCAGAGTTCACTGCGCCAGGTTGCCGACTGGAAGGCAGGATAAGGCCGAAGATAGTTGGCTCACACTGTGGCAGGAGCTTGTGCCGATTCAATGGCGCTGCAACGTAGACGTGGCGTAGGCATGCTGCCTGGCAGCGCCGCAATAGGCGGGAAAGGGAGATTACCAAATACCCTGTGGAATGCCTGCAAACAGCGTAATGACAGAGCGTGAAGCGTGATCTACAGCTGCAGGAGTCTTCCTCTCGTCGCGTCGGGTGGTGATGTATAGTTCCTCGCGGACAGCAGTTAGACTGAGTCGCGGGCCCGTCTTCCGAGCTGTCGTCGATCTACGTGTTATTTTGCTTTGGATCGAACGCGTGATTCGTGAACGAGTTTTTCCTGCGCACACATCCGTGGTGCGGCGGTGCGTAGGCTACCGGACGAACTCAACCCGGCAGTGGCGCGCGCCACTAAGTCTCTGCTCAGCGACGAGAAGTTCCGCCAACTCTTTCCGTACCAGGTAGTTGAAGGTGCTGCGATCAACAAGATACGCGAAAAGGTACGCGCTATACAGACAGTGTATTCACATCTGCACGTGTGCAAGTGCAACAGTGGGGAGATGGTTTTTTACCTCACGAGTCAGTTACCGGGACCAAGACGGCGGTGAAACTGCTCAGATGCAGATATAAGTGAAGGTGGCAACAATAGGCTCTCGCGCGACGGATGCGGCTGTGTCTTCTCAGCAAAGTCTTCAAAACGGATATTCTCATATGCGAACCAACATTCGTCTTCCGCTGGATTTAAGGTACGCCGGCGTTTGGCTCTCTGGCGCACGGAAACAGAACCTAGGCTACTCTAGCAACTATACGAGAGCAATAGTACAGCATTGGCTCCATCCTAGCAGAACTGTACGGGGGATTTTTCAATCTAGAGTACAGCCGTCGTGATGGCGGGGCGTCACTGGAGACAGCAATTCTCTTTTTCAGATGGGCAATGAGGTAATGTGCCTCACTGTTGGCTGTGCTCTGCAGGTCTGAGGCGCTGGATATGCTAGCCAGTCTTCTTTATCACTTCATGGACGTCCGCATATTCAGGAAGAGGTGGGAACGAAGACTCAAGGACAACCGATGGGCAGCACCAGCAGAAGATGAACAGGCTGAGAGCGGCGCTGGCGCGGACCTCACGGAGTTTGAAAAATCCGATGCGTGGGGATCTTAAAGGGTGTCAGTCGTCTAGTGAACCACCTTTTTCATGGCGCAGTTGCAATGGCTTTTGCAGTGAGTCCCTGGTTAGGCAAGAACACTATTCGGTAAATCTGAAACAGAGCCGCTGGTTGCAGACTAAACACCTCGTGCTCGACGAGATGGGCAACGGATTACGTAAGACCCCTACAATAAGTGATGCTTTTTCTACATGAATCAGACGAGCACCCCCGCTGCTGCTTACATTATAGGGCTGCGTCAGGGGCGACTGCTGATTAAGTCCCAAAGCGTGGAAAAAATACCGTAGCTCAGCCCCGTACGTCGCGGTGGCTATAATGCACTAGCTTCCCTGTAATGACCCGCATTGCGTCACACACTCCAGAACGATTAATCAAGGCGAGCCAAGGAAGATGGATGACCATCTGAAACCGTCGGCCAGAATGACCCGTCCAGCAGACGCTCTGTAGCCCACCGGAATAATTCTCGCTTCGGGTGCGAAGGCTCCTGTGTTCAGTTCCTGGAACAGCCGCACAGGTGCAGATCATTTCGTCCAGCGTTATCGCACGCAGTAGCGGACCACGGATCGACCGAACAAGGGAGCGGCGGTCCAACGCAGAGCTGTCGATAGAAGCGACTGGGGCATTTCGCTACTGAAGAAACATGTTCAAAGGTAGCGGAGGACGGGCATTCAACGCACAGGACGCTAAGCAGGGGCCCATCACGTGGGCACGTGTGAAGACGTCCGTATTGTCTGAGAGGGTCCGACATCGTTGGAACTGGCCGGATTACGTGGTATCGACGCGGCTGTTTAGTCTAGTGGTATGATTCTCGCTTTGGGTGCGAGAGGTCCCGGGTTCAATTCCCGGAACAGCCCGGCAAGCTTCAATCTCACTCTCAAAAGGCGGATAACGCTCGTGCGATGATGAATTCCGCCCTATATTGCGCCTCTCCACCATCGAAGAGGCGGAATCATGCTGTGCACGCTTCTCGGGTGTTTGACGAGCTTTCGTGACGGGGGGGTTGCTTCTGCGACACGGCGACGACTCTGCTTCGATCTGTACCCGATGGCTAGCTACTCCGTGGGGCATTCGGAGTCTTGCCCCTGGTTATTCGCCGTTGGCTCAATGACGGTGGAGACCTTGGCCGCTTTCGCCACGGCTGTCTAGTCTGGTTGTATGGTTTTCTTCTTCGGCAGTGCTTCATGTGTGTCCGCGTGTGCCGCCTGCTGTTCGCGGTACTGTGGTTAAGTTGCGATTGTGTCCTTCTTCTTCACCAACCGTGTGGGTTTGGCGCATGTTTACTCGCTGCGTAGATGATCTATGCCACCGGGTGAGCACATGATAAGGCCGCCCCCTATATATGACAGCATTTGTGAAGCATGATTATGCTCGTTCAATTGGTAGAAAGAACTCTCCTCCACACCAGTTTAGATGCTACCGTCCACGCACGCAGAATGCTTTTTGGTAACACAGCACCGTCCACCACTGATCACCCCTGTTTTGTCACTCACAACCCAGCTACAGCAGCAATCCCCGCTGCACTAGTCCCTCATTTGAAATGGTTCGATGTCCAGTCAGCATACCAGAGTAAGACTACGAAGGTGAGTAACACATGCAACAAACTGACCCTTTCGAAGCTTGGGTTATACATGGTCGTGGAATCAAGGACCGTGAACGTATCAGTGTACCAGGGGAAGGCGGACCGAGGCGGCCTATTTGCAGAAGTATTCTGCATTGCAACAGCTCAGCAACGATGCGTGGACGGTGCTGTGGTGTGACGTGGTACTTCATTCCCTGTGGGAGAGCAAATGCGCAGGACTGAGGGATTATCTCTGTAGCGGAAGAAGCAAGGCAACACCGACCTCCTGCGGACACGAGAGCGGACGTCGGCTCACAAAGGGCAGTTCCTTCTTTTTTTCGTTTTTGATGGTGAAAGTCTGAAGATCTCTGTGAGGAATGTGTGGTGATTCAACGCACAGGACGCTAAGCAGGGGCCCATCACCTGGGCACGTGTGACGACGTCTGTATTGTCTGAGAGGGTCCGACATCGTTGGAACTGGCCGGATTACGTGGTATCGACGCGGCTGTTTAGTCTAGTGGTATGATTCTCGCTTTGGGTGCGAGAGGTCCCGGGTTCAATTCCCGGAACAGCCCGGCAAGCTTCAATCTCACTCTCAAAAGGCGGATAACGCTCGTGCGATGATGAATTCCGCCCTATATTGCGCCTCTCCACCATCGAAGAGGCGGAATCATGCTGTGCACGCTTCTCGGGTGTTTGACGAGCTTTCGTGACGGGGGGGCTGCTTCTGCGACACGGCGACGACTCTGCTTCGATCTGTACCCGATGGCTAGCTACTCCGTGGGGCATTCGGAGTCTTGCCCCTGGTTATTCGCCGTTGGCTCAATGACGGTGGAGACCTTGGCCGCTTTCGCCACGGCTGTCTAGTCTGGTTGTATGGTTTTCTTCTTCGGCAGTGCTTCATGTGTGTCCGCGTGTGCCGCCTGCTGTTCGCGGTACTGTGGTTAAGTTGCGATTGTGTCCTTCTTCTTCACCAACCGTGTGGGTTTGGCGCATGTTTACTCGCTGCGTAGATGATCTATGCCACCGGGTGAGCACATGATAAGGCCGCCCCCTATATATGACAGCATTTGTGAAGCATGATTATGCTCGTTCAATTGGTAGAAAGAACTCTCCTCCACACCAGTTTAGATGCTACCGTCCACGCACGCAGAATGCTTTTTGGTAACACAGCACCGTCCACCACTGATCACCCCCGTTTTGTCACTCACAACCCAGCTACAGCAGCAATCCCCGCTGCACTAGTCCCTCATTTGAAATGGTTCGATGTCCAGCCAGCATACCAGAGTAAGACTACGAAGGTGAGTAACACATGTAACAAACTGACCCTTTCGAAGCTTGGGTTATACATGGCCGTGGAATCAAGGACCGTGAACGTATCAGTGTACCAGGGGAAGGCGGACCGAGGCGGCCTATTTGCAGAAGTATTCTGCATTGCAACAGCTCAGCAACGATGCGTGGACGGCGCTGTGGTGTGACGTGGTACTTCATTCCCTGTGGGAGAGCAAATGCGCAGGACTGAGGGATTATCTCTGTAGCGGAAGAAGCAAGGCAACACCGACCTCCTGCGGACACGAGAGCGGACGTCGGCTCACAAAGGGCAGTTCCTTCTTTTTTTCGTTTTTGATGGTGGAAGTCTGAAGATCTCTGTGAGGAATGTGTGGTGATTCAACGCACAGGACGCTAAGCAGGGGCCCATCACCTGGGCACGTGTGACGACGTCTGTATTGTCTGAGAGGGTCCGACATCGTTGGAACTGGCCGGATTACGTGGTATCGACGCGGCTGTTTAGTCTAGTGGTATGATTCTCGCTTTGGGTGCGAGAGGTCCCGGGTTCAATTCCCGGAACAGCCCGGCAAGCTTCAATCTCACTCTCAAAAGGCGGATAACGCTCGTGCGATGATGAATTCCGCCCTATATTGCGCCTCTCCACCATCGAAGAGGCGGAATCATGCTGTGCACGCTTCTCGGGTGTTTGACGAGCTTTCGTGACGGGGGGGCTGCTTCTGCGACACGGCGACGACTCTGCTTCGATCTGTACCCGATGGCTAGCTACTCCGTGGGGCATTCGGAGTCTTGCCCCTGGTTATTCGCCGTTGGCTCAATGACGGTGGAGACCTTGGCCGCTTTCGCCACGGCTGTCTAGTCTGGTTGTATGGTTTTCTTCTTCGGCAGTGCTTCATGTGTGTCCGCGTGTGCCGCCTGCTGTTCGCGGTACTGTGGTTAAGTTGCGATTGTGTCCTTCTTCTTCACCAATCGTGTGGGTTTGGCGCATGTTTACTCGCTGCGTAGATGATCTATGCCACCGGGTGAGCACATGATAAGGCCGCCCCCTATATATGACAGCATTTGTGAAGCATGATTATGCTCGTTCAATTGGTAGAAAGAACTCTCCTCCACACCAGTTTAGATGCTACCGTCCACGCACGCAGAATGCTTTTTGGTAACACAGCACCGTCCACCACTGATCACCCCTGTTTTGTCACTCACAACCCAGCTACAGCAGCAATCCCCGCTGCACTAGTCCCTCATTTGAAATGGTTCGATGTCCAGTCAGCATACCAGAGTAAGACTACGAAGGTGAGTAACACATGTAACAAACTGACCCTTTCGAAGCTTGGGTTATACATGGCCGTGGAATCAAGGACCGTGAACGTATCAGTGTACCAGGGGAAGGCGGACCGAGGCGGCCTATTTGCAGAAGTATTCTGCATTGCAACAGCTCAGCAACGATGCGTGGACGGCGCTGTGGTGTGACGTGGTACTTCATTCCCTGTGGGAGAGCAAATGCGCAGGACTGAGGGATTATCTCTGTAGCGGAAGAAGCAAGGCAACACCGACCTCCTGCGGACACGAGAGCGGACGTCGGCTCACAAAGGGCAGTTCCTTCTTTTTTTCGTTTTTGATGGTGAAAGTCTGAAGATCTCTGTGAGGAATGTGTGGTGATTCAACGCACAGGACGCTAAGCAGGGGCCCATCACCTGGGCACGTGTGACGACGTCTGTATTGTCTGAGAGGGTCCGACATCGTTGGAACTGGCCGGATTACGTGGTATCGACGCGGCTGTTTAGTCTAGTGGTATGATTCTCGCTTTGGGTGCGAGAGGTCCCGGGTTCAATTCCCGGAACAGCCCGGCAAGCTTCAATCTCACTCTCAAAAGGCGGATAACGCTCGTGCGATGATGAATTCCGCCCTATATTGCGCCTCTCCACCATCGAAGAGGCGGAATCATGCTGTGCACGCTTCTCGGGTGTTTGACGAGCTTTCGTGACGGGGGGGCTGCTTCTGCGACACGGCGACGACTCTGCTTCGATCTGTACCCGATGGCTAGCTACTCCGTGGGGCATTCGGAGTCTTGCCCCTGGTTATTCGCCGTTGGCTCAATGACGGTGGAGACCTTGGCCGCTTTCGCCACGGCTGTCTAGTCTGGTTGTATGGTTTTCTTCTTCGGCAGTGCTTCATGTGTGTCCGCGTGTGCCGCCTGCTGTTCGCGGTACTGTGGTTAAGTTGCGATTGTGTCCTTCTTCTTCACCAACCGTGTGGGTTTGGCGCATGTTTACTCGCTGCGTAGATGATCTATGCCACCGGGTGAGCACATGATAAGGCCGCCCCCTATATATGACAGCATTTGTGAAGCATGATTATGCTCGTTCAATTGGTAGAAAGAACTCTCCTCCACACCAGTTTAGATGCTACCGTCCACGCACGCAGAATGCTTTTTGGTAACACAGCACCGTCCACCACTGATCACCCCCGTTTTGTCACTCACAACCCAGCTACAGCAGCAATCCCCGCTGCACTAGTCCCTCATTTGAAATGGTTCGATGTCCAGTCAGCATACCAGAGTAAGACTACGAAGGTGAGTAACACATGCAACAAACTGACCCTTTCGAAGCTTGGGTTATACATGGCCGTGGAATCAAGGACCGTGTACGTGTCAGTGTACCAGGGGAAGGCGGACCGAGGCGGCCTATTTGCAGAAGTATTCTGCATTGCAACAGCTCAGCAACGATGCGTGGACGGCGCTGTGGTGTGACGTGGTACTTCATTCCCTGTGGGAGAGCAAATGCGCAGGACTGAGGGATTATCTCTGTAGCGGAAGAAGCAAGGCAACACCGACCTCCTGCGGACACGAGAGCGGACGTCGGCTCACAAAGGGCAGTTCCTTCTTTTTTTCGACTTTGATGGTGGAAGTCTGAAGACCCCTGTGAGGAATGTGCTGCGTTCTTATCGAGAGGCTGGAATAAATACAGGCTTACTGATGAGAGGCTTCACTCCAAAAGCTGCTGCGATGGGATTTCTCTTACGCCACACCACAGTTGAGGTTAGCTAGTGGTGCTGGATATTAGTTTGAAGTCCTGGCACATGGGGGCGCACGTGTAGCGATCTGCGGTGCACCTACACCATTTTCCTCAGCCGCTTCTTTTTCCAGTTGATTTCGGCCTGCTCGCCAGCAGGGTCGCCGCTAACATTGCAGACAGGCTGTTTAGTCTAGTGGTATGATTCTCGCTTCGGGTGCGAGAGGTCCCGGGTTCAATTCCCGGAACAGCCCCTTTATTGATTGCCCTGTCGTGCAGCCGCTTTATATTCCTGTCGCTGTCTTCGTGACTTGTACCAAAAGCCTTTTTCTTTAAACGGGGTACGGGAGCTCCATTGAAATTCCTTGCTGTTGATCATCTCGATAGTTGCAACACCGTTTTCAGTGACAGTTCCTTCGGGACCTGACACTTGTAGAGAGGCAGGGTAGTCTCCTCGAACGAAGCGCCCGGCGACGGGGGAGCATGCGCCCGCGAGAGACGCGACGGGGATACTCAGCGCGTACTGGGCTGTTTTTCGTGAACTGAGCAGAGTTCCTCTTTGGTGTGGCAATACTGAGTTGTTTCTCTCCTTAACAGGGGAATGGGCGCCGTTCTATTTTGTGCTGGAGTAATCCCTTCACGGTGCAAAAGCACCGGTCGCCGCCTTCCGGATCAAGCTTCCAGCGGCAGTGCAGGCAGCATATGCGCGGTTTCCTGCGCTCGCGCCTGTCGTCGAGACCTCTCTCGTGTCGTGTGTGTATATTTTGCAGAAGCCTCATCCCCTGAACCGCCTCGAGTGGATAGCACCTTCCCACCACGTACCGTTCGTTTGTGGGGGCGACCAGCAGATTTTCTGCAAGTTCCAATAGCGGACGCGTCACACGCGTGTGGTGTCCATCATCTCGCAACCGCCAAAAGGCGACCATTTGAAGCCGACGTGTGCTCTCCTGAATGTGCTTGCATTCCCGCTACCGTCTTTATGTAACATAGACTGCATCTTCTGCTTCATGTTCCTTCTAACCCCTCCGCCCGCCTATGGCGCGTGTGGCTTCCGCCGGCCCCGTGTAGAGCCAGCGCAAATTTCGACGTGCCATAAGTAATCTTCATGCCCGGTCCCGGGTCCCTGCCAATCCCTGTTCTCTGAGTTTCAGTCCTGCACCCTTCGCCTTGCTTGCGGCGAACCAGCCGATTTATTCTTCCCCGCTCCTCGCCCCTGCATTTGAGCGCCGTCGCCCTCGCGCGTTCTCCTCTTTCGGCCGTCGCTTCACACCTCGCCGGAATGGAGCATGGCCTCGGGCGCGAGGCCGCAGGCCCGCCTGAAAGTGCAGCGGACCCAACCCAGGTGCCGCGCTCTGCTCGGATGACGATGGGTGCGCTGTCAGTGTTGACTTGGGTGCAGTACCTATTAATGATGCTTTCTTACCTTCGAATCCGCCGAGCCCACAAGATTGCGAAGCGATCCATGGAGAGAGACATGCGCTACCTCCAAGCCGCACACCGGAAACAGCAGCTGGCAAAGCGGATGAAGTGGCAACAACGTTCGTCTCAGCAGACTGAGGCGCCTAACGACGCAGGCGCCCCTCTAGCCACGCCGTCCTCAGTGAGCGGCGACCAGGACGACGGAGAACGTGAGGGGAAACAGAAACAAGACGCTACATACGAGTGACATGCGCCGACGCGCATTGGTTCCTGGCGTCATGACGCAGGACTTCGGACACAGCGTGGACGTTTGAGCATGCTGCACCGCGTTTCAGGTATTCACGAGTTCTGAATAGGCATCACGAACAGGCCGCCTGCGCTGGACTCTGGCGAGAAAGCCCACAGCGCAGGCGGGAGAGCGTGTCCGCCACTGTCCACTTCATGCCGTACGGATTCAGGCAACCGGCGCTGCGGTGTTCTGTGCCTCGGGGGTTCTCCCACACGGAGCAGCATCGGCAGGCCTGTGTGGAACTCAGCCTGGAAGAGAGGAGGAGCAGTTGGCTGCATTTGTCGCGCAACGCTAGCAGGGTCAAGCAGTGCGTTGTTCCGTGTACACCGGAGGTTCTGATTCCGCGGGGTGTGTAGCTGGGATGTCCCATCCGCGGTGTTGCAGATATTTAGTCCGGCGCCAGTAAAGGAGCTCGTCTGTCCGCGTTACAGCGGTTGATGCCGAGTGTGTCTGGGAGGACACAAATTGGCGACAGACGGTGGCAGGCGTCTCGCTCGCTACCCGCTGTGCACGGCAGGCACCAGTGTCATTCGCTTTTCCCTGTCCGGGCTGTGTTGTGCTCGTCCGTAAGCAGGAAGACACGACACAACGCAATATGAGATCTCATTTCGGCCTTGGCGCATCAGAGCAGCTGCTATTGGTGTGGTGTGTGTCATGGGTGCGGCGGGGGCGAGGAGCCGAGCGGATACGGAAGCGCATTCGTCGCTTATCGTTCGCTTCTCTGTCGTTTTTGGCATCTCTCCCCGGTGTTGCCCTTTTGTTGTTTCTCTCCGCTCTGCCGGTGTCAGTCGCTGCCTCGTTTGCTCTTGCGGAAAACGGGTGCGGCTCCTCTGGCTTGACCTTTTTTCGGACGCGGAGTCCATTTCTCTGTTGTTTGAGTATGCCAGGTACCGGCAGCTTGGTCGATATTTTCGTTAAAAGTTGGCTTCCCGTGGCCTTGCGTTGTTTCGGTTCGACTGCCCCAGTAGTGGAAAGCCGTTTCTGTTTCGTCAAACTCCGAGTCCGTCGACGTTCCTTTTCAATTGATTTTTTTCCGCGAACGGAAGTTCACCTTAAACCATGAAGTAGGCGCGGACTGCCGGGAACCACACCGCGCGCCCGGTGAACCGGTTTTACGAACTGACACGAAAGAGTCGAACGCTGGAGTCCTCCGCGCAGCTGGAACTGTGGCACTTCGCGCAACACTGTTTAGAGAGCACGTATAACTCCGCTCCATTGCAGAGAGAAGCGGGTTTCTAGAGCCTGCCTGTATACCTTCAAGTTAATATGGAAGCGCAGGTGGTCGCGTAAGCCAGTCCAAAGGGCGCGTGCCAGACTTACTCATTACACCTACGCTGACCGCAGAACTCCCCTCTTCTACGTCGCAAGCAATCTTCCTCGGCTCTCCGGTATGGGAATGACACCACCGTAGTGCTCCGCCCGTGCTCTCCTTGTCTCACCGCCAGCAAACGAGAAGTTTCTTGTTGCTGCTGTTTCTCTTGACTGCTCGGACTGGTTTCCCACAGGGCCGTCCGGAAGGCGTTCGGCGCGTGATGCTACATCGAAGCGCCATCCACCTAAATAAAGATAGTTGTTAATATCGACGATTTATGGCCAAACCGCCGGCATATGCCTACACTTCTGGCGAATGGCGGACGGGCTCCTCGAACGCCGTGACACTGACGCAGCAAACGGCGAGCTGTGCTGCATGGTCAGGGAGTCACGTAGGCACTTCGGATACAAGTGAAGACTCTCTCGCTATCTCTATATATACCATGTGAGTGTGTCGCTGGAGGGTGTCTCTACGTATGTAGTTACAAGGTATGAAAATCAGGCATTCTTAGGACAGCGCAGTGTTTGTCTTGGAGAGGCCAAGGGATAGCACGACCATTTGGGAGCGACATACCCTCATTTAGCACCTGGGTGCTTCTCCTCCGCGACGGTCGGTGAGTGCCGGGTCCGCTGCTGGAGTATTAGACAAGACCCCCAGGCGCCGAGGTAGCTTAGCAACCAGCCAGAGAAAGGAAAAAGGGAAAGCAAAAGACGCTGATCTGCAGAAGGAGACAACGAACCATATTCAGTGTTTCTGCTGCAGCACTGAGGCGGCGATAAGGAAAAACGAAAGCGCGAACCAAGGCGAAACGGCAGGGAGCGTGGCCTTGCGATCAACGGAAAGACATGACAGGGAGCCCTTTAGCCCCAGAAACGCCTCCATGTATGGCCAAACTCAAAAAGGATGGGACGGAGTGAGACAACAAACCGCAAAGGCTGGGATCGCTGGCATGACCTTTAAACGCCTTACTCGTCCCACCCGCAAAACTTTCCTCAGGGGTTAACAGCCACGGTGGAAGCCGCAGCGGACGAAGAAGGTCCAGAGAAGCAGCGAAACCAGCAGAACCCGGAGACGAAACGTTAGGCCTCCTGGTAGGTGCTGTCGATCGAACGGAAGGAGGTGTAGAATTCCTGAAAAAAAGACGCGGGCACATCGCCCACCCAGAGGAGGGTTGTGGGTCCCCGGTCTTGCCGGCGTCTAGAAGCGACATGTGTTTCGAAGAAAAGGTGTGTTTCTCCGGGAGGGGGGACTCTGGATCTGACACTCATCTGCAGCCGCATCCGAGCGGACTTCTCTGCTACGACAACTATGACGGCAGTGCCCTACACACGCCAGAAGACTATCACGCTTGCAACGCCGACAGGGGTCTGGCGTTGTTTCAAGTTTTTGGGCCTAGTTCCAAACTGCGATAGTCCAGCGCTGCCCGCCAGACTCCAGTGGAAAACGTCCAGCGGAGCGGACAAGTAAAACCGGAAAAGTACGTAGACACACGCCTCTACGAAGGTGCAGGCGTGACTAAGTGTCGGTCGCCATGCCTCTCGACAGGAAGCAGCTCCGCGTGTAGAGTGCCCACGCGGCTACCGGGAAGCTGCAAATGCTTCCTTTCGTGTGGTAGCTACCGAGAAGTGCATCGTACCACAGTCACACGTCAGACCATATATAGATAGATAATACGGATATCTCCCTGCGCGCGTACGCGTGAGTCAGGCTCGCCCAAGAGGGACGCGTGTTCCCTGCGTTCGCCTCACCTTGAGCAGCAACTGAAGCGCGTAGAGATCCAGAATGCCGCACGTCTCTCTGCATGAGTGCATCGCCCACTGCGGAATGCCGATGTCAACCGTACGTACACCTGCAGCGAGGCCGAGAAGGCAAAACACGATCAACACAAGCGCGTCTGCGCGACGGTCATCACGCCCGCAGGAGACAACGGGACGCACACGCCCACGTCTTTGAAGATCGACGCATCTAGGGCGCTCAAGATCTGTCCAGCCGCACGCGGTCACCCCACGTGCGTGCCCGCGCGTCTGTTAACAAATGTGCACGCGACGCAAGACTCTTCTACAGCTGCGCCAGCACGCACGCGTGGAAGTATATCTTGTGCCTCCGCCTCTGGCGTGGCGCGGCGTGCAGCTCTCGACAAGTACGCGCCCTCACGAAGGAGGCGGACAGCAGCCGCGTCTGAACGCATGGACTGCGCAGCGTCGCGGGTGCCGCGTGCGACAGTAAGACAAACTTTCCTCCAGACCCGCGCGTCCTCGGAGAGATCCGCGTGAGGCACACTCCGTTTCGACGCCCGCGCAAGCAGAAGCGCGCGTTAGAAGCGCCTGCAGAAACTCACCGAGTCGGGTGCTAAGGATGGGTCCCACGGTGCTGCCGCAGCGCGAGTCGTTTTTGACGGTGAAGAGCTGCAGAGGCACTTGGCCTTTCTGCGCAACCGCGCGCGTCAGCGCAATCGTCGCCACGTTTGTCGCGTAGCGCTGATTCGAGTTCTCCTTGATCACCACGCCCTGCGACGAACCGGAAGCTCGACAAACGAACTAGAGACAGACGCGCGCCTCGTGGGCTAGTGCGTGCATAAACGCGAGTCCACCGACATATGCACTACATATACACGCATATATTGTTACGCATATGGGCGCGCATGCGGCTGCCAGATATGTATACGCAGACGGGAGGCCGTGCCCTCCTCTCCCCCTCCCCCCCTTTCGCTCGCATACTGCGCTGTGAGTGCAGCCCGGAAGGCAGAGTGCATTTGGTTCGCGCACCTGCTGCATCAGGGGCTTTGTCTGGCCCTGGTGGCGCTCGGAGTAGTTCGGGTGGACGCCGTGCGCCATGTCCTGGAAACCAGAAAGGCAGAATCGAGAAGAAGGAGCAGGGACTGCACGCAGGGGGGCAGGCGCAGCGAGGGCGCAGAGCGAGGAATGCCGCACGGGCGACGCCGCAGCCGGCTGAAACCCCCAAGTCCCCCATTCCCCTCGGGAAACGCAGCGCTGAAGGGCGGAAGAAAGGCCTTTCTTCCCTTTTCCGATGACGCATGCGCCAGAGTCCAGGCTTCGCGACTGTAAGCGCGAGGCGGCAGCGCCGGCGCAACAGCCCCTACACCGCGAGAAAACGCGCGCGGCGCGAGCAAGAGAAGGCCAGGAGGCCTCGCCAGTGGAGCGTCGAAAAGAACTGCAAAAGAGCGAAAACTGAAGTCGCCTGGAACTCACTGCGCTGACGAGAAAGGAGCGCGAAAGAATCTGAGGGTACACGTCGAACACGTCCAGGCACTGCACGATCCGCTCCATCCAGACCTGCAGCGTGAAAAAAAAAAACATGAGACACATGACGCGGAGCCGCTGGGCTGAAGGTAACGAAAAAGGCGGCGATCCAGGCAGGGAAAAACACGAAATCCACAAAAGGACGAACCGAGAACGAACCGAGAGCCGGACGGGGCGGAGGACGGTGACACGAACGCAGTGCGCGACGGAAGGCCACGGCCCCAGGCTCACGAGAAGAAAACAGGTGCAGACGGCTGCTGCGAAGAACCCCGAGGCCTTCAGCGAGCGCCACGAGGAAGCATAGAGGGAGCACTGCAAGGCTCGGAGTTCTCACCACCAGCGCAGTGGAGGCCGCGCCTGTGTAGCTCTCGCTGCCAACCTCTTCGTGGTCAAAGCCGACGGCGAGGCTGATGTCCTTCGAGTCCGGTGCCGCTTCCATCAACGCGGAGAACGCCGCCCAGGTCGACCCCAGGTTGTCCAGACGCGGCGACTCGACGAACTCGTCATGGATGCCGCAAAATCTGCTCGGCTGGCAGGAAAAAGAGAGTCAAACTCGCCACGCGGTGCTTTAACCCCACAGGAGAACGCGTACAGAAATATATCTCATATGGACGTATATATATATATATATATATATATATATATATATATATGTATACGAGCAGTGTGCGACAGGGGAAAAAGAACGCGCTGAGAGCAGAGATTCAGGGAAGAGTCCTCGCGCCGCAAGCGGCCAGTATCCTTTTTTATGCAAGAGCGAACACGCGGAGCGTACTGCGATGCGTGTTGCTGGAGGCGCACGTGCCGGACTAAATGCGGAAATCGGATGACGAAGAAGCCAACGTGAGCGCACGCGCAAAATCATGGAAGCGCGAGTACGCAGACCCGACCACACAGACTTACGGTCGCGTCCATGAGGCACAAGTCCCACTCCAGGACATCGTCTGGCTGGACTCCCAGCTCTCTGCTCGCAAAGAAACGCACACGGCCGCATGTGTCTCTGAGCAGCAGCACACGGAAGAAGGAAAGCGCCAAAAGCTTCAGAGAACGACGCGAAAGAGCCAGACCAGTGCTCGCTAGACACAGAGGAAACGAAGGAAAAGACACGCGACGAGAGAGGACACCCCTGAGAGACAGCTGAGCTTATCAGGACCGCCACCGAAGAGAAGAGAATGAAGAACTGCGAGATCCAAGCCCGCGTCGTCGAGATCGGGCGCAGAAGCAAAGCGCATGCTGTTTTCTCGTACTTAGCCACGAGAGCGAGGAGCGGCGAAGCGGCACGGTCTTCATTTTTCCGGTCCACGAGAGGGCACGACGCCCCTGTCGCGGCCTCCCGCTTGTCTTCGGCTGTTTTCTCCACTTCGCAGTCACCCGCCTGGGCCTCCAGCAGCTGTCGGTACACCTCCGTACAGAGAATGGGTTGCAGATGCGTCTCCTGAGAAAAAGGAAGACAGAGACTGAGGCTAACGGCGAAGACGGGCACCGCGTCCCGCTGGGCGAACCCGCAAGACCGACAAGGCAGAGAAGCGAAGAGAAAACGGCGTCATTTCCGCCGAGAATGAGGCGCTAGACGGCGGAGAGTTCACAGGAAGCGTGAGCGAGTCAGGAAGGGACGACACTCACAGCCAGCCGAAAGGAACAGAGAGCGGCGCAGAGAAAGGCTTGTACCTTGTTGATTTTAAACGCAGCAATCTCCTCCGCCGACTGCAGATGAATCGCGAGGTTGGGCAGCACGAGGATGGGGCGATCCACGCGGATGAGCTTCTCCGCCAGGCCTGAAGAAGCACACGCCAACAAAAACTGCGAGCTGGTCACGAGGGCTCTCGCGGTTCGAAGCAAGCAGCAGCGGGTATCAAAAAAGAGAAAGAACTTGCAAACGTGCCAAGAGGGAAGCCCAACCAGAGGAGACCCCCCACAGGCGCCTCTAGTCGAAAAGGGCTGCGGACAGGCATTCAAGCCAACGAAGTTTAACATCTCTGTCTGCCTTCGTTTCAGAGCGCTTCACAGGGATCCCCCTCGCTCGTCTCTCCATTGTTGACTGGGTAGCTTGAGTACGCTGAGTCTTCAGCAGCGCTGCTTCCACTCAAGGGTCGAGGAAGGTACAAATCGTTTTTCGCACCAAAGAAGAATGACGCAGAATCGGCATCGCTCGCGGCTCCCTCGGCCCCAAAGGACTAGCTAAAATCACATCACGTTTCACTCTTGTTTTTGGGTTCCTCGTGATGAAATTCCTGCATCACCTCTAGCTTAAGCTAATTCTGCAGATTTTCCGAAGATTTCTGAACACATAACTACTATAATTTTAGATATATTTTTAAGCACCTGGATCCGCACCCCGAGAATTCACGTTTTCTGCAATAACCTTCCTGCCCTGCACTCTCACCGTTCTCCGTTTTGACGACGACTTTGCCGGCGACGCCCAAGCCGCGATCGAACCAGGTGTGCCAGAGGCCGCCGCCATAGCACTCGATGCCTGCCTGCGCGGTCAGGCCGAGCGAGGAAACGCAGACACAAAAGCAAAGTCCAGTTGCAGATCAAGGCGCACGCGCGCCTCTTGGAAGACGCAAGACGCTGTAGAGAGCGCCACCACGAAAAGAGGAAGATCTAGAAAAAAAAGAAAAACTACCACGACTTGAGGACTGGCATGCCCGGTCTGTATCTCCTCCACGTTGGAGGATGTCGCAGGTGATATACCAGCAAACCGAAAGACAAGCCTGCGTGGTGCAGCAGGCCCCCTGCTATGAACGAGTGAATTCGGATACACGTCACGAGGAAGTAGCGCCTCGCGCAGGTCCGCATGCATTCGCTTGCGCCTCCATCCTAACTGCGACTCTACGAGTACTCGCTAAAGGCGATGAACGCATGGGCTTTATGCGCAGCATGGTGACGGTAGCCTCGACACTGTGAGTCTCCCGACAAGGTCACAGCTCAGAGTGACTCACTTGCTGGATGCCTTCCTTCTTCAAGTTGCTATTCGGCCGCAGGCGGAGACACGGCGAATCCGTGTGAGCGGCAACGATCGTGAAGCCGCTGTGGGAGCCTCTGAAGTTCTCTCCTGAACAGGCAAAGAAACGCAGCACGTCGCATGCGTCGCCCCTTTGCATCAGCTGCCAGAGACAGGCGAGTCGACAGCGCGAGTGAATAACCCCTACCGACCTATGCGTGTCTAGATGTACCGATATATCAATAAAGAAGTGGCTGAGAGCCTGAGAGGATACCACGAATCCATGCTGCAGCGACATAGTCTGCGAAAGGGGAGCACGGGCGCTTCGAGACAGCTAGAGCGTGTCTCTGCAACGCACGCACGCGTTCAGCAGTGTCGCTTCGGCTGCCGTCGCCCGGCAAGCACCTCCCTCTGGAGCCTCCACACACGAGACAGACTCAGCCCTCACGTCGGCCTCCACGTTGGTCAGGCGCATCGGAACTGTCGTGGTATGAGTCGACTATTGAGGATATGAGTGAAAAAAGCAGAGAAGCGGACGTCGCCACTGCGGCTGTGGGAGTCCACGCAAGACAGTAGTGAGCACAGCAGCGGCTTGAGAGGCAGAGTCCTTGCCGGATGCGCAAGCCTATCAAAAGACGTCTTTCTACGCTCGTCGAGGGATGCTGAAGGTGAGAACGGCGAGCGAGCCACGTACCAATTGTGAACGCCGCGATGCATGCCTGATTCCGGGTCACAAAGTACTTGCCTCCACGCCTTAGCTCCCACTTCTCTCTGCAAAAAAAAACGTATGGCGCCGATAAATGAAAACTGTGGAGGACAAGGGAGAGAAGGGGGAGCGAGTCTGCAGAGGGAGAGAGAGGCCAAGGTGTATGTGCAGTGAGGGAATCGCGTTCAGACAATGAGAACGGACAGGGGGATGATGAACAGAAGTGCGCCTCTAGGCGCCCGGATGGAGCTTCGGCAAAATGGAGCGCGACGCCAGCTTTCTGGGTCTCCTCATTCGCTCTCTGGTTTGCTTTCTTTTCCACGTATTTCGACTCTGTGCGTCCGCGCTCGCGGTTGCCGCGGCGCTTCCCTCTCAGCGGTCTCTCGTTCGCGTCACGACTTCTAGGCAGAACTCTGAGCAGCATCCCGCCGCCACGCAGGAAGGCTTGTGTCTGTCCGCAAGACGGGGTTCGGGGTTTAGGGTTCCTATTTGCGTCGTCAGCGCCTGTGCGCGTCTCTTTCGTCTATTGTGTGCGGTTGCCTTTGTTTTTTTCTCTGACCTTTCATCGAGCTGAGTGAAGCCACTGGCGAGCAGCCGGCGCTGAACGGCCTGCACAGAGTGGTACGGGGAGCCTGTCTCGTTCACGAAGGAGAGGAAGCTTGCGCCGTATTTTCTGCCGCCCTCCAGCAGAGCAGCGGCGGCTGCGCTCTTTGCATCGGGCATTTCGGCGCGGAAGAAAACCAACTCGCGAGCCTGGGAGGCACGGGAGAGCCCCGGAACGAACGCTTCAGGAGTGCGAAACGAGGAAAACAAGCAGAAAGGCGCGGAAGAACGGAAATGGCGGGGACGAAGAGGGGAGGCCGACTCAGGCAGCTGTGGCAGCCACGCAGGACGCGCAGGAGGAGGCGATTCACGGCAACAGGCACGCGGCGACACACAAATGGTTGAAAGAAGAGGCAAAGGAATTCTCGCGCAAACTCAAAGCGCTTGGTTTTGAGGTGTATCGGGACTCGAGTCCTGTGGAAAGACGATGGCGTTCGCAAAACTACCTTGCTGGGGATGGCGGCATGCAACACCTGTATACGCGCGCCGCTCGGCGAGACAGCGCAGCGAAGAGGAGCTGAAAAAAGAAAGTCTCCTTGAATCGGACTGCGCAAAAAGCTGCTTGATTCCTCCGCGTCGATGTGTGCCTTCTGCTCAGACTGTGTAGATTTCGCCGCAGTTCGTGCTAGGAGTCCTCTTCTGCTTTTTCGTGGCTGCCTGCATGCGCACACGCTGAGACCTAAGGTGAGAAGTTGTCTGACTTAACGGCGCGGTTCACAGAGAAGAGCAAGCAATCGTTCGCACGCCCTCCAAATGGAGCAGACAGCTTACGTTCTTTGTCGATTCGGTGCGTTTCTGCCGAAGGAAAGGGTGAGTTCCTCTTTTGGCAGCTAGGAAGACACCGCCTACCCACACGCATGGCACGACGTCGGCACGACGGGATGTGAACGGTGTCGGCGGCGCCGCTGTTCACACAACGTCATGTACAGCTGACCAGTACGAACTGCATGTCATTTATCTTCAGTGCGTGACGCTAGCCTGAGGCCTGACAGCTCTCCACGTAGCCGCGCGTTCGCCCGCTTCTACGTCGAAGGCAACTGCCCCGTATTCTGGCACGTCTCTCTGAAGCGCACGGTATCCCAGCTAAAGGAGACAATTGATTTTAAGCAGCAAATGACCCAGACTCCATCATTCTCGCGCCAAATAAGCGGACTATCGCACTGGGGAGAGGTTCCGCGTTGCAGACGGGTACCACCCAGAGCTAGTAACTCGCACATGTGCTACTACACCAGAAGGCACCTAGTCAGCAGGACGTGGTGGTAACGCCTTAATCTCGACCGCTGTGCAGCGTCTGAGAGCGAAGCTGAATTATCTGGCACACTAAACATGAGGGAAGTGGACCCTCAATGGGCTCTCGTTTGCGGCCAGATAGGTTTCAAGTTTGACTGCCGTTGTACATCAGTGAGTTTGGTGTTCACAAACAGAATCGCTTCTACCTTCGCTGTGACCGACATGTTAAACTCCAGCTGCAGGTCCACCGAACAGCATGCGCTCTACGGCTGAGCGGCAGAAGTGGTGAACCCGACTGTTCTTGGAAAGACTGCTGTTTTCTTCCGTCACACGGACAGCGTTGCGCCTCCACAAAACAAAATGCAGCACCACTAAGTTTGATTAGCGGTTAGGTTACAGCACGCAGAGACAGCAGGGTTCGGGACCAATCGATGGCAAGTATTGTCCAGCGTGACACCCCGCGTGCATCCAGCGAAATGCTACGTTGGTATCTGGCTTGGATCTGACAGGAAAGGGAAGTCGCGGAGGGCCTGCTCTATGGGAATGCGAGTTTCTGGATCAGGGTCAAGTAGATTTTGTAGAAGTCTTCGAACTGGCTTAGGCGTTCCAGGGCATTTTGAGGAGTCTACATGATAGCTCTCTGTGTCCTTCAGAGCCTTGTGGAGGTCGCCGTCCACAGGTATTCTGTTTGTCGGGAGGGAGCCACACCAAATCCGGTAAAGCACGCATCCGGTCCGCCATGCATCGGATATTGGTGTGTCCACAGGATCTTTGCGTTCGATGTGGCGATGGATGTTCTCCGGGGGCGTCGTGCTGGCCAAGAAACGCATCTTCTCCGTATGCTGATGCTCTGCTTTCGAAAGAGCGGGAATATCTCCTAACAAAACAACGCCTCTTTCTCCGATTCGAAATGCTGCGGGCTCCAAGTCACGGTGAACCACTCCCAGGGTGTGCAACTTACTCATGAGTGCGACGATCTGTGTGGTAAGCGCCACCTTAGCCAGTACAGATGTTTCTGCTTTCTCCACCAAGGGCAGGAGGTCCTCAAGAGTTCCATGTGTCCAGGGAAACAAGAATATCCTGTTTAAGACTGAAATCGGACCAGTAGGGGAGTGCATAATATCCGGTTTTCCCTGCAGCGACACCGCGGCGACTGGTCCATATAGTCCGTAATTTCTCAAGAGCTGGGGGGACATCTCCAGTCCGAGGTCTCGCAGATGCACGACAAGACCTACCAGAGCATCTCGGATATGAGGGGCGGCAACGTTCGGGGGCTCGGCTCGAACCAAAAGACGAGCAGTGTATTTGCCACCTTTGCCTTTTCGCGGCCGTTCCTCAAACGCAAACTCGACTTTGTCCTCATCCCCAGCAATCAAACCCATATTCTTGAAACGTCGAGTGAGGTGCGACGTCGCATCCTTGAACTTAAGGCGCAGCACGTTTCCTTTCTTCCTTAGCTTAGTAAGCTTTCGGATGCCAGTCAGCACTCGCGACTCCAGACCATGTAGGCGACGCTTCAACTTGATCTTTTTGGCAATATCGGAAAGCGCCTTGTGTCCAGGAGTGGAGTACATGAATTTTTTTAATTTTCTTCCCTTCCTCTTCAGTTTACGGAAAGCCCGCCGGAGTCCGCGACGTATTTTGCTGCCCAGAACGCGTTTCTTGGCTCGGCGCGATCGCTCCTTCCTTATCTGCCAGAGCCCGCCCTCCTCGTCGGCAGCGTCGGAGTCTGTGTCTTCCGCTCCTGTGGAAAGACTGTGGCTCTTGTCGCCTACTTGCAGCAAGCTGTATTCCAGACTCTTGTCGCTGTCGCTGTTCAGGAAAAATTTGGGCAATGGAGTAAGGCGCTGCGGCTCACGGGCAGCCCGCGGTTGCCCACGGCCGCCATCCCAAACAGCATAGGAAAACAAAATGCTACTAGAATTCAGCGGCCCTAGGTCTGCTGCAGCAAATCCGGATGGATCAGACGTTGAGACCTTCAAGTAGCTCCGGCTGAAAAACGTACACGTGCACAACAGAAAGAACGCGCGCCACGTGGATATCCAGGAGGGCCTGAGACGGCCATCCATCTGCGACGCAAGACTTGCCATTTTCCAGTGCTCGCTACATCAAGAGAAGCCGAAATGTACTGAGCACTCTCTGCAGATGCTCCACAAGCGTCAGGCTAATGCGTTGTGACGTGGCTCGCTGATACCCCTTGCCCTCGTGGCAGCGATAAACAAAACAAAAGATATTGGGAGAGAAATCGCGGCGCTATTAGGGTGGCTGCTTGTTCGAGATCTGCTGGACCACACTGCAAGACACCCGAAGAGCTAACAGTAGGTTCAGCTAGCTCTGATTGCCTTTTCCCGTCCAGTTCCACCCAAAACTGGCTGATCTTCCTCGTTTGTTTTCACTTTTCAGGTGGATTTCCACCTCTATCTTTACGTAGACAAATACGTTATTTAGAACATGCTCTGTTGTAGCTTGCGCGCAGGACATGCTTTCGTCGCTGCCGATACATGGTCGACGAAACTTGTGGCCGCACACCGGCGGTGTCTGCAGTTCATGGCTACCCTTCGCCACATAGTGTAAAGACAGCTTGAACGGGGAGCCACAGAAGAGATGCCTGTCTTTCAAGACGACTGGCAGCACATTCTGCAAACGGTGCTGGGCAGTGAAAATGGAAGAAAGATGCTAATGGCCCTTGAACTGTCTTAACCTACTGAACTGAAATTCACTGCAGTTGCACCGTCCAACTTGAACAGGCATTACAGATGTTTTGCACACCGGTCGACGCGCTAAAAATCCCTGTGGGTGGTCACTAGCTCTCCGACACTCCATCTAATGCTCTGCTTGTGTGCTAAAAAAGTGCTGTTCATGATGGAAACGTTACGGAGCGCTCTCTTGTGCTCTAGATTCACTTAGGTCGTCTTCCGCGTTGATTGAATCGAACACGCCACTCGGGTGTCAGCGTGGGTTGGCGGTACTACCAGACTCAACACTACGCAGGACGGGACAACAGGAGTTCTTGGTCATGACATATCTACAAGGAACTAACTGTTACCATGTGCCGCTATGCTCTCCGAAAGGCAGTAAACAAAGGCCGCGACTGGCAACCGAGCAGCGTAGGCACTGCCTCCTGGCGCAGCTCGTCTGTGTGACGAGCAACCTAAAGCTGAGGGCTATTCTTGTTTTATGATTGCCTACAGCAGACTCTCGGTCCATCCTTTGCCTTGGGACTTCTGTGGTGAGAGGAAGACTGATTTCAAGTGAACAAGAGCCATGCAGGCACATATTATGCACTATATCTGCGTACGCGCCGTGTCGGTGTCTTCGTGGCTTCTGACGAAAGGGATTCTGAGAGTGCCGGAGGAACAACTCAATCAGACACAGAAATGTAGGCGGTCCTGCGATATTAAAAAATATACTGGCCTTTGCGAGAACAATGAATGACGAGTGGAGACGAAACTCTGCGACTAGCTGTGGTGACGAGGACACGCCGAGACACGTATCTGCCGCATTGCCACAGAAAGTGGCGCGTCAGGTCTAGTGTTGTTAGTGACGGACCACACAAGACAAATTATCCTGTCTTACATGTCGAGATGTTCATTGCTAGACACAACCAAGCAGGTTTTCCGCACGAAATGTCTCCTTCCTCTCGTCAGTTTCGATTAAGCGCCCAGCCGACCCGCTCCTGTCGCCGACTCGCGCTTTCTGTTGACCGTGGTGATCTGCGTAGCTATACGGCAGCACTCGCGCAGCCGGAATGGACTGAGTCCTCACCAGCTGCACGGGCACTGGAGAATTTACACTTGAATGCGAAACCGCTTTACTTCCCTCGCCTCCTTCTTGCTCCAGAAAAGACTCATTCTTTCCCGCGGCACTGGCAAGGGGTTTCTTTCGCGTTTTCTTGTACACGGCCGGGCCGCCGCTGTGTCTTTCCCTCACTTTTCCCGTCGTGGCACTCTTGCCAGTTGGCTACGTGAGAATCTCTAGTTGCAGTAGTGACACAAAGAAAATATTCTTGGTGAGGCACTTTTGATTTTGGCAACTAATACGTCCTGCGCATCTCATATCGCCTTTGTTTACTTCGTCCTCCTTCATTTCGGCCTCCTCCCTGTTACAAGACACGGTGAGTTGGCGAGGGCGGTAGCGGCGGGCGGCTCGCGCAGTAACTTATTTGTTTCAAGGCTTTAACAAAACTGCTTCCACTCTGCAGCAGGTTCCTCTCCGAAATCCATTTTTTCCGAGCCTTGCTAGTGCTGCCTCAAAGAGGAACGCTGAGGCGGGTAAAGCTCTGTTACCTTAGCAGGGTTTATGCGGCTTAGTTGCAATGCGGCAGACTGGAAGCCGGCGCTCTCCTTTGAGGCCCTTCTAGCGATCTGAAGGCAGACCTCTTCCTGTAAGGCAACCCTACGACGTCGTCCTCCTTTCTCTCTCTGGTCTTCCTCTGCGCAACCTGCGTGGTATCTCGCCTCGTGGAAGTCGAAAGTTTGCGCGCTGGTTTGCAGCTCGACAACGCGGCCGTGACACGGCGCTCGCGAGAGCCACACCCTTCGTTCATCTTTGGGGGGCTTTTTCGTTGCCTCTTCTTTGTCTCGTCGCGAGCAAGCTTTCTTCGAAACCGGGTTCCCGCTCCCGTCTCGTCGTCTTGTGCTGTCAACGGCCGTGTTAATTGTCCTGCATGCTTGGTCGCATTGCTTGTCGGCGATGGCTGCAGGCTGCAGGTGAAGATCTCTCATAATGTTCGCCGACAGGAAGAAAAAGAGGATGGGGAGTTGGGTAGCTCTTGTCGCTAGCCGCGTTTACCTCGCTTTCATCCTGCTCTTTACCCTTTTAGAGCTCGGTTCGCCCCTCCTTCGCTTGTTCTCGACTTCTCCGGGGGCCTCTGGGTCGGTCCTTGCTCAAGCCTCTTTGTTTCAGTCCTCCCGGCAGGACTCCAAAGCCGCACACGCTTTCAGCAACGCTTCGGCCTCAAATGCTAAAAAAGGTAAGCATCCATGTAAGCCATTCCTCGTTGGCGCAGCAGTTCCTAGCGCCGTCCGCCCATCAAGCATCAAGTTGGAGGATCTGTGAAGGGTTCCGGGCGGCGAAGGAGACATCCGGTGTGGAGGTGCCGGATAGATAGGCGCGCGTGCGCGACCAGGGCATCCCAGGGGCCTGTGAGCCTGGCGATTCCGCTTCGAGGGGCGACAGCAGACCCAGGGTCAGGTCGACCCGTTTGGGGTCTGCGCGTGTGTCTGGTACACGCGCAGGCAGCGCGTTCTTCGGGGCCTTACCTCGCGGGCTGTTGCTACATGTTCTGCGAGAGGCCATTACGCTTCACGTGGCTCTTCTGGGATCCTCTCATCTCGTGGCAGTCACCACAATACTCTCTTTAATAAACCCACTTCTTTAGTAGCTGAAGATTTTGGTAGTTGTTCCGAAAGAATGGGACTTTATTGAGTTATACAACAAGATCTTTATACAGTTGATACAGATTTATTAAAACCATTCAGAATCACTGCTTTGAAAAATTCTAAAGTAGTTTACCTCCTGGGGGCTTGATGCCTTGCGGAGTCCCAGCAGGGCGGTGAGGCCCAGTGAAGGTGCGCGTACCCCATTTGCTGGTTTTTGTGCTGATCCGGCGGAATCTGCCGACTTCATGTTTGCTGTTTTTTTCTCGAAGTGGTTTTATGAGACCGGTGTTTTTGCGTGTCGTGTGCGTTCCACAGCGGCAGCCGCTGGGGAGCCCTCGGGCTTGACCTACTCGTCTCGCGGAGCCTCCTGGAGAGACGGTCCGTCTCTCCGCTCGGGTCGGCAAGTGCAGGCACTGGGCTCGCCTGTCTCGTTCTCGCCGGCGTCCGCAGCCCAGTCGTCTCCTTCGTCTCTTTTGACGCCGTCTGAGAGCGCGCGGCCTTCCGCCTCGACTTCGGATGCGCAGCCGCAGGCGACGCCACTGGCGAAGCCCATCGGCGTGAAGGACTCCTTCCTCGACGACAGCGCGAGCCACGCGGTGGCAGCCGACGCGACGGGTCCACGCCCCGCCGCCACGGACTTAACGAGCGCGCCGAAAGAGGCACCACCGAGCGGCGTCGACCCCTTAGCGCCTTCGCGACTATTGAACCCGAGTGCGTTTGCGCGGCGCCTAGTAGCCAAAGTCCACACCGCGTTTGTGCAGAAAACGCGCCACGCCCCGGAGTCGCACGCCGCGGAGAAGGGAAACGACGAGACGCAACCTCATGGCGCGGCCGCCTTTGTGAGTGTAGACGAGAAGAGGAGCGACGCGGGCGCGGAGCCCGACGAGGGGACGGAAGCCACGGATGAAGCCGCTGAGACTCCAGAAGAGAGTGAATCGGATTCAGAGAGCGTCAGCGAAGAAGAGGAGCCTGCGAACTTCGCCTTCTTGGAAGCGAGGGATGGCAACGAGGAAGATGACGACAGAGAAGACGAGGAGATCGAGGGATCTCGCGACGAGTCCGATTCGAACTCAGAGTATCCGGCGGGCGATCACAGCGCCGCATTTGTGCAGGAAGGAGGTACACCGAAAAAAGGAGAGGGCGAGGAGGGCTCTGCCGAGGCAGACGACGATATGGTAGGCAGCAGCGCGGAGGAAGAAGCGGGAGGCACCAAGTCAGCTGAGAAATCCGAGGTACATTCATCTCAAACCGAGGCCTCGAAGACCCAGCAAGAAGGGCACTCAGGCGATGCGACTCAAAGCAGCGTCGGTGGAAGCCACCTGCATGTGCACTCGGGACATGACGCAGAAATCAAAGCACACAGAGGCACGGTGCATTCTCATCATCACAAGCCTGAGAAGACGCAGGAAAAAGACGAATCTTCCGCCTCACAGACTGAAGAGGGCGAAGATAAAGAAGAGAACGCGTCGCAATCGCACTCCGACGAGCCGACAGAAGGCAAGACAGAGGATGGCTCAGAGGCTCATGCAGCACACGATCACGCTGGAGCAGAGAAGGAGGACAGCGAGGAGAAGGAAGATGCAGAGAGCCATGCAGCACCCGATCACGCTGGAGCAGAGAAGGAGGACAGCGAGGAGAAGGGAGGTGCAGAGAGCCATGAAACACACGATCACGCTGGAGCAGAGAAGGAGGACAGCGAAGAGAAGGGAGGTGCAGAGAGCCATACAGCACACGATCATGCTGGAGCAGAGAAGGAGGACAGCGAGGAGAAGGGAGGTGCAGAGAGTCATGCAACACACGATCATGCTGGAGCAGAGAAGGAGGACAGCGAGGAGAAGGGAGGTGCAGAGAGCCATGCAACACACGGTCACGCTGGAGCAGAGAAGGAGGACAGCGAGGAGAAGGGAGGTGCAGAGAGCCATGAAACACACGATCATGCTGGAGCAGAGAAGGAGGACAGCGAAGAGAAGGGAGGTGCAGAGAGCCATACAGCACACGATCATGCTGGAGCAGAGAAGGAGGACAGCGAGGAGAAGGGAGGTGCAGAGAGTCATGCAACACACGATCATGCTGGAGCAGAGAAGGAGGACAGCGAGGAGAAGGGAGGTGCAGAGAGCCATGAAACACACGATCATGCTGGAGCAGAGAAGGAGGACAGCGAGGAGAAGGGAGGTGCAGAGAGCCATGAAACACACGATCACGCTGGAGCAGAGAAGGAGGACAGCGAGGAGAAGGGAGGTGCAGAGAGCCATGCAACACACGATCATGCTGGAGCAGAGAAGGAGGATAGCGAGGAGAAGGGAGGTGCAGAGAGCCATGCAACACACGATCACGGTGGAGCAGAGAAGGAGGATAGCGAGGAGAAGGAGGACTCAGAGGGTCATGCGGCGCACATGCATGCGAATGCCGGTGCAGTGAGTGAGGAGAGCAAGAAAGAGCAGAATCCCGAGGAAAAGGAGGATGCTGCACATGCGCTTACTGCAGAGGAGAAGAAGAAGGCTGAGGAGAAGGAAAAGGAAGCGGAGATTGAACGAAAACACAAAATGGCTGTTATGAAACACGAAGCGGCTGAGGAGAAGCGTCGACATGTGAGGATGGGGGGAGGCTTCGATATTTTCGTACCGGTCGTGTATCCTTTAGAGCTAGGTAGCAGAGACAGTGCGGGTTCGCGTGTGCCGCAGTGCCTCTTTCTCCTCTGAAGTGTTCAGCGGGGATCCGGGTTGAGATTCCCTTGCTTCAGGCATCATGTCTCTCTCAGCTATTCAGGCTGCCCTGTTCTCTCTGTCTTTTCCCTCGCCGTCCTCAGGTCTATCTTTTTTGCGGGTTTCAACCCTCAACCATCTTGCTGTCTCGCGGCACCTTTGGTGGCTTGCATATCCTTTCTCTCTTTCGCTGTTTTCGCGTCTGGTTGTTTCCCTGTGCATCTGTTCGCATTCGTGCATGCATGCGCTCGTGAGCAAGGGCGTTTCGTGGTTGTGGGAGTTCCTCTTCATTTCGGCGGCGTCGAGCGCGTGCGCGTGCCTGCGGTTGCCCATGGCGGTGGAAGCCGTACCTGCCGCTATCGATTTGTTTGCTGCGCCTGCGGCGTGGCTTCTTTCAGGCGGACGAGCTGCTGCAGTCGCACCACCTGGGTCAGGGCGGACCGCGCGGGCGGACTGTGGTGGCGTCGCACTCGCACATGCACGTGCAGGACGTGCTTCAGCACGAGCAGCTGAAGCAAGCCACGCAGATGGCAAACGACCTCACGCGTCATCTGCAGATTCAGAACACACTCAAGATGCGAGAGATGTTCCTCAAGCGCAAGGAAATTGGTCACCTGAACCAGCTCAAACACTACCAAGACCTCATGCAGGCCACGCTCTCCACTGTCTGGAAGAAAATGAAGAAGGTATCGCACAGAGAGGACGAACGCGCGTCGAACGCAGTCCCCACACTGAGGGACAGAGAACGCGGGCGCGCGGGTTAAGGTCTCACCGATTACGCGAGTCTAGAAGTTGAAGCCGGCAGTCTCAGAGATTGGCAGCGCAGCCCGACCCTGCGCACATAGGCACTCAGAGAGGGTTGAAGCGAAACGAGGGCTGGGGAGAAGGGGGGGCGCCCCTCGGGCGAGCCGCTTTCTGAAACTTTGGCGCCATTCTACGTCGCGTTCACGTTAGCAAATTAACCATGCATGCATACTTCTCCAGTTCGCCGTGATCGTGCGTGTCCAGCGGCGCGCGTGTCCACACGCACTTACGTACGCGAGTGCGGCGTTTTTCTGCAGTTCAAGCACGACCTGAAGCGCATGCACCTGCACAGCCGGTTTGTTGGCAAGAAGTTCCTCACAGAGACCGACCACCGTGTTCTGCGACGAGAAGAGCTCCCGGCAGCGCAGATGGTGCCGCAGGTCGACACGGTTGGGAAAACATCCAACGGAATCGTCATGGACTGCCCGACAGGTGAGGAGCTGAACGCGCCCGCGTCCGCACCCTGTACTACTCTCCGTGCGACGCCGGAATTCCGTATTTCAGGCAAATCGCGACTCACTGGATACACATGTAGTTCCTGCGCATATGAGACACTCCTCTCTAGGCGTGCGTGTAGACACACGCGAGGGCTTGCGTACAAAGAACCATGGTTTCACAGGGGAGGCAGCACCAAGAGACCCTGGCGTCGTCGGGGGCAGCGGAGGTGTCTCAGCCTTGCGAATCGTGTATTACGGGATTCAGACTCAAGTAGGCAGCGTGCGCTCGTGACCACTTGCATGCAGCGAATATGCAGTTGCGCGAATGCACGTCTGGCAAAGACAGAGTAGTCCTCGCAGACAGTGTGTGATATCCTCTGGGTGAGCCCCTCAAGGTAGCGAGTGGCAAGCAAACTCCGCCGCGTTTCCCCTTCTTTTTTCGCAGACTGTGCGCCGAACGCATGCGACAACAAGCCGACAGTCCCTGCTCAGTGCTTCGTAAGCTGGTCTCTCGCGTTGCTCGGACGTATTGAGTGCTATGACGCGTATTCTGCAGCCAGTTTGTGTAGCTTTGTGGATTCGGGTTGTTCGTGTTTTACATGTAGTCTGGTGGCCGTAAACGTTTTCTTCAGTCTTGCATCAGCGCATGCACCGAGCTCTCTGACAGTGACAGGGTCACCTCAGGCATGCCGCCTCTTCGCCTATGCACACATTCGACAGTGTAGGCTTGAGGGGGGGGGTGCTGAGCTCTTCATTGCGCGTGAAGTGCTCGGCGTTTGCGGCAGATGCTTCGCAACCACACATGGAACCCGCTTCGGAATTGGAGTGCATTTGAGTAGCGCCTTTCGTTGTGGCTTCGGTGTTCTCATCTCAGAAATACGAAGAAGTCGCTGGTGGTGGAGGTTTCAGGCGATGCGAACCATTCGCTGATCCGTCGACTGCGACCTGTGAACCGGTAAGGTCTCAGCCCTCCTCAGCCCTCCACGTAGTGATTTCAAGGCGAGGCCGCACGAGTGACTGCATGTCACGCCACTGATCGACGCTCTTTTCAGCATCTAAATTTTACAGTTCAGAGTGTTTTGCCTGGCGCCTACCGGCCGGTTCCTGTGGGCGCCCGTCAACTGTGGTCGCCTCTTGAGACCCTGGCGTGACTCATGTTGTTCCGCCGTACTCGGCTCTCTGGGCTGCGCCTCGTGTTTGCGCTCTGCGTGGGGGACCCGCCTGCATATTCTTGATGAGCGTGGCGCAGCGTAATCTGTCGCTGCTGCATTGAGAGAGGCGAGGAGTTCCGTAGTACGACTGCAGCATAGCAGAAGAAACGTAATTTTACGAGTGGCGAGAGTGTATTGGATCTCAGCACGCTGCGTGCCTTACCCTACCCGTCAATTCCTTGATGGACCTTTTCACCCGGACTCCCTGACTTTCTTGAAGAATGACGTATGCGAATGTGGAGACGACCAGTGTCTTCTCTGTATTAGTATTGCCGTGGTCCTCGCGCCGTGGCTTACTGGTACCGCAATGTGTCTCTCTGGATGGGTGTCGCAACTTCAGGGTTTCAGTCGCTGCGCGATGGCGGCTCCGACACGCGGCAAGCACTACGAACTGTTCGCTTCGGTACGCTTTCAGAAGCTGCCTGCAACGTTTTCGTTTGCTTTGCTTTCTCCCGTCAAGTGCGCAGGCCGATGACGACTCGCGTCAGGGATACTGCCGTGTGCACCTGATCCCGCTGCAGCATGTCTGCGTCTGGCTAGCAGCTTGAGGAAACCCCGAAAAACATCAGGGTTTCGAAGCCTTGGTGTTAGGGTAAACTCTAAACCCTAAACAGACGCGCTCTGGTGTCCGTGTTCTCTTCAGCCGGCCGACCGGCCGCTCCCGCAGCCTCTCCTCGTCCACGGAAGCAACTTACACGCCTGCCTCAGGCTCCTGCCTGTACACGAAAAGACAAAGTGCACGTGAGGAAACTGTCACGAGGACGGACTTGATGTGCTGAGAACAACTGATTTTTCGCCATGTGTCATCGGAAATGTCTTGCGTGTTGCGGCGCATAGCAAATGCGTGTTCATTGATGTAGTCATTTCTTGTGCACGCGTCTCTGCATGCGAGAGAGCCTCCTGGTATACGTCTGCTGGGTCTGAGAACCGCTGACAGTGCTGAAGAGGTCCACATGACACAGAGTCGGTATTTTGCTGGATGCTAGTCGCACACTGAGATCTTGACAGACAGGATGTTTTCGGCAATTTGTCTGGATTCTAGGTGGAGTAACCCCTTTATGTGTGATATGCATCCTTCTGACCCGATGTACGTGCATGCTACTCTGCCTTCTATGCCATATGTTTTTTGAGGACCTTTTCTTTTCCTTTCTTGTCTGGTGCAGTCCGGAGAATTCCAAAACCGTTGAGGAGGCTCTCAAGGACACCCAAGCTGTCGCAGCCCAACCGCCTCCGCATGTCTTGGAGCAGGCTGTTCTCTTTGAAAGTATCCAGGTGCGCAGACGGCGTTTCTAGCTCAGTTCCACAGTTTTCGCATCTTATATCGCGGTTGTAGAACCAATTGAATCGTTTGCATCAACGAAGCAATTGCTTTCTTGTATGTCTCGTGGCGCCACCCTGGACTGAGACGCACCGCGGTGAAAGAGTTTACTGGGGTAACTAAATCCTGAAATTGTGTGGGACTGAAGGACTTCCTCCGTTCTCAAGCGCTTCTGCCTAGAACTTCGCTTGCATGTTAGGATGACGGTAGCATGGCAGTGTGAGTCATACTCCACGGATGTTTGAAGGCGTCTGCAGCAGGAGACTGCAAAAAGTCTCCGGGCGAAGACCGCGATGCCGTGTTATAACGTCCCCCGTCGAACGAAGTCAAAACTCACCGGAAGGAGCGCTTGGAACTGGCAGTGTTAATGCCTTTTGTCTGTTTTCAGGTCCCAGTGCCCGGAAATTACAAGCTATGCATGCTCCAATACTGGAGGCCCGCTGGCTCAAAGCCTACCGATGATGTTCTAATCATGGGCATCGATGAAATAGGCACCCTGACAGTCCGCCCGCAGCCGAACGAGCACATCCTGAGGCACATGCAAGGTCTGCACACAAAGAATGCAGAACACGAGTAAAGGAAGGCTTTTTGGGCTGGGCAATAGATCCGTTCTCTGCATTGCGCGCACACGTATCGAGCCGCAGGCATATTACCGCAGCATATTGGCATTCACAGAAATGAAAAAGAGCAGTCGCATGAAGCTATGAACAGCGGATTCCCGGACGCGAGGAAAGCTTTCTGTACTTAATCTGGGAGTCCGAGTAACAGTTAAACAGGTGGCTTTCGAGAACTTCCGCGACCAAGGGACAGCACAGAAGCGCGCACGAGCCGCCGTTATATTATGAGAATGAAGTGCGTTCGCGCGCGTGCGTAAAACTCCACTGCGGAGAGCGTGTATTTTAATATGCTAATGAGGAACCGCGGTGCCTTCCGTGCGCTCCCGTGCTATGAAAATTCGGGGAAGATTTCCACTTTCCTGTTTGCGGAAGAGACTGTGGTATGTGCTGGAGGGCTGCGCGCCTTCGAGAAGGGGAGGCACAAGAGGGGCATGCAATTTTTCGATTGTACAACGGTGGTCTTTTGCCATCGCTTTCCGCAGGGGCGAATGAATTAAACGTTCAGTCGTTTGAGACACCACCAGCCACTGAAGCCACAAGGGAGCACAACTCGAACGATCAGTCGGCGTTGGCAGTGCGTTTGGTTTGTCAGTTTGCTTTGGAATCTTGTTTTGAATCGTCATAAATTCATCGTGCAAGGCTGCATCTTACGCATAAATTCGTTTTGAAAAAAAATTACTGCGGCTGTCGTGCGAGAGTATCGCACCGAAGTGCCACGAACACCGAGGCCCGCAGGTGGAGAGATAGGGCTTCAGGTTCGACGCAACGACGGAATCGTGTCGCGAAGCTCGACCTGGCTACACTCATCCAACAGGGGTCACGCAGCTATCATAGGTTTTTACATCTGCGCCGAACAATGTATCATGCAGTTTGCGAGGTACTCGATCGGTCTGTCACTTTGCACGATGTATTAGCCTATCCACTCGACACTCGTTGGCACTATTCACTACAGCACACAGCCCCAGTCTTTCCATCAGTGAGCAAGCCTCGAAGAGAATCACCAGTGTAGCCTTCAGCACCACAAAGCCAACGCAACGCATCTCTGCTTCAACATTCGTGCACGCTCGTGTGAAAGGGCATTTTCGAACCGAGGAAGCTCTGTCATCGAGTCACAGACGGTTTCTGAGGGCTGCGTGCTTCCCGCGCATTCTTGGAGGTGGAGAACGAGCAGCATTGCCACAGTTGCTGTATAGGCAGAGGGGGAAGAGCATACCCGTGTAAGGATGTAACAGTTGCCAGGCATAAAATCTAAAGCTGTCTTTCTCACTGTCAAAGTAAATACAGACCAACAGGCAGGCGCTGCAGTTTTACGTAATGGTCAACCCATAAGCATGCTCGCTTCACACCCGGCTCTTGCCTGGAGATGGCAGCAAGCGAGCGCAGCTATGACAACGCAGCCGAATGACACGGAATAGCTGACTTATGGAAGCTAAGTGTCAAGGCGACAATAAAAAACATGCATCACTAATGGAGGGAGCAGCACGGCATGACACAAGAACTTTCCGAAGCATGGTAAGTGGACAATAGGATACAGCCACCGCGAGGGGCGTGTTCAACGCTCGCTTTGTGAGATGGTATCTTGACCGGGGACGTAAATACTTCGACAGCAAGCTAAATGGGTTCCTGTACTGAGCAAGTACATAAAATTGAAGACGCATCGCTGTAATAAACCTCCCAGTTGCGGTTTAATGGCCCCATGTGTCATTGCGCCCCAGCCACCGCCACAAAAGTAGAACTACGAGCAAGCGGACTCCTGTACACATTTTTGAATTAAGAAGCGCACAAGGACCCAGACCGAGCACGACTCCAATGCAGATATAAATGCGAGAAGCAAACAAACATACTTGGACTGATCGGGAATTGAACCCGAGACCTTTCGCATGCGAAGCGAACGTGATACCCCTACACCATCAGCCCTGACGGAGGTGGTTTTCCTGCTGGGACCCATTGAATAGATTCTTCCAGTCGCTGCAGCACCGTATAAACCGTTGAGAAAGTTGCATATAACGTCTCCTATGTGTTAATCGTTTGGACATGACTGTGTCTCTCATATCTGAGGGAATGGTGCAGTTGCGAAGTTGTACCGATTGAGTCGATCCAGTGTTAGCTACTCCGTCACTCACTTCGATTTGAAGAAAAGCAACTCTACAGAATAGAAGACTCACGAAACAGGTTCCGCGGACGAAGACGCGGAAGGGAAAGTGTTTTCTCGGGCTGACTTACTCTCACACGGAATGCCGAAGTCTGGCGCTGAGCTCGTGGCGCACCGCATCTCCGGCTCAGCCGAGTCGTTGCGTCGTGGCAAGCACACCAGCTTGGTATCGGAGAGCGGGCAGGTCCAGTCATCTGTCATGTAACATTCCTCAGTTTCCTTTGCATCATCTCTCTGATGGGGACTGAGCGTGGGAGTGCATTTGACGGTAACGACGCTCATGCGTTGCAGTCTTGTCTTGCGAACAATGCATTCGTTGCACCGTGTCTCTGTCTCCACCAGCAACCTTTCTTGGCAATCGCACGCGTTCACCTCTCTGGCGTCCCAGACATGAACAGCTGCAGCACCTTGACCCAAAGCACAGCGCCAGAATCTCCATGTGTATGACTGTGCAAATTTGGTTTTCCGTGCATCTTCTTATTTTCTCCCTTGAAGCATGGGCATCGCCCCCTGTATGGGCGGAAGCTACCAAGAGAGGCACACCGTCTCTCCGCCCGAGCGAGTCTCTTGAGGGTGGAACAAGAGTCCCCTTGTACGTAGCATCGACAGCCATACGCCTCTTGTCGCTCCCGGTAGAGAATTACATATTTCTGCACGAGCTCCGCACACCATCCGTTCTTCTTTTTGGTTCAGGCACCACCACCATCGCTGAACACAACGGGAGAAAACATCCAACAGGCCTGGTCTTGTGCGTCTTTTCCGTACTCCGTCCGGTTCTTTCTCCTTCAGTCTCTCCGCCTGTCCTCACGCCCTACTTCCCCTGGTCTCACCTCCTCCTCGTCTTTGTTTCCTCTTCGCGTTCATCGTTTCGTAGCTTCACTCCGTTGCTATGGCACCACAGTGGCGACCCGCCGCAGGCCTTATTGCGTGGTCTACGCCGGCCGACTGGTCATCGCCTTTCGTCGAGCGCCGAACAAGATTTCACCCGCCGCTTTCCTCCCGCATCGCCAGCTTGTCTTCGGGTCTCTCCTCAGCGCATCGATCGCACTCCCGCCGCCTGCATGTGCGGGTTTCTTTGGCCCTGTGCGCCGTCGCTCTCTTGTTGGGCTCTCCCCCTCCTGGGGGACTCGCACTCAGCGCCTGCTCGGGTCTCTCGCGAAAATGCGTTTTAGAGGCAACAAGCATGCTATCCCCCGCGTCGAGTTGCTCCGCCCTTCCTCCTCCGCCTCTTTGTCGCTCTCTGGCTGGCGTCCGTTCCGCTCGCTTCCGGTCTCGCGGGGTGATGCTCCGCCGCGCCGAGGCGCCTCGCAGTCTTGCCGGCTTTGTCACCTCCCTAGCAACACAGCCGCTACGTGCGTCTCCGCTCGTCCGCGTCGCGAACGCGGGAAGGCTTGCTGGAGCGCCCCTACACTCCAGCCACCTGCAGTCCTCACTCCGCATGCAGCCCCTTGGCATGGGCCTGGCTGGCGCGCGGCCGTTTCCGCGGTTTGCCTGCTCTGCACAGAGGTCTTTCGCCTTTTTCCAGCCTCCGCAGAACGCCTCCAGGGAAGGCAGCGACGAGTCCACCGGCGGAGGCCTCGCGCCTCTGCCTCGAGAGTGCGCTGCGCGGGGGCACGGTCTTGTGCAGCCGTTCGAGCAGACGCAAGGCACGCGCATGCAAGCGACGAGTCTGAAGGCTTTGGGCGACGATGCGTTCTCGTCGGGTGCGTCGAGTTCCGCCCCCGCAAGCGGACGAAGCGGCGGTCCTCTGCGGGTAAGGCCCTGGCGGAGGCTTCAGAGGAATGCAGCGGCATCGGCCTTCTCCTCGCTTCCGTGTAGCGGCGAATGCGGACAGGCGCCGCATCCTGTTGGCATCTCCGAGGTGAAGCGGCGACTCGCGCTTCACAGGTGGCGCTGAAGGCCGCAGCTCCGTTTGCGTCTTTCGGCCGTTTCTGTGCAGCACGCAGAACTCTGTCTGAACCGCGTGACGCTGATTGGCCGCCTCGGCACCATGCCTGAGATCCGCCAGATGTCGAATGGAGAGAAATTCGCGTGGTTCTCCATGGCGACGTCCGTCAACTGGATTGACAAGGTGAGGAAGGAAACGGTTCTCGAGGCCTTTAGCTTGCTGCCCCTTCCATTCACGCACTCGTGCTGAACGACGTCTGTGCCGCTCCCCTCCCGTGGCCTACGGACGCCGCTGCAGTGGCGCAGTGAGTCGAAAAAGGGGGGGAGCGGAAGTCGGTTTGTAGGCGTCCATGTCAGCGCGGTCGGTCCACCTTGTCCATTGGCAGGCGTCGGTCTCTCTCCTCGCCCCCTTTTCCCCCCTTTTTCGTGTGCAGGCAACTGGGGATGCTCAGTCGCGGACGGAGTGGCATCGCATTGTCATCTACGACGACGCTCTGGTCGATCTCGTGGATAAATATCTTCAGTAGGGACCCTTCTACGAGAAGCATGCTCGGGGAGTTTGCTAGCGCCTGAGGGCTCCATTCACAAAACCTTTGTATTCACCCGCCGCAAGGCCATCTCTCGTTTAGACGCCCCGCCAAGCTACTTGTGGGTGCGTTGCGGGCAGCCCTTGATTGCTCGCTTCCAGGTCACGAAGGAGCGACTAACACAGCTGTCTGCGGCTAGGGATGTTGGACAGAAGGGCACAGGACCTTTTTTTCGCACGCGCTGTTGCTTCTGCGGGCCTGGGAGTGTTTTCCCTCTGGTTCGTGCGACCTTTCTCTGAGTTCTCTAAGTTACCTAGTCATTCGTCTGCGCGTACCAGCCTGCGTCTGAACCGTTCTGTGCAGCACGGGGCGGCGCGTCTTCGTGGAAGGGAAGCTGCAGACGCGTCGATGGACTGGAGCGGACGGAGTGGATCGCTACTCGACTTCGGTTGTCGTCAGCCGCGCCCAGGGCGAGTTGATTATTCTCGACGCGCCATCTTCTTCCTCTCACGCCCATTCCTGCTCGTCTGCGGCGCGCCAGCAGACCTCCACCAGCGACTGGGCCGACGACGGCGGAGAGGCCAGCCACAGAGACGGCGCCGGCTCCACCTCAGGCCTCTTCGACAGCGGCGGGTGAGCGGCGCGCGACTGCGAGGATGCACAGTGGCGGCGGACGTGCCACAGAAGCCTCAGATCTGACGGAGGCAGGCGGAGTTCTGCAGAGGAGTGCACGACTTTGGAGCTGAGATTCGCACAGATAAAGAGCGCGAGCGGAGCGACGTGCCGGCTGGAGTGTAGCTGGGGCGTAAAGAAACGACGAGCCACGGAGTGCGAAAAGCTTATGTGGCATCCAGCACCAGACAGGGGGGAGAACGTGTTTGTATATGCGCGTCTGGATACGATTCCGACACGCTGTCGTGTGCAGGTACACGCAAGTGTCCAATCACACGCGCCTATGAGATACATTTGTATTCACAGACAATGTGTTTGGCTTCAAGTAGTTGTGGAGAGTTGAGGGTTCACAACCGCTTGCCCGGTGTCCCTATGGCGTTCTCTTTTTCTGCAGCGACAGTCACGAGGGAGGCGTGTCATCGTCGGTGCGGGGTGGCGTCGAGGCGCCCGCGTCAGGCGGCATGTACCGCCTTTTCCGCTAGCGTTCACTTGGTACGGAAAATAAGTTAGATACTCTATTGCCTGGTCCGTGTGCGGCAGCTGAGTCAAGCGAAGCGCGCTGCAGGGCGTAGAAAGTCTGGTATCATGACGTGCGAAAAGCGTTTACGGCCCTGGCGCATTACCACGAAGCGACGGGGGTCCTCTGCCGGAGTGCGTCCAACGCCCCTGCTTGCCGGCAGTATCCACGCAGGCGAAAGGAGCGCGGGCGCTGTGAAAGGAAACAACGCCGAGCGAGACGGAGGAAAGTATTGTTCCGATTCCATATCTAGGGAGAAGAGAAGGCGTCAATCTCGGCAGCCTACTCGTACGATCAGCCGTCGTGTCAAAGTCACATTTGTGCGCTGTTGCACGCGAGTTCCATTGCGCTTGGGCAGGGGTGTCAGTGGGTAAACGTGTCGCCCGTTCAGGCGGCGGGCGTTTTTGAGCGTCGTAAGGAGGCATCTTTGCTTCGTCCTGCGGCAGCCTCAATATTCTTTCTGAGTCAGGCTGCACTGTGTGCACCTTCGTTTTCTGCGTCTGCCCCTTTCTGACGAAAAAGAGAAGTTCTCTGTACAGTTCCACGCCTCCGCGAAGACGGGCAAGGCAGCCGGGAAAGCGTTTTCTCATCTCTACTGTTGAGTTCGCGGGGCATGCACATGCGAGGGCGAGAGTGTGCCTGTTACACATGCATATGAAGCTGAGATGCCTCACTGCTTACACTGGTACATCGCTCAAGGACGGAAACCTAAATACGCGTGCATGAGTGAAGCGTCGTTTTGCAGGACGAAGATAGGCGCGTGTGCTGTCCTCACTTCCAGTGTAAAAATCGGGGTGTTCGCTGGACAGATGCTGCGGGCGGGGCATTCTCCATGGCGTGTCCTTCAAAACAGGAGTTCCTGCAGAGCGTAGTTCTGCATCTGCTCGTGTTCTGCGTGTCTTCTCTTTTCGAAAGCTGCGTGATGCCCCCCTGCATATCGACCTCGCGCTTCGTGCAATACTGTATCTGGAGGTCAGATCACCTGTGCGTGTGTTCCTTGTCAAATATGCATTGGATGCCACGTCGGCTCTCATAATATTTTGGGCAGCTGCTGTTTATTCTTTTATGTACGAGGGCCGCGGTCTGGCGCCGTTCCTCAAGCCTTCGGGACAGCAATCGCGCTAACCTATATGCCTTAATGGCTTGACTGCCTTCTCTACCCAACTCTGCCGCGAATAATTTCACGTCTACATATGTGGCAGGTAGTCGCATGGGAATCACCAAGCTATCTGCACCATCACGTTGGAGTCTTACTTAAACGCGCTGATTTAGTGCAGTGGGACACATGGATACAAATGCGTTACAGGGATAGTACGTATGTGAACCGCACTCGAAAAATAGCGGTTTGTTATCCGCTCACCTACAGCACAGTTATATTAAATCTCCAGCCCCCCGTTTTTCAACGTCAAGCGCATCGTACTCGGTCTTAGCTGAAAGCCACGCGAGAAACTCCTTTTCGGAGTTTCTCGCACTTCTGCTTTTAGGGGTGTCTGCCCGTTTCCCTGTGTAGCGACGCATCCTGGGGAAGAGCAGAGGCGCCGGCTCCGATAAGGCGAAAGCCTTACGTCACACTTCCTCCCGCACTGTCAATTCCCTCATTTAGTTATGGCGGGAATTTACTCCCTCCTCAACAGCACGATCTGCGTCGCAGTTAGGTCTGCCGGGAACTCGAGGCCGTGGAAAAACCCGCAGAGTAACTAACCGTGAACCGGCATAACTAAACCTGAACCGGTGTCTCGTAGCTATTTCCGATCCGTCGCGCAGCTCTGCGGTTTGCTATCGATGCCCCCTTCAGGGAGGAAACTCTTGGGGACCCCGAAGGACATCCCGCATCCGCAGCTTCGGCTCGCGTTCGGGTTGGAGACCCTGGGCAGGAAAAAAAGCAAAAAAGTCACACTTTTTCTTTGGATGTGTGCGGGCGAGACGAAAGGAAGACATTGACAGCAACACAGCCAAGACACTCGCGGCGATAGCGGGGGCTGATACACTGGGTCAGGAACGGAGCTGACGTTCTACACCTTTTGTGAGCATTAACACATCGTGAAGGTGCATGCATATCTCTTTATTACGTCTGACACTCCATCTCTGTGCAGTGCGTGGTTCTTGATTGATGCCTTCGACCATACTCTCACGGAGCGCGAGACTTGGCCAGGCGCAGAGTCGCGACGATTCCTCACAGTCAGCGTGTTACCAACGAGACCGCTGCGTATCCACATATACAGCTCTACGAAAATACAGCCGCTGGAGCAAGGCCTTCTACCTGGTTTAGCTATCGCAAGCATCCCTGCAAACAAGTGTTTCGTCTCAAGAGACCCCTCCCCCCCCTTTGCAGGACTCAACGCGCAAACGGCGCGTACCTGAAGCCTCCTCCTATGAGGTCATCCGCGTAGTCGAGCTGAGTCCCGATGACGTAGAGAAGGGACTGCGGGTCTACGACGACGGCAAATCCCCCAGCCTCTTGGAAGTCTTCGCGGTGGTCGGTGGGAGAGACACTTGCCTGCGAGAAGGAAAACAGCCGAAACGCACTGCGACTGCTTCCGCTACACGGCTGAGTGCTTTACGGTATCTCGGCCTTCCTTGAACGGGTCCTCCTATGTGTGCAACAGATTTAATCATAAAACTATATATATAAGCGTATACGTGCTTCAACAATTCAGTGCGGCTGCACCAAGGCGCGGATACGCAGAGATACGGATGGATCAGGCACCCGCGTCCACGAGTATCAGAGACGCACGTTGGTCGATGAACACACAGCTGCCCACGTCCGTCGCTGGCACACTGTTATGCAACAGAACAAACAAAATGCTCATGTCGCTTGTCGGGTCGTGCGTGAGCCCAGACTGGACTGCTGCTTCGGTGGCAGTCGCCTGTCGAGTTCGCGCATTCGCTCTCAGCTCCCCCTCCAGAAATTGGAAGAAATGCACTCCTGCGACCTGCAGCGGCGCCCCGCTCTCACGGCCGGATCTTGATTCATATATCATCTACTTTCCACGCTGCCGTCGGCTGCCCTTTAGCCTTGATAAATGCAGATACAAGCGCTTCGCGCTCGTAGTACAAGCGCCCTCTCCGTGTTTAAGCTGGCGAAGCCAGGACACGGCCCCTCTGCGCGTCCCCAACCGCCGCATAGCTCCTAAACAGACATCGCGCGCTTCCGCTTACTCCAAAGCGGCGGCGGAGAGTCCAAGCTAATTGGTTTGCCGCGCGGACACAGAGCAGTTGTCTCTCAGGCGGCAAACTGCGACGGCTGAATCACCAGAGGAAGCATGTTTCATCCTGCCGCGTACTGGAAGCTCCGCGGCGACGCGCGTGTCGCTGTTCCGCGGGGCGGCTAGCGGCCTCTGCACGCGACAAAAAGGCACGTCATGGCTCGCAGTTTTCTAACCTCATCGATGACGTCAAGAGCGTACGACAGCCCGCTGCACCCGCCCGATCGAACCCCGAGCCGAATGACAAACATGCTGTCCTCCTTCTTTTCTGTCCTTCGCTTCGCCTTCAGCTCCTGACCGCGCACACAGATCCGACAAAAAAGAAATATGTATCAAAGGCCTCGGCTGTGCCTCAGAGCCCACGCAAAGCGCCAGGAAAAGCAAGCACTGGAGAGCGCGGACGGAGGCGACAGCGACTGTAGGAACAGAAACGCTACACACGCATCGAGGTAGTGGCTTTCGTTCAAGCCTGCCTGCATGTCCTCGGCACGCGTGCACGTGGCTGCGAGTCGACAGCAAAGACAACAACTGAAGATGGTTAATCCCGTCCTGCCGCGTACTTCGATGCGCGCAAGGGCTTTCGGCGTAACTTTGACGAGCTTCCCGGCGGTCTCGCTCGGCTCAGAACCGGAGGTCGGCGAGGCAGCATAGAGAAAAGATGACGTGAGAAGAGAGGCAACACGCCCCGAGGAAGAAACCGCGAAGGCGGCAGCAGAGGACGTGGGCTTCTGGATGACGCGCGAAGACGCAGAAGAGAGAAACGCACGAGGAGACGACAGTAGCTGCTGGCCTCCGTAGGGGGACGCTAGCAGCGAGGGCAGCGAGGACGGAGACGCTGCACGTTGCTCCGCAGGGGAAGTCGACGAAGGGAGAGGCGAACGCGGATACGGGAACGAGGAGTTTGGGGCGAAAACGGCGTGAAATGCGGGACTGCGGAAGTGACGCCGATCGGGCTGCGGGTCTCCGCCAAGGCGAGGCGACGGACGCGAGCGGGGCGGAAGGAGAAGCGAGCGAGAAGAGGCCACAGACGCCGGGAGAGTGCGCGGCGGAGAGACAGCTGAAAACTGAGGCAGAAGAGAAAAGAGGCACAGAGCAAGCAAGAAAGAGGTCGAGTGAAGCTTGCGCCCCTCGGTCCAGCTCGCGGGTCGCGCTCTCGTGCGTGCAGCGAGTGAAGAGCTGGGAGGCGAGGCTGCCCAGGACGCTCGCGGGAAGGTGGACGAAGCGGACAACCTCAGGCCCTGCAGATCTGCGACGCGGACAGGCTTGACGAGGCAGCAGAGCGTGGCGCATGCAGAGACGCAGCTGCGGCTATCAGGTGAGTCGGAATCGAGCCTGTCTCGAGGCCATGCGCCGCCCCTCGAGTCCCTCCACGCCCGCCGCAAGCGGAAAGAGGAACTTGGAGAGCAGCTGCGATGGACTGAGGCAGGCCTTGATGAAAAGCAGGAAGAAGGAGGAGAAATTCGCGAGGAGACAGACAAAGAGGACGCAGAAGGCTCCGGTCCAGCGACGGCGAACCGTCGCCGCGCCGGTGAGACCCCCCTCACTGGCGCGTCAGCGGCCATTGTCCCTGCTGCGTTCAGTGTTCCCGAGACTATTTTCTCTGCAGGTTCCTCGATTTCAAAAAAACAAAACGGCGCTCATCCGCAGCGTGGCTGTCTCTCTGGCTGCGAACGTGTCTACGCCGGGGGACGGGGGGTGTAGCAGCGACTGGAGCGCCGAGTCTGCGGCCGCGGCAGACCGCAGTGTCTGTCAAAACAATGATGGAATGCCTCAGAGGCAGCACACGAGATGGAAAAAACGGTGATCCGGAAGTCGCTGTTCGACGGCGAGAAGAGCTGCTGAGACGAGGCCCTGCTCGGCGGACGTGCGCCAGTGCGTGAGGAGGAAATTGCCGGAAAATCCAGAACTGCAAAATGCGTTCGAATGTGAGAGGAAAGGTGAAATAAGCGAGGGAGAACGCCTCCCAGGACAATCAGAAGGTTGCTAGGGTACAAGACACAACCGACACGCACACATGCGCGTCTAGCCGTGGCGCCGGCGGGCATGCAAAAAGCAGTGGAGACAGAGGAGACACGCGAAGCGACACCCGAAAGAAAACAGCGTTGGAAGGGCGCAGGCGCGTTGGAGAGTCAGAGGAATACACGGCATGAAGAAGGCAACGCCATCTGAGGAGGCAGCAGTGCTGACACGAGTTCGATCGATTGTAGTTTTCTCAGTGCCCGCCAATCTGCGTATGTGTGTTGCCAGAAAACGTCAGAACGGTCCGAGCTCCTTCCATCTCGTCGAATATTTGAGTCCCCGATCTACGTTTCTGCGAAGGTGCACGCGCACTGTGGCACAGACAACGTGCAGTTGATCAAATGAGGGAGTCGAGCGATACAAAGCATTCAGTGCTGATGCACGAGACGGACTTGTAGCGGGCTCCAGGCTGGGGACAGTGGACAGCTCAACGGGCTGGGGTAACAAGCCATCCTTCCAGCCCCTCCGGGCTTCTCATCGGCGTGCACACTGTTCACAGATACCCTCTTTCCTGTGCGTAATAGTCGCGGCCAGTTCCCTAGCATACTGCATTGCGGCTGGAGCACTGATTCAGAAATAGAAGTCGTTCGTTTCCAAGACGAATTCCGTAGTTGATTAGGAACACGAGTCAATCAACAAGCTCTAGATACCACGGCGCATTATACTGCAGTGCTGTTATGTGTCGTTTGATGCCGCGTCTCTGTGTCTCTGAGAAAAGGTAGGTTGAGTTTTGATTTCCGTGGGTTACGGGTGAAACGCATACACAGGCGATGCGCGCAGCGCCCCTGTTGGCTACACGAGACAGTCAGTCTCTGTGTGTTGCTTGCGTAGATAAGTCTTGCTTGCCTTAAAAACTGCGCATGAAAGCAGCATGTTCACATTGTCGAGTGACACAAGGTCGTGCAGTGAGAGAGTTCCCGAGATCTCTTCCCACACTTAAAAATGACAAACTTCAAACAACAGAAAGTAGGGGATCCATGACTCCTTCGTCAGCAACTCATGGTCTCCAGTGGAGCTCTGCATTTCCTCATGCAAGTACCAAGCGCGTTTCAACTTCTTTGGTACAGTACGAACAACCTCCACCTGCCCGCGCCGTGCAGTGTATGTTTCGGCTGCACGTTTGCTCGCCATTCGTGCGTCGCCCGTCCACACTCGACGCAAAAAATGCATCTACGAGCGTGCAGAAACAGACACGACGCGCGGTCGGCACATATTTTTTGTGTTTGCGTCGCATTGATCTCTCATCCCGGCCGTTCTGCCTGGCGGGGCACCCGACGACAGAAAGGTGACTAGATTAGGACCCTTTCACGGCCCCACTGGCCATGAGGCAGTCCCAAACACCGGCAGCACTGACTTGCCGCGAGACCAAACGGATAGCTCGCAGCTGGCGCACGCTGGGGATCGCCTGCATGAACTGATTTCTAGCGCGACATGCTCCTTTGACGTCTTACACCGCTTCCCCCCGCGGCGCAAAGGAGATATCGCGTCGCTTCCTCTCGGCCGCCGTCGTCTGTCTCCCACGTCTTCTACCCGTGTGCGCCTGCTCCACCCTCTCCTCCGTCTGTCCTCCTGGGCGCACTTCGTTCTGCGCGGGTGCCTCTCACTTTACTCTTCCTCCGCGACCGTTCGGTTCGCGTGTCCATTAGGGGCGCCAGCTGCCTGGAAGGAAAAGTTCAGGGCTGTTGTGTCTATACAGTGACGAGCGAATGCACGCTGGATGGCTGCGTTCTCTGGCACTCGTTTCACTCGCTATCCCTCTTCACGGGTTTTTCAGCGGACGACGACTGGTTCGCTCCGTCGTCATCGGCGAAGCCCCATTCGCTGAGGTCGATATCGTCGTCGAGCATCTTCTCGAGGTCTTTGCTTTCTCTCCTCGTCGACGCGATGTGCTCCTTCCGCTGGGGCGGTGTCCGGACGACTTGGCTGAACTGCATATCACGCCACGTTATGAGTTTGTTTTTCTGCTCTCTGCGGCGCGCACGCTTTTGCATGCGGGCCTGAGCAACGGACTGCGGCTTGCCCGCGCGGGACTGCCGCCGCGCCTGCTCAAGAGCCCTGTGGTGCTGGGCGGCGGCTTCAGCAAGCTTTTTGAAGTATTCAGGGAGCGGTGTAGCCGCGGCGGCTGCGCGCTTGTCTCGCGCAGCCTTGCGGTCCAACAGGACTCGGTACTGCCTCTGAGTCTTCGCCATCTTGCGAATCTTCTCTTTCTCGATCTCGTCCACCAGCTCGTCCACGGCTGCAGAATACACACGCGCAGCGAAACGACGCACAACGCGGAGAAGTCAAATTTCGAACGTCTGCCCTGGGTCGCTCCCACGCGAGCCCTCACGGTGCGCGGCGGCTCACAGAAACAGGCGATGGCGAAGGAGACAGCGGCGAGACAGCGTCTTGCAAAAAAACGACTGGCTGGACTCCGCACGGTAAGACGAGAGATAGACACCTCGGAGGACGTGGTGCCGCCTTCGCGAACCCACGCGTTTCCTTCGCAACACGCAACACCGTCGTCGCACCACGGGAGAAAGCGAACAAGAGGGGATGATAGCGACGGGACGCAGAAGCCATCCGAAAACTCAGAAAAAAGAGGGTCGCTTCATCGAGCCAGAAGTCGGTATTCGGGGCACAACAGCGGAGACCAGTCGCTAGTTTTCCTAGGGCGACGCCTCGAGTGCAGAAGACACGAACGAACTTGCACACAGGACAGCGAACGCCGGCTGTTGCTTCCCTCGAAAAGCCTGACTGAGGAGTTTGAGAGATGAAGCGAACAGCTCATGCACAGTTGGTCTGGACCGACGCTCTTGGCAGCAGCCGCAGTTCTGCGTGGCCGCGATTAACCGCCAAACACACCTGTCCTTATGCGTGGCACGGTCTTTTTCTTGGTGCCGTGGATGATGGTCTCAGCCAGCACCTCGTCCTCGTCTTCCTCGACTTGTTCCTCGTACGCGAGCCCAGAGAGGTCATCTGCCTGAAAACCAGTCGGCAGCCACGGAATCGTCGGGGCAATTCTGGACAGCAGAACGAGACGCAGACCCCGCGGAGATCAATTTTTTCCTGAAAGCTGAAGACGCAGTCATGCGGCGACGGGAGGGGGGCGGGGGGGGGGGGGGGGCTGGCAGCCCGTGTAGGGCACGGCCTACCGGGCACAACCGGTAAGCTGTGAATCTGCGCCGCTTTCCGTGCGAGAGAGCCCAGTGCGGCGGTTTTTCTGAGAAGGCTGCCGGGATGCTGGAGTCCCATAAGGGGGCGCTGCCTCTCCAGCGCAGCACTGGTCTACGACAGAAGAGCATCAACACTGTCGCTGTGCACAGACGACGTCTTCATTTGTGCACATCCACGAGCGACGCCTCAGTCATTTATATTATGGGGCGCTATCATGCGTTACTAGTATTGGAGCCGAAGCAAGCAAAGACTTTTTAACAGTGGCATCGCTGTTTCCTTCATCGTTCCCTTTATTGCTTGTTCCTGAAAGCTTCCCTACTTCTTGCAGCATGGAAACAAGCTGCTCCAGCAGAGCGCCGGTCTTGTTATCTGCCGCGCCGTTCCGAGAGGGCATCGGAGATTCACCCAAAAGATTCGCCAGAGTCGGAAGAGGCGGCTGGCTCTTCGGCGCCCGGGGCCTTGCTGCATCTCGCGCTGACGGCGTCGCGGGTGGCTTGGGCGGGGTCGCGGGTGGCTTGGGCGGGGTCGTGGATGGGTTGGGCGGCGTCGCCGGTGGCTTGGGCGGGGTCGTGGATGGCTTGGGCGGCGTCGCCGGTGGCTTGGGCGGCGTCGCCGGTGGCTTGGGCGGGGTCGTGGATGGGTTGGGCGGCGTCGCAGATGGCTTGGGCGGGGTCGTGGATGGCTTGGGCGGCGTCGCAGGTGGCTTGGGCGGGGTCGCCGGTGGCTTGGGCGGGGTCGCGGGTGGCTTGGGCGGCGTCGCAGCTGGCTTGGGCGGGGTCGTGGATGGGTTGGGCGGCGTCGCAGGTGGCTTGGGCGGGGTCGCGGGTGGCTTGTGTGGCGTCGCAGGTGGCTTGGGCGGGGTCGTGGATGGGTTGGGCGGCGTCGCAGGTGGCTTGGGCGGGGTCGCGGGTGGCTTGTGTGGCGTCGCAGGTGGCTTTGGCGGGGTCGTGGATGGGTTGGGCGGCGTCGCAGGTGGCTTGGGCGGCGTCGCAGGTGGCTTTGGCGGGGTCGTGGATGGGTTGGGCGGCGTCGCAGGTGACTTGGGCGGGGTCGCCGGTGGCTTGGGCGGGGTCGCCGGTGGCTCGGGCGGGGTCGCGGGTGGCTTGGGCGGCGTCGCAGCTGGCTTGGGCGGGGTCGTGGATGGGTTGGGCGGCGTCGCAGGTGGCTTGGGCGGGGTCGCCGGTGGCTTGTGTGGCGTCGCAGGTGGCTTTGGCGGGGTCGTGGATGGGTTGGGCGGCGTCGCAGGTGGCTTGGGCGGCGTCGCGGCCGCAGTCGGCGTCGGTGACGTCGTGGCTCGAGTCGGCTTCGGCGAGTCGGTCTTCCCAGTCTCGGGTTCGATATTGACCGCTCCAAGAATGCTGCTCCAGTTGTCCTCAGCAAGAGCTCCTAGCTCGTCCGTCGGATTCTCCTCGACAGAGACGTCTTCAGAGTCGTCCTCAGGGGGGCTCGCGGTGCTGTCCGCGCCATCATCTTCGCCGGCTTGAGCCTTCAGAGAGGCGGAGGTTAGGAGAAACACTCCCAGCAGAACCAGAAACAAGAGGCGAAGATGCCTTTTTCGGCCCACAGTGGACGTGAGATCCGCCGCCTTAACGGATGCCATGTTTACGGTGTCCACTTCTTAAGAAAAATGTGGCAGGCTCCACTTGAGAGGGAGGAAACCGCAAGGCGGTGTGAGATAGAACCCGAGCCCAAGAGGCTCCGGCGGCTCTGCTACCTGTATTCTGGAAGATGTAGAGTACCAGACGCACCTAGTGTTTTTACGAAAGCGCAATGGAGCAGAGAGAAGTCATGCAGCTGGACAGAGGGAAACGTCGGGGGGAGATAGGGGCCCCGGATGGTACGGAGACGAATTTCTCGGACCCGGCGGCCCCACTTTGCAGCACTGGCTAAATCAACGCAGCTTTTCTGTTTCGAAAGGCCAGTGTGTTCCCGGGAACCACATGCACCGAAGCAGCTCAGGCGCCATGTGTTTGACGGCGGGCTCAGGGGGGGGCTGCTACTGCGCCTCGCGAGCAGCTCATCACGGGCTCGAGAACCTTCGACACGACACGGCGCTTTGCTCACGCCTCCCTGAGACGCCAGCGCTCTCCCAGAGCAACGTTGACTCGTTAGCTTAGGAGTGTTTATGCATTAGATGACCACTGAGGTTAGAAAAAAGGATTGAAGAAAAGGAAGTCAGTCCGACTGAAAAAAAGGTCCGTTCAGGCGAGGCGGCGGAGCGGCACGGGCCCCAGCGCCGTTCGGCGGGTCGGCGGTCTCCCACTGCTCCAGATCTAGACCCATCGGTGATAGGCGCCACGCCGGAGCGTACGGCAAGTTCCGGGGCCTCTGCCTTTCGCGAAACAGGAAGCACTGTACCCTGCGTACTCTAATTTTTGTTGCGCCCGCAGCACTAGGTGGAGAGCTGTCGGATTTTTGGTCCATCTGCAAATGCGCTCACCACGCGGACGGTTTTTCTTCACGAGTAGTTCGACAGCGGGGGCATGCGGGCGTGTTCCGGTCAAGCAGGCGGGCACACTGCTCCCTCCTCGTTCAAGAAGTCATTGACATTAGTTCCAGCACAGGCCACGGAAAGCCCCTAAAGACGTCTACTCGTGTGGCCGTGTCTTCACAATGATGCTGACTGCGCGAAGCAAAGGCAAATTGCGAGTCTCTTGCAAAAAAAGTGGTTGGAAGCTTTCACTTTCTCCTCTACACCGTAGCTATATTCTGCCCGCCGCTGTAACAGCAAGAGCCAAACCCACGAGATGCCTTTTAAGCTCTGACTGTCTCACTGGAAATGGAAGTACTTGGAAAAGGCCCGCTGATGGGTGGTCTCAGCTGGAGTAGAGCACTAGTGGCGAGCTACTTCCTTCCCAAACAGCATGTGCGTGGTGCCCCCTTGGCAGGAGGTCGTGCAGCGCTTGCGCGTCGAAGGCCGTAGCTTAGTGAAACCTGTCCACGTTTTAGTTCTAGGTCGTTTGCTACACCAGTTTCCATTAGCGTTCAGACCTCTGTGGGAGGCGTTTGTGGGCGTCATGCAGCTCCACTGCGGTTCGTGAGTTCCTACAGATATTGTTTGCCGCTGGGTCTCAGTCCTGCCCAGAGATACGAAGTCCGTCCTATACTAACTCTGTAGAAGCTGCCGCTAGCGTTGTTCTCCCTAAGGGAGTATTTCTAATTCTTCTCAGCAGAAGGGGGTATACCGTAGTTGCAATGCACCAGAAATCCACCATTTCATAGTGTTGTGTTCCGCTGCAGTACAATGCCGTTTCACAGTTAGCGGCAGGGAAGCAGCTGAAAGCCTCAGCGTCACGGTCACTGTAGATGTAGCGGCGTCAAGCATGAGGAAAGGTCTGAGCCGCAGGAAAAGCTGATAAATGCTTTATGTTTTGGCTTGGCTAGCCCGGAGGCGCTTGCGCCGCCTGCCATGATGAGAATGGTCGGTGAAGAGCTTGGCTAGGTGCTACGGCTTGCAGCCTGCTTAGCGGCCAACCCAGCGTAGTCTGTCGTGGCACTGGTATCCGGAAGTAATCTTTTTTCCGGTGCTTTTTGTGGGGCTGCCCAAGCCAAAGATTTGCTGGGCTGGTGTGTGCGCCGTGATCCGTGCGGATACGCTCTTTGTGAACGCGTGCAGCAGACGACAGGGAATTCTGGCACTGCTCTTGTGTATTCTAGTGCCTCTGGTGTCATCATGGTGTATGTTTCGGTAGTAAAACGCCCACGGTACCTCTGTGGACCATTGCAAGCCGTTGGTGGCGTCTGGACAGCATCTCTCTTCTTTAGTCTCCTGTGTCGTTGTGCGGAGCACGAGCTCCAACAGCAGCCGGAAACTCCCGACCCCGGCATATACAGCGTTTCTGCGTCTCAGGCGCTCCGCAGGGTGAAGGCTAGCGTGACATCGTCTTCAGGATACACACCAGCGCAGCAAAGCGATGATGCCTCCTCCATGTTGGAAAAGGGGAGTGACAACGAAAGGGGAGGCTTAGAAACAAGAGCGCTCCAGCGGTCGAGCGTTGATATTCTTGATGCGAGTAGATCTGCCAGATCAGGCGCCCGTCAGGTTGGCAGGGGCGTCCCTTCACGATTGGAGAACAACGGAGCAAAAACGGCTTCTCCCGAGCGAACAATCAACCCTGGACAAGAGCATAACCTCGCCGCGGACGTGCATAGGAAAAAGCTCGAAGGGAACTCCAGGCTGCGCGAGTTGGTGGGGGGTTATTACCCATGGGGAATGACTGCTGCTGCCTATGGAGCATACCTTAACTGGTACAGGGCGGCCTACTTGCCGTGGTATTATGCAACATACGGCGCCGCCGTAGCTCCACCGGTAGTCACTTCCCCGGCGGTGTACGCGGCTTATCCGGCAATAGCAGCACCCGTGGCTACTGCGGCGGCTGTTCCAGTCCAAGCGGCCGTTCCGGTCGCGCAGCAGACAATCGTTCCAGTCGCTCGAGCGGAGGCGGTCCCGGTCATGAATCGAGCAGCTGCTGCTGTTGCTGAGCCTGTCTCTGGGTTCGTCCAGAGGACAGCCGTTCCGGTTCTGCAGCAAACAGCCATTCCGGCCGCTACGGCAACTCCAGTGACAGGGTATGCCACGATGCCTGTGGCGCAGGTCGCTTCTAACGAAGCGGCGCTGACCCCCGCAGCTGTTGCGACGCCTGCGGTGTCGGTCGCCCCAACAGAAGCCTTGCTGAGTCTGGATGATAGAGCATACCCAGGCGACGTTCGGCAAACAGTGGTAGGAGCACCCGTTACACTGCTGACAGCGCCTTACGCGAATGGTTACGGGAACACGAGAGCAGGTCGCGGCGCCTCCCGGACGAGCGGGGGTGTCGGAGGTCTAGGCGTGTCGAATTTCGCTGCTTTCTTAGCACGCCCCGATGGAACACTCGCAGCCATTGGCGGGAATGGTGTCTGAGCCCTTGTCGTGTCCAACCGCGGTGAGGCGCTCGACGACCGGGCTGCAAACGGCATAGCGTGCAGAGTTAAAACAGGCAAGGGCTTGCTGTGCGGCGCGGGAATGCGGATTTGATCTACCGTTGTGTTGATCACCATAGCATGGCTTAGATCGCCCGAAACTACCGCAAAACTCGTGGCACCATTTATCACAGATTCACCGGTGCCCGCTTATCGATATGGAGCCTCGGTTTTAGCACCGCATTTGTACACGTTAAGCGTTCCTCTGTGGGCAGGATTTATGAACCACTTCAGCATTCTGGTCTGCCTTCGAGCTTCAGCTGAGGCGTTTTTTTGTATGGATCCGCGGGGCTGCCCCGTTTGTGGGTCGCAGAGAAAGCCCGGTGCGCGAGGCCTAGTATTCTTCAGTTATGCCTAGGGGCCAGAATGCACGTAAGCGCGACGCCTCGCTTCGCTGACGAAGAACATGACATCAACATCTATGAGCTAATGTGCACGAATCTTAAAACATGGAAGGCTGTCACGTTGCATTACTGGTCTTCACTGGACCCTCCCCAGATTCTGCACTGGTGCGTCCAAGTCCCTTTCCGGAAACGCGCCATTCCTGTTTTTTCCTTCAGAGGAGATACGTGTGTTTTTTCATCCCCATGAAGCATAGTTGTTCGCGGAACCCGTGGTGTCCACTGCTTGCCCGCAGGCCGCGCTCTGCATTATACGAGCCTCCTTCCAGACTCGAAACCTCGTCGCGTCATCGGTGCTATACAGCACCCGGACGGACACATAAGTTCACTAAAATAAGAGGAGACGTTATACTGTCCACGATCGGGCTGTTCTACATGCACAAACACCCTAGCAAAAGACGTGCGCGAGTCTTCACCACCGTGCGCGTCATCGCCTAACGCACACTCTTGGTGCTGCGCACACTGCTGCGCGCTCTCTCAAACAAAAATAAGTCAGAAGGAAATGACGGCGTGATCCACAGCAACAAAATTTGTTTTGCTAGAATGCGTAGTCCTGCCGAGCCGTGCATACGTGCACACTGTGCCTTCACATAGTACATCCCATTCGAAAGTGGTGGCACGCATCACCAAAACTATCCTTCGAAAGCCTGATCCGTGCTCAACGGACAACACTGAGGAAATACTGACCCGAACGATTTTCGCTTCAACGCATACACGTTTGCTCGCTTGCTTTGGCCGCGTTGCCGAAAAAAGTAGATAATTGAGGCGACGTGTTAGCGCCGCGCAACGAATGCGTGGCCTTCGGCAGCGAGATATTGAACTACTGCCATAGGCACCGACGCCACTTCATTCCTACAGAGCGCCAGATTGTGAACATCTTGTCGCCAGGTGAAGAACCGCGGTTGACTGGATACGCGTGTTTTCTTCACCTCAACAGGTAGCACTTAATGCGGCGCTCCCCACCCCCCCCCCCTTCAATTCAAGGTATCGAATCCACGACTTGCCCCAGAGCGGCAACGAAGACCTTCACTTCATCCAAGCCAACAAACTGCGCGATCCCGGGTACAACCACGAGAGGGATGGGGTACAGCAATCCGCCAATCGCGAGCCGCTGGGGGAGACGAAAAGTTTTGATCCTAACTCGTTTGCCCATACCTGAGACACGAGAGTCAGGGTCGCGGCAATACGAGGTGATCTACGCTCGAATTCGCAGAATAACCCGTGTCGAAGAAAGTACCGCAATGCTGTTAAAGGGGTTTCGAAACGCGACTGAGAAGCATACAGCGCCACGTGCAAGTCCAGCGACGAGGTTAGGGGAGCAAGATGACACGTCGATCAGGGCACGCCCCTAGGCTAAGGCTATAATTCAATGTGTTACTCTTCTGGTGGAAATCCAAAGGACTCTTGCGCTATCCTAGCACCATCTTGCCTGTTGGCAACCCCGTCTCTGCCGATAATATCGGGCGGGGCGCCTCAGTGCGGAGCGGAAAGCGTTCGCCTCCACGACTGTCACTGTCTCCCCCCTGGCTGCAGACGACATCCGCTGCAACACATCACTCACCTTTCCTCGCCATGGCGGCTACGATCCTCTCCGCCTCCTGAGTCGTCGGCCGTCCCCGAACCAGGAACGCCTCCACAACCACCGGGGCGCAACTCCAACTCTGGACATCCGCTGCAACAAAGGCGGCAGCGATTCGCGCGGGAATACCCACAAGCCCTGCAAACAGAAGACACCGTCGACGCGGGGGACGCGGCAAGCAGACGCAATGGCTTCCTAAAGCCCCAAACAAAGCGAATCGGATAAGCTCCAGGGACAAACCGAATACATCGTGGAAGCAAATATCCACGCGAGCGATTCCGGCGCGAGTGCGTCGACAGAAATCTGTAAGCAGTTGCTCCTACTGCTCCCTCCTCCCCCCCTTCAACTGTCCTCGTGCTATACGGCGCCCCCCGACTAACGTTCACATTCACGCTCCAGTGCACTTCCCCGACAAACTCGAAGTGATCGGAGCCCGAAGCTCAGATTCCCGCTCTAAACGGAACAAAGACTCCTGTGACGCCACTGCAAGAGAGTGTATGTGCGCGGAACTACTTGCCTTGCGCCAGAATGACGCCTTCTCTGACGAGCAGGGGGTCGAACATGTCTTTCTTCAGAGAAGTTTTCCCGTATTGCACAGGCCCTGTCTGCGTGACGAAGTTTTTCTTCACTTGGTTGAACAGTCCGCGCGCGGTCAGCCAGTCCAGCAACGCTGCAAAAACATGCGTTAGACGAACAATCGCAGCTCTTCTTCTCAGCAGGTCACACCCTCCTCTCCCCACAGAGTCTGGCGTGTCCCGCCGAAAAAAGTTTTATATCTCCCAGAGGAGCAAGAGGCGACCCTGGGGCTGCTTCACCCTACGAGATGACTCTGTAGTTCTGGTGCAGCGAGCGAGCATGAAATGAAACTCACTTTGACAGGAAGCCAGATTCAAGGTGTTGCACACAAGCGTCGCGTCATCCAGCCCCGGAGGCAAGCGGAGAACCGAACGTTCTCTGGCCTTTGCATCACCGGGAGAAGGCCAGACGTCTCGAGTTTCGTCATCTGCACTACTCTCGTCGACCGCAAGCGACTCGGGAAAGCCAGCGCCGCCCGTGGACACGTTGACGTCGTCTGTAGAACTCAGAGGCCTTTCAGACGCTTTCAGGGCGTTGCGAAGCAACTTTGGCGTCGGAACAAAAGACCCAAGGGCGTGAAGAAAGCGGGCGATTTGATCCACCCCGTATATAAGCCGATTACCAATGCCCAAGGCCGGCAGCACTGAAAGACCGCCGGGGCCGATGACCTGAAAAAAGAAGTGCGCAAAGACATGTGTGATCTTCACATGACCAGCGCAGACTCCCATGATACGCCCGCCGCCGCTTCTTCCTGAAGCCTCCGCATGCAAGCAGTGCGCCGACACACGCGTTGCCGTCACTGACTCAGCGTCAACAAGTAGACGCGCCGCACAGCATTGAAGGTCTTGGACGCAACCGAGCGTGGCATCCGCTCGACTGCGCAGGCCGCTGCGCGTGAGCGCACCAGCGGACTCTAGAAAAGCTTCCCCTTACAACGAATACCGCGAACTTCCGCGCAGAGGTAGAGCAGATCCCCACTGCACGAGCGTCGCTCAGCGCGTTCAGAGGTCGAGGGAATCAGGAGCGCAAAAAACCGAGAGGAAAAGTTGACTGGAACTGCAGAGCGGTGAGCGTGGAATTCTCCACTCTGCGGCGACCCTCCTCCGTGCGAGCGACCCTCCCTCGGCAGTTCTCAGCGGGCACTGTCACCAACAAAACCGCCAGCGACAGCGTCCCTACTTACTGGGGGGATATTTGCCGTTGGCTTCCCACACTCGTGGATCCTGACAACTTCGGAGAGCCCCGTCTTGCTCAGAGCTGTGAGAACCTGCTGCGTAGCTGGGCACTCGCTTCCGCACGCGGCCTGAACGTACAAGTCGAAGCTCAGGCCCAGAGGATCCCACCAGTGCTTGAGAAGTGGATGCCCAACCGCCGGCAAGCCTGACGGCTGCTGCGGCGCCTTCACGGCCTGCGTGGCGTTCGACGGCGACACGGACAAGCCCTCGACGAGCCCGGCGAGCCCCAAGAACTCCTCCTGTTGCGCGCGGGCCATGCGCCGCGCCTTGAGAGCGAGTCGCGCCAGAAAAAAGTCCCGAATCTGCTCCCACCCGAACAAGAGCTCCTCGGAGCCAGTCGCGCGATCCACAACAGACAAGGCCGGGTCGCTGTCTGGGGCGTCCTCCAGCTCCGTGGCGGCCGCCGCTTCGCCCTCAAGCTCGCTCGCGTCCTGCGGCTCGCCTCCTCGTTCAGCGGAGGTGTACCTTCCAAAACTGCGTTCGCGTGTCCGCTGCCACGCGCGGGCGCGGTAGGCGTGCCGAAGATACTGCAGAAGGAAACTGTTCCGCGGCTCCCTCAGATCCACAATCCGCACGAGCTTGCAGTGCAGCATGTAGAGAAAATTCACAGTGTCCATCGCGGCTTGAGCCTGCATCGCTTGCCTGGCGGATGCCTCTGCGGCTGAGGCTTCGGAGGCCAGCTGCGACCGGGCCTCGCCCCCCCCTGCTGCGGCGGCCTTCTCCTCTTCGTGCGCGGTCGCATCGCGCGCGCCACGGGCTTGGCTGTCCCTTCGGGCTGCTTCGCCGGCTCCCACGAAGAGAACGAGGACATCCCCGCCGTCTGAACTGCTTCCGCACAGAAACTCCCCCCACGATCCGCCGCGCGCGCCGCTACCCGGCGCCCTCCGCAGCGCGCCTACAGGCCCCGCCGCGGCGGCGGCAAGAGTCCAGCTGCGGAGGTCTCCGCGCGCCTGCGGGAGAGGATCCTGCGCAAGGGACAAAAGAGGAGAACCTTTAGCGCCTCGCATTTCCCGCTGCGTCGGCGAGCGCGGCCGCCGCGAAGAGGGAGGGTGGCGCCCCCTGCCGCCACGCCCCGCCCGCGAACCAAAAGCGACGGCGCTGGATGCTAAGGAGCAGAGCAGAGACAAACAGAAGAGAGCGACGAAAGCCGCGGAGGCCTGGGGCAGATGACGACGCGCCATCGGCGCTGCCGTCGTCGCTCGGCGGGATGTGCGAGACGCAGGGCTCCGGTCGCAGGCGCGTCGGAAACAGTCTTCAGAGGGGTCTGTGTCAGGGCGAGCGGAGACGTCGAAACGGCAACGAGCTCTGCATCCGCCTTGGGGAACTGCCGCCTCGCAAGTTGACGCGACGCAGAGGTTGTGCATGATCCTAGCAGGTCGATGAAATTTTTTGAAGTCGTGTTCCAGCAGCAACGTAGCCGCAGGAACATCCCATGTAGAAAGCGTGAGGTCGCGTCAACCGCGAGTGTCTCCTGTGTGATAAACTGTGCTGCGGGGGTCCACGACAAACTGCCCCCGTCTCGATGACACTGGGCACCACTCGGCGGCCCCCAGACAAGCTTTGACAACTGGCTTGTTCGCAAACGAGATGCACGCTCCCTCACTCAGAAAGAGGGGGAGACGAAACGAAGCCAGAGGACTGCCATGGTGTGGAACTGTCGCACACCCTCCAGAAGTTTGGGTGAGGCCTGCCTTGGCGTCCTCGAGCCCTTCGCACTTTTGTCTCCTCCGGCTTCGCCAGTGTGAGTTCGCTTCAGCACCCGCCGGTGTTCCCCCTCCGTCGCGCTGAAGTGCGAGATCAACCCCCTCAATGGGAAAAATGAACCATTCACGAAGATATCAATGACGCAGATGAAAGAGACCGTTCGCCAAGAGAACGCCGAGACCAGGAGGCAGACGTTCGCACCAGATGCATGCTCGTCTGAGCGGTGTTCGACTGGGCGTAAACCGGAATAAATACCGGGGGAAAAACGGAACTGGAAACTAGAGAAGAAAATCGAGATTAACAAACTGGCACACTGGAGCTTCTGCTCACCAGTAACACATGTAGGAAGACGCCCTCGGGAAACCGGACTGTCCGCATGGAGAGAGAGGGACGGGAGCGGGAGCGTGCCGTCTCGTGACGGCCTGATTTACGTTTGTTCTCGTCCCTGCCTCGAGGACGTTTCCTGAAACAGTTATGCCTCTTTCGTAGGAACCCTCTGATTTGTGCCGACTGGAAATACCCCTTCGTCGCGAGCGGTGTCGCAAGTGTGCTGTACCTGGGTGGTTCCGTAGAGCCGCGTGCCCTCTGGTCATCGCTGCCGAATCGAGAGAAAAAGACCAGCCAGGCAAACGACCTGTACCGCTGCCGCGCAGCGCTGTAGCAAGTAGCAGATTGCGGCACGGGGGCGGGGGGAACTATGGACAAAAACAAGCATCACACCTAAGTTTCCACTGCGCCGTTGCCGTAAAACATGCTTCCACTGACATACTTCTTCTGCGCCGCACGGAATAGCAATGCAACTTCAAAGCGCCTTGTGCGTCGCGTAGTCAGCTGGGCGTCGGCGGCAGATCCGCTTGACTACATACGGGAGCGGACACACCGCCTGCAGACCAAGCAGGAGATCGAGTGCGCGACGCCCTTCTTCCAGCTCTACTAACGCGGACGAAGTCGATCTTGGTGTTAGAGCGGTCACTGACGGCAAGTTTTCGTGTTTTGGGCTCTTCCATATCCTCCTTTTGCGATTCGCGCTCCAAGCCGCGTCGCACGCCGCCGCACGATGGCGACTGCAGCGTCTCGTCGGCTCGCCGGGAAGGGTCACCGCGCCGCTGCAGCTACAGAGCAGAATTCCTCGAGCAAGTCTCGGGTGCCGCGAGACGTCAAAACACCAATGCACGAAAAAGAAGTGCTTCGCCACTGGCGCCACGCCCCCTGTAACAGTTCTGTGGCTGGGGACGAAATCTTTTGCAGTGTGCGCCGCGGCCAGATACAAGCGGGCTCGCCCTAAAAGCGAAGTCCTAGAAACGGGCAACCTTGCTGCGAGAGGTGAGACGCTCTGCTGGGTGCCCGAAGGTGACACATCCGATCCTAGGCTTTTCAGTGCTGAGCTGAACACCAACTGGAGGTCCGCTTTGGAGGCCTGAACACGCCAGCTCGAGGGACAGGATTGGAGTGGCCGCGGGCGTTGAATGAACCGGCGCCTTCGCAGGAATCAAGGCACAATAGACTGCTAGCAAGGCAGCCAAGTAGACGAGACAAAGTAACGAACTGCGACCGTGTGGGTGTGGGGGAACTACGGCCCCAGGAAAACCACTGATTACGGTTACCTCCTAGCGGTCTCGTTCGACACCCTGCCGCCAGTCAACAACGCAAGCTGTCCTCCCAACGACTGATAGTCATTTTGTGACAGCACCGCCACAATCGTCTGTCTGCGCATCATCTACACGCTGGAGTGCAAACAGGCAGCGCGCAGTGGCTACTGCTTCCTCGACACTCTGCACCTGCGAGAGTCTTTTTTCAGACTGAGGCAACAAAAGACATGCGACTGCGGACCGTGTGGTGGCCTCCCTGCTGTGGCGTCGTCGTACACATCTCAGTCATCGCCGGCGTTGACTTCGGCAGCGTAACGCCCTTCTCCAACACGTACCACCGGGTCAGCGGCAGCGAGCAGATATGGCAGTCCTCAGTGAAGCAAGGTTCCCCCTGCACCGCTATCCTTATCGCTTCGAGTGCGCGGCGCTGCTATGAAACGTGTTTCCCGTAGGGCTGGGCTATCTCGCAAGGATGTCAAAGGACAGTTTAATCAGAACGAGTGTCAGACAGACACCCTTGAGACGAGCTCACGCGACAAGTCCGGTGCGTACAGCATTTCAACAGTAGTGGCATGAATTTTTGGAAGCCGTTCAGTGAGTCCGCCTCCCTCTTTCCCTCCCTGGCGACGTGGTAGACTCCAACGTTTCAGTGTTGTCGGACGTCTAGCTGGAGCCTGCCAGCACCATAAAACGATCGCGTTGTCCTTCCGCCGCGGCGCTGGCGGGCTCGGTGTCTTCTCTCGTACTGGTTTCCCCGTGAGGATGATTTTGGTTGCCAAAGGAATTCCGCCCCTGAGAAGTCCCCAGTCCTCGCAGGCGTGCAAAAACGCCTGGGATTCTGCCATCCACAGACACGCCTGCCCCTGGGGCCTGACCCTCGTCGTCTGCGCTACGTAATTCCCGAATACGCCAATGCGCAGCGGCTCCGCGTCGTCCTCTGGCTCTCACAGCGCGAGGCGGGCTGCGGAGATCCCACGTTGCGACGCCTGTTTCTGGCTGCAGACCCTGAAGGATCGCATCCAACTCCGCGCCTCGCGTGAGCGCGGCCCCTCCTCCTGAGGCCTCGACGCCTTTCGCTTGATCGTCGTCGCCTCCACCTGTCGTGTGCGCACTGTCGGTGCGGAGTTCTCCCCCCCCAGCGGACGACGCGTGTCCACGTTTGGAGGCAGAAACCGACAAGTCAAACAGCTCTGCGGCGGACTGCTCACAGCTTTCCTGATCTGCCTTCAGCATCGCAATGGCCTGTTCGGTAGCCCATTCCACTTCACCTTGGCAGGGCCCCAGCCACGCTTTCTGTCGCACCGGCATTTGCATGATTGCTGTATACAGACATCGACGTGCGCTGCGCGCGACAGCATCGGTGAGCATCTGCAACTCGTTGCATTTCCCGAGAATGCCTTCGCGAAGCGAGGATTCACTCTGTAACCACGCACATGCTCTCCTTCGCCCCCCGTTGCCCGAGACACGCTCCGAGCTCACACCGTCTTCCGCGGGAGACAGCAGAGGCCTAAGAGAGGACAGCAGACTCCGGACCGAAGCTGCGGAGCGGCTGACAGGTTGAGAAGTTTGCTTGATCAAAGCGAGGACGTCGCGACTGCTCGTGGGCCCTCGCAGAGGCTCCCTTACATTGAAAAGCTTGCCAAAAGGCGTGAAGTCCAAGTCTCTATCGCGAAGAACGAGCTCCTCATGGTGCTGCTGAAACTGGGGCAGCGAGATGAGGATCCGCTCTTGCTGCGCTTGGGAGAGGCGGCACTGCCTCTCAAGTTGCCGCCGGGCACCGTTGAGCCGTTGCTGGATGTGCCGCGCCAAACGCAGGGCGTGCAGCGCCAGCTGGTCTCCGGATGAGGCGCTGGCGCTCAACATGGGCGCACGCACTCCGCTTGCGCCTCCGCCATCGGTCGCCTCCCCCGCTCCGAGATTCGAGTCCCCCGCAGAAGGGCAAGTCTGCCTCTCACGGCGTCGCAGGGCCGCAGGCGTCGTCTTCAGCCAGGAATGCATGGCTGCGGCGGATAGCAGCTGGAAATAGAGGGCGGACATGTGCAGGGGGCACACGTGGAGCACGTGAGGAACCAACCAGCTGTGAATGGACTCAGCAGCGCCGCTGGCAGGGAATACCCCCTTCCCATCCGGACCCTGCTGCGGCGAAGAGAGCGAGTTGGCCCCCTGCAGACGGCCCCCGCCCGCGCCGCTGCTGCCGCCCCCGCCCGCTGAAACGCTGGAGGTCGAGTGCACAACCACGCGCCTGAGGGCTGAAGGAGGCAGCAGCGGCCCTGCCTCGAGCACAGCTTGCCGCAGCTGCATCTCGGCGAGACGCTGCGCGAGCCGGTACCGGCGGTGCAGCGAGGCGACGACGCTGCAGCGAATCCGCCCGTTCCATCCGTCGAGGCGAGGCGAAGAGTCACACGGGCTCCGGCAGCCACTTGCGCAGCGGGGCATCGACGGCATTTGCGGCGTCGCTCTCCCGGCGCCGCGCACCCGCACAGCTTGGCTGAAGGGCCTGCGCTCGGCTGACAGCAGCTTGCTCTCCAGGAGCATCGCCGAGAGGCGAGCACCCAAACCGGCGACGCAGAAAAGCTCCACGGCACGATCGACCGCAGAAATCGAGCCTTGTTCGCCTCCAGAGCGCGACGCAAAAAGGGAGGCGGAACCTTCCGTCTCTGAAGCAGACTCCTCGGCAGCGAGGGCAGCGCCTTTTCTGTGCAGGTGATGCCTCCCCTGTTGATGGAGCGCCGACCCGAGAACGCATAAGAGGCGCCGCAGCCACACCAAGCTGTCCCCCGCAGAGGCGTCGGCAAGCGGTCTCGACGGCGATGAGCGAGACGACGGCTCGCCGCGCGAGGGCGCCGAAGCCGCGCGCCGCCTCCCGCGCGTCTGCGTCGTGTCTGCGGGAGTGCCAGCGCGTGACGCAGCTGTCTTTCCCGTCCTCCGGCCTCCAGCGCAATGATCGGCAGCCGTCACTGTCTGCACGGCGCATCGGGCGAGCAAAGGCAGCGCCGTCACGAGCGCGGGCAGCGGGACGTCGGCGAGGGCGCCGCTGGACGGAAGCGCCAGGGGAGCGGCGCGGCCCGAAGAGGTGCCAGCTGCCCTCTCCGCCGCCGCAGCCGCCCCAACGCCACCTGCGCAACCTCGGAAGTCTCGCCACACGGCCGCCGCCAGCGCCGGCACCACCGCGGGAGGCGCCAAGCTGCATGCCGCGAGCAGCGCCTGCTGACGTTCCGCCGGCAGGCTGCGCGAAAGCGCGAACTCTGGGGCCTCGACCCACTCGATTCGTCCGCGCCTTTCAGTCGGGCGGGTGTTGTTTGCGAGACGCTTCAGGATCTCCTGCGCGATCGCTGCGGGCCTAGAGTCGCGCGGAGCTGCCCCAGACGGCCGACCCGCGGGGGTCTCAGGCCCCACGATCTCCTTCGCCGCGGCGTCTGCGAGCCGGTCGGCTGGGGCGCCCAACCCTGCCACGCGTGAAGAAGCTTGCAGGAGGGAGGCAAGATCTACGGCGGCGGGCATCCCTTCACCAGCTGTGCGCTCGCTGAGCGCTTCTGAGGCAGAGCCCGTGGATAGGATCTTCGATCCGAGCAGGGCGAGCATTTCCTCAGTGGCGGATCTCGGGGAGAAGGTCGCCGCATCCATCCCCTCCTGAAGCCCTTCGTCGGCTGCGCCCAGGCCCGGAGTCCTGCCGGTGATTCTCTCAAAAGCCCTGCGCTGAGCAGCGAGCTGTCCCTCCATCCGCTCTCCGCATGTGCGCGCATGCATCGCACCTGCCCCTACGACTGCTGCCGGGGATGCAGGCCGCAGGAAGGAGCGCGGAGACTCCCAGCACGCAGGCAGAGCCACGGCCGCGCGGCTGATGATTTCGTAGATCTCAACCGTACCTGGCAGACTCGCGAGACGCTCGCGCTCCTTCTCGACTGCTTCGCTGCCTGCCCTCGCAGCCTCGCCCTGGAGCTGCACAAACTTTGCTCGGAGCTGCAGCACCAAAATTCCCACTGTCGCCTCAAACTCCTCGAGGGCCTCGACAGGCACTTGGCCGCGCGCTTGATTCCGCCCCCGGACGTCGAGTTCCGCGGACTCCGCGCCCGTCTGCGCTCCTGCGCTGCGCACGGTGAAGCCATCTAGAAGGAGAAGAAGGTCTTCGGTTGAGTAATTGTGCACGTTCGCGGAGACCGCGGCGAGGAGTCTCTGGAGCGCATGCAGGTGGTGCGGGTGCTTCCCCACTCGCCAGTCGTCCAAGGAGGCGACGAAGCGTGCAAACGACGGTCGGTCCCCCCTCCGAGCGCCGTCTTTCTGCGGCGCCGCCTGCTGCTGTGGCTCGTCTGAGAGGCCTGACGCGCCTCCACTCGCCGGTTCCGCTGGACGGCTCGCCCTCGGGGCGACGCCGCCCGGTGCGCGGACGCCCCACGGAGCCGCGAATTTCGTGGAGGGCCGGACGACTGCAGCGGCGAGCAGCCGGTCGACGATTCGGAAGTCAGTGATGCCGACGCGCTTGCAGACCAGCGGCAGACTCAGGAGGTCCTCGCCGCGAAGCAGCAGAGGCTTCGTGGACAGGAGGTGGAGCACATGCAACACAGAGCGCCACGAGACATACGGCAGGTCGGCGAAGCGCGACAAGAGCTGGCCGCGACGCTGAAGGCTCCGCGACTGACGGCGGAACTCGCGCGGAGAGAGGCAAGGCGCGTTGGCTTGCCGACGACGGGGGGAGGCGGCCAGAGCAGAGGCAAGGGAGGAGAAGAGACGGCGGTCCGCGGCAACGGGGGGAGGGATGCAGAAGCCCGAGGAGGATACCTGCTGGCGGGGCTGCGAGGCCGCGACACACGCAGAGCCCCCCCGTCGGCAACGACTCCCCTCGACGGGGAGACAGCCATTCTCGGCTGCCAAGCAGACAGGCAGGTGGCGACAGAAACTTTTGCTCTGCAGACAGCAGAGCCTGAGATAGCGTGCGGTAAATCATCCACACCCTCGGTCGTGACCTCGTCTTGCGCTGCCGAGGCTCTGTAGGTCACACGTGGAGGCGGGCGCGCGGCCCCCCCCCCTCGCTTGCCCTGCAGCCACAGGCGGGTGCCTTGGCTCCCAAGCGCGTGGATTCCAACGGAGAGGGCGGATCTCACCGCTAAAGTCCTTCTGGCACTGCTGGGTCGCACCATGCGAGAGGAGAGTTGGGAGACACGGCTGCGCCAGCATTCACGGGGGACAGCGGCTGCTGCTCCACGCCCTGCTGCCGACATGGCCGTCTGACAGACAGCCGGGGCTGCGGAGCGGTCCCGGAAACAGACTGCTGAAACACCACGCATTTTTGGATTCCAACGGCGGAATAACGCGAGAAACGCAAGATACAACTGTCCCGTGGACGGCGGCACAAGTCCCGCCGCCAACGGCGAAGGACCGGGAAACGCTGACACGGCGGATCGCAACTCTGAAAACGGCCGTTCACAGACATTAGGAGCAGCGAGAAAGTCGATTGGCGCCGTCCTTCAAGTGTCTACGCGACTCGAACTCGGCTTTCAACCGTGGGACCTCGAAGGAGGCGACTAAACATGTGTGCATGCACCACCATGCAAGGCTGCAGCCTCACGCTCGATTCACCACGCCGTGAAGGACAGCGGCGCGCGGGGAGCCCGCCTGCCTTGTCGGGTGTCAATGTCGAATCCCACGCAGGGACTCCACTTCGGCGCCAAACAAGCAAAACACATCAGCGCACCGAGCGAACATCTCCGTGTCCCTGCTGTTGCCGAGAAGCTCGCCGACGCTTCATGTTCAAGGTGCCGCCGCCAGGCAACCACGCGCGCGCGAAATCACCCTCTCAGCCTCCGCTCGACGGGTCGCGCCCTGCCGTGGCCTCTGTGTCGTACGTGCAAGCGGGTAGAGTGAGACACGCGGACCCCGTGCGTGGGAAACTGCGGAAAGGGCTGAGTTGTGGTCCGACAAGGATTGCGAGGAGCCGCTAGTCTCCGACAACTGCGCTAAGCATCTTTACCGCCCCTTTCAGAAACTAGCCTAGGTGCCTGTGGAGACTAGACCTACGCGGCGGCTCTACGGCGGGTTCCCGTTTGAGGGGGCCGTTTTTTCAGGTTTGTGCCTGCGCTACCGCATTTTCATGATTTTTGGGAAGCATTGTCGGCTTTTCCCAACTCGTGGACAGACTGCGCCGGCACAGATAGAGCTGTGTTCTCCAGAAGTAGCGGCAAGCCTGCGGAGGGGCGCGCGCGCAACGGGCGCGCAGCGGGAAGTCTACTTTTGCTTTGAGCCGTGAAGGTTTCCAAGCGGCGCAGCGCGATTGCTCTGCATCGCTTCTCCCTGCAGGAGGAGGCATGCGGCAGTCGAGGTGCCAAAGAGACGCTATGGCAAACTGCAGCCTAGGTAGGGTGCGAGGCTGCGGCGGAGGGGCGGCGGGGAGGGGGAGGAGGGGTACACGGGGGGTGGCGGGCGGCCTCCTCCGGGGGGTGCAGCACGCGAGGGGAAGGCAGGAAGCGCGGTGCAGCAGCGCGTCCCTCAGTCGGCAGCGGGCGACGCAGGGGCGGCGGCAGCCAGTCAGAAGGCCCTCCCCGCCGCTTCCGGCTGCGGCAGGCGGCAGAGACACATCCCACGCTGCGGCGGAAACGGATGCTCAAGAGCCCACACAGGGCAGAGACAGACGCCGCCGAGGGAGTGTGGGTAGGTCTTCTTTTTCTCTCGCCAGGGTGTGGCTGCAGCTCCAATGCACTGCACAGATTTGTTTTTTCGCCGTCGTTTAGTTGTTTTCTTTCACTTCGCTGGAGTCCGCGCCTTTGGTCGGACTTCATTTTCTGCAAAGCTCTGCTGTGTTGTTCAACACAAACTTACTCGGCCCCACGCCACCGTGCACACAACTCTGACACCACCACCTTGTGCACCTCCTCGGCGCCTGCCTGTTGCCTGCTGCCAGCACTTGTGTCCCGGGCGGAACCCGTTCTTCTCTCGTTGCTCACAACGTTCACAATGGCGGATTTCTTCGGATCCAAGGGCGCGCTTGGCTGCCGCGTCTCCATGCTGCTCGTCGCCCTTCTGCTGGGCACCACCGTCTTCTCGGCAGGAGCAGGCGTCGGCGCCCCTGGGGAAGGCTCGGTCGTAAGCGAAATGCTGACCCATGCCAAAAAGGGGGCGGGAGAGAACCTCGGCGGTGTTCCTGTCGAACTGCTGTGGAAAGATATCTACCCCGTCGTTGTCCAGCAAGGCGTCGGTGGATTCTTCAGGATGCTCCTGCGTGAGGTAAGCCTCGAACCCCGTTGCCCGCGGTGGTGCTTAAAGAGAAGGGTGCTCCGCGTGCTGCAGAGCCGCAGACAGATGTGGGGAATTCGGTTGTGGGTCCGCTCGTTCGCGGTCGGCTATGGTGGAGGTGAACGCTCTTTGGAGTGGCTGGCGAATCGCTTCTTTGGTTTTTTGTTTTCCTGTACAGATCCAGAACCGTACGACCATGAAGGCTCCGATTGGCGTCGCTGACGTCATCATGCAGGAGTTGGAGCGTGCCCTCTTCGGCAATTCTGGCGCCAACCAGGCATCGTGGAAGAAAATCAAAGCCAAGTACGAGGCTCTCCTCCGCGAGTGGTGGGTTACCACCCCCGAGGAGCCGTTCTCCGCTCTCCAGAGTGGTGTGTGGAAGACCCTCTTGCAGCTGTACGCTGAGGAGCTCAAGGAGGCTTTCCGCGGCAGCCCCAGAGGCAAGTTGCTCACCGACCTCCTTTTCGATGAGAACTTGAAGCTGATCAGCCGCTGGACTGATGCCGAGCACATCAGAATCATGCGTCTCTCCAGAAGCGCCGCCCGCAGGTCTGCTCTCCGCAAGCTCTTCCGTGCTGAGGAGAGGCAACAGGTGCAGAATTAAACAGCCAACCACCCAGCCTCATGCTGTTGCAACAACGGTGCCTACTGCACCTGCGCACCCACATGTCACGTGTCGCGACGCGTCGTGGGTCGAGTCCCCGCATACGAACTAGGACGGTCTTTTCTAGTTACACATTCGGTTCTTCGGTTAGCTTTCAAGCGTCTTTGCGGGGAGTTCCTACCCGTCAATGTCGCCCGTCCCTGAATTGTTGGCACACGCTGCCTGTGCTTCTGGAATTCAGTTTTTTATGGGTGTTCGCGGTTTCCCTTTTGTACACTATTCTGTGGCATATTGAGAGGCGTGGTGATATATAGTCTCGACTGCTGTGACTTAAGGTGCGATGTCCTGCGTACCTCGCCAGCTGTAAAGCCCTTGTGCAGATTTGAGGCGCAGATTCTGTTGATTGGAGGCCGAGATGCGTAATGCCAACGTGCTTACGGCCGGGTAATTCCTCAAAGGCTGCACTTCATTTTTGCGGGGGGAGTGCCGATGTTGGGTCCGTTGATGACTCCTGTGAGGGAGATATGATGTGCGTGTGGAGGATCATGTTGCACGGCGTACGTCCGTTGGGACTACGTCGATGATCTGTCTGGTCACCTTGTTGAACCGTGTTTTCGGACGCTACGCTGTCATTATTACCGTGTGAACGTGCCGTTTCTCCGGTACTAGACTTCCATTGAGGAGACCACCTTATAGTCGACTGTCAATCACGCAAAGAAGACTGGCGGCGCGTCCACGAGTGGGACAGAAAAGTTCACAGCACCACTTTTCAGTTTGTCTAACACCGCCTGCTGTGTTCCCGTTCCAGGACTCAACTAGCTTTGTACTCTACTTTCCAGCAAGCACATAATGAGGCTTTTGTTTGAATTTAGCCCCCTTTTTTGTAGCATCGTAGTAAAGGCTCTATAACTGTAGCTCGCTAGGTCTGGCAAGTGCAGGTCTTTTGGATGACGCTTTGAGGCAGTCTAGTGAACTAACTAGTGCAGATACCAGCGTCATTCGAGCGCCGAATGCATGCGAAGGCGGTAACGAGTCTTAGGAAGCGACGCCGAGAATCGTTGCCTTACCCAAAATGGTTTCCACGCTTTCCGATGGCGCTGGTCCGTAGCTCTTCGGTGACGCACGATGCCTGGGGCTGCCGAGGAGGCCTGTGTCACAGCGTGGTGACTTTTCAGACCCGGTTCCTCGCTGAGGGATTGCGGCGTGTCGGTTGGCAAGATCTGCTTTCTCTTGGTAGCCGTGTTGGAGCTCGCCGTCGAAACTGTCGCCTTCCGGCGCAGAGAAAATCGCGCCGACGACAGCTGCCTAGCGTAGAGAGGACGGGGTAGCTCGGCAGCTCGCGCGCCCTCCAGCGGCAGCAGGTCAAGACGACAGACGGCGTGAACGCGCGCTGGTCCTGGCTGGCGGCTGTTCCCGCCTCAGGATCACACGTGGCATACGCGACTCTTTTGCTATGCCCTTGTGGTCGGGCCTTTTCTGTTTGTGTTGATTCATCTGTTTTCCGTTTTCTGCGCAGACGAACAGAGCGAAAAGCGTGGAACCCGTCGCTCAGCCGTCTGTCTTTGCGCGTCGCGCACCCGTCGGCTGGTCGTGTCTTGGGGGGTGCCGGCCTCGCTCCGTTGCTCTCGGCAGGCTGCGTTCCGTGTTCTTTCCATCTTTTCTGGCTCCCAGCCGTAGATTCCGTCTTACACCTTTTTGAGCCAGCTCGCTAAGTGTCGCTGAAAATGGCGATCGTTCTACCGTCGTCGTGCGCGGAAGGTCCGGTCGATCCGCTCGCGGGATCTTCCTCGCCGAAGCGCAGATCGCCCGCTTCGCTCTCACCTCGCCTGTCTTCTCAGCCAAACGCAGACGGCTTCACAGAGGATCAAGCTAGAGTGCCTCTGCCGGCAACGGGACGCGGCGCTCCTGAAGACGAGGATCTCCTACGCGGCATCGGGGAAACGGCGGCATCAGTGCTCAAGGATATGACATCGTGGGTATCGGGTCATTTTCACTCCAGCATGGTGCCCGCAGTCCGCTCGTCGTCAGCCATTCAGAAACTCGACGGTTTGCTCTTCCCGCCGGCGGAGACCCACGTCGGATCCACGGTGAAAGTCCCCTTGACGCGACCGACGCATCCCCCTGTCGACATGCCTTCCGCATCTGCGAGGACTTCGGCGTCTCGTCAGGGAGCTGCTCTCCTCTCCGCCCGCCAGCCTGCTGTCAACGGTACTTCCCACAACGGCAGTGAAACCCAGAGAAGCAGTCGAAGCCTCGTGGACGGCTTTTCGTCGTCGTTTGTCTCGCCCATGCCTGGCACAGACCAGCACGCGCGCCACCATCGCCACGGGGGTCTATCGCATCCCGCGTCTGCTTCAGCCCGATCCACTCAAATCAACTCCCTCTCCTTCGTAGACACGTCCGGCGTCAGCGGAGACTGGTCGTTCAAACCGGATGGTCTTTTCTCAAGTTTCTTGTCCCTCTTCGACGTGGAAGACGAGGAGGCGTATCCCCCCGCTCCGCGTGGCTTTCCAGGGCAGCCCCCGTCTTTCGGTTCCTTCCACGCCTCCGCACGACCGGCTGGTGGCGACGCTTTCTCTCATCGTCTTGCGGTGCCGGGGCGAGTCCCGTCTTCGACATCTTTGGTCAGAAACACCGGTGGGACGACCGCTCGGTTCAGAGGACCCGCGGCGCCGGCGCCGTATGGCTTCTTGCCCCTGAACGGCGTGCCGCCTCTGGCGGGCAGAGCGTCGCCGAGACCCGCTGCGCCGGCGGAGTTCTACAACGGCGGCTCGCGAGCTGGAGCCCACGCCTCTTTCCTAGGCGCGCCAGCCGATCGCGTTGACAGCTCTGACTCGGTCAGAGCTGGCGACGACCTCGAAAGTCCCTTGGTGTCTCCTCGGAGTCTAGAGGAGCCGGCTGACGGCACTGTCAAGCCGCAGACCTGGCTCGACTACTCGGCTGGACGCACAATGGCCTGCGTCACGCGATCCCACGTTGAGCTCTCGCTGCTGGTCCTCCACAACGTCGGCAAAGTCGTCTGCAGCACTGTCGTCTCCGGGCAGGCGAGGTCAGTCCCATCGGCTGTTCGCGGCATCGGCTGTCAATCGCAAGGAAGGAGGATGCAGAATACGAGGTCCTGCCAGACAACAGTCGTGACAAGCGAAGCGATCTGGCGCGGGTGGCGTGGTGTTCGGGGCGGCTTCGGATAGTGCTTTTCGGATACGCGCGTTCCACGGGTACTGTGCGAAGGGAGGGGGAGGGGGGGCATGTAGTTTGCAGGTGGTTTCAGCGACACGCGTGAACAAGAAGAACCCCTTGGGCGGTCGGTCTAAGGCGGTACAACCGAGCGTTACTGCGCCCGCGGAAATACGCAGCCCCTGCGTACATTTTCACTTCTTTCGCTGTTTCGTGTGTTCAATGCGCTACGGTCTCAGGCTCCGCTGCCCTGGCTTCAATATGTTGAACCTGCGCATCCCGCTGTACGACCTGCAGAATCAAGTCATCTCGGTAGCTTTTGCCGTGCGTATGAGCCACTCGCACGCCAAAGTCCTCCAGATGCTGGATCGGGGAGAGTACCCGCGAAGTTTCCGCGCACCTCACAGCAGCCACGCACTCGCCAGCGATAGTGCCCACGGCGGCCAGAAACTGCGATATCTGAAGCAACTCGACTGGCATCGCCGCACGGATGAGGACCGGAAAAGGGACACGCGCGTCGTTCACTTTCGGGTCGACATCCCAGTTTCTGCCGCAATTAGTGAAGGTATGTGTGCGCGATCAAAATAGCGCACATGTACGTACACAGAGGTGCAAGTAGTGGACAAGTCGATGATCCTGCAGACAAGGCAACCAGAGCCGCAGTATAAGCGAGCTATCGAATGCTGACTTCCGAGTGCGGAGTCATCTGTCGTCGATCTTCCCCCCTCGAGAAGCTACAGACTGGAGCCATGCATACCCTATGGCGGAAGTTCACAAGCATGAGTGCGAGTCCCCTTTGTTACTCATCACCTGAGCCCTATCAAGCAGCTCCTCCTTGTTCCTCGCCTCTCTTACGAAACCACTGTTTCGAAAGTATTTTGTCTGTGTTTTGTTGCAGGACCCGTTTGGGTTTGCTTGACTGAAGACCGCCCTGTTGTCGGCGTCACTACAGAGGAACTTTTTTCTAGGTGCGTGATAGAGGGCGAATCACAAAGGCAAGGTGCCAGCGGTCGCTATGGAGTGCAGTCTTTGCCTGGTATCCGTGCTGGAGATCCTCATTGAGTGCCTATATGTAGCATTGCCACACTTCTCTCTTCACGGCATCTGCAGGTTGAGCGACAAGGCAGAAAACAAGATTTTCCAGCCGCGCTTGCAATTTTCAATCCGGAAAAACTTAACCGGAATCATCTCTGTGCCCATCGAACCCCAGGGCACTCGCCAGTAAGCAGATCTGGGCCGTGTTCCTGTCCACTGCGACCCTATTGGTTCCCTTCCGAGGCAGCTGGCGGCGGCTACAAACTGTTGAGCTGAAGAGCCCGTTTTGCGTTGCTGAAAGAGCGAAGAAGACACATGGAAAAGTCCTTTTTAGAGCTACTTGATGCGCGCGCAACTGCGTGTGTGTGGAAGGCTAACTCTTTGGCGGCGATAAGCGATACTTTGTGCCCCCAGTCTAACAGTGCAGGAGAGTTCATTCACTCGTTGGAGGTCTGCTTAGAGGCTTCCCTGGATTGTTCCATGCTGTGGTTCTGTTGGTGCATTATGCATTGCGCAGGGAGCACGTCTACGTAGGCCAGTACGACGATCCGATCGACATTGCAGTCGCCAATGGTCTGGCTGGACAGAGTCAACTGCTTAGCCGCAAGCAAAATATTACACGCCTGTCGCACGGGTAAGGCACACGGTCGGCATGTTTCAAGAGCGTCAGTCGCCGCGGAGCGACCGAGCTTTTTCGTTGCGCGCGCTCGGGGGGGGGGGGGGGGGGGGGGCTGGATGTAGAGCGGAGGTCCCTCTGACCCTCTTGGGGAGCCAGTGACCCGCCTATGTCAGTCGGGTGCGGAATGTTGCTTTGGCGGTTTGTTTGGTCCGCTCCTCTTTCGTGGCTCTTCAGCGTGGTGAGGAGCTTGGCGACCCTCGTGACGAAGAGCGTTGTTTGTGGAAACTGCGCAGGAAATACGACATCGACGGATATCGATGCAGCATCTTTTTGCGGCCTCGCCGTTTCTTTGCTGGAGTGGGTCCCGACGCGACGAGCTTGGAGACGACGACGGATGACGAGGGAGAGGAGGCCGATGGAGCCAGTGGGGACAAGATACTCATTGTCGATGAAGGCGGCGCTCAGCAGCCCTTGCTTGATTACCTCAAAGGGTCCCTGGCCAACATTATTTGGGAAGAACAGAAATGCCTGTCTGCCATCGAACTGGTCGACTCCCATCTCCTCCCGTCGTTCGAAGATACATCGATTCCCTGGGAAGCCAAGGTTGATCGGTACGTCGCACATCATGCCCAGGTGAAACAAGGGCGGGAGGGGGAGGAAGGAGAGGGGTTTGGAAGCTTCGCTATCGTAGTGTCTGCGGGCAGAGCGCCAGATCTAGAGCTGCCCTCACGGCAACTTGCGAATGCGGCGAACGGTAGTAGATTAGACTTCGCGAACTGTATTTTTTGCACTAGGGCTTGTGCGGTGCGCGCTTTGTACTGCAGGCGGGTGGCAATGGCGCTCGCTTGTCATCGAGCGGCGATACGGGAACAAGTCGCTGCTGAACTTCTGCGTGTCCAAGGTAACTTACTGCATCGCTCGGCGGGGTGAATGAATGGTGATGCTCATTCAATAGAAACTACGACGACGTCATTTACCGCGCGCCCAGCTGTCGCTGAAACATCGGTGGTCGCGGGATGTCGCACCGTCATTCTACTAACCGCAATCAACGATGTTATTATTGGAGCTATCCTTGTATTCTTCACCCAAAGTATCTACAGTTCTTTAGTTACTTGCTTACAAGTTCTGTAATGTTAAGCGACTCTAAAGGTACGTTGTGCAAGATCTTTACAAAGCCGTTCACCACCTGTTCATGCGATGGAAGAGTTTTCGCGCAGAAACCCGTTTCCGGTCAGCTGCATCATTCGTGTCGTGGGTCATTTCTTTCCTGCAGGAAGAGAGCCCCCTTCGCTGCTTTACGAGAAGCATGCGAATCCAGTATCACTGAGGCTAGCTCCCCACACGCCCCCTGTTCGAGTTACCTACACGTGGGGCGACGAGTATTCGGACATCCAGCTAGTGGTCATGGAAGACAGGCTTGTGCCGCCGACGACCACAGACTGCTCTCGTGGAGTGACAACCACCCAGGAAGCAGGCTTCTCGATTAATTGAAGGACGTCCGCCGGAGCCGCGCAAGTGCCAAGCTCGAGTGCGGAGCATCCAAAAGTAAAGCAGGGAGAGGCAACGTGTCCCCTGAAGTGTTCCTCCGTTGATGGTAGTCACCTCGCAGTTGATTGCAACTCTACTAGTGTGGGCATATTGCACTGTTGATATGGTGGACGTGCGCATACGTCCGGTCTTCTTATGGCTATTCCCCACCAGAGCATACCGCGACAAAGCCCCTGTCTGTGCTTCACCACATAGTATCTGTCAGTCGTCGAATGCCGCTAAGATCGGTTCGCAGTTTGCGCAAAGGATGCCAACAACTACGGTCGACACTCAGAAGAGACGCTGAAATGAGGTCGATTCTCTGCTGAGGCCGCTTGTGTCGCTACCGCAGAGTAAACGTATGCGGGAAGTCGAGCACGAGGCCCATGGCATCCAGAGTGGGTCGTTCTAATCCCACTGGTGCACACATTGACTGTTGAACTGTCGCCATGCGCGGCTGCCGCCCTTCAGGGCCACTCACGTCGGCAGAACCAAAGATATTCACCAGTTCAATGGCGCGGAAAGCCGCTGTCCTCAGCTGAGGGGACGTAGGACACTGCGATACAGCCATCGCTTAAGCTACCTGAGGGAGATGGGCTCGTGGTGACAAAACCTCTTTCATGTCTCTTGAGGGCGTCATAGCCGTGCTGATGCAATATTTAGCCTGCAGCCCTGTGGATGAGGTGTAACTGGTCAGACCCCGCTAAACTATCTGTGAGGAGGTCGCTATTCGCCTCTGGCGCTTAGGACATCGGTCGAAGCTAATGAGATGTGCACCACCCATGCGTACTGCGTCGTTCGTTCTAGTTGGAGCGCTGACTTCGAAAAGATGTGAGCCGCTGGACCGTAAGTGTCGCGCATCACCGCAGTCGCACGTGGATTCAGCCCCCTGCTGGTCCTTCAGGAGACCAGAAGGCGGACTCCCAACGGTTCGGAGGCGACCCGGGTTAGACTGTCACGCCTCGGTCTCGTGACTGGCTACGGCGGTGTGACGTCGCGCTCGTCCACCATCTACTCGACAAGAGCGCCGAATATCCGTATGCCGTCATGTCAGTCAATATACCTTTGTTCTGACAGCGCTGTCCCGGGACAGGCAGTAGAAAAACTAGTTTATGACACAGTATTTTACCATCACCTGCTCCAAGACGGAAGCAACACAGTTACCCGTGCTTCCCCTCAGGGTAGAGGGCTTCCAAGCGAAAACGAGTGAACGGTATGAATCGAGATCCTCAACGAGCTTCTCTGACCCGTAATTCGCTTCAAACTGACAGAAGAGAGAAAGATCCTCTGCTAAACAGTACTCGAGGTGCCCAGGAACAATAATATAGATTCCCGCCTCGGCGGTCGCCTGAGGGGAGCACCAACGTGTGTGGCTCACTTTTCTCTGCCTCAATGACCATCAGCATTCGACCATGAAGTGGTGAGGCACCACTCCGTAATGGATGTCGGAGATGTCGTCATACACCTTCCTCGCCAACGACGTCTCGGCGTCCTTCGGGGCGCAGTCGAAGTCTTCCCCTTCAAAATGAATCAGACCGATGGGCTTGACGACGGCGCCTGTCCCTGTGCAGAATACTTCGTGGACGCGGCCCTCGCGGTACGCCTTGACGAAGTCAGCCTTCATTAAGATTTTTCGTTCTCTAACTGCGCTCAAGACACAGGAGGCGGGGGACGCCGTGAGAGCGGCAGCGGGCACGGATTCACGGCTCTGTGTGTTAAACGAAGTGCGCGCCGGCCAACTGCCGGAAACCGAGGGCTGGTGGCGCTGCGAGCTGTCATTAATTCCGAATCCGCTACGAGGTCGGTGGCCCTGCGCAGATCCTCTCCGAGCCAGTCGCTAACCACAAGAGCCTAACGCTGAAGGAGAACACGCTTCCGCACCGCCTCGCTCACCTACGATGCCCGGGTAGTCCTTCGCAAGAGTTAAAACCGTGTCTCGGACGACGCCAGGCAGGATAAGCGAACGCTCCAAGGCAGGAGTCGCCAACTCGTTCTCGCCCTGTTCATTCGTCCAGAACAGGAAAAGGCTCATCGCGCCTCCTTCGCACCACAGGTAGTCGTCGCCCTCGGGAACCGTCCATAAAAGCTGTTGAAAGCCTTGCTGCATGCGCTGCTTGCATGGCTGAATCGTCGGCGCGTAGTTCGCAGCGACCTTGTGGCTGCCGGAGCCTCCAGGCCAGGATCGCGCGTGGTCCTTCTCGACGAAAAGATTCGCAGGCGCGCTAGTGTTTGCTGCACATGACCGAACGCGCAGGACTCACACACACAGCTTCATTCTGGGTGCAGTGCCTCCGCCGCTTGCGGGTCGGAGGTGGGCTTCCTGATCTTCCTAGACTGGCTGCCTCACGCGCAGCGCTCTCTAGCCTTCCTCGACAACACGTTGGAGAAAACACACTCTTCCGGAGAACAGGGGGGACGTGAGGTCTGGGGTAGAGTGCGCGAGACTCGCTCTGTTTGTCGCGCGCGTGCGACCGCTGAAGACTCACAGAAGTATCCTCCAGTCGGGCAGGCCATGATAACCATTTTCGCCATGCGAGGTGGATACACGCCGAGGGCGGGCTGAACAGAAAACAACACAAACACAAGTCTGGTGCCACCGAGATTCGGGATCTGAGGTCAACGGCTCCCTTCCTCTTCGTCCTGTGTGGTGCCGCCCAACTGAGAGGGGCGGGGGGGAGCTAGCGACCAGCTTACGTATGTTGAGAAGACGACGGGGCGGATGTAGAGAGAGACGCCGCGTTCGCTGAAGATGAATCGGCTATCCATTTTGGCGAGGACCTTGCAGAGCGTCACGAAGGAGTCGACGTCGAATTGAGGCAAGGTGACGCGTTCGCAGGATCGGTTCAGCCGCTCCCCGTGGTCGTGCGGTCTGAAAAGCAGAACTCGTTCGTCTTGGGTTTTGTACGCCTTGAGGCCCTCGAAGGCCGAAATGGCGTAGTGGAGCGAACTGACGCCTGGATGCAGGGAGACTGGCCCCAGCGGCTTCATGACGGGAGGATACCATCCGTGCTGGTCGTCCCAGTCGACTTCGATCATGTGGTCTGTGAAGAACTGGCCAAAGCCAAGATGCTCCCTCGCGGGCAGCGGATGCAGAAAACCAATTTTCTTGTTGACCAGCAGCTTCCCTGCGTCGAGATCAGCCAGCGCGACTGGGGGTGTAGGCGCCCCTTCAGCTGCCGCCCCTTCAGCTGCCTTCGCTCCGGCTGCGACCGCGGCGGGGGAAGCAAACATTCGGCGCTGGTCTCGGAAAAGCGGAACCGAGAGGTCTCTCAGCGCGCAGGGGGTTTCGGGCAGCGTGCCCAACCTCCTCCCTCCACCGTTCAACAGCCATCCCCTCGGACGCTCGCCTGACGCGACGGGCGAACCAGCCGCCGCCTGACAAGAGAAAACCGTCTGCGCATTTCCCGCGCTTCTCTGGCAGGGCCGACGCTTGCCAGTCGACACACAAAGCTCGCCAAGCGCAGCCCGCGACGCGAGGGGTGCACTTTTTTCTCCACCGGGGAAAGCTACATTGAACCGACACGGGGCACGCGACAGGGAGTGAGCCCGTCGTCGGAGAAACGCGGCCTGTGGAGGACTTCGTACCGGAGAAAAGGATGCAGAGCTCCAGCGGAAAACGCGACTCTGCAGGCGCATTGCTATGCCCCCGAAACAGAAATAGTGTTGACTACGGAGGAGTGACAGGGAGTGCCACAACACCTGACGCATCACCAGGATGCGACCCTGAAGCTGCACTGCAAACCTCTGACTTGTTGCGCGAGGGAAGCCAAGAAACGACGTTACTGACTGAAGAAGCCTACTGCCGCAACGGCAAATAGTCGATGATCGGGTGGTTACGTCGATCAAAAACTCAGTAAAAGCAGGCAAGCTGTCCCTAAAAACGCACTACGAACACGTCTACCGCATCGCGCGACAGGATTTGCGGGGACAGGCGCTTCGAGTCTGGCTGCAGCCGTCAACAGCTCCCAAGCTTCGAAGGGTTTTCGGTGTGCTGTATATCGCGGAGACACGACCTCTAATGCCCGCCACACTCGGAGCCTCCCCTACGCTCTTTTCACGAAAACGCCCATGCATTTCAGCCCCGCTAGCTGCGACCCACGCGCGCTCTTCCTAGGATGAAGAGCAGCTGAGACAGCGACGGGCACAATACCTAAACGTCCTCTGCAGTTCGTTACTGACCAGCATTTGACGCAGCATTCACCTTTGCAATTTCGTTCGGTGAAGGAGTTAACGTCACTTTCAGGTCGGGAGTGTGTTAGCAACGGCGCTCGACGCGAAAAGCAGGGGCCTGCCGGTCGCAGCGGCGCTCCCGAGACTGGGCAATGCGCGTGCCGAGGCTCAACTCAGAGGGAGGGTACCCCCGGGCGCGCCCGGGCGCAGAACGTACCCCCCAAGCGATCCTTTTCTTCAGGCTGGAAGGTCGCCAGTCACTGTAGTATTTTTGTGCAGCGCGCTGCGACATCAGTGCTACGCAGGCGCGTACCGTATGCAAAAACTCTGCGGCAGTACTGTCGCATTATGGGTGCACGTTGCCACTGCGTCGCGAGTGCGGAAGACGGGTTGGGCATTCCCCTCTGAAGCTTTCGGCCGGTGAGGCGGGCGCAAAGAATCGCCTATCTGTCTCCCGTTCCGCGATGACTCGACCGGCGCTAGCCTGCTTCTGGACACGTTCTCCTTTCCGTCCGGTATATTTACGGGGGGATCTAAGGAACATCAGTCCTTCTCCTCGTCACTCGAGATCCGACCGGCCTGTAACGCATCAAAGGACCGGGCTGTTGTCGCGAACTGCAAACGAACAAATACGTCGAAACCCTCGCCCAAGAGAAACCTAGAAAGATGTCTAGTCGCACAGCCTCTAGACTATGTTCCTCTGTAATTATATTGCGCTCGGGGTCACGCTCAGCCAGTCAGAGCACAGCGCGCGGAACACGCGTTAAGACAACGTGGAAATCGTGCGCACACACACTGTACACCGAAGGTCGGTTCATTTGCATCAGAAAGCCTCTTATGCTAGGGCTTGCATCAACAGGGACTCTCCGCCACATGCAAGTGTTCTGCATCTAAAACTGACGACTACGCGGCTAGGTTTTCCGTGTTTACGGGGCACTCCTCCCGGGCAATCCCCCTTGAGCAGGAACTCTGACGCGGAAGATAGAGTACGTCGCCCAGCCCTTCGTCACACGGGTTGACAAGTTTTGGTGTGCACCTTCCAGTCCGGGGGGAGAGACGTTCAATTGGTTCGATTCACAGAGTAGTAAGTGGGCACGCAGCCCTTTGGGTGTACCACTACAATTTCACCGCAGGCCGCAGCCGGTGGCGGATGCTCCCTTCCGTGCAGATGCCAAACCTCAGCTCACGTCGCACGCCGGGTCACAGGGTCGCTCAGCCTCGCGAGACTGTTCTTTCACTCAGCATCCTACTCTCGACGTTCGTTAGAAAGCCCATGGGGGTGTGTGGTGTACGCTCTGCGTTTCCGTATCTTCCGAGGGTTCTCTCTACGAGCTACAGCGCGTCGGTTGGCTGTTTCGTGCTTGAGGGTTTGTGGCTCAAAACCATAACTTCGTCATCTCTATGGTATGCGATAGAACCATAACACACTGATCTTTAAACAGTTCAACCCCCTCGTTTTCTGGCATGTCACCAGGTTGCTTGCCGTTCTTCATGCGGCAGCTCGAAATCATGGCTCACACTGCTGCCCGCGAAGGCGCATGGAAAAAAGCGGAAGTTTTTTGTGATTCAGCTGTCAGAGTCGTTGGCGAGAATGAGTACGAGAGTGCACGCACAGAAATAGCGATGCATCCGTTTCACATGCGTCTGCGCTGGCAAATTCGCCAGCCAAGAACGCCCAACCCTTTACTCTGCTTCCAACAGTTTCGCACGCGTGAGCTTGGACAGCGTTGACCACTCCCTTCGTACATAGTCCTCGCCGTAGAGTTCTTTAAGTTTCTCTTTATACAGAACTAAAGCTCTCTGAATTTCCAGAGGCCGCAAGGGCGCTGGAAGTTTCGCGATTCGCTGGCGCTCGGTTTCGAGCCACAGCGCGGTGCGTCGCTTCTGCTTGTCAAACAGAGAGACGCCAAAGTCCTGCATAGGGCCGCTGCTCGGGAACATGGAGCGCTTGCCCTTAAATACAGAATCCACTTTGTGACGCCTCGAACTCTGCAAACACTGCAGGCCGCCCGCGCCGACAGCCAGCTGCCGCTCGGAGCCCACGACGCCCGCGGTCGGGGCGGCCGGCGACTGGAGAAAACCTGAGGCGTCGCTCGTGCTCAGTCGTGAGCAACGCGGCGAGTGCCGCGCCTCCGGCATCGCTGCACAACGAACAACGCAAGGCATCAAAGCGCGAGCGCCGATTCCGCACCAGCACTCCCCGCCGGCGAAACAGTTGCGTTCCTGCCGCGTGGCGACCGCGGGGCCGCTCGCGTACGGGTGAGAAAGAACAGTACGCACACGCCACCAGCCAACACTGAATCGACCATCCCCCCCCCGTCCCTGCATGCCGCGCTCCTCGCCAGCGTTCGGAGCGCTCTGACCCAAGACTGTGGCTGGCGCCCACGAGCACAGGTACCCCCCCTGCAAAAGCAGACGCTGAGGGCACGCCGGAGCGTACTCGATACGACGGCGCGCACGCGAGGCGGGGTCCGCGCTGGCGTCCTGACAAACTCGTGCTCAGCTAGGTAGCGTCTGGACGTGGCCGACTCACCTGCCCTGCAGGGTGCTCGGGCGCTAGAGAACGGGGCATTGTTCGTCAGCGGCTGCGGTGTTGTGAGAAGCGGCAGACTCCGCGAGCCAGAAAAGAGCACGCCGGAGTAAGACTTCGTGAAAAACGCGGCCCGAAGCTCCGCGCAAAGCGGACAGCGCAGCGCGCCTGCAGCCATGGCTGGCTTGTACTACAGACAGCGACGGCGGACCTTGTCAGTGAGCCGTTGTCCCGCTGGAGGGCACGAATGGAATCGGGCGCTTGAAAAGGCGAAGAAGCAAGCTCGTCAAAAGTGAGACATCAGGCTTGAAGAGGCTTATGCGCAATGTGAAGTCCGTACGGTGTTCACACAGTACTGGCAACTACCAGCAGCGACAGACACAAAGCAACGACGGCACTGCCATTGCCGGGGCCTCCACGGCCCCTGACAAGTGGAAAGGGTGCAACAAACCGTCCGAATCCTGCCTCAGTCCCCTTGCGATATCGAATAATATAAGTCAAATCCACGAGAAATGGAGAGAAAGTGCGTGACGCTTCACACCACCCGTAGACACCCCTGCTGGCGGACCATTGCGCCACTGGGGGTCTTCGCTTGTGCTTCACGGGTCCCCCAACTCTCTCCGTTGCCTTCGAGATGTTCCCTCAACGAAACGGCTTGGAAGTTATTTCGGGAAAATCGAAAAAGCAGGCACACGAACAAGCACCGAGTCAAACGACTCGTAATTACGGGTTTCGCTGCTCACCGACGGAGCACCGAGCGTCACTTCTGGTAGATCAGATCACGCGCATGCAAACTGTGCACGCGGTGAGAAAAGCAGCGTAAGCTACAGCCTATCTGGGCCGGCCGATGCGGCTCGAGCATCAAACATATTCCCCTTCATAAAGACTGGAGAAGAAAGGAAATAATGGAATCCTCTGACCACTCGACGAGACTGTGTCTGCTACAGTCAGCGCACCTCTCGCTCGCCCGCCGTAGAGCACACTGTTCTTACCCGAGCAGTTTTGTTTCTTAACGTCAGCTCCTCAGGAAGCCTTGCACATGGATTTTCTCCTGATGAGTTCACTCGACTGTGTTGGCAAATAGCCCTCACCTGAGATGCCACCGCCGCTTGCGCTGAGGCGCATTCCGGAAATGAATCACATGAGAGGACCGTTTTCCGTGCGACTCGTTTGTCACATTTTTCCGTACTGGCTCTAGGATCTGTCAACAGAGAGTAGCTGCCTAAGCAAAGGTGACTGTAAGGGTTGCCATCCTGGATTGGCTGAAGCCCGTACCGCTTGTATTTCTTCCGTGGTTCCACGAAAAAACGCGCAACAAAACTGACGCTCCGCGGCAGCCATCGCAGGCTGCTGCATGTAATTGCATTGGTGGGTCGGGCTGGCGTTGCTGCGGACGGTCATGACACACAGCTTGTGATTTCTCGTTTGCTTTTCGCGACGATGTTGCTTCTCTTGGGCAATGGCTAGTGGCTGGAGCAAACAACGCAAACAGATTTGTTCGCCTGTTCCTTGCAGCCAGTCGGCGGTTAGGACAGGTCGCCCGTGGAATTTATTTCTTCACGAGCGCCATTTCACTGTTGCTCTTCTGAGATGGCTGCTGAGAGGGGACGACAACAGATACAGAAGAGCTATTGCACATCACCCTAGGAGCAGGTCAGGCTGGTCGTCTGACGTTGGCAAGAGTGTTGTTTTTTGCAGTTAAAGGCTACGGTAGAGATTCGATCTGACCAGTGCTCGCTTCGATCGCGCGAAGTGACCCAGTGACACCAGAGCTGGGTAGCGAGTTATCTGATCGCTGTCTGTCTATGGTATTCACTGAAGCCTACTCTATGTTGGTGCTAGTGACAGCACCGGCTACTGCGCGTGCATTGCGTCATGGCTGGCCACAGAGGACTCCGTCTGGGAGACAACACAATTCGAGTCTCTCGTAATGGCCAAACCACTCATCCAATAACAGAAAAACGATGTACCCTATAAGCAGCTTCGTGGAGTTTCATGAACGAGTCTCCTCGTTTCGCATTCGCCGACGAGCGGTAATGTGGTTCGCCGCCGTCAAAGATAGGGAGTTCTGGAATGAATGTGCGTACGAGGTGTAACACAGCAGTTTCGAGCGAGGTGAGCCACTCGTGGTTTCGGGCAGCAAAGACACGTGCCCTCTCAACGTGCAAAACGCGCATGCATCGAACATAATATTTTTCCACGGTGGCGGACGACTCTTCGGAAAGGAATCCGTGCCTGATTGGCACCACTGTGATTCTCCCGATAGAAGGCGAGGAGGACCAGGCGTGAGTTTGTGCATATCTGGACTTCAGTGTTATGGCGGTCAAGGACCGGCGACACTAAGGCTTGCTTGTTCACGGTTTCTGCAAAAAATGAAGGCGCATGACCACCGCAAACGCCTTCGAATCCAGCTGCTGCAGCGCCCGTTATACGCTTGTACAGGTGTAGGGCTGAGTGCAACGCGGCGTTTTGTGACAAAAGTGGCATACTAATCCACGCAACTCAACTCCCACGTCTGTGAGGGCCTTCCGCAGACCCCCGTGCGTGGATGGGCAGATACGGAGAGAAACAGAAGCTGAAAAGGCATACTTGAAGATGCCAAGGGCAAGACACGGACGAACAGCGAAGAAGAATACATGCATCTGAGCATGGAGGAACGGGTAGGAATTAACATGAACGGGTGACAGTGCTCGGGGACCACACTGCGTGTCTGTGCCGTGTAGGCGTGCGGCGCCCTCCTTGGCGTTTTCGCCCTGTATTGGCTTCGTCCCCCGCTTGGAAAGGCCGTAGAACTTGTCCGCGTCACGCGTTGTCTTTAATCGCGAGCGACAACGCACGCCGTGAGCTGCGTGCGAAAAGCCATTCTGCTAGGCTCGGCAGCGCGGTGCATTTGTCGCTGCGCCGGTCGAGCGAAGAAGCACCCGCACACCGTCGTTGCTTTTCATGTTTGCTCCAACGCATACGCATCGCAGTGCTGCAACTCCAACTCGACTGCATGTACCGCGACAGCACTCCGTGTTTACCGCCTGCAACGTGAAAGATTTGCGGTTCTGTCTCCTGAAGTCGGCACAAATGCATGCAAACCAGCAAGCCTTGCACACTGGCCACCCCGTGTCTTGCATGCGCATCATTGCGATGGTTTATTGCTGCAGTAGTCCGTTTCAGCTAGGAACGAGGCCACACCGTGTGGTAACGGTGAAATAAAAAACAGACGTTCTTTTATATACACGCTACTTGGGCTCCAAAGTTGGTGACTTGGCAAGACTGCCATGAAGTAAGCCCTTCGCCGGCAAGTCCAAGCTACCCTCCCCTGTACAGCGTCCTCTTGTGCTTCTATCTTCCTGTTGAACTCCACTCTCTTGGCTCATTGAAATGTTCATTTGCAGACGCAGCAATGCAGAACTCCTAGTACGCCTGCGGTGTGTCTTCATTGCTGCCCTCCCGGTATCCGTACACGTGTCTCTCGCCTGAAGTATTCTTCCTCCCGCTGGTATTCCTGTCTTCCCGGTAGCTGCCCCAAGTCCACCGTTTCTATATATGTTTCAGCCCATGTCTGCCTTCTACGAAGTGCGGGTCCTTCTTCAAAATCTTCCAGGTTGCTTTCCAAGGCTCTCCAGCGCCGCAGTGGCCGCCTTCCCGTGTATTTTTGCAGGTTGTTGAAGAGGGATGTATTTACCGCACAATCTGTTGGTTTCAGTCGTTCAGTCAAACCCCAGAGGAGTTTCTACGTCCCAGCTGGTGCATATTTCCATCCTGGTCGCCCGCGAAGCAGTGGACGTACACCGGACCGGGTGCAGCCAGGCTCTTGTCAATGACGCGATTTCCGAAACACCCGTCGACTGCAGACTCGTCTCAGCCCTTTTCGGGATAAAGCGGTATCAGGGCCGTCGGACAGTGTCTCCACATTGCGTTCGGTTTTTCCAGTGCTGCTCAGTCTTCACGATTTGTGCATTGCGCCTCACAGCGATGGCGGCGCTCTGTGATTGTGCGCACTGACACGTCCGCAGGAACGCCATCCGTGCACCCCCGAGCCCCGCGAAACTCGCAGTAGAAGCCCTTCTCATTCGAGTACAGTCTCCTGTCTAGCTTTGTTCCTTTAAGTCGTCTCTGTATAACATCTAAAGGCACCATTTCTCCCTTTTCTCTGCGGTTGCGTTCTGTCCAACCTCCGCACCTCAGCGCCGCATAACGTTCACCTCCGGGTCTTTTCCCGCGCTCTCTCCTGCCGATCCGCCCTGTGAGCCTGCCTCTTCTTCCTGGTTGCGTTTTCTCACGCCGATTTTTAGGCACGAACTCTGGTGCACCTTCCAGCGTTCTCCCGGGTCTCCGTCGCCCTCTCTTCGCTTCGGCCGCTGGAGAGTCGGCTCTTTTTCGCTGCCGTCTTTGCTGCATCTTTTTTTCCGCTTTCTGGAGAGCTTGGTGGGTTCCGGAGCTCGACGCCATGGGTTTCGAAGTTCGCGCACGCGCCTCAGGGGGGGCACCGAGCTCCCTCGTGGGCAGTCTTCTGGGGCTGCCTGGAGGGGGAGGCGCGTACACTTACGATCTTATTGGTCGCTTTCCTCATCCAATTTCGCTTTACCAGCACCTCCCCGACGTATCGGCGGTACCGGTCAGCGCCTTTGAGGAAGCGGCTGTCCAGCGTCTCAGAGGTGAGCGGTTCGACCGTCGCGCGGCCTCCGCCCTCTGCCGCTCCTGGTGCGCGTACGCGGGCGGCGCTGTCTCGCATGCGTTGCCCCTGTTCTTTGCCATGGGGACGCGCGCGCGGCTGTTCGACCCCTCTAGCGCATGTTTCCACACATACAGCGCGTCTGTGTGTCGCAACGCACGCGCCTTCCAGCGCTGGCGAAGGATATGCCTGGCAGCCCCACCGTGCCGCGATGCCGCGCTACCCTTTCTCTGCGCTACCTCCAGCCGAGTGCTCACCCGGCCCCTGTCCTCTGTCTCTCTCTCCCTGTCCCGGTGCGGGCGTCTCTCCTGCCCGTCGTCTCGACAGCCTCTCAGCTGCAGATACAATAATATATATACATAAAAGTGTATGCATGTGTACGTAATTGGGTGTAAGTATATGCATGTGTATGCTTTGGGATGAGTCTGTTTTCATTCTGCGGGCTGCCTCGCAGTCCGCATACACCAGCCTGTATGTGTGTAGAGGTGTCAGTTGATTGTCGCTCTGGAGTGCGTTATGTGCGCGCAGTTTTGAATTTCCTCCATGAGAAGTTCGGCGCAGAGACGTCGCTGAATCCGGCGCTTCTGCGTGAGCAGGGCGCCGCGAAGGCCCCTGCCTCGGGCGTTGCAGGCGGCCGCGTGGCGACTGCGGAGTTTCAGCTGAAGCAGCTTCTCGAAGAAACGGGGCTGATGCTCGCCAGGGCGCCCCTGAGTGGGGCACCTGCAGCCGCGCCGCCGGCGGCTGAGCAGCGCCACGCCGTCGCGATGCGCGACGCGATCTCGCACTTTGCGCTGCGACTTGCGTAAGCCTCTCCCTCGCATCGGGAGGCTCGAATTTCAGGCGCCTCTCACGCGCTGCGCGTCCTACAGTTCTGCATCCAGACACCCACCCAAGATCCCGGACTTATTATATATATAAATGTGACGGCCTTATATCTTGTACACATCAATACATATAGATATGCGTATGCATACACATATATATACATACATACATGCTTACACGCTTGGAGATGGGGAGATAGGGCGTACAGACTAGCAACAACAGGTTTTGGATGGGCTGGAGTTTGACGCCGCTTAATAGGTTAAAAAGGGGCCTTCAGATGTGAGTGGATGTTGGCAGACGGGAATGCATCTTTGAGACCACCTAGTGGTTCGAATGCATGCGTTTGATACCTTTCTTAGAAAGCTAGACAGGCAAGATTGACCTCGGGCCGCGAGGCAGCTAGGATGCGACGAGCTTCAGAGGCGAAAAGGGGGGCTTGTGGCCGCGCTGAATCGCTTTGCCGTCTCGCCTTCGGGAGTTAATCTTTTTTGTTTTCTGGTGCTCCTGGGTGTCGCCGCATGCAGATTCAGTGCAGACAAAGAGCGCCAGCAATGGTTCGTCCGCCAGGAGACCCGACTCTTCTTCTACCGCCTCGGTGAGCACCCAGCACCCATGCGAGAACGAAGCATCCCCGCCCCTTGTTCAAACACAGATACATACATGGATAAATACATGCATTCAGGTATACACACATGCATTCATTCATACTGCATACATGCAAATATACATACATATGTTTAAGGCGCATCGTCATGCGGAGAGGTGCTACTCCAGATGCGCCTCTGAGCACGTTTAGTTTTGTGTTCGTTTATTCCGGGAGGCGCAGAATATGCTCCGCGGCTAGCGCTTTCTTTGCTCACGCAACTCCGCGTTGCCGTGGGTGTTTCATCGGCCGGCGGGTCTTTGCATATTTAAACTCAAGCCTGCATGCGGAGGTCTCTGGTGTTGGGAGTTTTTTCTCGTTTTTGCCCTGCAGATGAGCTGATGAAGCACAGAGGCGAATCGATGAGCAGCGGCTTCGAGCGCGACCAGCCGTTCGACGAGTTTCTCCACCGCGAAGGCCTCGACTACGATTTCGTACGTCGCATACGGGATGATCCTTCGGGGCATCCTCTGTCTTTTTTTCGCGTCAGCCGTCGCTGGGTTCTGTCCTTGGTATGTAGCCGCTGTATCCATCTCTGCGCGCGTTGAGCCTGCGCTGTGTTGCGGGGTTTTTCGTCGTTTTCGGTGCGTGCGTGAGCTGTCCGCGTGGATTTTTCATTTTTGTTTCTTGCCTCGCCTTCTGCATTTTGCGTCTTTCAGGTAACCCGTCCGCAACGGCCCGACTCGCAGGCGATGGCGCTGTGGCAGCGCGCGACAGAGTTCCGCGGCGGAGACTCGAGCGGTGCCTACTCGTACCAAGAACTCCGTCTTTTTCTCGTGAGTCATTCTTCCTGTCGTTTCTTACCCGATCTCCAAGCGTGTGTCGACAAGCGCCCACGCGTCCGCGGCGAAGGGGCGCTGCGCGGAAGTGACGGAGGCCAGCAGAGAAGCAGAAGAAGCTACGCGCGCGCCGACACGCTGGAGGAAACGCCTGCGACAGCAGAAGTCTGAGTTTGCGTTGTTGTGTCTGCGTCTGCTCAGGTGCCGTTCTATCCCGATGCCGCGTCTCTCGTCGCGCGGCGGCGGGTGTACGTACACCGTAAGTCAGTCGCTCTCCAGCGGAGCCGCCCCTCCATCAGCCGGCGCGCAGACGCACCGAGGCGCAGGGTTGAAGTCCGTGCCCCAAGCGTTTTGACAGCCGGCAGGCGCGAGGAATGTGTGTGACGAGCTTCTTCCATGCCACGAGGCTACGCTTAGGTTTTAGGGTTTGCGTGTGGACTGCGAGGGGGTTTCATCGGCGTCCTCTGCGTCAAGCGTCTCTCGTGTCTGTCGTGTTTGAGGCTCTCGCGCGCCGCGCGTGTTTCTCAAACAGTAAGTGAAAGTCCGGCGTGCGAATGCCGCGGAGGCGTCGTCGAGAGGGAGTCTGTCAGAAGCCCACGGTGGATTCTGCCTGCGTCGCTCTGCTCGCTTCTGCTTCTCGCGTCGTGTTTGAAGCTGTGGTGCGCGTCGCGCGCACTTCCAGACTTCGCCTGTCTCCTCAGAGGCGCTTCCGCATGTGTTGTCTGCTCAGGATCTGTCGCCTACGTGCCCTTCGCGGAGATGGACCAAGTTCTGCTGAGCAAGTTCAAGTAAGCGCAGCTCGAGGGGCGTGGGGACGTTGTCGCAGGGACGACCAGCCCCTCCCGCGTTCAGCGTGTGAGCAGAGGCCTCAGCTCTTTCTGATGTCTCGGCGTGGGGGGGTGGGGGGGCACGTGGTTCCTCCAGTGGCGGAAGCGAAGTGGACTCTCCCGGGTGTGTCTCTGTGCAGAACGGTTCTCTCGGAATGCTTCACGTTGCTGGAGAGTCGACAGACGTCGCTGCAGGTGAGTTCCTCTCGACTCGCCGCTGCGTTGGGAATGCCGCGCAGCAGCATTTCAGCCAAACTCGCGAAGCGCCGTTCCGCCGCGCGGGTGTCTCTCGCAAGGGTTTGTGCAGTCGCATGCTCCTCGCGGCTGCCTCGCTCTCGCGCGCGTTTCGGCGTCCGCGGGGGGAGAGAGTGGGGCTCGCTTTGCTGACCTGATCGGCAATTCTTTCGTGATTCGGCGACTTTTGGGGGGCGAGTTGATTTCGCGTGGTTCTGTCGCCTGTGTCTGCATTCGGCTCTGTCTGAGCTCGCTGTCTACAGACACACGTCTTTGGCGACCCACGCATCGGCGAGCTCCTCATGGCGATTCCAACTGCGTACATCGGTGAGCTCTCTCGGAGTTTCTTTACGCGTCTCGAAAATCTCGAGTCTCCCTCGTCGCTCGGCGACTCAAGTCGCCGCCGCCTCATCCGCCCTGGGTGTGCATGAGCCCGTCCACGTCCACGTATTCGCATGCGCTGACATAACCCATAATTTATGCATGCACATATATATGTATATGTGTGTGTCTGGAGAGGTGCTAGGCACGTTTCTGGGACTGCGTCTGCGTGTGCGTTCGCATCTGTTGTTTATTTTGAGGAGGGATCTCAGTCTCGATCGGCGGGAAGGCCCCGGCCTGACTGGCGGTCATCCGCGGACGCGTTCTGCGTGTCCTGGACATGCAGGTGATGTGTTTGTCTCCAGCGTGTTTTCTCTGCAGACGTGAGGAGTGGATGCATGCTTCTATGTTGCATATCTTTCTCGTTCTTCTGCGGGGATTTTTCTGCTGGATTTTCTTTTTTCTTTATGCGGCGCAGGAAAGGATTTCCGGAAGGCCACCGTGGAGACTGCGGAAGACCGCCTCACGCCGCAGAACGTCAAGGATGTACGTTGGCAGAGTGCACACGCGCAGCGCGAGAAGAGAATAACTCACTCTCGCGAAAGGACAGTGCCGCGCCCATGAGCGTGCTCATACGGGAGTTCACATGCTGAATGCAAGATGCGGAATTTGCTACCTTCCCGGGGCGAGTTGCTTCTTAGATACTCTGCTCGAGCGCTGACACACCGACAGCCCCTTCAGGGCATTCCTACAACCAGTCCAAGTGCAAAAACGTATAGGTATTTGTATATTTTTTCTAATTTTTATTTTTTTTTATATTTGTGCATGTCAGTGCACGTTGATGTGAGTATGGGGTTGGCGGCGCATCATGCTGCCCTGTGCTGGTTCGCGCTGTGGCTCCTCTCGCGTTTTCGTCTCGAATGGAAAGATGTTGTCCTTTTTCGCTCCGCCTCCTCACGCGTCAGCATTTCTTTTTCTCTCCATTTTTCTCTTTGCATGCGCAGGTCTGGCGCAGCTCCTTCCCGCCTTGCATGCGGCGTCTCTACGGAGCTTACGTGTAAGTCGCGAACTGTGCGTCTAGCGCTATGTGTGTGGGTGTCTTTCCAAAAAAGTATCCGTATATTTCGTTATATGTGTGTGTTTATATGCATTCTGGTGCAGTTTGTGTGGGCTGTGTACCCTTCGCAGACTGTGAAAGAAGAAAAGAAATGGGGGCGATGCTGTGTTTGAAAAATGATCTTTCTCTGACTATGTGCGACGGAATCGCGGGAGGGCGACTCATAGGAAACGTCCTCTGGCTCTCGGGAGACTCGCGCACGAAATGTGTTTTCCCTTCAGGCGCGACCACCACATGCGTCACTCGGGGCGCCTGCAGCTCTGGCTGTTTTTCAAGGTCAGCGTTCGCCGATGGCCGTTTTCAGCTTTTGGAAAAAACTTTCGGAAAGCGGCTTTGCCTTCGATGCTCCGCGAGCAGACGAGCGTCGTTCCGTGGGGTCTTTCCGAGGCCCGGTTGGTGTCGGAGTATTCCGTTTTTCGAGTTTTCACCGTGTGGACGTCGCTTTTCTGGTTTCTTACTCAGGGAGCAGGCATGAAGCTCGAAGAGAATCTGCAGCTGAACCGCGCCCTGTGGCAGGACTCTCACAAATTCGACCGCGAGTACGTCGTTTCTCTGACGCAAGCCAATCGCCGCTGCCGCTGAGCGGGCGTTTTCACAGTTCTCTGCTTCACCTTGCATGCCCACAAAGGCTTTTCGAGTCGAACGAAAACTTCCTTTTTGCTGCTGAAACTCAGCAGCGAGCGCGTCCTCACGCAATCTCCCGAGTCGCTGCGTCGCCTCGCCAACCGTTCTGCCTCGGCCTCCCGCGAGGAATCGGTTTCGGGGTCTTCTGTGGATCCACGATAACCTGTTTGCTTCGCGGATGACTGTAAAACCGCGCGCGTTTGACCTGCCGCCGAGTCCTCTCTCCTCGCTGCGGCGCCCTGTGTGCGGTTTCTACGCCCCGCTGCCTCGCTTCGGATGTCGCTCTTCCGGTGCATGTCGCTGTTGGCAGGCACTCGTACACGCTGCGCCATATATACGGACAGGAAGGCAAGCGCGCGGACTATCCGCCGCTGAGCTGCTCAAAAATCATCTCTGGAGGCGGCATGCTGCAGGTACACGAACGAAACACTCGCGCGCTTGCCTCGCGGACTGCCTGCGGAACTCAGCAACCTCTGCAGAACACGTTGCTTGGGAGGCTTGCCTGCTCTCGTTTCAGGTTGCATTTCTCACCCGATTTCGTTCTCAGTGCGACGTTGTGCGGCTGATCTCCGCTCTGAATCTCGTCTGTGTGTCGCGCCTCAAAGGTGCCTCTCACCGGAGTAGGCTTCATGGATGATTCCGCCGCGAAGGGTCCTCAGCCTGCGGCATCTGCTTCGTCTTCGCACGCGTTTCAGTGCGCATCTTTCAAGGCGCGTTCCGCGCCGTGTAGAGGTCTTCGAAACCGCGGGGAGATCTGTTTGTCTTCTCGCTCTAAGGAAAGTCCTCTTTGCGAGACACACGAGGCGCTTGCACTCGAGCGCCGCGGCCGCGTTGTTTCTCTTGGAGGCTCATATTTGACGGTATCACGCCTCGTCAGGTGGACTCGACTCTGTCGCGTGGGGGTGATCGTTCTCGCGGGTCGGCAGCCGAGGAGAGACGCGAAGCGGCTTCCTCCCTCGCGGAGTCTTTTGCACGCATTTGTTTTTTTTTGTTTGTTCTGTAGACGCCGGGCGTGGGCGATTTCCACGGATGCCCGTTTAAGCACTTTGACAAGCCGCAGCTCCAAAAGCTGCTCAGCGACTTCGGGCTCAGCTGTGAGTCACGCGCTGCGCAGCGGCGATCGCCACGAGAGGCAGCCGTCGCACATGAGGGAGCGGGCGCAGCAGCGCTTCGAGACATGTGAATTAAAATACACATGAAGACGAAAGAAGCAGCTGTTGCATGCAGCATTTTAAGTTCCATCCCGCTGCTACCTCTCTCACTGGATGTTGAACGCTGGCAAAGGCACAAGGATGCTTCAGAAGTATCATGGAGCTAGTTTCCGGTCCAAACTTCGACTTACTGAGCGTCGGTCGCTCGAGGGTAGATGTAGTAGCCGCGCGTTCCATTCGGCGATTCTTTAGTCGCGTTCAGGGGAGGTTTCCGCATTTCAAGCAGTTTGGACAGAACGCGTATCGAGGGAGCGCGTTGCTCGCGCCCGCGCGGGTTCGAAGCTCACGTGTCCATGTTTTCTGCGTTGTGCGCGGTTTTCGTCTTCTTTGTTCCTGCAGTTAACCAGGCGCTGCCGATTCTCAAGTACCGCGACACGAACGAATACCAGCTCGCCTGCAAAGAGTTCTTCATGCAGACACACCCCGAGAGCGAAGGTGAGCGGCAAATATCACGAAAGGCACACAAGTGTGTGGATTATTAAGATTTTGCGAAAATGTAACATGAGTTCAGAAGATGGAGATGTGTGGCACGCGCGTATTCGTTTTGAAAAAATAATAGATCAAATCTTCACGTATTTCTCTTCCTATATCCATGCTTGTCCTTCGAAGGGCGATGCACGAATCGAGTTTGCACTTTGGGCTTTTTCGGCTGCGAAGTGCGCTTGTGTGAGTTCGAGGGCTGCCGTCAAGCGTATATCTGAAAAATCACCATTCGTGTACAAACTGTAGAACTTCTTTTCATTCACTTTGGTCACGTGCCCCTGTGGCAGGCGAAGGCGTTGGCAATCACCCGAACCATTTTTACGAAGCGAGTCGGCGATACGCGCGGCGGCAGGCGGGCGCCGCGCCCGAGACGAAGGGCGAGAAGAAGAACGAAGAAGACGTCGTCATGGCCTCGGCAAGTTAAATAAAGAGATCTTTTTCTCTGCGCCGCCACAACCGCCCCTTCCCGGGCGGCCCCGAGTCTCCTTGCGGAAGGAACACTCATCTGCATATATATATATATATATTTATCTACATATATATATATATATATACATGTTTGTATTTGTGCATATGTTTGTATGAGTGCGCCTCTTCGTGCAAAAGTAATTGCATGTGAGCTCGCATACATTCAGACATGCCGCGAAAGGCAGAAAAGCTCCACGTGCGGCGTAGACGCGCCTGGAAATTGTTTTTGGTGCTCAGAGAGAGCCGATGGCGCCTCGCTCGCCATCCTGTTTCACTTGCCTGAGGATCTGAGAAAAGATTCGCTTCGCTGTCGCTGCGGAGTCAACAGCGTGCGGTTTCGGGGTCCAGCGACTTAGGCAACGTTCCCACTTTTGTCAATGCGAAGGCGCACGTGGATGTATGCTGAATCCGCAAACAAAATGCCTTTCAGCTGTTGAGCTGAAGCCGACTAACTAGGCAACTGCTTTTTTTCTCTAATTTTTACCCCGTCACGGTTTCTCATGTTTCCTTGCTCAAGCCGCATCTCTGTGGAACTAGAGCACCGCTGTGCTGGAAGCTCTAGTTTTATTTGTAGCAGCTGACTCACTGCAAATCGTTCTCGGGTCGCTTCTGTTCGAATCCATGCGTGCCTACATGTATCCACTCGTACAGACACACGCACAGACACGGAAGTGCACGGTTGGATACGCCACACCTCTAAATGTACAACTGCATAAAAAGATATATGTATACACTTGCGTAGGAAGTCACTCGGCGACGCGTACACACTTAGGCGCTTCTACATATACTTCCAACTGGCATAACTATACATAGGTGTATATATATAGTAATATATATGCGGATACATAACAATAAATATGCATGTGTATATATTTTTACCATGCATGTATACACGTATATGTATTTATATATATACATATATATATATATTTGTACAAGTGCGTGAAGAGTCTAGGACCGAGTGAGAAGCGCGTCGCAGCATTCGGTGGGTGTTTCCTCTTCAAGAAATGCGAGGAGGAATCAGGTAAAGTCTCAGGCGAATGTGGTGTTTCTCTCCAGTGGCTGAGCCCTGCGGGGGAAGCTCTCATCGCAGACGCGCAGGCAGGACTCTGGCATGCGTGTGTAGATAAGGCCGTATGACGCGGCTGAAGGCGAAGGTGCGAGATCCCTCGCAGCTCTCGACGCACAGGAAACAGAAAAAAGAGGCCACCCGCGCAGACTCGTTTCTTGTGCAGTGTTTTCGTCTTTCAGCGCTGCAGCGGCTGCAGCGGTTTTTTTCGCGGTGTTAAAGACTCTGATGTTGCGGGCCGGCTTCGAAAAGAGTGCCTCGCATGAAGGCCAGCGCATGCAGGCACCGATGGACGGGTTCACCGTTTTCTTCCTGTCCGTTGAGAGTCTCAGCGAAACCTTGCTTTCGTGTCGGTATGTTTTCAATTACTGCATGGAGAGAGGCTCTGTTCAACACGCGCAGGTGCGATGGCAGCTGGTGGTTCTCCTCCCTGTCTCGTCGTTCTGTGCGCGCTCTTCTGGGATTCCTCGCTTGTGTGCCCAGAGAAATCGCACGGTTGCGCTTTTCACTGTCTTCTTTTCCTGCAAACGTTCCTCCTGCATGTCTGCGTCTGAATTCGTAGTTTTTTTGCCTTTTTTGAGCTCCCTTTGAGTGAGAAAGAAGGCTGGAGTCTCCTTCTCTCTTCCCGTCGAGGCACGCAGACCCGCGCGGCGTGTCAGACCCCGCTGAGCAACCTCGTTGTTCTCCTTTGTCGGTGCAAGGACTTCAGTTTTTTAACCTCTCATCAGTGTTGTTCTTTTTCTCCGTTCTTTCAGTCTTGTCTGCATGTTTTCGCGTGTGCCAGTCCGCTCGTAGCCGTGGCGTGCGTTTCTCGCCTCTTCCTCTACATGATCAACGGCTTATTGTCTTTCTGCGTCTGTTGTCTTTCTCTTGGTTCCCGCCTCAACCTCGCCTGCTGAGTCCTCGTTTGTGTCCGCTGTGCTCTTAGCTGGCGCACAAAATTGAAAACAAAAAGCTGTCTCTGTCCGTTCCCTCTGTTTCCGCTACCTCGAAAAATGTCAAGTTTCTTCGGAATCCCAACTGGCGGCTCGTCGCCGCAGCCTGCCTCCTCTCTTTTCGCCGCGTCGGGAGAGAAAAGTTCTGCGGGCTCTCGTGGAGCTGGGCAAACCCAGTCTGCGCCTTCTCTCTTTCCGTCGCCTGTCTGTCCCTCGACTGCATCGTCTTCTTTTCTCTTTTCCTCTTCCACTGCACCTTCATCTTCTCTCTTCTTCTCTTCCACTGCATTGTCTTCTTCTCTCTTTTCCTCGTCCACTGCACCTTCTTCTTCTCTCCTTTCTTCTCCTGCGTTGTCTTGTGGGTTGCCTGCTGGAGGGGGGTTGTCTTCTTCCTCCTCGCCGTCCTCCGCTGCGGCGCAACCCGCGGCGAGCTCTGCGCCCGCAGGCAAAGAGATTCCGCGGCCTCCATCGCCCGTGTCTCCCTCGCCTCTGTCTTCTTCTGCGTCGGGTGCCTCGTCTTCCCTTTCTTCTTCCGGCACTCGGCCTGCGGCTACGCGCGCTGCTGCGAGTCCGTTTGTAGCGAGCGACGGCGCAGCCGCGCGAATCCCGTGGCGGCCTCTGGCGACTCCGCCTGCGTTGTCTTCTCTCTTTTCGGTCGCGGAGGACGTCTCTGCGAGGGTCGTGGCCTGCGCAGGAGACGTGGCTGCGGGAGAGGAGGAGGGCGACGATGCGAAGAAGGCGAGGGGGGGCCGCAGCCAGGCAGATCCCGGCGCGGGCGCCGCGCCGTCCGCCGCCTTCTTTCCGCCTTCCGTCCTCTCTGAGGCGGATATCCGAGAGAAGCTCGTGAGTTGTGCCTCGCGTCCGTCTCCCTCCGGTGCGAATTCGGCGGGTGCTTCTTCCCCATCTGTGCGCCGCTCCCGTCCGCGGCGTCTGATGCCGGCGGTGCAGCTCAGCTGCTCATGTCTGCGGCGAGAGGACGCTTCTGCGGGAGAGGAGGAGCCCGCGTTGTGCACTGTCTCGATTCTGCGGCAGTGGAGTGCGTCGTTTTCCGAGCGAGGCCTGCCGCGCAGCGTCGTGGCGCTTCGCGTGGCTCACGTGCGAGGAGGCGACAAGGAAACTGCGTCGCGCGCCCGAGATCCGCCTGCGGAGACCCCCGCGATGGGGTGTACGTACATGGTGATTGTGAGCATTCTGGGCTACGACGTCGAGGCGCAGAGTCCGTTTTCCTTCGTGTGCTCCAACTCCGCGGGCGTCGTCGCCCTCCTCTCGGAGTCTGCCTGCTGCGTCTGCTCGCTGCCTCCGCCTCCGTCTCGTGGCGCGGGCGACGAGCGCGCGGCGACGCCGGGCGAGCCGAGGGTCGAGGGAGAAGGCCGCGCCGCAGCAGCTGAGAAGGGGGAGAAGCCTGGCGCGGCCTCGAGCGCGCAGCGGCGCCCGATCTATCGGTGGATGCGCGATGAAGACTGGGAAGAAGAAGAGGATGCCGACCACGACACCGCGGAGCCCGTCCTCCACGTCCGCGGGCGCCTGCTGCTCGACGAGCTGCGCCGCAGCCTCGAGGCCGACGAGCCGGAGGAAGACGACGCTGCCGTGCTCCGCGCTCGCCGTCCGCCGAGGTCCATGGTCCAGTGTCTCCTCCACCCCTTCTCGGAGTCCGCGCTCGTCCTGCTCACCCACGAGCTGCGGCCGGCGCCGGGCTCCGGCGGAGACGCGGTCGCTGAGGAGACAGAGTACGAGGCGGTGGGGCTCCCCGAGGCGTCTGGCGCGGCGCCGAAGGCGGAAGAAACGCGGGCCGTTCTGCGGCTCTTCGACCTCGCTGTGAGCACCGAGGCGCCGGAGACAGAAATCGTCATCCCGCAGCCGCCGTCGCCGGCCGCTGGCGCGCGCGCGCTTCCTGTGCAGTTCGCGCTGGGATGCGCTTCCGAGCGCCTCGACTTGTGGCCTGCGCTCGCAGTCTTCCTCCTGTTCCCCTCCGCTCCGCGAGCTGCGGCGCCTGCGTCGTCCGCGCCCGGCGTCGCCCTCTGTCTCTGTCCTTTTCTGCCGCGGCGGGCGCCAGGCCTCCCGGCTCCGCTCGCCCTGGCGCTGCAGGAGGCGACGACGCAGGCGCGGCTGCTCGCGGAGACAGGCGCGGGCAGGGCGGGCGGCGCGCCAGAAGGCGCCGCGGAGGCCGCGAGCCCCTCGGGAGGAGCCAAGGGACGCGCCGCTGGAGCCGCGAGCACGGAGCGCGGAGACTCGCTCGACCGCCACACGAGAAAGTGGCTGCTGGCGCGCGAGGGAGAGGGGAAGCGAGGCGCCGCGCCAATGCGGGAGGCTGGAGAGACAGAGAAGCGCGACTATGCTGGAGCCGACGCGGAGGAAGAAGCGCGAGCGTCGTCGCCGAGTGAAGACGAGTTTGCAGAGGCGTGCCCCGGAGACCGAGTCCTCCCTGTGGCGCAGTGGCTCGCCTTGGCGGACGTGGCAGAGGGGAGCGACGACGGGCGCACCGCGAAGCAGGGTCGGTCTGCTGCGTCGTCGGAATCAGGAAAGCGGGGCGACGCCGGGGCGCTCGGCTCAGACGCAGGAGGACGCTCCATGGACTGCGTCGCTTCCGCGGAGGACGGAGACGACTTGTGCGCGATTCTGCTCTTCGCCACAAGCCCGCTGACGCTGCTTCTCACCGCCTCGGAGCGCGGCGACCTTCGCGTCTGGGCGGCGGCGGACGAAATTCGGCCTTGCATGCGGCCGGCGGCGCAGTCTCCAGAGAGGGAGCTGAAATTTTTCCTTCTGCAAAAGGCGCACTTCCTCGACTCACCCGACTCGCGTGAGGCGCAGCCGCTGCCTCCCTCGCCGAGCGCAGACGGCCCCTGCGAGAGAGAGACGCCCCCCGCGGGCGTCCGCGTCGGGCGTCTCTCTCTTCTGCCGCTTCCGCCGCGCTTGACCGCAGCGGCTGTGCCGGCGGCCTTCGTCTGCGACGCCGCGCGCGTCGCGCTGCTCGAGTTTAACTTCCTGTCCGCAAGGGCCGCGGCAGCCGCGCTCGGCTCTGACGCCTCGCCGCAGCTTAGCAGGCCCTGGCTGTCTCTGCGGCCTGTCCTCTGCGCAAAGGAAAGCGCGAGTGCGCGCGACGGGTCTCTGCTTTGCTCGATTAGTCTTCACTTTTCGCCGCCGTCGTGGAAATCCCAAGAGGAGAAGACTTCTTGCACTTCGCTGCTCTCTTCTCTCCCGCCTCTCTCGCTCGTGGGGTCGTGCTTGCCTGCCGCCGCGTCTGCGGCGTCTTCTTCTCTTTCTTCCGCTTCGCTGCTTTTCTTCTCGCTCGACGTGAGCGCGCTTCTCTTTGGGGACTGGTGGACGCCTGGGCGAGGAGGCGCGGGCCGCGGCGATGCTCCTGTGGGCGCGGCGGCGTCTGCGGCGTCGCTCAGCTGCAAACTCGGGGCAACCAAGGAGGCGCATGCGCGCGCAGAGGAGCTCCTCAGAAGCCACGAGACGCAGCTGCGCGAGGTGAAGCAGAAAATCGCGCGCGCTGCCCAGGCTTCCCGACAAGCCGCAGAGAGCGGAGCGACCAAAGACATGCGACAGGCCACGGCGGCCGCTGCAGAGGTGCGCAAGTCGCCAAGCGAGGAGTTGGCTAAAACACTGTTGTTCTGCTCAAGGTGTGGAATCAAGGAGGCGCCAACCGGACAGGATTTTTCAGTATTTTCAGCGTGTCCATCTCTGCATCTACTCGGGGCGCCTTCTACGGAGTGTACGTAGGCCTGGTGCAGCAGTGTGTTTTTCTGTCCGCGGCTCGCGCTTCACCCACTCTTCTGTCGCCGCTCTCAGGCAGTCGAGGCGTCGCTCCTCCGTCGCGTGTGCCCTCCTTGTGTCGTGGTGTGCAAGCGTCTTGTGTGTTATCTGTCTACGTGCGCGTTCTCCTAAGCGTCGTCTGTCCACGCGGGCACGCTGCACCGAGGGAGGTAACTCGACGCTTCGCGGCCTGGCAGCTCCGCGAGCCCGTTTTTCGTTCGGTTCACTCAAACTTTGTGCCTCTGTGGATGCCCTGCCTCACTTGTTTGTGCTGGTGTCACGCGTGATGTGTCTTTTTTTTTCTGCTTTCGGCTTCTCTCAGTTCGCGAGCTCGCTCCTGGCGAACCTCCAGTTCGCCGACGAGTGCTTGCTTCAGGTGCTGCGGCGCGAGGAGTCGCGCCTGCGCGTTTCGAAGACGGCGAGTCTCGCGCGGTGTGCGTGCGCGCTGGACGAGGACGTGAAGGGCCTCTGGGCGACGCATCGGCGCCAGGAGGCGCTCCGCAGGGAGCACGAGAGGCGGCTCGAGGAGCTGCAAAGCAACATGGTGAGCAGAAAGGCTGATATCGCGGGAAGGCCGAGGAGAACAGAAGCCAAGAAAACCGACGGAGTCGACGACAGGAGACTCAGAGTCTCTGAGGGGGCCCGCAAGAACAGCGGGAGACAGTCGCCCCCCCCTACCCTTGCGAAGAGGGCCGCGCATAGGGCGGGATGGGGCTTTCCTGCCTGTCTCTCGGGACGCTGTGCTCTCTTCTGTTTTTTTGTGTTCAGGTTCTCCTCGAGGGTCTTTGCTCAGAAGCTGGGAAGCACCTGCGACAGAGAGACGAAGTCCTTCGTTTGCGCGAGCTCCAGGAAGCTTGGGCTAAGCTCGAGCGGGACGTCGCCGCGCTCCCTGGCGCCCTCCTGGAGGCCTGTCCGCCGGTTGGAGCCCAACGCGGTCGCAGCGCTTCCGGGCGCACGGGGGTCGCGGGGCACTACGGGGAGTCGGAAGGGGACAGCGACGCCGGACGCGAGAAGGGTGTCCGCGGAGTCGGGGCTGCCAAATGTCTCTCTTCAGGCGACGCAAGGAGAGAATACTTGCGCGATGCCTTGGTGTGCGGGGATGCAGAAAGCGATGCAGACCGGGAGGAACGAAAAGGTGAGAGAGGCTTCTTTGCGCAGAGCCCAGAATCGGGCATAACGCCAGCGGGTTCTACGAAGAGTTGTCGTGCCACGACCGGGGTCGGCGTAGTGAATTGCTTGCGCAAAAGCGGTGGATTTCCCAAGGGGGGGGGGGGGGAATTCCCTGTTTCCCGCGGGGTGGATTTCCCATTTCTGTGCTTCTGCGAGCTCACTGCGTTGCGAATATGTCTCCGTTCTTCTCTTATTTTTCTCAGCGGCGTCTCAGCTTCTCGGTGCGATCGAGGTGGCTCGGGGTCAGTTGTCGCTGCTGCACCAGCGCCAGGCGAACCTGGAGACGCTCGTGGAGAGGGCGGCGTCGAAGACGCCGCTGAACTGATCTCAGAACTCATTCAGCGGCGACGCCGAGAGTCAGGCGCGGCGGGAGTGCCCGTCAAACTCGACCAACAGACGTGCTCCGCGCCGACCTACGGACTTTCATATATATATATATATACATATACATATACATATATGTACGCATATTTGTCTATATACAAATATATATGTATATATTCGTGCATATATATATATATATATATACATATCTGTGTGGAGGCAGAGGTGCATGCTATGGTGTGTTTGTGTGCGGACATGTACGTTGTAGCAACTCCACCCGCCCTAGCGAGTGGTGGCGTCCCCTGTGCGATTTTGGCGTGTGTGAAGTGAGGCGATGAGCGGGTGGAGACGTGAGGATGTTTGGTCTTCAAAAGTGTTTGCCCGCGAGGCCGCAGCCTATGAGGAGACGGACCCTCACAGTCCTAAGCGCCTCTCCTCGCCCGGGGGGCCCGGAGCGTTGGAGCGCAACCGCAGCGGGCGATGTGTCTGCGCGGGCCCGTATGGCTGAGCGGCCTCTTCCGGCGCAGACCTCAACGGGGCACGCGGAGCATGAATTTCCTTGGTTGCATTCTTTAATACCGCCGCTCCACTGGACTGCCTAAGACAGCTGAAAGTGCAGAATCATGTAGCCGAGTGAATGTGCGCGGTCCTGGGTGCGCAGAACGCGAGGCCGACGTGGCGAAGGCTCGGGCGCCGCCTTCGGAGCTAGAGGGCCGCCGAGGCCAGGCGTTTGCATGCAGCAGCCAGTGGGGGGGGGGGGGGGGTCGAAAAAGGTTCAGTCGTCGTTTCGGGGTAGCTAGGCGCGTGTGGAGCAAAGCAGAGTGAAAAAGGCGTTTTGTGCGCACGCGGGTTGTGCGGAGTTGCGCTGTCGACTTAGGCGCCTGACCCACAATCCCCCCGGAGACAGAGCAGATTTCCGACAGGGCGGTCACAAGCTCTTCTTGCAAAGAATCTTTTCCCGTTGGCTGGAGCGTTAACGCAGCTCTGCAGTTGAGCAGGCGACGGGTGCGTGATGCTAGATGCACCTTTTCCACTGTCGCGGCGCGGACTCACCCTCTAGTGAAAAGTAGATCTAGATAGCTCGCGCACCGAGCACAGAAATGTACGCGTATGATGCGTATGTAGGGAATAGTGGAGTAGCTACGCGTAATTTCTTTTTTACCTATCGTGGACAGGGCTGCGTTTTCGCATCGCAAGGAGAGGTGCTTGTTTCGCAGTGGCTCGCGCACACGATCTCACCGCTGCGGGGTAGCGGCAGCTGCGCGCAATAAGAGCAAAGCAAGTTGACTCTCCTTTTGCGTATTTTCAGCACGCGCGCCACACAGCAGGCGAAGGGCTGAGGGAGGTACCCCCGTCGCGCGCAGCAGAGACATAGGGGAACGGCGGAACATGAACAGGCAGGGAGTAGAGGACAGTTGCGTCGCAGATGCTAGCTCACAGGTCCACGTATGCCGACCGCCGGAAAGATTTGTCAAGAACTGCCTCGTAGAGGGCGAAGTCCTGCAGATGGCAGTGGCCCCGACGCGCATCTATCGGCGCTTGCGCGTGGCGAAACCTCTCAAGGAATCCGGTTTTCTGGCCGCGCCTCTGCCCCCCTGGTGACCAGGAGGCGTCGCTCCGTTGCTTCCCTGCACCAGCAGATGCGCAAACGCCCTTTGAATGTGTTTTTGTTGCTGCTGCGCCTTCGCTAGAGAGGCTGCGCTCCGGCAGGGCGGCAGCGCGCGGTTTTCCTGCGGCTCGCCAAAAGGGCTGCCTCACCGGGAGGCGAGCGGAGCTGCGTGGTGGCAGCGCCGCGTGTGCATTCTGTGCGTCCCCACATCCGCGAAAGCTCGTCAGCGTAGAAAAAGAAACAGAACGCGATCCTTCTGAGCGTCCGCGAAAGCCCGCAGGCGAGCTTTTCACGCACGACCTGCTCCAGCTAGCCGCTGTGTCTGCATCCGCGCCTCCGCTGGCAGAGGCAACCACCCGCGTGCTTTCCCTCCGCTCACGCAAAGCGTCCGCGCAGTACCCAAAGCCGCTTGCAGATGTTGCGCCGCCCTCTGCACGACCTCTGCAGTCCCGATCTGGGCTTGTCGCGCTTTTTTGCAGTTTTCCTGGTTGAATTTCGAGTCGGCTCAACGGGGTACTTGTCGCCTGCGAGCTGTGCGCGTCCTCTGAGCCGCAGCCGCAGCGAGTTCTGCACAGCAGCCTGCGCCCGCCTCGGTCGTCCAAGTACCGCTGCCTGGCGCAGGAGGGGCTGTTGCCACACGTCTTCCCGTCTTCCGCGAGACAGTCAGGCGCCCGGGTAAAACCCACGTCGCCGCGCCCGCGAGGGTCGCCGGCAGAGCGCTGAGTTGCGTCGCGAAGAGAACTCGCCCGCAACGCAGACGCTGCTTTCGCGGCGGTCAAACGCGCGTCCGAAGCTGTGGCGATTTCAGAGGCGGCTAGCGAGCTCTTTGAAGTTTGCTCTGCCGTCGCGGTAGCACAGGCAGAATTCTCATGGCGGCTCCCGCGGGCGTCTGGCGAGTCCGCGCTCTGCAAAGGGACAGGTTCGTGTCCTGCGGAGGCGAGTTGAGAACGAGACGACAGCTCGTCAGCCGTGCTCGCCGACAGCAGGCTTGACTCCGCCGCGCGGCGGGTGTCTGACCGCGCCGACTCTGAGCGCTTTTCGGTGTGTTGTGCGGGCTTCTGCTGTTGCCGCCGTCGTTCCTGTAGAATCCAGTCGGGGGGTTTGAAGAGCGCCTCTGTTTCGCTAGTAAGCAGAATCGTTCGCGTCATGGCATTTGCGTGGGATTCAACCAGGTCAAGGATGCATGCAGGGATATCACGCTGAGGCCGATGGCACGCGAGGACTGTGGAGGCCGCGTGTGCGCCAGTTCGCGCCGCGGCGCTGGCACCTGTTTGTGAACTTCCCCCGAACGGCTGGTGGTCGCCCCTCTTTGAAACGGCATTGGGATTCTGCATGTCTCGCAGGCGGGGCGGCTGCGGGTCTGACTCGCCAGAAGATTTGCTGTGGCGCCTGGCAGACGAGATTTCCGTGAACCCGGTGGCAGGCGGCAGGATAGCGCGGCTGGAGTCTCGCAGCTTGCCAGGAGGGCTGGAGAGAGTTGTTGGGATCTGTGCGGCCTCACGCGAGCTTCGCGATTTGCTGCCTTTCGCAGACGCAAACGGCGGAATCTCAGGCTCCTGAGATGAAGGCAGTTTCCTCCTCAGGGCCTCCAGACTACCGTCAGAAACCGCTGCTGCCGCCGTGGCGAGCAACAGGGACGCCTCTTTATCGTACAGCCGCACGCGCGCTCTGCGGAAACGGGTGTTGATACGTTGCAGAGTTTTGAAGCCTTTCGCAATCTCGTTCTGCGTACCCTCAATTGTTTCCATTTCAAACCATGGTGCGCGTGACAACGGCAGGTGATGCCGGGGCTTCTTGTGTCGATCCACCGAAACGAAAAAGACCCGAAAAGGGCGGATGATGGGCGCATCGTTGGATTTGGCTGGCCTGCCACTTCTCCTGTGTTTCATATCTTCATGCTGCTCCCCGAACAGAAAGGCGTCACCAAACCATTCAGTAAAAATATCATGTTTCCCGCCTTCCACGCCCGCGTGCCTCTCTGCTCCTTCACAAAAGTTTCTCAAACCATTCTCGTGTGGAGCGAGCGAGACCGCGGATAGCACAGAATGAGCTTCGCTACGTCTTCAGGGGTCCAATCTCAGCACGTGGATGTATCAGCAACACGTTGTGCGAAAGCCTCCTTCTGGCTGATTTCCGCGAAAGTCTTTTCAACTGTGGAGGCAGTCTACCGCAGGACAGCACTCGACGTGCAGGTAAGACTCGCGGCGTGTGCGGTACCCTATGTTTGCAGAGTGGAATCCTTCTCGGGTACGAAGAAGCGGTTGAGTGCCTTCTTCCCGTTCCGCAGAAAGCTGGTTGCTCGGAGCGCAGAAGCGGCATGCGTAAATTTTCATTCACTCTACATCGCCGTCAGTCCTACCGGCGTCGTGGACGGCAAACGATTCATACATGTGTAGCCAAATTGCCTCGTGGTGGCACCTCTTCGATCGCCGAAAGACATGCGGCCTGCTCAGAACATGGAGTAATCCTACGCTTGCCCACGGTTTACCTATGGTTCAGTCTTGATCGAAAACCAGCAAGGCTTTCAGGAGGCCGCAGAAAAACGATCGGGCTTCGATGGTAACCCGCAGGTCATCGCAACCCACATTCAAATCTCAGTCCAGTGTCGACGAGCGCGATTTAGAGCTCGAATGCTGCGCACCTCTGAAAACGGTTTCTTCCGGAACAGGCGTTATGGTTTCGTTGACGAAGCTCTGCAGCGTGTGCTTCGCCTTCGAGACCGAGAGGCTAGCAGCATTTACAGTGTGTAGTCACTCGGCAACAAAGAAGGCACAAGCGCAAACCGTGCGCTCGCCCCACGGTCGGGGCTGCTGGACGCTACGTGAGCGGAACGGTAGTGAAATTTCCTGTGGAAGGAACCGACGGCAGGGAACTGCAAACGGAATTCTGGACAAGCCCGTGATCCTGGTCTGAATCGAGCGTCTGGAAGTTCGTTGAACTCAAGCGTGGGAGAATATCTCGAGAACTCTTGAAACAGCGGGGCTGCCGTTTGACTCACAGCAGTCATGCTCCCCTATCCGCTTGTATCGCCTCTCGCTGGACACTCCGATCGGACAATTTCCGAACGTCCCATCGCAGAGTCTCTCACCGTTCCCACCCCAAAATCTGCATCCTGTACATCTTCGCCTCTCGTAGAAGGCAGCGTTCATGGGAGCGCCGAGGGACGCCCAGTATAACTGTGCTTCCTCTGCAACGCCGGTCGCTTACCGGTTTTTCAGTTGTTTCTGTGTATCTGCGGAGAGCCGGCAAAATGAGTCGCAGCATCGTTCAAGTCTTTGAAGAGTATCAGAAGGCGCGCGTACAGTTCGTTCAAACTGTCGCTGATCTGTCTTCACGTCCTCAAAACATTGAGACTCTCCACAGTGCAGGTAACAGTCGCTGTCACAATTCGTACTGTGACATGTGCAACGCTGCTCACTGGCTATATCAAACGAGGGCAAAACGTCTACGCTATTACTTGCCCCGTCTTGATGCCACCACGTGTGCTGTGTTTCAGGTGTTGCCAGGTGTGATTTCCCATCAGTCTGGAAGCCGTGCCCGGGTTAATCACATTCCGGCACTTCCTGTGAATGCATTCCTTTTTCTCTGAACGCCAGTGCATGCGTCTTCGCGTCCTGCGGTGTGTATGTTTGTCGCCAGGGGTTATGTCGTTGCTTAGGCCCTTGCTGTTGGACAATGTGCCGAGCATCCAGCAGACGGCAGCGCTCGCTTTGGGTCGGCTTGCAAGCCATAGCGAGGAACTAGCAGAGGCAGTGGTTACTCAAGAAATACTGCCTCACCTGGCTCACTCCGTTGCCCATCAAAACGTGAGGCTTGATGTGCAGCTGTTTGACGCACATCAAAAGCTTCAGGACTGTCGTCAGCTTGTCCTGCTGATCCAGGAGGAGTCAGCATCGATAGCAAGCGTCCTCAGTTCACTCTGTCGACGCCTTTGGCTTTGAGTTGCGACACCGTGCCTCTGTTGCTACTCCGTCGATGGAAAGCCCTGAGGTCCCTGACACTTCAAATCGGTTCGTGAAGGCGCTCCAGCACAACGAATTCCATCCGCCGCAAACTTCATGACGTCGCATGCGCCCGTTCCGCTCGCACCTCAACGCCGCGCAGGCAACGTCGACTATTTAAGGAGTGTTTCTTGTGTCGTTTCGCAGAGGTTCTATAAGCGCTCTGCAGCGTTTGTCATCCGAGCAGTGTCGAAGCACTCCGCTGAACTGGCGCAGGTATGAAGTCCTAGGAGTTGTGAGACAGGCGGCCTGCCATCATCGTTTTCTGCCATTGGTGAGGCAGTGGCTGCCGCCGCTGCATCGGCGGAGGTCAATCCTAGAAGGCGTGCGAGTCGAGGGGATGAGAAGGAGATCTCAGATCCTTGTTGCGTCGCCCTGAGGACTGCTATCGACGCTCGCCGACTCGAGATTAACTTTCAAGGGTTGAACGGATAAGTGGCTACCACTCGATATGCTGTCTTTCCTCCTGCTGGGGGGCAGGAGCTACCGAAAACCCTCTTTATTTCCATAGTCGCGGGCCTTTTTCACATTCTCAATCGATGTTGAGAGGCGCGTGGCGAGCGGCCGCCAGCCGCAGGCCTTGAGAGTTCGACTAGATCACGGCTGCTGTGTATCCTAGCTACCATCTGAGGCGTGAAGCATGTTGCTTACATTTAGGCTGTCGTAGACAGCGGCGCTCTGGAGGCCCTCACGACTTGCCTGGAGGAGTTTGATCCGCAAGTCAAAGAATCTGCGGCATGGGCAATCGGTGAGGCGCTTGCCAAAGACGAGAGGGAGGCACAGACGGGATGGCGCCAGAGGCCTCCCTAGAAGCGAGCGACTTCGTCCTTTACAACTCTTTGAAGCATGCATTCGCAACTCGCCACCGGGTGGGTGCTTCCATATTCGCAGAAACCTGCCTCAATAGAAGTGCCAGGTGACAGGCAGTCCTGTGCAGATTCACTCACCCGGTACATGTGCGCACGTTTTCGCGAAAGTGTGTCTGCTCATGAAGGAGTGGATGTGCTAAACCAAAGGACAATTATCTGCCCACACGCGATTTCAAGGTCCCCCCCCTCACCCTCCCCCTCCGGCGTGGCTCTTTGAACGCAGACTTCCGCGGGCAATCCGAAAGCCCGAAGTCTGCTGCTGCATGAGTCTCTCTTTTTTTGCCTCAGGATACATTGCGCGGCACTCCGAGGCTCTCGCGCAAGCTGTCGTCGACTCGGGCGCAGTGCCCCTTCTCGTGCTTTGCTTCCAAGAGCCGGAGCTCCCCCTCAAGAGGATTGCTGCGTCTGCTCTCAGCGACATCGCCAAACACTCCCCTGAGCTGGCGCAAGTAAGCTCCAGGGTGGAGGACAAAACCACAACGAACACAGAAAAAACCTCGCACTCTCCCGGCACCGCCGGATGATGAAGCTTCGCGCGTATTAATTGCTCACGCTGCATGCGCCGCCCAGGCCCTCTACGATCGACACACACGAGATACCCGACAGCTGCGCGGACCTTAGCAGGTGCCCAGCTGCTTACGAGTTGCAGTGTTCTGGGCTAGCAGACCCTCGCAAGGATACACATAAGTAACCCGCCAAGCGCTGGCACACCTGATGAAAAATTAGGTCCATTCCGGGGGGTAGCGATGCCTAGACATGGGCGTCCATCCAGCTCCTCTCGTCGGCTCCATTCGCGTTTGAGTGGCGATCTCCCGCGTTTGCCGTTCTCAACACGCGCAGACGCTGGTAGTCTGGACCCTTTGCTGAAGACTACCGTTGTGCACTCTCTGGTTGTGCGTCGATAAGGCCATTTGCGATATCGGCGCCGTGCCCCTCCTGGCGAAGGAGATCGCGCACACAGACGCCGCCCTGAAGCGCCAGGTCAGCTTACACGCAAACGCCGCGCGTCTATCATCTTCGCTAGGTCTACGCTCTCCCGCTCTTTGGTGGCTAACCTCATCCCAGGTGACTCTGTTTCGTGCTGCAAGGAGGAATGAACATGCTTCTGCGCGAGGCAGCGCGCAGATCCGCGCAGACCGCCTCTGGAACGCCTCGCACGCCTGGCGAACGAAAACAGCATCGGCAGCTCCTCTGGCGTCGCTCCTAGCGATTCTTCGAAGCTTCTCTTTGAGCACATGCACCATCTAGGCAAGAGCTGCTGCTGTGCGCTGTCCTGTGGTGAATCCAGGTGTGCGCGTGTCTCGGGAAACTCGCGACGCACTCTGTGGATCTCGCGGAGGTAGGCACTCCAACAGGAAGCAAGAGGGCATATATATAAAACAGGGCTACCGTCGATCTCTCGCGAAGCGGCACCGTGCGACCGCTTTACTAGGCAGACACCGCACGCGCAATGAGCTCAGTTGGTGGTAACAGAGCTGGTAGAAAATGAATTTCCATCGTGACGAAAGAAGTTGTTCAGGAGTATACATGGGTAGTCTTCCACTTCACGAGGGACACGCTCGAGCCGAACGCGGTTTCCGAGATTCTTATTTTGGAAAGGATGTTTTCTTTCCAGCCCCTACCCTTCAAGTTTCGCTAGGCCCCGCCGTCGCGCTGCGTTTGCGTGTGTGCGATCAGATCGTTGTCGAGGCAGAAATTTTCCCTAAGATCCTGCACTGTCTCAAAGACCCCGATGAGGTCGTCAGGTGAGATCTGCTGCTCTTGTGTGAGGATCCGAGCGGTTCTTTTGAAGCACGTCTTTTCAGCGTGTTTTGGCAAGGGCCAAGCCCCGACTCTCTGGTCTTTTTAGGCCAATAATATTTAGAGAGTAGTCTAACGTCCTACAGGGGTGCTCAGATGAAAGGAGAGTCCAGAGGCTTGAGATCGCAGCCCACGTCACACACTTTGAAATCCTACTCTAAACAGCGCCTTTACGGAGCTAAAGTCATGGCCAAGAGGCAGGCTGTTCAACGTCCTGTGTTCGCCGGGAGCTGAACAGGCAGATGTGGGACAGCCAGCAGTTTCGCGCGCCAGCCGGATGTACGTAAGTGACATGCGAAAGCGCAGGAGGAGGGACCGGTTTTCGTCGGAGGTCATGCACAGCAGTGAACAGCAATGTGTGCGTTCCTGTCCTCGTTGCCGCCACAGGAAAAACGCCGCGACCTGCATCCGAGAGATCGTCAGGCACACGCAGGATCTCGCGAAGTTCGTCGTGAACGCAGGTGTGCCACGTGGGTTTTCGCGGGGATTCCCCTCGGTCATTTGTGGCAGCGCAGTTACAACCATGTCTTATCCATACGTTCCACACGGCTGTCGTGCTGGAATGAGACAGGAGATATCGGGTTTTCCAGGAGCAAACAAATGCATCTGGCAGCACACACTCCCTGACTCAACACGCCTTCAGCGGCAGGCTTTACACAGGCGCTGACATCGCCGTGGGGAACTGCGTCAAACCGCTGCGGTGCTTTGAGCGTTCAATACTGAAGATTTCCGCACTCTCGCCTCTCGCTGGCAACCAAGCTATAATCCCCCTCGCCATGCGCCGGAGTAGGCACCTTCGCCTCACTACTGCGTGGGAGAGGCAGCAGGATGTTGTGTTGGGTGGGGCAGCCATGTCGACGGCAGCTGTGAACGACAGCTTGCTCGAGAGAATTTCTCTCGGATCCAAAAGGAAGAAGTGGAGTGGGCTTGCCCCGGTGTTTGACGGAGTTGTCAGGAGGCGTTGCGGCGCTTGTTGACAATATCACGAATGCTCACGGGAACAACCGGTAAGCTGAGTCGATTGCGAGATACAGCCGCGCACTGCGGCGGGCATCGGTGACCAGCAGCAGGCCAGCGTCAGAGGCGCACCACAACATTCGCCACCGTGGGGTGGATGCAGCGCCTCAGCAAAAGTGGAAAGTCTCCACTCGCGCCTGCGATGAATGCTACTGCCTCTGCTCCCTTCCTCCCCCCCTGCCCTCCCCCCTCTGCGCGTGGTCGCCAGGCTGCCGGGCATCATGGCTTTGGGTTATATCGCGGCGTTCTCGGAGACGCTCGCACTCGCCATCATTGTCTCCAAGGGGATTCCGCCGCTCAAGCACGCGCTGGTGGAGGAATCGGAGGATCACCTCAAAGCCGCAGCAGCCTGGTGAGGCCCTCTGCAAGGCGCACGCGGCGAGTGCCGATAAACGGGGAGCACTGGCGTAGTGAATCCGTGCTTATTTGCGCTGTGGGAAGAGCAGTGGGGAGAGTTTGATGGATTTTGATGCTGCAGGACACATGTCAGTGAGGCTTGGGTTTCAACCCTGGCAAGCATTTCGAATGACAGAGCCATATTTAACACATGTGTGTGACGGAGGCTCCGTCGCAACACCAGAGAGCGTGTGGATGCGTCGGACCGCTGGTTTAAATCTTGCAGGTCTTTGTTTACTGGATTCAAGTTCTCTTGTGCCTTTCATGACCATCATGACCGATACCAGAGCTGCCCACAAACCGGCATGAAGCCAGAAAAGAGTCATAGAAGTGCTACCCTGTGCGGCATGGACTCAACTCTGAACGTAGATCGGGCAGACGCAGGGGTGACCCGCGCGGGAGTCATTCATCACCGAGTGTCCCTCTAGATCCCCCCTCGGCGCTTGCACTAAAAACCGAATTCCCTACCTCTCCGCGCGATCGCTGAACTCGCACATCGCCTGGAACCTAACTTTCTGCTTGTAGGACTTTGGGTCAAGTCGGGCGCCATACTCCTGACCACGCCATGGCCGTCGCGGAGGCGGACGTTCTTCGCAAGTGAGTTCCGTTTCATGGCTTCAGCTTCGTGCGACGGCAGTGCAGTTGATGTCTACTGCGACAGAGCGGCGCACGACTGGAACACACCCTTTTGTGCTGGTTGCTGCCTCGCTGAGGCTCGGCTGCTGTTCATCGGAAGCGCGTCGACGGCAGGCCGTAGCTGCCCGTCCACTAAAGGTTCCGAGGCGACAGCAGCCCCCTAAGACAATAGTGGGAACTGTTCGGCAGCGTTGGTTGGAGGGGGTCGCAGACGCCTCGCCGTTTGAGAAAGTGGCGTTCACACGGGGGCTCGAGAAAGGGAGTAACGACAGGCAGTGTCAATGACCCTGGCTGCGCGCATCATGCGAGAATTGCCGCGACAACAGAACATGCAAGGAGGAGCTCCACACGCTTTAATTTCTGACGGATGCGTCGCTGAGACGGCTGAAGGCGAGGCCGGCGGTGTCTGGATTGGGTAGGAGTTTCCAGCGAGTGTGCGTGCGAGTGTGACAGACAGGAGCGCCGGAAGGCCTGCCCCTACCCGCCAACCCCCGTGGAAGGCTTGAAGCCTCCTCACTGTGCGCCCATTTCTAAACTTTATCTCCGTGAGCCCTGCAGGCTCCTCCAGATACACTTGGACGCGAAGGCTAGTGACGACCTCCAAACGAAGACGAAGAGAGCTCTCAAGGTGGGCGCCCGCTCTCTCAGCGCGCGCAGGTAGTAGCTCTTTTGATTTCCATGAACGGAGTTACATATTAGATTATCTTCGCTCTAATGGTATTTAGTAAGTTAACATTGAAACGTATCCAGTGTAAAGTTTGAACGTAATCCAGCTGCCTGGAGGTTTGTTACATTCCGTACAGTTGTAGGTAAAAGGCATGTTAGAGACTTAGACTAGCGTTGGATTCCTACCGGTACTAAAATTTTCAACTAATTAGGTACCTATATGGCTAGCCATACAACTACAAGAACTGTAGATCTATGGGCTGCTCTTAGTTTTATCCTATTGTGTACTCTGTCGTATCAACATTCGGGTATTCAAAGCTCGAATTTCAGATAAAAGAGCTAGGTTAATGAGAGAGGACATAAACACTAACAAACCACCGGTTTTGGATGCCCAAAACCATAACTTCGTAATCTCAATGGTTTGCGATAGAACCACAACACAGTGATCTTTACACAGTTCAACCCTGTATTATAAATTCCAATCAGATAACAACTGAAGCTAGACTCCACGTTACACTTACTAAAATGGTGTGCCGCTTCGCGTTTCTGGCGGCCGTTGTTTTGAAGTACAGTGGACAGAAATTCCCATCAGTCAGGCCTGGAAACATGTTTGGCCGGGGTCATGATGAGTCCTGCGTGGCGGACAGAATCGGTGCCCCTCCTTGAGCCTCGACAGATGACTGTGTTGAAATCTGTTCCTGGATGCGAACGAGCTCCCTTCTGGCGCACCACTGTAAAACACCCCTCCTTCGCCCCAGGGATTCGTTTCAAACTTCTGGAACGCCACGTAAGATGCGCGGAGATGTGTGTGGTTATCGACGTGCAGAGTATTCTACAGAAGTGTACGCACCTAGCCGCCCTAGAGCCCCTCCTTCAAGAAGCCCCGGCACCTATCCTAAAGTGAGTTTTCTGGCAGAGATTCGCCGACGGATTATGGGCCGGAGACATCCATGGAAACTCCCCGGCGCACGCAACTCGCACCCGCGTAGTCTTCCACACCTTGTTAGAAGCGACCGCCAAACAACCGGCAGGGCTTCTGATCGCCGCCGTCGCCGTGCGCTTGTGGTGTAAGTGTTCTCTGCTCCCCAACCGCGGTCCGGTCGTGTCTGCACTTGTCTGTTTGGACGGTCGCGGGTCGCTCCCGTTGCAGGTGCTGCACTTGACTCCAGCGCCGCCCCATTCATGCAGCTGTGTGTCCAAAGGAAGCAGTTTTCTTCCGCTTCTCGAGAAACCCTAGCCGATACGCTTCTCATGGCCGCACTGGGGTAAAGACGAAACGCCGCGCCAGGAGGCGGGATCCAGTTTGCGGCGCGTGGGCGGCTCTGCGTCTGCATGCAGATACGTTGTGCAGCAGTTCGCGAAAGTCTTGCCTAACGACGCCCAGGGGCGGCGCTCGTTTGTCCAGTCCGGAGGCCTCGAGCAACTCCTGGTAACGCGCCACCTCACCTGGCTAAAGAAGTGGCTGGTCCACGGCACCGCTTTGCGGAACCGGGAGGATGGTTCACAAAAACTGGAAACCATGCAAAATGTGTGCATAGCAAGAGTCAGACACGAGTCAATCTAACAAGTTTTGGATACAGTCTAGCGCAACAGCTTCGCAAAATGATACGCATGCAGCGGTCCGACCATACAGAGAAGACGACGCTGCTCTCTCGCCTCAGCGTCACGAAACTGCGTGGCGGCCTTTAGAGGCAATAAGGTGCTTCTTCTTGCCCGCTCAGGTCGAAAGGAGGGGGGTTGTGGAGGCGATGCGTTTGGGTGCGACACGCACAGTCCGGTACTGCCACCGCTGCTGGGGGACATGATTTGCCCTTCAGCGTGTGTCTATGCAGCGGATTCGGAGCTCTGAAGCTGGGAGCAGCGTGGCAGACTTCGTAGAAGAGATCACAGAGCTGTACCCCCCTGAGATCGTCAACTACTATTCGCCAGGCTACTCAGGTGAGCTGGCCGCATTCAGAGAGAATCGTGAAGAGACAGGCGAGTCTCTCTATTTTTTGAATCGCGTTCTGTCCCGCTTAGGGGGGTGTTTTCTTCGCCAAGGGGCCCGATATCTGAGGCACGTAAAGGATTTTTTTCTTCTGTCATCGTAGCATGAAGTTGGAAGTTACCAGATAGATGCGTCTGCCTCGTTCTCTACTATTGCCAGTGATATTCGGGTAGTTCGAACGGGCAGCCTTTTAGAAAAACCATGAGGCGGAGCAAAGCCTGTCTGCCAAATCCTTAACTCCGTCCTCCACAGACGCTAGCGTGTGGTCTCATGCGTGCATGCTTCTTGGGAGGCAGCGCGTCGTTCTGCGAGGCATAGTGAAATAACACCGGTGTGCACAGAAGTGACCTCGAAACAGTACATCGCATTTTCTCTAAAGCTCCCTTGCGCCCGTGTCTGCAGCAATGCTGCTCCAGAAACTGGACGAAAGTATCGCAGCTCCTGCAGCCGTCTCGTAAAGTTCACGGGTCCCCAGGTCTCTGTGGCACGAGGACTTGACCCCGAGAAATGTGGACGTGAATGAAGACAGCGTACGGTGGGGCATGCATGTATTATTAAATCGGTTGAGCTGAGCCATAAGAGGCATCCCGGTTGCGCTTCCCAGAAACATCTTGGAAACTATTTGGTCTTCTCGGCATGAATGAGTGCTGCGACGTCGAGCCAACGTTGTCTGGCTGCACCAGGCAGCCAGACAACGTTGGCTGCTGCTCTTCAAAGCCGTGCGCGCGTCTGCGCTGGCATACTATTCCCGTAGTTTTGCGTGTTCACCTGTGCCCCCGATGTCGCCACGCTCGGCGCAGTGAGCTGTCTGGCTGTGGGGGGTCTCCAAACTATCTCGGGGAGAAAAGCGTGCTTATGTAAGTCGGATCTTCTTGAGCTGAGGTGGCAGCAGCCCTTCCACTAGCTGAGCTCGTCTTCAGGGTGCAGGCCTGGCCGTTACGGTACATGCAGCAACACCTGGAACAGGCACCGTTCAAGCCGACCCTGAGTCAATTGATGAAGCTTGCGCTGTATCATCCGTTTCCAACGCCGGCGTCGACGAAGCAGCCCGCTGCAGTTTCCGGGTCTCACAGGAAACGCTATCAGTTTGCTTGATGACTAGGGAGGAGTTTTAAAAGTGGCCCACTAGCAAGTCTTCCATTCACTACATGTCAGTTAGCTTTCTGAGATCCCTTATCTAAGCGAGGCACTGTCGCGTGGTAGCCGCACGGAGTGAGCATCGCAGCAGAGCAGGTAGGAGGCCTGATCTGCTGCACTCCTCGGCGCGCACACATACATACACACATACACCCGCCTGTGGACGAAGGCAGACAGTTTCTCAACGCTCTCCGCGGGGTCTTTGATGGACTGGTTTCGTCATAACGTGCGCCTGAGAAAAATGCACCCCCTATGGAGCTGTTACATGTGCATAACCGCCAGTACTCCGGCAGACGCGAAGTGGACTCGCGTCCATCCTAGCTCGACCTAAAGTACGCTTCGAGAACAGAAGCGTCCAGCACTATGTCAGAACTTGTTCACATGATTCGCAAAACACATAGGGGGGAAAACGCCTGAAAGCTGCGCAGGCACTGGCAAGCTGCGAGACACGTTCTGCAGATTTGCTGGCGCTCATATCTGGCACACAGGGCTACGGCTGTGCGAGCCGACAACGCACGTCCTCAGCGTTCGCTTTTATCTGCTTGCATATTTCCACTCTGTGATTGTCGAGAAACGCACGCTTTTATTGGCGAGGCACCCCAAGAGGCCATTCTTACCGGAGCTGACACGGTTGTGTCTTGATGCGTGTCGCGCAATATACGGCGAAATTCCTTGTGCGCTTACATACTTGCTTGTGAGGCACATGCAGAGGAGGACCACGACGGAAGTGACTGTTTCGACTTCCCCTGTCGGCGCCTTTCTGAATGTCCGCTTCTGCAAATCGGTTCAGGTTATTTCCATGCTTCAGTGTCTCGGTGTTTGCCTTAGTCAGAGCGCAGATTCTTCTCGATCTTTCACTTTCCATCGTTCTCCTCGTTTCTCTCCCCGAAAGCCGCCATGTTGCGCTCGTGCGCGCGGCTGGCAACAGCGGCTGCCGCGAAACCCGCGGCTCGGGCCGCTGAAGTGCCCGACGTCCTCGTTACTTTCGGCAACCAGTCCGAAAAAATCACTTTCGTCAGCCACCCAGGTGCGTTCATTTCTTCTGCATCTGGTCTGTGGCGGCGCAGGGCGGGGGCGGTCCAGGCCTGCGGCGCAGCAGATGCTTGCGCCGCCGACGCGCGAGTCTGTGCAAGGTTTTTGTAGCCAACAGAGTCGGTCGAGGTGTCTCGCTCGCTTCGTGCCCTCACCCGTGCGCCTCTCTCAAATTAGATCTTTCGTTGGGAGGGGATGAGGTTTCTCGGCGTTGGGGGGCTGCTTTGAGGCTGCACGAAGAAGGAGCCGCCGCCTAGCCGACGAAAAAAGCGTCTTTGCTGCATGTGTCCGCCGGCTCGGCCCTCCTCAACCAGTCTTTTTTTTAAAATACTACTGGGAGCCGCTGTGAGGAGCCCGTGACGCTCAAAGAGACGCGCGTGTCATCGCTCGTCGGTGTTGTGACCAGGTGTCATGGCCGTGTCCAAGCTCCTCGAAATGGACTACCTGACTGAGCACCGGGCGATTCTCACTCAGGAGAACGTGGACGCCATGCGCGAGTATGACGAAGAGCTCGCAAACGTGAGAACTACGCTCCGGCGTGCCGTGGAGCGGCTGTTGGAGGCCGCAGCAGCTTCCGCGCAGAGGAACAGATTCAGGAGCCTGCCGCGTAGTATCTAATGTATTACGCCTCGATCTCGCCTCGCGGGCCGCGCAGCGAATGGCTTGTTGTATTACGTGAAAAAACCCCGCTCGCGCGTGGAGTTGTGTGTGCTGTTTGGTGGTGCAGAAGGCACAAATCGCTGTGGACAACAACATTCCGGTCAACTTCCAGAACCTGGATTTCTTCGATCGCCCGGAGTTCGTTGAGATGCACAAGAAAGAGGAGGCCCTCCTGAAGAGGGCTCGCGAAGACGTCCTCGCTGCTCCCCGCGGCCAGTACGAAGTCCCCAGCTACGTAGCCAACTACTCGCCCATTGAGGTATGCTCCAGGCTCGCCGCGCGCGGGTGATTTTTGCGCCGCCGCTGCTCAGAAGTGTTTTTGTGCGCTGGCGGCGAACAGCGCAATCGGTCTGCATTTTCTGCTGAGGAGGAATGCTCAGGGGCGCGTTCAACGCGTCTCGAACCGGCGGCGCTCGCTGCTTCCAGTCTGAACCTTATTTGAGAGTCCGCGGCACAACTGCAATGCGGAGGAGGCCTTTTGATGATGCCTCTTTCGTTCTATTCGTGTGCGAAACGGAGGTGTGCCTCGTACGCGTTTTCGTCAGGTCGAGTCTTTTGCTTTCCCGGCGTGCGCTGAGTACATGGCAACACATGTGGAGCAGGAGGTTTGAGGATTGCAGCGCTTCTGTGAGCACTGCGTGGTCTGCCTCCTCAGTGATTCGTTTACTCCACCGTTCCTTGTGTAAAGAAACGCACCGCACAGTTGCAATGCGGGCGAGGTCGCTTCACCATGCCTTTCCCGTTCTATTCTTGTGCTACATTAAGGCTGCATGCCTAGGGTGCATCTTCGTCGCGCCGAGCTGCGTTTCTAAAACGTCTCACATGCGACTCGCACGCTTGGCAACATCTTTGGGTAGAACTGCCTGTTTCGTCCTTCGAGTGCAGTTGGCAGTGAGCAATCGGCGCTCGGGTTCACGGGGGACTGATTGACTTTCCATCCGGAGGCTGTTGACGTGATCACGTTGTTCTATCGTAAGGAGGAGCTTTGCGTTATTTTACCGTTTGTGTTTTGTCACATTGCACTAGCCGGCTGTGCTCTTATCAGGCTCAGTCCTCACGAGTACTGTGCGAAGCAGATTTGTCTCTCCGGGGGACTGTGGCGTGTATGTTTTTTGGAAATCCCGCCATGGGAGGAGAGAGGAGCGGGGGCGTCTTTTTTGTGTAAAGTGCGGTGTCTCAAGTTTCGACGCCTCGACGCAAGTCCACCGAGTCCTGTCAAGCGGACGAAATTTGAGCTTGGAGAACCGTTCATGAGTATGTGCGCTGCGCCGTGTGCGTGGTAGTATCTGCGTGGGGGAAGACGGGCGCTGGACTCGTTCCAGTGCGACAGCAGGTGTGGCAGCTGTCGTTTTGTGCTGATTTGAGGCATTTCGTTGCTTTTTTTTCTGTGTTTTCGCAGATTCCGCGCAAGTGGCGCACCGATCTCGAGCTGACAGAGGAGATGGTGAAGGTTGACCCGGCGCTGCGCGTCCAGGCCGAGCTGCGTGACCTCATCACGGACTACCTCGTCAACGGCAAGAAGACCCCGGCAGCGCTGAGTGGTCAGAGCAAGAAGCAGATTGCTTGAAAGTCTCTCCTCCCAGTAGTCACGTGCCAGGGTGCATGTGTTCAAGTGACTAACACCTCACAGCACTCGACGACAGCCCTGCTGGAGCTCGTTTGTGGGCAGATTCTAAGTCGGGCTATACAATTTTCAGTGGCGCGACCAGCAAGCATCCATGCCTGTTTTCTACCAGTGTGAGATGACTTCAGTCAGTGCACATCATCAGTTGGGCTTCTAATTTATGTCATCGTCGGAGCTAAAAAGCCGCCCTGCGACTCAAAAAAGAGCCGGTAGAACCGAAGCTGCCGTGTCGGTTTCGAGACCGTCCTTTTGGACCGCAGACGCACATACTAGGGTAGCGCCGAAGCTGTGCAGAACGTACCCGATGTGCAACCGACTAATTTCTGACGTGTGCCTTCGAGGAGTGCCGCGTAGCTCTACACCCCAACACGCCAGGTTCGCAACGGCGATCCGCGCGCGAATGATGCCTCTAGTTTCAGTTACACGTATGCAGCGTCACGTGTAACGGCGAACTGGCGCGACGTACCGGACGTGCTGCAACAGGCAGGTGTCTTTGGTCAGACAGGCGACACTATTGTTAACAGCAACACTTACTCAGGTATGCATGACAATTGTGCGACGGAACGTGTGATTCTGGCGGTCCTTGGCGCTTCCTCAAAACTTTCCTTCTTGCCAGCGCGAGGCCAAATCCGGTTTTGTCAGCGGGGTCTCCGTTATTGAGGACGATGACCTAGCGGACGGCTCCCACTGAACTGCCACCCTGTGGAACCCAGTCAAGATGAAGGAAGCAGAACGTGTTTCCTCCTGTCGAGCTGGGGCAGCGGTGTGTTGTGCGGCGCAATATGTTTTAAAAGAAGTGTTCATGTCATGTCGTCTTTGTCCAGCTGGATGGCAGTGTGCGTCCTTCATCCCTTGGGTGCTTCTACTCCCGCGGAACTAGGCCCCCCGGCGGTCTAGTTGCATGCGGGCATGCGGGGCGATGAAACGCGGAAGCAGCCCCCCCGTCGTCTTCGCTGTTGGCGATCCCCCCTCTTCTCACATCCTGTCACGCTTCGCCCAGACCCCACGCAAACACGCGTACGACAGTTGTCGATGCATCTTGTGACAGTTTCGTTATTCCGGCAGTTTTGGCATCGGCGGACGACGCGGTGCGACGCAGCACATGCATCTGAACCTTCTTTTTTGGAGACCCCTCGTCCCCCACCAGCTCACAAGAGGGGGGGCCCCCCCACCTCCCCCCCCGCCAAGTCACGTCAGATTTTTTTTCTCCGGCGGTTTTCTTCAAGTTGTCAGACCCTCCACGGCTGACACAAGCCGATGGCGGGAGCAGTTGACTCAGGTGAGACGTGCTGCCTTTTTTCCCCATCCACGTTTTCGTGGATCGCCCGGCAAACCGTCCGTTTGTGTTCGCACATTCCGAAGAGCGTGGCCGAGGCAAAAGCTGCAGAGCAGCTGTCACCTTGCCTCGTTCCTATCGTGTGCAATATGGCGGGCTTCGGTTCTGTCTCGAATTAAAAGCGTGAGGCGTCTTCTGTCACCTCGCCCGCGCTGTCGGATCGAGTCAACATCTCTTTGCGTCGGCTGCCGTTCCGTGAAAGGGGAAACGGGAGCGTATCCACGCGGTCGCTGTGTTGAACGGGGTTTCTCGTGTCGATCTCTGGCTGCTCCGCTACCGAAATTTATAGCGCAGATAGCCATTTCTCGTCACGACGGTTTTGGACGGAAACCGAAATTCTGTACGTACTGAAGGAGTGCACATTTCCTATACGGCGTCGGCTTCCATTCAGGTGCCTGCGTCGCTTCCATGGTGTGCCAGATCGAGCCTCGTGCGTAGTCACCAGAACTGCTGTTCCTCCCAGGTTGTCCTAGGGCTTCCAGAGGCGTGGCAACTGTGGGTGCCTGTCACATATAACACCTATGCAACCCCGCCGGGGTGACCTCCGAATTCCCATTATCGTGGTCCCTAGTATTGTTAGTACAGGGCTTTGTGTCCAGTGTCGTCCCAATTAACGCTACACACTTTGCTCCCCTGCTGGTTGCGTCTTTCCAAAGGGGCCTGCAGGTGTGGTAGAGCGGTGGGGGTCTCTATTTCAGACTTTTCAGCTGTCCGCACATTCTCATTGCGACGGACGGTCCACAACGATACCTCTGTCGTTCCATGGTGTGCGATACTAGGCGCACGCGCCATCCCGCTGCATAGAGGCTGAGCTCGTGGGCGGTCGTACGCCGCTCCCCAACGTGTTCAGTTGTAGATGTAGGTTTCCACTCGGCAATGTATTGTACCTGACGCAGTGAATGTGTACTTGGCTGGGCCCCTCATGTGAAGAATTTTTTCGTCTGTATTTTTGTATACAGGTTATTGCAGGCGTTAATCCGTCGTCTATCGATGAGGGCAACTCACGAAGTCGCCTACGGGAAGCTGGTCACCCCGTAGCCGCCCTACAAGAGCATGGCAACGGATTCTCGCAACATTTCACCGATGTCGAACGCGCGGCGGTAGCGAAACGTCCTGTGGCGCCCGGCGGGTAGAGCCCTGCCGGCCTGCAGACCTGCAAGTGTCATGTTTTTGTGGGAGACAACCAGACGAGCTCATCAGGAGCAACGCGAGACAAGCCTAAAATGTAAATGAGTCTATACAAGTCCGCCACCTGGTAGAATCACGGCTGTAGCCCTCTGTTCAGCAGTGACAAGCTCAACCGAATATACCTAGCTCCGTGAGATCCATACTGTGAGGATGCTTCTGGGGCACAGTTACACGAGCGCATCCCGGGGCGGCATGCGGCAGCCCTCTGCAGCGAAGATTTGCCCAGGAAGTGTGCGGACGACCGATAGACGTGAGTGCGCTGTAGAAACCTGTTCGGCCAATCGTGGCAGCCAACTGACATTTCAGTGGGCTGTGCTGGGGCATAAGCCCGTCAGAATAAGTGCTGCTTTAATTCTGGTCCAGAGATAGGACGTTTTACTGAGCAACACCAGGAGCGCAGCGTCTAGCTCTTACTGCTGCTGTCGTGTAGTACGCGTAGTTCATCGGGCCTGAAGTTCACTGTGTCGGCGCGCTGGACGGCAACAGTATTTCTGTGTAACTGGATCGTCAACGGCATGCTGTGGGGGGAGGTGGCGGCTCTGTGGACAGCGCATGGCTCGAACCTTCGCTTCACAACTGGGGCGTCAGGCTTCTGCCGGATCTTTGCAAACAGTGCGGCTGCGAGAGACAAGCGCGATTTGAGTTTCCACAAATGAAGCGAACGTCCAACATCCAATGAGCCTTCAACTGGCGTGCAACCTGGACAGGGGGTTCTGGTGGTTCTTCCAAAAACAATGAAGTGCGGGCACTTTTCTTGAGGACGCACATCAGCTGGCGCCGCGGCCGCTAGGTCGGTTTCTTCACTTCCGTAGCTGGCGCGGGACGGGCTTCGTGTACGCTTTGAAGCGCGGTTGTCGCTTTACACGCGACAGAGGCGTGTGCAGAGAATGCGAGTGAAACATGGAGCTCGTAAACAGCTTTCCTCACGTGCCTAGCAGGCCGCCGGGAGAGCGTGGCTCTGAGGCTGATCAGGAAGGACCTAGTGCGGCTGAGGTGGACGCCAACGTCCAGCGGGCGATTCACTTGTCTTCGCTGGCAAGAACCCTGCCCAGTCCTGTGCGGGAGGGTCGGACTGCACAAGATGTGGCGGACGAAAACGAGGAAATTTCGAAGCTCATTGCCCAACTCAGGCGGGCTCAGCAGACGACCGCGGACCTTATCGCGCGGGTGAAGGAACATGGGACTGGGAGAACCCGTCCAGTCTATACGAGAAATTTCTGCCCGTCTGATGAAGGACTGGCCAGTATTCAGAAAATGATACAGGCAAACGAACGTGAGGAGGCGCAGTTGGAAAAAACCCTGAAGCAAATCAGCGATCCCCGCTATATGGCACAGCTGACGACGCAACTGCAGAAACTGGACAGCGCCATTACACGGCTCACTCGAGAGAACCGGCGGAAAGAGGGCAAGAACAAAAGGGTTGGGCAAGTCCTGGAGGGCGAGGAAAAAGGCGCCGAATCCTTCGCTACGCGACTGCACAGAGAGCTTGACCACCTTTCTCATGAGGTATCCAGCAAAAGCTGAAACACCTGTAGCACAGGAACGAACCAACGCACAGCCAGAGTTCAGGTTTTCATGCGGAAGTGGCCTGACTCCCTCGCATTCCGGGCATCCCACACTTACGCTGTTAGCGCATAACTGACTGCGACTCCTTTTCTATTGCTCCTCTTACGCAAGGCCTTGAACATTCAGTGAGGGCAGAACTGGCGTGATTCATCCTGGTCCGTCCAACCCCTTCGCGCGTCAGCCTCCCTTGGTTGAATCGGGTGCAGCGCCTGCGGCATCCCTTCCTCTTTCGTAGATGAAGAGACGTGCTGGGAGTCTTCGGCAACACAGTTAAGGCTGCTAGGACTGCCGCACTGCGTAGATAACCGGGCTCGCGCACAAGGCAGGCCCACTAACATGTGATTTTCCATTATACGTGGTGCCTACCACAGCGACGTGGAAGGTTGACGTGGAGGAGTCACCCGCGAGGTGGGAGGTCTCTTTCTTGTGTGCGCTCGATCTTACCGCACAGGGTGGCTAATCTACCATATACGATATAAGTCGCTTGTGGAATAGCACTTACGAGATACAGACAACAAAGTTCTTTTTGAGGGTCATGAAAAGCACAAGAGAACTTGGATCCGGTAAACACTTCGCTGGACAATCTATGGTCTTCGGTATGGGTTACATATATAGAATCTACCGTACGATTTTATAATGGTACTAGAAAATAGGAGATCGCGTTAGTTCTTGGGAGAACGCGTTTCTTATTTGCAACGGACTTAGAAGGGAATACGATCCTTGCCCCACGAGTATCGTTATACTTTTGTGGCGCGGCTCATGTTCCGTTCATTTCTAAGATTGCCATCCAGAGCGGGAAGAACAGCCAGCTGGAGGCGGCCATTCAGAAGAGTGACGGGCAGCTCAAAAAAATGAAGCGCAGACAGGAACTCTTGAAGGAGAAGTATGAGGAAGTCGTGGCGATGCTGAAGGCGCAGAATATAGATATGAATAGTCTCCAACCGCTTTCTCGAGGAGGCAGCAGGGCCTTCCACGAGAAGGAAGACGCCATCGCGACGCTGTCTAGAACGGTTCACGGCCTGATGCTAAAACGCCGTAAGATGCAGCGTGCGCACGAGCGGCAGGCGGCGGAGCTACAGAGCCACGTGAAAGCCTTGACACAAAGAATAAGTGCTCTAACGCAACAGCAAGCCGTTCTCAAGATGGAAGCCAACCAGCTCAGCCAGCAAATACACGAGCAGGAAACCCGATTTCCAGGAGATCACAAAGCCGCTGCCTCGCCGCCTCGCGCCTCGTATGCTCACGTGCTGCCGCGAGTGTATTCTTCGCGGTCGGGCGCCAGCGCGAAAGGCTCTGCATCTTCTGCCAAGTACAGAAAAGGCGATGCAATTTCGAGAAGTAAAAGCGTGTCGGAAAACAAAGCAGACACGACAGGCGACCGGACGGTAAGTTCTTTGGAAGTACAGCGTGTGTCGGAGTGCGTGTATGTGCACACGAGACGACCCTGGTGTCTTGTTTACCGATGCATAGGAGATCAGACCCCGTCGCGCTGTGCTACGTGGCTGCCGTTACATCATGTTGAAGTGCCTCTTGTGGGAAATTTGTAGGTGCGCTCTGGGCAAAGCGCTGCTCGGAGTTCTAACGAACCGGCCGCTGGCGGCAATCGCCGCCGGTCGAGCGCAGCGGCTTCCACGAAAAAATCCAAAACGCGTAGCAGAAGGAAGTCCTCGCGGCTAGGAGACTCTGTCTCAAGCTCTGGAGAAATCATATCTCGCGACAACGACGCGGTTGTGGTAGCGGACGCGCCCGATCGAGACTCCGAAACTGTCGAGGGGCTGAAGGCTTCAGTAGGTATGCGTGCAGTTATTTGAGCATGTATGGAAACGGCGCACCGAGTCCAAGCGGCTGTGTGTGGAGCGTACCACAGGCTAGTTACGAGTTCGAGACCTGTATCGCCAGTGGCAAAAAATGCCATCTCTCGGCATGCTTGACGGGACTTCTGCCAGCGGAATAATTACTACGCTCTTGCTCGCGGATGTGTATGCATGTCGAATTTGCACGCGAGCCAACGTCACGCAGGGACATCTGAGGGATGGACAACCGCACAGCTCATGATCCGCTCGCCTTCTGAGGTGGAGATTGCGGAGTTCCCAGCATCGACGACGTGTTAAGGCGCTATCTAGCAGTCTGGCAATCGTGTCACTGTTTCAGCTTCAGAAGACGAAGGACTTCCAGCCGGCTCAGGGGCCTCCGCCGAAGTCCCCCTTTCACCCGAGCAGCAAGGCGCCAAAAATCAAAGTTTTCCTTCTCGCGAGGACGAACCCGACGAGACTCAGAACAGAGGAAACGGCACTCCCGCAACTGATGGAATCGAAGCTGGAACTGCGGCTGACCTTCAATTGCTGGGTACGAATCCTTCAGCACCGCCACCGGAGGTCACCGCGCGCAGACTTTTTCACGATTGCTATGAGGTGGTACCCCCCAAGTAGCAAAAAAGCGGGAAAGGGGGCAACATGACACGCACAGGTAGGATTCTCCAACACATTCTAGGGAAGACTGGGGCGGGATTTCGTTTGCCAGCAGGACCAAATGACTGCCCATCTCTCTCTTTAGTGCGAAAGGGCAAACAAGCCCCACAGTGGGATCTTGAAACAAATCCTGTGGCCTGAAAGTCAATCATAGCAGTTAGCATCCTAGCTGCTACAAGTGTCCTGAGTTTGCATTTGAACTCCTGAGCGCAGCTCGGCAGGCGGTCGAGCAAGCAGAACAGTCTGCCATCTACAAGGCGCAGGAAGTCACGGCAGAGGAACTGCCTGAACAGTTGGCAGTTGCTGGCGTAAGCGGCGCAGGCGAGATGGGTGCCGCTGCCCCTGAGGGAGATTTTGAACCGCGCGGACCTTGACGTGACAGTGGCTCTGGAGCGGAAAATATTTCAGGGGGCCTTCCCGACGTTGCCGAGCAACTTTGCCCCGCGTGGTGTTTCAGAGGGAAGTCAGAGAAGCGCCATTCCACCGCTTACGTTGAAGTGGAGGGTCGGCGCTCGTTGCTCCATGGAGGGACTCAGTTCGCTTCGGAGCGCCTCGCTCTTTTTCCACATAGATACACGCAGGGCAGCATCCCCAATGGAATTTGCACTGCGCTGAAAACATGAGGGACGCATGTAGACTGGGACGAAAGGGAACACAGAAGAAACTGACAGGCCTACCTGAGCGTGCCGCATCCCGACGTCCGCAGGAGCGGTGCTTCGGGAAGGTAGCACAGCTGAGAAGGATATGGAAAGAGAGGCAGTTCTAGGAGTTTTGGTTCAGCGAAATGTAATCACCAGCGCGAACAGGGAACACGTCACGGCATCGTGCGATGCACGCCCCAGGAAAAGGCAGCTTATGTCAACTTAGGAATCCCGTTTTTGTACGTGTAGCAGAGAGACTAGCTTCAGTTGGTATCCGATTGGAACTGCACACCATGGGCGTGCCACCGCCGCGCCTACGTTAAACGCCTATCGCATAAGTCTTTCGTCCATAAAGAATCGCACAGCCGGGAGCGCAAAGGCGAAAGTCTGATTATATATGGAATGCAAGGCAGAGGCAATGACACCCTAGAGGCAATCCAGTTCCAGGCAAGGCGCAGGAACAAGCGAACTTGCCCGCACGACTCAAAGAGTGCTCCACAGCGGCTGCATCGGGGTTCATCTGCTTCGAAACACTTTATGGTAGAAGCGGAAACTCGTTCCGACTTTCTGCAGTATTCCTCTATCGAGAACTCCGCGCGCCTAACGTTTCAGAGACACTCGCAGCCCCGCACGATGCACTCAAGCTATCTACAGTGTGTTCCCCGATCTTCAGCTGGCGGAGAAGGTTCGCGTGCGAAAGAGTGCTTCACTGGCCGCCGTTCAAAGCAAGACGCGGCGTTTCCTGAATCGTTGCGTGTGGAAGCTCGACCTCTTTTTGTATACCTGGGGGAAGCTGCGGAGGCGAGCGCGTTCCACGGTTTTTCAAAAGGCCTACACAGAACCGCGAGAGCGCCAACAGAGTTCATCGCATGGCGCGCTGCCCGCTTGGTCCTCGTGTCTGCGAAACGCTGCAGGAATGCGAACGTCGCCTCCACCCGGCGGCTGACGCTGAATTTTCCCGATCTCTCGACTTTGACACAAAATTACCAAATGCCGCGCGTCTGCAGTGATATAATACCGGATCCCATTCATCTCGTGACGGCGGAATAACTTTGTAGGCGGACGTGTGCGGACGTCTTGCCGGTGTGCATGCCGCCCGCCCCGAGTTTCACGACAACTCTGCCATGAATTCTGAGGCTTCTTCTTCACTCTTGTCTTCGTTCGCGTTTCTTTTGATTCCTTAAGGGCCAAGTTTCTTTCTCGCGTGTTGGATCGAGCGCTTTTCCTTCCTTTTTTTTTCGCGCGCTTCCGCGGCGGTCAGCTGACTTTGCGCTTTCGAGACACGCGCTGCGTTCACTGCGAGACACTCCACCTCCCTTTCTTTGCATGCTCTTCTTAAACGAGAAGGCCAGATCTCCAGGTTTCCTTCCGACACACAGGGCCCCCCAAGACTCACTCGTTTCCTTTTTCTCTTTTTGTCGCGAAAACAGGGGCCTTCTCTCTCGCATCTTCGTTTATTAGCGTCTCGCGCATTTTCCTGCCTCGCCGCAGAGCTTCGCGTCGCGCGCGCTTTCAGCAGCCGCATTCCTTGTTCTGAAGCCGCGTTTAACGGATTTTCCGCCTCGTCCCCGGTGATTCTCCTTCGTCAGTCCTTTGTTTCTGCTCGCTGCGTACTCCTTCTACTCCCGCCCTTCTGGCGGCTTCAACACAGCACCGCGTTTCCCTCTTCGCTGCAGTGTGTCCTGGATGGCGCTCGCGGCGAGACCGTGAGCGAGACGGGAGTGCCTGCGCCTCCCTCTCTGCCCCACTCTAAAGAAGCTCCTTCGCTCTTTCGCTCTCTTCTCGCTCAAGATGACGCAGGCCACAGGCTGGCTTGGAGTCCGCGCACTCTCTCTCCTTAAGCATCCGGCGTGTCTCCCGTGTCTGCTCTTTCTCTCTTCTTCCCTGCTGCCTTAGCTCTTCGATGGAAAAGGAAGTCTTCCTCCTCTGCTGGCCGTCCTTTTTCTCAGCTTTCATTTTGGTATTCCCCGCCCTTCCTCGTCTCTCGGCGGCTTGATTCCCTCCTCCAGCCACTCGCGTCGGCTCCTGCTCCCTCTTTTTTCGCTGACTCTCCGCCGGCGTCTCTCCCTTCCCCCCGGCGTCAAGATGTACATCGAAGCGATTGTCCTCGAGGGCTTCAAGTCCTACTCAAACCGCGTCTACGTCGGGCCTCTGCATCCGCAGTTCAACGCGGTCACGGGCCTCAACGGGACGGGCAAGTCTAACATCTTAGACTCCATCTGCTTCGTCCTCGGCATCTCCAACCACGCGCTGGTACGCAGACCTCTCGCGAACGAGACAGAGAAGCCACGCCTCGAAGGCGCTCGCGCCTCCGGCCTTCTCCAAGCGCGCTAGCTCCATGCTGCGCGCCGCCGAGGTCGGCGAGCGCGAGCTGAACGCGCCTGAGACGCGGAAGAAGGACGCGCTCGAGCGGCCAAAAAACACAGAAAGTCGCGAGCAGGGGAGGGTCTCGACTGACACGCGCGGAGCGAGTCATGCTTCTGAACCATGTCCACGTATTCCAGACTTTCGTGTGCGTGTGTGTGGACTTCTTTTCCGCAAACCCTGGCGTTTGCGAGAGAGGCGAATGCCGGCGCGGGGCGAGAGGAGCTCGATTTTCGTGTTACCCTACTTCTCGTGCGGAGTGTAGACCAGGTGTTGGAGTGCCGGTTTCGATCTTTTTGAACGTTGTCCTTCTCACGTTCCGTTCCGCTTTGCGTCGTGCGCTGCGGCGCTCACGACCCTGCGCTTCTTGTCGCAGAGAGCAAGAGACAGCGAAAAGCTCTCTTTGAGAGGTCTAGAGTGTCTCCTCTCTTTGCCTCGGTTTGAAAGAGGAGGCTGCACTGAAGCGGCAACACGCGTGTGCCTCTATCACAGCGAGGCCGTTCACCATGCAAGGCCCGCAGGCGGTCAGATTCCACGTGTGGATATCCTTGCGCCATGAATCTTTCGCAGCCTGCGACGACGCGCTGTGGATGCGACACTGCGTGCGCCCAATCTGCTCGGAGTATCTCAAAAAAAATTGCCGCGTTGGCTGCTGAGGACTGACGCCGAGAACTCGAGAGAAGGCGCGTTCGCCGTGGCAGCCGCAGGCGGCACGTCGGACAAGGAGCTCTCACATTGTTTCCTCTTGTTTTTCTTACGTTTTCGGGTGTTAGGTGCGCGCGACGAAGCTCGATGACCTCGTCTACAAGCAAGGCCAGGCGGGGGTCACGAAGGCGACCGTCACGCTCAAGTTCCGCAACGACCCTTTGCAGCAGAACAACCCTCTCCCCTTTCCCTACAGAGAGATGCCCGAAATCACCATCACGCGGCAAATCGTCATCGGTGGGGCGTGACCCGCAGGAGAGGCGGATGCCGAGGGGGGGGGGGGGGGGGCCAAGAGCAGATCATCACCGCCGTGCCCTGGCACAGCCGCAGGGGGGATAAGAGGGCAGTTCAGCTCGGGGAGGCGTCTCGTGTCGTGTGCATTCATCTGAGGTGTTCACTGGAGTCGACTCAACAGAACCCTTTTCTACTGGAGGTTGGGTATATCTATGGCTAGCCGTACGCCTGCAAGACATTCTGCTACTTTATCTCTCTGTCGTGTGCAGGAGGCCGCGACCGGTATCTGTTGAACAGCCGGAACGCACAGCTGAAGGAAGTGCGCGACTTTTTTCACTGCTGCCAGATGAACATCAACAGTCCGCACTTTATGATTCAACAGGGCAAAATCACCAAAGTCATCAACATGAAGCCCAAAGAAGTCCTCGGCCTCATCGAAGAAGTCTCGGGAACGCGCATGTACGAGCTCAAACGAGGCAACGCCGTCAAGCTCATGCAAAAAAAGGAACAAAAGGTGAGACGCGGCCCTGAGCACACCGACATCTCCGCGGCGGGCGGCCATTCGCGTCTTTTTGTCGGTTTTTCTGCGCGGGCACTGTCTGTCTGTTTCGCCGGTCTTTCTGCATGTCTCTTGGTGCCTCCCTCCGCGTAGCGCGTCGACTGGCTCGCACGCGCGACGGCAAACACGTATGCAGTCCCGTCCATCGCTGACCTCATCGCGCAGTTTTTGACACCCTCGCACATGGCCATCTTCGTGTGCAGCTGTCTCTTCATCCGTAATCTCACTTCGCTTTTCCATGGCCCTTTGCGTCGCTCCACTCGCGCGCTGAGGCCAGCCTGACCGGCGCATGCGTCTTTGCTTTTCCCCCGCAGCTTCAGGAGATCTCGGTCGTTCTTCGCGAGGAGATTGAACCGACAATCGAGCGCCTGCGGAAAGAAAAGTGAGGCTTCTCTTCTCCCTCCTTGCTACTGCCGCGCGGGGCCGCTGAGCATGCGCCGAGTCACTGGAGCTCGCGCGCCCAGACTCGCGGTCCGCGTGAATTCCTTTTTCAAGAGGGCGGGGGGGGGGGGGGGGGAGTGCGTCGACGGCGTCGAGCTGAAAAAAGCGGCAAAAAAGCTGTTGCAGACTAAAGCAGAGGTGCAGGGAGAGAGAGAGGAAGGAGCGGCGCGTGACACTCTGAGGGCACGCAGCTTGCGATCCTGGGCGGGCTGGAGCCTCTGCTCGAAGGGGTTTTCTGCGTGACTTCTCTGCGACGCGCTTTCTCTCTTTGGTTCTCTGCAGGCAAGAATATTTCAATTTTGTCTCTCTCAAAGAGGACATGCAGCGCTTCCAGCGATTCGATATCGCGTACCGCTTCTACTGGTGAGTCGCGGCGACGCCATGGCCGCTGTCGCAGAGGAGGCACTTTCGCTTTTTGAAGACTCTGTGCACTCAAAGAAGTGGATTTATGCGAGACCGCCAACAGATGAATTTGAGTGCTTGCTGCTTCTGCACTCAAGTGGCTGTCTTGCCTTTTCCAATTTTTTTGTGATTTTTCTCTTTTTTCCAGCGCCAAGCAAATGCTGCAGCAAGGCACCTCCGATTTCGGTACGTTGCGCTTCTCCGTCTGTCTGTCGGATTCAATAACAACTCCAGCGTGTTGCAGCTTGTCTTCTTCTGCGTGCCTCATCGCTCACAGCTGCGACGTGAGGAGGCGCCTGTTCCCTGCGCCTCCTGAAAATGCCGCCGACTCCCACGTCTCTCTGTCTCTCGCTTGCAGACGAACTGACTCAGAAGAAGGCAGAGATCGAAGCGCAGGTGAGGCACCTTCTTTTCTTTCCTCTTTCTTTTTTGCACTCGCTGTTTTCTCTGCTGGCTTTTCCATCGGCGAGCGTGGCGTCTCTTCTCTCTGCCTTTTCCTTTGCTGCATGCCTCCGCGCCTGCCTTGCTCTGTCCTTCTCTGATTTTTCTTGCTTTGCTGTTCGCGACCGTTTGCTTCGTCTACATTCGTCTTCCGCGTCACTCAGTTCCTTTGTCGCGGGACGTGCAGGCGCCTTGCGGTCTGCCTCCTCTCGCTTTAAGATTTCGAGTTTTTTTCTTCGCTCTTCTTGACAGATCGCTGACTGCGACCGAGACGCCGCTACGGCCCAGAAGCAACTTGAGACACTCGAGGCGGAGGCAAGTCCTGAAAAAATAAAAAAGGCTTCCTCTACATGCAGTTTAGAGAACGTCTCTACCTCGGAACGGAAGGACTGCAGTGCAGCCGCGGCGGGGAGCGGGGCCTCGCCGGATACATCAAGAGAGCGAACGAGCTTCTTTCTTTTTTGAGACCGACCTGAGATCTGATCTGGCTCTCGCGCTTTTGGGAACTTTACGTACCTTCTTCCGAAATGTGCCGTCTCGATTTCAACTCGACTTCTGTCTTTCGATACTGAAGAGGCTTCGCCGAGTCTCCGCGGCAGGCCGTAGGCCTCGCCGTGGAGAGTGAATGGAGCCACCCAGCACTGAGAGCTTGGAGGCGAGAGGACTGATTATGTTAGTCGCACACGTCGCGCGCTTGAGCTTTTTCTGTGTTCGCCTTCAGCGGCAGCTCATGGACGGCCCCTTGCAGAGCGTTCGCCAGAAGAAAGAAGAGATAGAGAAGGTACGCACGCGCGGAAGGCCGCGAAAATTGATTGCCTCCACCTGCTCAGGGCTAGGGCCCTCTGCGTGTCGAATACCCTTTCACTCTTTAGCTTCAGTCGACGCGCGCCTCTGCGTCTTTCGGCTGTCTGTCCTGCTGTGCTACTTGTACTTGCTCTTCCATGTTCCTCGTTTGTCCTTTTCTCTTGCTCTCTCTGAGCATTCGCCCGCCTTTATAGTGGTGTGTTTTCTCGTCTTCTTCCATGCCCTCTCCTCGCGCCGCCACGTCTGCGCTGCGTGTCTTTCCGCGAGCGAGCCTTCTCTCTCTGCCTCGGTCGCGGGCTTTCCAGGTTTTGGCTAAGCGGCAGTCTGACGAGAAGAGCGCGCGGAGGGACCTGAAGCTCTCCTCAGACGCGCTGGAGGATCTCCGCCGCGAGGAGAAAAAACTGGCGAAGAAACTCGCGGAGAAGCGCGCGTCGCGACAAGCGGAGACGACCCAGGTCGAGGCGCAAGAAGCGGAGATAAAGACCTTGAAGGAGAGACTCGAGACCGCCGAGAAGAAGCTCGAGGGCCTCTCGACTGGCGGCGCGGAGGCCGGCGGCGGCGCGTCGCTGCGAGAGAAGCTGAAGCACGCGAAAACCAACGCCGCGAAGCTCGAGGCTGAGGAAGACGACCTGAAAACCGAACTCAGCCACGTCGCCGACGAACTCAAGCAACTCCGCGCAAACATGGACCGCAGTGGGAAGGTACAAATTCCGAAACTGCCGTCGCACTCAGGATGGCGAGCTGACGCGAGAGTGCATATACACGCCCCTCCACATAGTTACACACGAATTTGTGTGCACATAGGTATACTTATATATATATGTCTATATTTATATTTATATGGTTATGTATAAATGAGGTTGTGTGTGTCAGTCTTCGCACCTGCGAGGTATTTTCGTCTCCGCCTGCGCACTGTAGAGATATATTTACAGTGCGTGAAGCCTTCTAAATGCTGGTGTATCCCCGTTCAGAGTGCATGCATCCGCTTACAGTTCTGCCCGACACAGCGCAGCCACCGGGGGGGGGGGCGGGGGGGGGGGTTCACAGAGGTTGAGAAACGCTGCTCGGGCTCAAGAGAAGATTCAGAATTCTCTCTCGGACCATGTGGCTGTTCTTTGTCTCTTACTTTGACTAGCAAACCTGCCCTGCGTACTGTCTTTTTCCGCCCGCCGCGTTCCGTATTGTACCGCTTTTCTTTCGTGGCCGCCTCTCCGCACTCGTTTTTTTTTGTGATTTTCGTGTTTTTTCTGTAGGCGGCGGCGCAGATGTCTCGACAGAGAGACGAAGCTGCCGCGCGCGTGACCGCGCTCGAGGCGCAGTTGGCGCAGGAGCCTGTTGAGGAGGATAAGCTGATGAAGCTTCGCGAGGAAATGAAGATTTGCCGCAGAGTAAGGGCCTCAAACAAAAATCCGAAGGCGAGGCCAGCGCCGAGAGGCCGCAGAGGCTCCAGGCGCTGCAGACGCGCGAGGAGCCCAGAGACGAGGGGGAGACGCGAGCTGCGGCGGAGCGAAGACGCCTCCATCAGAAAAACAACAATCCCGGTTGTTTTGCAAGTCCTGTGTCGAGGACGAACGCGTTGTCAGACAGACGCAAGGCCTCGGTTGGAGCAGCCTGGAAAGATTGCACAGAGAACAAAAGGAGCCGCTCAAAAGACAAGAAGAGAGCCGCCATGGCGGGGCGCGTCGGAGTGCTCAGGCCTCGCTGGTTCATCGCGGCATAGAGCGATAAGGCCACACACGATAGAGCGATTCCGTTTGGTCTGCGCATCGAAGGCATGGACAGGAAAGCTAGAGAGACATCTGCTTTACTGTGGGGGCTCGCCATTCCGCGAACATCCCCCTCTCTCTACACGATGTGTATGAATTGCCTTTTGTTTCCAGGAAGTCGATTCCGCGAATCAAGAAGCGCAAGAGTCTCTTCAGCAGCTGAACTCGTGGTGGGTCGCAGACGCACGCACAGTTCGCGGGGCTCTGAAACATATTCGCCAGTTTCTTTTCATTTTTTTCTCCAGCGGTGGCTTTTCGTCCGCTCCGTCGGCCCGCGATTGTTCATGGTCTTGGAGTTTTCTCTTTTTTTTGCGTTTAGGTCCAAGATCCATGTGCGGCTGCCACGAGGCATGCCCGCCGAGAAGCTGCACGGTCAGATCTTTGAGTTGATTGAGTTGAAGAACGAGTATCTCGACTTCGCGACAGCTCTCCAGGTGTGCCTCCGTCGCCCTGCACTCTCGCGGTCTCCTTCGCGGGAGCCATTCGCGTGTGAACCGTTGAAAGCGACTCCTAACATGGGATCTTGAAAAAACCAAACCTGTGAACTTGCCTCCGGGGAGGGCTGCCCTCGCTTGCGTGCCTCGGGTTCTGCACTTACGCAGCTCCCCTCTCCCTCTGCGCCTGTGTGTCTATCGAGTTACCCGTCGAAACAATCTCTGTTCCCCAGCCTGCGCGTTTCCTTCTCTTTGGCGTCTCTCTCGTTGCCGCCCCTTGCAAAGAGACTTTTCTAGATGGATGAATAGGCAGACCTGCCGAGGCCCCTACATGCATGGATTTGCAAAGCCATGATGATAAACCGTGTAGCTACCTATGCATATATATATATATATATAACTACGTATATATATGTATATCTATATCTATATATTTATATATTTGTATATTTTTATATTTTTATATTTATATATATATATATATATATGTTTATGCATTCATGCTTGTTCGAGTACCTGCTGAGTTAATGATGGACTCTCTGTGAGCAAACAAATTTCATGTTTTTGCGCGGTGCTTCGCTGCTCTTGCCGCAAGCCAGGGAATGAGTTTGGAGAGCCCGCACTTCGATTTTCTTGAGATTTCGTTTGTTTCCAGCTCCTGGTTGGCGGCAAGTTGGAGTACATTGTCGTGGAGGACAAGGATTCGAGTAAGGACAGAAAAAGCAGGCAATTTCTGACTTTTTTTCAGTCCGCTCTCCAGGAGAAGGGCCTCGCCTGCGAGGCAGAAGGCTTTCAACGTTGCTTGCGAAACAGACGCAGGTGGTGGGCGACGAGACCTTAAATCAACGACTCTGCGCCGCTGTGCGCCTCTAGCATTTGCTTCAGACCCGAGAACGTATACACACGTACATATGTTTATACATATATATTCAATTATATAAACATATACATCAGTGCATATGCATACACGCGTATACATATATATATATATATATATATATATATATATATATATATATATATATATATTTTTACACCGTCATTGTTCTAAACATGTAGGTGGAATGTCTCAGTTTAGGGGCGCCTTCGATTTGCGGCTCGCTCTCAGCATCTTCCACTTTCCAGCGCGTTTTTCTTCGATTTTGCAGGCAAGGCGATTTTCAAAGAAAATAACTTCGCGAACAGTCGCCGCCGCGTGACGCTTCTTCCTATCCAGGACTGCCAACTGGGCAAGATCTGCGACGCACAAGTAATAACGCGGAGCTTCCTTCAGAGATGCATCGCTGGACTCTGAAGACCGCTTGTCTTCTCTCTTCTTCCCTTTCAGACACGCTCGACGCATCCGATAATTCCTGTTTCCTGCATTCGCGTCTGGCGTGTTATCTGTGCCTCTGCATGCATGGGAGACGCGCTGGCCTTCCTTGTCCGCGGACGAATCGCAAAAATTTCCGTCGTGCCCACATCGCACACACTTCTGCCTGCCTCGCTCTGCATCGGCGCGCGGCTGTCGCGCTTCGTGTATCTCTGCGTGTCTGGAAATTCGATTTCATCCTTCGCATGCATCGGTTTGACGTCGTACATGCGTACCTCGCCAGGAGGGAACGGAGCTCCTCCTCTCTGAGGCTTCTTTTTGCTGGATGCTGGTTTACAGCCGCTGCGCCCTTCAAGCAGGCAGTGCTTTTCGTATATTTTTATAATTTTTCGACTTCTTTTTTCAGGCGTTGGCGCAGAATCGGCGGCTCGTGGGCATTGGTGCGGACGACGCGCGCGTCCTGCGGTGTCTGGATGTTGTTGAGTAAGAAAGCACAAATGCTTCGCTTGTGGACGCGTGGGGGATTTCGAAACAACTTCCCGACGCGTCTGGCTGCCTCTCTCGAGACTTAGGGAGCGACGCACTCGGCCTCACGCCTTCGTCGCACATCCGTGCATTAGTCTGTATTCAGGTCCGCATATTTACACCTCACTCTTACGCGGAGATCTGACGTATACATGTAAATATCTTTGTATATATGTATATGAATATGTGTCTGCCTATGTGATGCAATAAGCCTACATTACCTATACATATATAGATATATATTTATATATATATATATATATATATATATATATATATGTGCTTGTAGAGGTTGCGCGGCGGCGCGCGCGTGCGTGTGAGCGTTTTCTGCTTGCCCACTCGCGGCGACTTCGGCTTTTCGGTGCGTAGCGACGTGGAGGCGTGCGCGTGAACAGAACGCGACGAGCCTGTACTGTGGTGCCTGAAACCCTAAACCCTTACTTCTCCTCTTTTTCGTCTCAGCTTTAACCCGCGGAAGCACGAAAAAATTGCGCTCTACACCTTCGGCGGCAGTCTGATTTGCGCGACGGCGGAGATTGCGCAGAAGGTCAGTGCATAAGGTGGCGCTTTGAGACAGACAGGCGCAGCAAGGGGCAGATCCGCCTCCGCGAGTGTCTCACTTTTTTCTGCTATCCGGCGCGCCTTCGCCCCTCGTGGAGAGATCAAAAAGCCTCGCGGCGCCACAGCGAGGCGCCAGCGAGATGTGGTGCGAAGAGGGAGTCGCAGTTTTGTTCGAGACTGCTCACACGCTCACGCACAGACCTACTTTGGCAGATGCCTTTCTGTGCTTAGGCGGAGCTCTCGCGTGCGCCGATGCGGCCGTTTTTCCCCTTGATTTGTTTTTAAATTATTTATGATACTATTCACCATAAAACGCCGTTAAAATAGCGTGCCTCTACAACATATCAGTCTCTCTGGATCCACAAAGTTTAACGTACGTGATATTTGTTTATATCCTCCAGTCCGTCTTTGCGGGCTAGACGGCGACGCTGCGACGTCCGTGCGTGCTGACGTTTTTTTTGGTGTGTTGCCAACATCCTTGCATTAGATTGTATTTATCTGGGCGCATCTGCGCTTCACTCTTGCGCGGCCATCATTATATGTATATTGTTTATGTAATATATACATATATTTTATGTATCCATTATACATTGTACATTTTTTTATTTTGTGTGTGCTTTTCTCGTATATTGCTTGTAGATCACGTACCAATCGAACAAGCGCCTCGCCTTTCCGTCCGTGACGGTCGAGGGAGACGTTTTTCAGACTGGAGGCGTCATGGCGGGCGGCGGCGCAGGCCACGTGAAGGAAACGCTTCTGCTGTGGAAGGTGAGAGGCGCGCGAGAGAAACAACACGACCCTCGAAGAAATGAGAGAGAGCTGACCACGGAGAAGACGAGCCGAAAGATGCCGCGAGAGAGGCCGCGAAAGAGGGGGAGAAGAAATAGAAACGTGGAGGGCAGCAGAGAGGAGAGGAAACGCAGGAAATTGGGCGAGGGAAGGTGTGCATCGAGAGAAAAAAAGCCGCTACAGGATCGGACCCGAGGACCTTAATTCTGGATTTCTCTTGTTTTGACGCTCCGTCATCTGTCTCAATGTGTTCAATTTTTTTCGATTTTGGTTCGATTTTTGTTTATTTTTAGAACTTCAAGAGGTGCTCGCAGATCACCCAGGAGCTCGAGGAGCGCGCCAGGTGAGTGGACATTTCGCGGAAAATCGAACTCAATCTCGCTCTGTCGCTATTCCTACGCTTGCGTGCTTACCCTCTACTTGCCTGCCAGCGCCTCCACCTCTGCGTATCTATCTATCTACCTGTCTATCTATCTATCTGTCTGTCTCTGTCCTCACATGGATCTCGATTTTCTCCCCAGAACGTTTTTCTTTGACGCATTTTTTTGTCCACCAAGGCACAGATTTTCGTCTTCTGTGTTTTTCTGTCTCGCTCGCCCGCCTTCTCGGACTTCCGCTATTTTACACAAAAACTGTTATATTGAGTTTGATTCAAATACATTACTTTTATCTAGCCCTTTAATTGAAAAAATTTTAGTTCCCTTCCGGCCTTCTGCACGGCGCATTTTGGGTGGTTTGCTTGCTTTCCCTCGACAGGCAAATTGACGTGTACCTGCGCCCGATGGAAGACGCCTTTCAAAAGAACGCACACCTCAACAAGGAGCTCCGCCTAGCCCGCAATCAGCTGCAGAATATCGAGGTCAGTTTTTCTGTTTCTTCAGATCTTTTTTCTTCCATGCTTCGTGCGCTATCTGACCCGCCGCTTCAACCGTCCCGGCTCCGTGTCTCGGCTTTGCGGCCTCACGCGTGTTTTTCATATTTTACAGAATTTCCGCACCCCTCGTCGCCTCGGTTGTCGGCTCTGCGCCGCAACTCCGTTTTGTGGTTGGTTTTTCTTTGTCGATTCGTCTGTTTCACCCCTTATTTGTGTCGGCTGTCTAGACACTCTTTTGGTCTGATCCTAAGTACGCAGTGAGCTAACTAGATACAAGGAACTTGACAAGCATTAATAGATTTATATAAACGACAAGGACATGAGTCTACTGGAATTTATAATACAGGGTTGAACTGTGGGTTGGTTTCATCCTTCCGCCATTCGTTGACTGTATTTATCACGGGGAATTAGAACAGAATACCAAGTTCTTTGCCTGGAGGTTTGTTACGTCCATAAGCGAGGCGCCTGCTTCACGCGTTTAGTCGTGGTGCATTTCTCTCGTGTGAACCGACTGGGGCACGCCGGCTGTTTGCTTTTTCTTGTATTTCTTTTTTTCCAGCAATTGTTCGCGACCAGCAGTGCAGGCAGCGAACTCGCGCGCGCGCAGCAGCTCGAGGAGCGCCGCGCGGAGTGCAGGACACGGCTGGAGGAAGTTGTGAAGGCGAAGGCGGCAGTTCTGGAGGAAGTCAGACAACTCGAGGCCGAGGTCTACGAGATGGAGCACAACCGCGACAAGCTGGTGAGACGCAGGGGACGGAAGAACATCGCGCAGCACGCGCGAGAAAAAAAAGGAAAAAAAGATGAAAAACGACGCGTGCGCCAGTGTGCCGCAGCTCACAGCGCGTCTTCGCAGAGCCGAGAGAGAGAGAGAGAGAGAAGGAGCGCGAGTTGCCTCGCGTGACGCTTGGCGTCCCGGGGTCGAGGGGCGCGAGGCGACAAAGATGAGGGGGGAGAGGCACTTTTGGAGACGCCGAAGAAGGTTTCGCAGTCCAGTGCGTCCATCGGTTGCGATGGACGTTTTCACCCTTTCTCTGTTTCAGGAAGCCTCGCTCAAGAAGGAGGTGAAGGAGCTTCGCCAGCGCCTCAAGTCGCTGGAGGTTGCGTTCAACAAAATGCAAAAAGTGAGATGCGCGGACAGCCCAAGCGCCTGCATGCGCTTCACAAAAAACTCGGTTCTCTTCCCCGTTGACAGACTTCCGTCACAGACGTCGGAACTCTGCGTGCATGTTTGCAAAATATTTTCGCGTGCAGCGTTTATCCACATTCCGTCTGCCCCTGTGAGAAACGGGGCACACCAGAGGCTTGAACCTGCGTGTCTTCGTCGCTGGCGCAGCGCAGGCTTCTTCAGAATCGGCCGGACAGACAGGCAGCAGCAGAATATAGGTGCGCTTGTATACACCTTTTGTTGAGAATCTCGAGTGCGTTCATGCGCCTGGATATGTGCTGCCGCCTGCGCGTCATAGATGTCCGAGGGGCTCGGTGCTCCTCTCTGTGGAGTGTTTGCCGGGAGAGGCGAGTATTCGCGGAGTTTCGATGCCTTCTAGTTGTGCTGTTTGCGGAACTTGGTGCGTTGGTGCTCCTCGATTTTTCCCGATTTTTTCGAACTTGTGACGGCCGTTTCTCGTGCTAGGAAATCGGCGCGTTCCGCCAAGAGCTGACGACACTGGAGAAGGACCTGCAGTCCGTGCAAGAAGAGATTCTGAAGCGCAGCGAAGGCCTCGTTCAGCTGCAGCAGGCGATCGACGAGAAGACGAAGCTCGTCGAGGAACAGGCAAGGAAACAGACTCGGAAAACATATCATGAAAAAATCATTTTATAGCCAGTCTCTGCTTTTTTTGAGACGCCCTCGTCCCCGTATCGATCTCAGTTTTTCCTCTTGTTCTTAATATTTTCCCGTCGTTCTTTATTCGCGTCGGATTCCTCCATGGCTGAGAGTGCGCCAGGTTTATCTTGTTGGCGCTCTCTCCTCTCTCCAGCCTGCAGCAGCCTCTGCCAATCTTGCTTTTCCGCTTTCGCTTCCTCAGCGCTGACCGGGCATTCGCTTGGCGGAAAAGCCTTCTTTTTCTCTCCTCGAACTCCACTCCATGGTGACTGATTTTACCCCTGCTTCTTTCTGCTTTCTTTTCAGAAAGCCAAGGTCGAGGAGGTGCGCAAGGAGATCGAGGCGTGCCTGTCGGAGGCGGCGCAGTCTGACAAGAAGCTCGGCGAAGTCACCGGCAGGCTCAAGAAGCTTCAAAAGACAAAAGATCACAATCTGCTGACTCTGAAGAAGGTACGCCGTCGACGGAAGTCAAAAATATTTATGTGCTTAATGTCCGCGTTGTGCGAAGGATATGATAACTTCTTTGTACCAATACAAATTGGTGGTAAAACATCCCTAAACCCTAGGCTGATGACGGAGATGTGGAAGTCGGGGAGTCGGTGTCTAGAGAAGAGCTGCCTGCCGCAGCTTGATTCGCTGCGGAGGACGGGCACATCGCTGCTTTCTTTGCTCGTTTTTCATTTTCTGCCTGCTTTATTACCGCCTACGCTTCCCTTCTGGTTTTCAGCACCTCCACATCATGGACAGCCGCGAGAAGAACATAGGTGCTGCTCGGCGTGTGAGTCCTGCTGCGAGTTGGAGACTCCAGTGGGGTCTGCCAGCCTCCGATGCCTGTATTCGCGCCTCTGTGCCGACCTGCGTCGCCATATTTCTACAGCTAGGAAGTCACACAATTCAAAATCTATTTACCTATATCTATATCTGTCTATTTAAGTATATCTGTATCTCTCTATATATCTAAGTATCTATATATATCTATGTTTACACCTGTATCTTCTTCTGTCTATATCTGTATCTGTATCTAGCTATAGCTATATCTATACCTTTATCCACATCTTTGCCTTTTCATGTTTATGTTGCCATTATCGTAATGCGATAGGCGTACGCGTCTCTGCATCTGCAGCTGCGTGGGTCCCGTACACTTCGGCACTTTCGAGAGCGTGGAGGGAGCGAGGTCTTCTTCGTGCATAGTCCGACCCTGGAGATCTTCGCCTGCGTGACGTCTTCTAGTAGAGGATCCTGCAAATCGTGTGTGCCGGACAAAACTATAATGTCCGTGTTTTTGCATGATCTTCTTTGTCACAAGAAGATAATACATGGACGCAGTCGAGCAAAGAGATTCGCGTGTGGAGGCGCGTCGGCGCACCTGTGTGCCTTTCGCTTTTTAGAGCTTGCAGCGTGTGTTTCTTGGCTGTCCATTTTTTTTAGGAAATGGAAGCACTTCAACGCGCAAACGAATGGTTGCAGACGGAGGAAAGCAAGTTCAATCAGCCTGGCTCGGCATACGACTTTCGCCAGCTGCGGCCAGAAAGTGAGAGCCTTTTCCTTAACTTCACCTTCGTCTTTCTCTGAAAATCGACATCTCTCTCTTCGTTTTCTTCATACCGTGCCTGCAGTGTGTCTGCCTTACTGCCCGGTCTGCTTACCCCGCGGTTAGCTCTGTCGCACACACCTTGTCACTTCGTGTTGCCGGCTGTTTTCTCTTTCTTTTCCTTTTTCACTTTTTCCTCTCCGCTCTCTCGTGCTGGCCTCTTTGATTCCGGTGTGTCCGTCGTCTCGTTTTTCTCTCCAGCGGCGCGGCAGCGGCTCCAGGCGCTTCAGAACGAAGTCCAGCGTCTGCAGAAGTGCGTCAACAGCTCCGCTGCGACGCTTCTCGAGAAGACCGAAAAAGATCTCCTCGCTCTCGTCGAGAGAAAAAACCAAGTCGAACACGACAAAGTACGTTTCAGGTTGCGTTTTCCGTCCCAGGGATCCTGCGCACCAGCGGCTCTGCATGCAATTGTACCTACATACACATACATATATACATTCAGATATATACATAGCTACATACCTAGATATATACATACATATATACATATAAGATACATATATACAGGTACATATCCATACACACCTATAAGCAACCACATATACATATACGCGCATACATCTATCTATATATACGCATGCATCTACGAGTATGCACAAGCAGAGGCTCCAGAACAGAAAAACAAAACCATTCGAAATAGATATACATTTGTATGTACAAATATGAATGTGTATGTTTGGCGCCTGCCGTATGTGTCTGTGAGGATGCTCGCCTGCGCCTGCCTATACGTTGGCACGCGCAGGCGCTCGCCCTTCAGCACGTCAAGAAAATTTTTTTGACACACATGCTCATATGTCTTCAAACATAAAAATTTTTATGTTTGCGGCTAGGGCAGTGGATTGTCTCCTTTCTCGCGGCCACAAAGAGACAGTAAAAGAGTCGATTTTTCTACAAAACACGCGTTTGGAGGAGATATGAGCTGCGCGCGCATGCGGTTTTTCCTCAGGCGAAGATCGAGGCGGTGATTTCCGAGCTGGATGTCAAGAAGCGGCAGAGCCTGGAAAACACCTGGCGACAGGTCAACGAGAACTTCACTGCGATCTTTGAGCAGCTGCTGCCGAATGCTCAAGCCAAACTGGCGCAAGTCAATCTGCGCGACCTCATGGAGGGCCTCGAGATGCGAGTGAGCGCGCAGTCCACCACCCCGCCAGCCTCCGCCCGAGACGCCCTTCAAGCCTGCTGGGCGCCTCCGCAGGCCTTATCGCTGCGCAGGATAGAGACCCTAAACCTTTGCTCAGCGGTCTCGGGCGTCGCGCGTTTCCTCCGCGCTTCTCTTCTCTTCGCTGCGTGGGTGGGCGGAGTGCCTTGGCCTTCACGCGTGTGGCGTGTGACCTTGTGACTTTTGTGCGTCTTCGTTCAGATCGCCTTCAACAAGAAGTGGAAGGAGTCGCTGGCGGAGCTGTCCGGCGGACAGCGCTCGCTGCTGGCGCTGTCTCTGATTCTCGCGCTGCTTAAGGTGAAACCCGCGCCCGTGTACATCCTTGACGAAGTCGACGCCGCGCTGGACCTCTCCCACACCCAAAACATCGGTGAGTCTCGAAAAAAGGCAAAGCAAGCGAGGAAAGCGAAGAAACGGATGTCAAATTTCAACAGTGAGGGAGACAGGCGACGCGAGAGAGTGTCAGAGAAGGGGCGCCACAGAGGATAGGAGAGAGGAGAGAGAGAAAGAGAGAGAGGTTGAAATCGGTCAACGAGAGGGCGAAGAAGGTGGAGACAGGCTGCGGGTGCATTGCGCACGAGGGATAAAAAGGAGAAAAGAGGGAGAGGAAGCGAACTAGGGACCGCAGGGGCGTTCACTCACAAGATAGAGTCGGTTAACTTAAAAGACATCGCGACGAAGGAGGGCAAGGTCGCGAGAAGCAAAGGCGATGCACTGAAGAGAGAAGCCCGAGGGAGGAGCGGCTGAGGAAGCGAGAGCGAGGCAGAGAGTAGAGGCAACATGCGGCTGCCGAGAGAAAAACAGCGAATCGGATGCTATAGCGAGAGAGACCTGCGAATTTCCCAGGCAGATCGTCTGCGTATGGAACAGCAGAGCAACGTGCGGTTTTTGTGTGCAGGAAGTATGATCAAGACGCAGTTTCCGACCTCTCAGTTCATCATCGTCTCCCTCAAAGAGGGAATGTTTTCACACGCCGACGTTCTCTTCCGGTAAGCAGCGAGGCCGTCTCCGGCCTGTCCCTTTTTCTCTCTCTTCGCTTTTCTCTTTTCTTGCGCATTTGATTTCCTTCTTTTTCTCTTCGCCTCTGCGTGCTGGCCTCTCCACCTGTGTTCTCCTGCCTTGCGCCTTGCGGCGTGGCGTTTCTTTTTCCGTTTCTTCTCTCGCTGCGGGGGGAGTTCACGCACGTGCTGACACCAGACCAGTGCACCGAGTTAACCGCCAGCATGCCTGGAGGTAGCTCCGCGCGGACTTCCACTCTTGCTAGGAGACGCAATGCTCACCTTCACTGTCAAGCGGTCCGAGAGTAGATCGCGCTTCGGCTCTCGATGTGCAACTCAAGAATCGGCGGGCCTACTCAGCAGACGCGACTCTCAGCCGCATGGACACGGGGTCGCGGGTTTTTGTATTTCCTCGTTTTATTCTGCAAACTCCAAGCGCAGGCGCGGAGCTTTGACATGGAGAACGCACACACTTCGCACACTATGTGCGTTGCGCCGCTTGACGCCTGTCTTTTGGACTCCCTTCAGGACTCGGCTTATAGACGGAGTTTCGAACGTCGAGCGCCACGCGCTGGCGGAGCGTCCGCAGCAGCGCAAGGCGCTGCCAGCCGCAGGTGCCGCGAATCCGCCTGTCGGTAGCTCGAGGAAAAGGATGCGGAAAAACGCCCAGCGAGAAGAAGGCAGCGGCGGAGAAGACCTGAACTAGCGCCTGCGCAGCGACGGGTGCAGACTGACGTCTGAAGAAGGGCGCGAAAAACAGAGAGCGAAGGCGAAACGAAGACGAAGAGCACGCTTCATGCGATGACAAAACTGAAGAATAAAGACCTCCGTGTTCCGCGAGGTGGCGAGGCACGGGGGGGCGGGCAGCAGGGACCAGTGAGCGACGCAGAGATCGAAGTTTTGAATTTGTCTGTTTTGTTAAATGAAGAATCGCGTACACACTTCCAACTTGTCTTGTGCTTGCGAGCGCCTGCACTCTGTGAGTCGCGGCGAACGCAGAAGGCGACGATGGACTCATCGTTTATCGTCATTCCTTGTCTCACGTTAATCTTCACTTCACTCCTTTATACTGGTGGCTTAGTGATGATCCTTATGCCTCAGCTGGAACCGCATCTTGATACAGTTGCGGTATAGGGCCTCAGCTACTTAAGGAGAGACACCCACGGGAACAACGCCGTAACTGTGAAATCTCAGGATTTTGCGACAGAGCCATGTCACACAGGGACCTTCACACAATTCAACCTTTAGAATCCTCGGAGGACACGTGTGCTGTCTCTAGCGGACCGAGGAGGAAGCCTGCACTCGTCTGGCTTTCTTCTCGCTCCAGAGAGCATACAAGGCTTGCTTGTCGGAGCCAAAATCGAGATGCATGCTGCGAGAGTCTCAGGCGGCGTTCGGGGTGTTTCGGCACAAGACCGAGCACACATTCCCGCCCATGAGTCGTCTCAAACGTCGCATACGGCGAGTTTGACATTCTTTCGCTAGACGATATCCGCGCGGATCTCGGAGATACTCCCGCAAACTCTGCGGTGCCTGCAGTCAAAAGGAGACCCCGGTCTCCCTTCAGTTTGGCACTTAAGAGACGCGGGAGAGGCTCTGCCGCCCCATTTTGCTCTTCCGCGCTGGCGCGACCTGCCTGTGAAGTCGACGAGAAGACCTGGCCGCGGAGCGCTTCCGCGTGAAACCCTGAAGGCCAACGTCGACGCACCCATTCAGTCGGCGTTTAAGGCGTTGCGCTTGAAACTCTAGGATGCGGCGCAGCTTCACACCTGCCAACGGAGGTGTCCGTGCAGGGCTGAACGTTTGTAGCATTTCTGGGCATTCATTGACGGGAATATCTCAACGCGAGAGTGCGAAGTTTAACTACAGCGGGCGTTGAAGAGGGATAGAACGCAGTGCGCTTTTTGTTTCAGCGCTTGCCTACTTCATTATACAAGTATGTCTATATATATATATATATATATATATATATGCATGCGCATGCATGAATATGTAGGCGCGTTTGGCGCGTACATAGTATTCGTGTACAGCTTGGTGCTGCTGTGCGGTTCAACCAGCATCAGCATACAGTCACGAAGCAGATTTCCACTGTTCCGCGGCACGTAAAGCGGAGACAAACCATAATATTCTGTTTCTGCGAGCACCCCTTCTCTGAAGCCTCTCCCATTTAATCGAAAGTCTCTCTGGCGAGTCGAGCGTCGCACGCCCGCGAAGAAACGCAGAACAGAAGCCTCGATGAGTCCCACAGCGAGCGCTCCGGTCTCTGATCCTCGTGAGAAGGCGGCGCATAAGAGAAATAAAAACATCTCTACTCGATTTGAGTATGGAGATGCGTCGCCGGATCGGTCCCTGCGACGCCGACAGAAGGCTGTATCCAGGATTGAGCCGGATAATGCACACTCGCTATACAAAGCCTGTTTCTCTGACTATCTATCTATTTATCCATCTTTCTGCATACCTATGATTCTACTTATTTTCCTATATATGTTTATATTATATATATATATATGTATATATACACATGCATACACTCTGCCGGTACGCTTGAGTGTTGAGTCGCCTGCGGCAACCTGTGAGCTGTCGAAAGCGTATGCGCCTGTCTGTTTGTATCAGCGCTTGTGAAATCATATCCTGCAGACGCACCTGTTGTTTCTGAGCCGGAGACAGGGAGATGTTGAACAAGACTTTTCGCGCTGGTGCTGGACATTTTTTTCTTCTTTTTTGACATGCGCACATGCTGACAGCCCCCAGCGCGCGCCTTCGGATGCGCGTAAGGCTTTTCGACTTTTCGCAGACATTCTGACGAATCGCGTGCGTTTTTTCTTTCCGCAGGGTCCCGCTCGTTCGCGGCGAGAACGAAGCAAGAAACTGTTATTCGACGGCGGCAAAAACAGGATGCGGCCGCGCAGTGAGCCCAGAAACAAGCCAATAGGATTGCAGACCAGCCTTCTCCATTTTTATTCTTCCTGACCGCCCGTCTCACTGAGTCCTGCGCGGACGTCTCTCGAAAAGAGGCAGAGCCCGCGAAAAGAATTGAAAAGACGACAAAGCAGCTTTTTTCAAAAGAGCAGACGGCGGCGTGACGTGCCGTGTCTTTCCCGCATGTGCGAGTGCGCGGGAGAGAGGGAGTGAGACACAAGTTGACGAGTCGAGAGGCACAAACTGAGAACAGTGGAGCCCCGTTTTCCGTGAAAACGCCAGAACGAAGCAGGTACCCGCTCTTCTGCTTCTCCGTTCTCTTCTTTCTTCCGCCCTGGACACGTTCCGTCCGGTGTACGTACACCTCGGCTGCAGCCGGCTTGGTGTGCCGCAAAGAAACTGCAAATTCCGCATCACCTCTTCAAGATTTGCGAACGCGAGGCTTTGCAGCGCGCCGTGGTTTCTGCGTGAGGTGGACTTCGCGGCTCTGTTTCTCTCCGGGATTGAAAACTCGCAAAGGGAGGACCGGCTGTTTCGAGTGGGCACCGCGGACGCGGCCAACGTGTCTCCTGCACTGAATCCTTTCGTCTGACTGTTTTTTTCGACGCCTTCGTCGCTGCGCGGCGCCTGTGCGCCGTTGACTGAATTGTTTTCCGAGACTTGACGGTTTCTCGTCCCTCCTGATTCGGTCGCCTTTTTTTTTAAGGCGGCCTCCTCTTCTGTCGGCGCATGTCTTTTGGTGTCGGTTTTGTCTTTTTTTGTGCGCACACTCACCCCCATTCGAGAACGCCTTAGTTCCACACGGTTCTTCGCCTTTCGTCGCTTTCCTGTTCGCCGGCCTTCGAGCATCTTTATTTTTCCGGCTAGTAAACTGCGGTTGTCCGACCTGGAGATGACCGAGCAGCGGCTACTCCAAGCTGGACTGAGCGGCGGCGCCAGGGAGGATGCTTTGCGTCGTATGTGCGAGTTCGATGAGACATTCTCTGCAGGGGCGTGTCTCGCTTCTTCATCCTTCGAGTCTCCCTCGTGCGCTGCCGCTTTCCCGGCGCCTGACGGGCTCTCCTCCGCGGCGTTTCCGTCGTCTCTCGCGCCTGCAGAGATGGCGTGGGCGTCGCTGCCTTCGTACCCCGCTCACTCTTCGTCCTGCGTCTTTCCGCCTCTTGACAGTCTCCCGCAGTCCTTCTCCTCGCCGTCGCTGGCGGCCCGCGCCGCGCCTGTGAAGCGCCGCGCGTCGTTTTCCTCCTTCTTCCAGCCCTCCGTGTCCTCTCCCTGCGACGCCGAGACCCCCGGTGCACATACGCCTGATCTGGCTATGTCGGGCGCGGAGGAGAGCGAGCCGAGCGTGGAGGTTTTCCCCCAGCTGTTGCGCGAGCGCAAGCGCTTTCGTCACTCTCCGTCTTCTCTGTCTTCCCTTCTTCAAAAGCCGCATTTGTGTCGCTCTAGAAAGCCGTGCGCCCTGCTCGGTGCTGAGGCCGCGAAGAAACTGGAGCGGGATAAGAGAACCTGTCCGCCGCCTCAGTTGCACTCTGCGCTCGCCGCGTCCTTTGCCTCTCCACTGTCTGCTCCCCTCGTCGTGGGACGTCCTCCAGCGGCTGCTTCGCCTTCCGCAGCGGTCGACTCGTCGCATGCGCTATACATCGAGGATTTTTCGCCTTGTGCGCCGGTTCCGGCGTGTCGCGCCGAACCCTTCGTGTCCGCGACTTCCCCTGCGGCGTTCGCCTCTACGCTGCCTTCGTTTCCTCTGGCTTCCGGCCTCGAGGCCTGCACCTCCGTCTCTCGCTCTCTCCCTGCGTCGCCTGGGCGCGCGGGCAGCCGCCGGCGGTGTTCGTCGGAGAAGGAGCGGGCTCCAGGCTCGCTGTCGCTCTACTCTGCGCTCTCGGCCTCGTCTCTCGCGTCGTCTCCCGCGTCTTTCTCGCCCGCCGCGTCAGCGTTTGCTTCGTCGCCACTCAGCGGCGCGGTGCAGGTGTTAAGATGCCGCAGCGATGCCGCGACGGGTTCTGCGCCCGGCCTGCAAGGCGCGCCATTTGCAGCCGAAGACGCAGTCAGCGGAGAGCGCATGGAAGACGATGAGGAGGACGCCTTCTCTCACCGAGGCGAGGACGCGTCCTCAGCAGACGGCACGGCGCCGCTTGCACAAGAGGGCGTGCGGGGCCTGACGGATGCGCAGAGAGAGCTCAAGCGGAAGATGCAAGAGAAACTTGAGCAGCAGATGCAGCTGTACAGACAGCAGCTGCGGCATGCGCAGGGCGACCCGTGCTTCCCGCTTGGAGGGATGATTGGAGGAGGCGGCGGATATGCGCCAGACGCCGAGTGCTTCTTTTCCTAAACGTGAAACTCGCACAGACTGTCTGGCGTAAGAGCTTCCTCTCGCCTCGTCCTCGAGCGAACCCACACTCGCAGAAGAATCTCGCGTGGTCGCGGGGGGCCACGCCGCGTTCGTCCCGATACAGTCCGCCCCGTGGAGACCCCCACGCCTTCGTGCATCTTTGCATCGGTACTCCACCTACATGCAGAATTATATTTATTTATAGCTTTTTGTGAAGGCGTTTTTATGTATGCGTAAGCTGGCGTGTGTGCCCTGGAGGATTCACGCGTGGCCTGCGCTGGAGAGGAAGAGAGAGAGAGAGTCCGCTTCGCTTTGGCGAATCTCTGGCGGCGGTTGGGAGCAAAGAGGAGAGTTTGGTGCGCGAGGCCAGGCCGGCGAACCGTCTCGCCTGCGAGTCTGAATAAGTTGGAAACGAATTTCTTCGTTCAGGCGTGGATCGGATGCGTAACTTGGGCGCTTGCATGGCGACCGTCCTGCCTCTGCGAGTGAAGAAGCGTTCCGATTTTCCTCGGTTTTTGCCGAATGTTGAGGGGCGGGGTGGTGGCGGGAGGTTCGCGCGGGGTTGGTTTTTTCGCCTGCTTTCCTGCCCTGAAGTGTTCGTCTGCGCCTTCGTTGTGAGAGGTCTCTGCAAGCGTTAACAAGGCAAGTGAAGCGCCGTGCGCCCCTGGCTCCCTGGGTGATTTGTTCTATAGTTTTTGAGTGTGCACTTGCTTCCTGTCCGCGAACGAAGTGCGTCCCATTCACTGCGGCTTTCGCTCCTGACCGGCCGTCCGCCTCCACTGAAAAGCGCACTCACGCGCCCGCGCCTGAAGCTGAGGCTGTACCTTTCTCCCTTCAGCTTTATCGTTCCCCGTTTGGGGGTTCATCACACATTTGCGCGATAGTAACGAATCTACCATATAAAATGTAGATTGCTCGTGGAATAGCCCTACCGATTATGAAGTAGTCTACGCTGTACACCCAAATAAGGAGCCATCCACTGGCAGCAATTCGAGTCGCTTCTGCCTCGATTCGCCTCTGCCCCGACTCACCAGCGCCTCGCTTCGCACTTTTATTTCTCAGCGTTGTCGCTTCTAGAGCTGCACGCGTGCAGCTCAATGGAGTCTTAACCGGATCCTTGCGCGCTCACGCCAGCTTTTAGAGTGTAGTTTTCTTTTTTTCAAAAGGAAGCTTTTTTCAACACACGTTTTCAGCCGAAGAGGCGAGAGGACGCCTTCCGCGCTCGCAGGAAAGGGAACTCGACGCGGAACGCTGCAGACCAAGCCAAGATTTGAAAAAAAATACGAGGAAGAGAGTCCGGAACTACACCTGTACAGCATACATATACTGTGTATCAAGATACATATATATACATATATACATACATTTGCGTATATCACGCGTCCACGCACCACGAAAATAAGTATATTCTTTGCATGACCGGACCCCGAGAATCGTCCGCCTACGTGATGAGGATACGCGATCTCAGACAAACACGACAAAAAAAGCCAACTCTTGCCCAGACCACGCGCTTAGCCTCCTGCTTCTTCTACACGCGTGTATACTGAATACATACATCTGCCTGCAGCAAGCCCTGTGAGAGGGGGGGAGGGGGAGGGGGGGTGACTACAAGATTGAGACAGACTCTAAGCGCGAACACTGTGCGGCGCTTCGTCTCAGTCCTTTCCACACGTGAGCCAGCCGTCGGGTTCGCAAAACAAAACGCGCAGAGACGCCTAGGGTTTAGGGTTAGAAGCCTTTCGCTTCGTTTCTAGTGAACGGATTTGTCTTCAGAAGACTACGTTGGAGCACCTCCGTGCGAGAGACAAGCGCGAAGTGGAGACTGGCGAGCGCAGCCGACCCGCTTTCGTTTCCTGCGAGCTGCGCCCGCGCGGCTGACAGACGGACTCGCGGCCGTCTCGAATTTCTCTCGACTATACCAGATGTTTTTTTCATTTTTGGAAACGACCGAAAAAACCTAAGGGGGGGGGGAGGGTGAGCGGCGATTGGCATGGTCACCGGACCGCTCTGTCACGCGCGAGCTCCGCAGGCCGCAAGCGCCTCCTGGCGCGGTTTCCATTCGCCCCAAGATACGAGGAGATAAGAGCGCGGCAGCATGCATCTGCCACGGAGACTCGTTCAGACCATGGGACTTGGAATCAAGACTCCCCGAAGCCTCAAAACTTCAGGCAAGGCATTCTAGACTCCGCACTCATGCGCCACGGAGCGTTCGCGAAAGCAGAGTCGAATCAGGACGCGACAGCAGAGTCTGCGATCTGCGCATCTGCATTTTGGATGTCACACGTCGAGGTCATCAAGGAACACTTCGCCGCTCGCGTCGGCGATGATGCGCTTGCGTGCCTCGATGTCGTCGCCCATCAGACTCACGACGATTTTCTCTGCCTGCGAATCAGACAGACGCCGCAGGCGAAACAGTCGCGCGTGAGTTTTGACGCGGCACGCAGAGCCGCACCTGTTTCTTGAATACAGTTCGAGACGCATAGAGACCTCCGTTCTGCCCCGCGCCGAGGCTTCTCCCCCGGTCCCCTCTCCGCAAGCGCGAATTCGTTTTCTCACCTCCTGGGCATCCTCGATGGAGATGCGCTTCAGCATCCGCGTCTGCGGACTCATGGTTGTCCGGCGCAGCTGCTCGGGACGCATCTCTCCCAGGCCCTTGAATCTCTGCAGCGAGACGCCGGGAAGCGTCAAGCGCGTCTCGCCGCCGCGGTCGCCGCTCTCCCCCGCCGCGTCGCCTTCCTCCTCTACCTCCTCTCCTATCCCGTCCTTCACCTCGCTCGGGGTCTCTTCGCCCGCCCCTGCGCCCTGCAGACTGCGGTCCTCTGCGTTTTTCTTCCGCAGCCGAGCCTTTTTGCTCGCTCGGAAGTCGCGGAGGACTTGGAAGATCTTCTCGACTTCGTCTTCGCTCCAGACGTAGGACTCCGTTGCGAGGCTCGCGCCTTTGCCCTCGCGCGCCTCCTCGGGGTCGCCCCGACCGCGGCCCTCCCCGCCCGGCGCGGCGCGAAATCTCCGCAGCGTCTCCGTGGCCTCCTCGAGCAGGCGTCTAGGCGTCGGCGGATGGGAGATTTTAAAGAGCGGAGGACAGGCGACGAAGACCAGACCCCGGCGGAAGAGTTCCGGCTGAAGCCGAAAGAAAAACGTGAGCAGCAAACTCCGAATATGAGCCCCGTCCACGTCCGCGTCCGTCAGGATAATGATGCGCGAGTACCTGAACCATGTTACACACATCTCCCTCAAAAAAACGACATAAAAAATCAACGACCGAACGGCGCAACAGCCAGCGTAAAAAGTCTTTTTCTAGTGCATCCATATGCACGCGCCAAGTCGTCTGCAGCCAGATGCCTTGCTGGCGCCCTCTAGTCCTCAAATGTAGAACTACGCGCGTGGACATGATTGACAGCATTTTCTGAGTAGCTCCGTGCCTCGAGCTCCTCTCGCTACCGCTCTCCGTCTGCGGCGCTCTTCCTCTCTGGATAACGCCCGTCTCTTTTTATACTGCTCCAGCCGTGTGGCTCTTCGTGTGAGACGAGAGCCCACGCCGATATCATTCACGGATTCACGATATGCTTATCTATAGTTTACTTGAAAGTAGTGCGCAGAAGCGAGTCTGAATCTTTCTTCGGCGCCAGAGGCTACGTGACTAACTCGCTTTGCAGCCGCGTATGACAATGCATCCACAGCAATAAGCAAATACCTCTCAACGTGTATATGGGAGGTTTTGGCTTCTTCCACACTTTGTATATGCGTGTTTTCCGGTTTTATATATTTTTTTCGTTTTTCAACGCTCACCGCAAGCCTTCCAGATCCGCGCGCACTTCTCCGGTCTTCGTTACTCCAATACCGAGAGCCGCAATCAACGCCTGCAAAAAGAAAGAGAAAACACGGGAACAAGAATCACGTCATCAGCACAGGCAGAAGCGAGGGAAATGGAGGGACTCACTGCAGAAACGAACACGAAAAAAGCAAAAGCAATCTCGAGATCTGAAGAAGCACAGACACTGGAGACCGGCGAGAATGGAGAAGGAAAACGCGACGCCTCAGCCGAGAAGCCTCAGAGAAGAAACGGCGAAAAAAAAAAATCGAACTTGGGAGGCGAGCACAGGGCGAGTAACGCTGGCTACGGAGTCGCCTAAGGCCAGACACAACTGCTGGACGGGTCCTCAGCTTATAGTCAGTGACTGCGGAGGAGCGGCCTTCCGGATAGAGACCATGTTTGTCTGTTGCTCGACGCTTCAGAAGAAGCGATGCCTCTGTGAACAGGCAAAACGCGTGTGAAGCAAAGCGGGCACAAGCAGGAACCGCGGCGGCAACAAGGGATCTGCCCAAAACACCCGCAAACCGTGGATACTACACCCATGCCACCTACCTTTAGTTCTTCGTTCTCAAAAATCCGCCGGAAATTCCCGAGTTTCTCCACGTTCAGAATCTTGCCGCGGAGAGGCAGAATCGCCTGTGTGCGGCGATCCCGTGCCTAGGCGAGTTTCACAACATACAGGGGGGCAAGGCACATCTGCTCAGCGCCTCCGAAGTTCTGCGGGAATGGTGCCGACAAATGCGATACTAGCTCAGAAACGGCACGGCGCGAAGAGGCGCCTTGGGGCGGCTCACGCGCATGCAGACGCCGAGACAGGCAGATACACACATACACCCACATGTGCAGATGGACGTGTGCCTACATACATATATGTACACATACATGTATGCAATCATACGAACTGAAACTACACGGAGCGGCAGGTTCGCGTGGGAATGCGTCGCTAAGAGTACGCACACATGCAGAACCGCCAACGCAGCCACAGACGCGTCCAGCAAAGCATTAGGCGGCGCCTATACGGCCGTCGCCTTGCGTGCTCACGCCTGAGAGGTCTCCCTTCGAGTCCATTTTGGACTCTCTTCCGGAGCTCTTGGCGCAGTCGGCAGTCAGTCTTGGATTTTAGGACCCCCTTTTCAACCGCTCACCTGCTTCGCGCTCCCAGCCGCGCTCTCGCCCTCCACAATAAAAATCTCCTTAGACCTGCGTTCGGCGGCGTTTGTCGGGCTGCAGTCCGCGAGCTTCCCTGCGCAAAGAGGAAATGACGCGAGAAAAACCGAGTGCAGACGAAGCTACGACTCCGTCTGACGCGCGGGCGGAACTTTAAAGCACACAAAGACCTCGGTAAATATGCCTCTGCAGGCAGGTCAGGTGAATGCGCCCAAGCACAGATGCAGAACAGCCAGACACACGGCTCGACAAGGATGCTGCTCGGCAGGAGTCGCCAGACACACGGTGAGCGCGGAGCCTTCGCGCGCGTGTTTAACCGAAAGCCACCTCGACGCGTACTCCGCCGCTGAGCGGCCAGGCACCCCGCACACTTTCTACATATACAAATATATATATATATAACTATGCATATGTAGAGACACGCACACATGCACACACATATATACATACACATAGACCTGTCCTAGACATACGTCTATTGCACACATAAACAAATAACTTTACATAAATGAAAGCACGACAACGCAGAGGCATGCAGAGTCTGGTTTAGGTTTGAGACGACTCGCCAGCAGGACGCGTGCTTTCGCAGTTGAGTCACCTGGAAGAAGCGTGGAGTGCGAGCTCGTCGCCTGCTGTTTGGCCCTGGCGAACTCGCGGGCGGCTCGAGCAGCGGCCGCGGCCGCGCGGGCCGTCGCGGCCTTCTGGAGGACGCGCTGGAAGTTCTGCGAGTGCGTCTCGAAGTACCGAACGAGCGCCTCGCAGACGAACTGCTCGTAGACGACACGAGAACAGTCGGCAAAAGAGCGGGAAGCTCACGGAAATTCGAAAAAAGGAAAAACTCACAGGCGGCTTGGCCGCGGAGAAAACAGGAAAAGGTGCGAACGGCGGACAGAGACAGGCACGCCCGTTTCAGGGTACAGGGGTTGAGCGACTGGTTCGACCCCGCGGGCCTCTGCGCCCTCGAGAGCTGCTTGGAAAAAGGAAAATTGAAAACTCGCGAAGCGCGGCTGAGGTGTGGACGCGCCGTCTCTCACCTCCTCCACGATGCCCTTGACCTTTTTATTTCCGAGCTTCTTCTTTGTTTGACCCTCGAACTCGGCCTCGCGCATCTTCAGACTGACGACGCCCACGAGGCCTTCGCGGAGGAACTCGCCCTGCACGGTGAGCGCCTTCTCCGCGTCCGCCTCGCCCTGTGCGCCTCTGCGCGCGCCGCGCCTGGCGTCGCCTCGCAGGAAGCTCGTTCGCCCTATCGCAGTCGCCGTACCTCTCCCGCGCCCCGAGGGAAACGCCTCGGCGGCCGCAGAGGAGAGGCGCAAAAGCCGCTGAATGGCACGCGTCAAGCCTGCGCGGACGCCTTCGACGTGCGCGCCGCCCTCAGGCGTCGGGATGCTGTTCACGAAGGAGAGAAAAAAGTCTGAGGAAGAAGACGCGAGCGTCTCCGAAGACAGCGGCGAGACCGACGCTGACGAGCGCGGCGCGGGCGCCGCCTCTGGGGCTGCGGCGCCCTCAGATCCGGCGGGCGAAGAGGACAAAGCCGAAGGCGAGGAGAAGAAGAGCCGAACCGACAAAGACATGTCCGAGCTCGGATGAGAGCCGTTGATGCTGAGGAGGCACCGCACACCACTCGAGGCCGCACCAAAACTCGAGATCCTGAAGAGAGGACGCCGCCGCGAATGCTGAGGCTCCCCCCCCGAAACCAAATGGCAACGTCCTATCCCCGCCTTCGCGTCATCACGCCTTCACAGCGGAGCTGCTGCAGCTTCAGAGGCACCTCTAGACGACAGCGAAAGTCAGGCTCAGCATTTCTCGTCTGGCTCTAAACCCATCCTAAACGTGCGGTTCGCGCGCCGGAAGAAGCGAAAACGCCGCGGGACTCCTCACACGGCAGCGGGGGCGTGGGGGCGTCGATCTGGGCGCTGGCTGTGCCGCGATTACCTGATGACAGGCGCCTCGCTGAAGAGACTCGTGAGGTTCGCAGACAGATGCTGAATGTAGGCGTCGAGCCCGCCAGGCTCCTTAAAGAGCAGCGCCCGCAACGCCTCGCACTCTCCCGTCTCGGTCTGGAGCTCGCCTCCATCTGAACGCTCGCTGGCTGTGCCCTCTTCGCCGGCGGCGCCGTCAGGCCTGCGATGCGGCGCGTCCGCCGCAGCGGGCAGCTCGACGAACTGGAAAGAGGCCGCCGGGTGGAGGTAGGCGAGGTCTCGGAGTCGGGTTTCGATTTTCCTCCCGTCCAGACGCAGCTCGTCGCCAAAGATTTCGCCGTCGACCTCAAAGCTCACACAGGTGCCCGAGGCCGCGGGCGTAGGGCCGAAGAGGAGCTCGAACGGATTTCGCTCCGCGCCAGAGGCGCCAGCGGACGGCGGCCAAGACGCGAAAGCGCTAGTCGCGAAGTCCTGAATGTCTCGCCTTCGCCGAAGCTCGAGCGCCCCGTCTGACTCCGGCGCCGAGCTCTCACTCACCTGCGAAGGACCCGCCGGCTCCTTCCATCTCGACGCCGCCTCGCCGAACCCTGTGGCAGGCGAGGAAGGCCGCACGCGCAGCGGCGCGAGGACTCTGCCGCGACTAAAACTCATCTCGTGGAGGCCCCCGTTGCGGAGGACCTGAAATCACGAAGACAGAAAACATCTGACGCGTCTACGAACCGTGCGGAGACTGCGCAGCCAGGCCAAGAACGAGGCAAACCCTAAACCCCCAGTAGCTGGCGACGATGCAGTCGCACACGCAGCTGCGGCGCAGGGAGTCGGCGAGCGGTCCTCGCTCTGCAGACTCAGGCCCCGCGACCGGAGGCTCTTAGGCCTGCGCGAGGAAGGCATGCGCCGCCACACAGCCTCCAGCGTAGATGCTGTTGCGACCGGCTGGAGCTCTCGGCGGCTGCGAATCCAAAAGAAACAGAAGGCAGTCGCTTACAGAGACGTGAAGCCGAGAAGAAAGCGCGTTGATGACTGAGCTGCCAACGCCATGGAGACCCCCTGCAATCGCGTAGCTGCTTTTCTCTTCGGCGCCTGAAGAGGCTGATCCACACACATGCGACACGTCAGAGAAAAGCACACAGAAAAACGCCCTAAGCAAGTCGTGGAGAGGCGCCCGACACTCACGTCTGCAGACATGGGCTCGCATGAGTTTCCGTTCAATTTGCGTGTAAAGATATAAATGTGGAGTGCGTGAGAGACAAGAGATGCAGAGATCCTAAGGCACCGAGAGCAAGTCAGCTAAATGGACTCTCCTGCCGGGACTCCCACGCGGCGGTGGAGAGACTATTATTTCCCTGTCGCACTACAGGGAACGCGGGCTTCGTCAGAAAGGCAGGGCGCAGCGCACGGCGCCGCAGCCACACGCATGCATATGCACGCGGTGTCTAGACACGACTCCGTTTTCAAACGGCGACGTGTCTCTCGCCCCCCCTTCCCCCCCCCGAGGCCTGGGCGCCGGCTCCTACTCGCTGGCGCAGCGGAGGGCGTAAACTTGCCGCCCGCATGCAGCTTCGTGAAGACTGTCTCCAGCGCAGAGACGCCGGTCTGCGGATGCATGTCGCATGGGATGCCGCGCCCGTCGTCGGCGACCGTCACGCGCCTGGAGAGCAACAGAACGCAGGAGAGAAAGATTCACACATGCCCGAGCCCGCGCGAGGCGTGGACATGAAAAGGACTTCCACCGGCTGCACAGCATGACGCGAACGACGTCGCGGTCTCGGCTGGCATCGTGCCGCGCCCTGGCGTAATCAACGCACGCCACTCGCAGCTCGCGCTGTCTAACCGTCTGAGAGGGCGCTGGAGCGCTCGTGACCCGCGGCAGGCGTCTTTCCGGTTCTTCAGCACGCCTGGCTGAGACTGCCGCTAAGCAGGCCACTGCGCTGGCGGCCCTGAACGCCTCAATGACGAACTACAGACAGGGACGGCGAGGCTCCGAGAGAGTCGCGACGCCGGCAGTCGCTCTGCTTGACGCGGCAACGCTTCGCCCCCCCCCCCCCCCCCCCTTTCCCTGGAGGCCGAACGTCTCCATGGTAGTACATAGCCGAGGAATTCAGTGGCTAGGAGACATGTTCAGTTCTAAAACTATAAGGTACCATCGGCGGCAGGACGCGGACAGGAACCCGAGAGGGACGAACTGAAGCGAGAGGGACAGCGCAGGCGCACAGAGGCGGACGCTCACGGCGAGTGCGAGGCCCCTCAGAAGTCGAAGAATCTGGCATTTCTCAATTTCGAGCTTACCGTCTGTCGGGGTGGAGAATCACGACGATGTTTCGACATCCGCCGTTTTCGATTTCGTCCACTGCGTTGTCCAGCGCTTCCCAGACCAAATGGTGCAGGCCCTCAGAGTCTGTGCTTCCGATGTACATGCCTAAGAATGAAAAGTCAAATGAAAAAAAGCTCGCATGCGCAGGCTCCCGAGAGCGCGCGAACGCACGTCGGCGTCTTCTCCGCCTCGAGGCGAAGGACCATCCGAACATATCGCGAGGCCGGCGCATCTCCACGCAAGCCCCACCGGATGACAGCCCACGCGCATGCGGAGGGCGGCCTCAGTCGGTTCTTTCTCTGGGTACGAGAAGCAGAGAATTTTGAATGTGAAGCAGTTCTCACCTGGACGCATGCGCACGGGCTCCAGGCCTTCGAGCACTCGAATGGAGCCCGCTGTGTATGTTCCCGCAGAGGAGGAAGGCAGTGAGGAGACGCAAGACGAAGCTGCAGACGAAGAACCGCGGTCGCGCAGCGAGAAGACGGAAGGCGAAACAGAAGAAAACGCAGGCAGAACAGACGACGGAGACGACTGGAGAGGAGCGGAAACGAGGAGAGACAGCCGTGAAGAAGTTGAATAGGATGGAGTAGAAGGCGCAGCAGACAAACAGAAAGACGATGAATTTACAGGCGCGGCCAGAAAGCCGACTACAGAGTGCAGAGACAAGGGAGAGGGAGAAGCGAAGCGAGACGGAGAGGGAGGCGAGCAGGGAGAAGAAAAAACGGTGGACTGGCGAGGAGAGGACGAGCGACAAGAAGGGCGCAGAGACTCCGAAGACCAAGTCGAGCCTCGCGGGGAGCAGCAGGCGAGAGCCGCACGGGGCCTTGTTTGAGAGAGGCCATGGCACGTAGTCTGCGGCGAGCACGACGCTGAGAGCTCCGGCGGGTAGGGCGGCGCCACGCGGCAGAAAGACGTCCCTGCGCGGCTTCGCGCCACTGCGGTCGCCTGAGGCGCCTGCGCCGCGAACGCAGAGAGCAACAGGACGCAAGATACAAGCGAGGAGACGAGGGCGCGCCGTTTCCCCCTGAGACCCGTGGGATACCCGCCGACAGCGCCACAGCCGCAGGAGTTCGAAGGTCGACGCACAGAAGAATAAAAATGAGGATAGTAAGAATAAACAGAAGAACGGAGAGGAGACCGAGAGCGCAGGGACGCTGGGCTCAGACAGGAGGGCGACAGGGGACACCAGGCAGACCGCGCGGCCGCAGACGAGCAGACACGACGGGGCGGAGACGGCGAGCGACAAAGAGAGGAAGGCCCAGCGCAGCAGCGTGTTTTCACTGCCTTTTGCGGATTGCCTCCCTCTCTCTCTCTCTCTGCGGAAGAAGAATCTCTCGACATCTTGCGGCTCTGTCGTTGAGGAGACACCGAGGCCTCGCGTCCCTCGCCAGAGAGGTCCACGAAGGCCGAAAGCGACAGAACATGCGCCGAATTGAATCTGCGTTGGCGTTCAGTTGGAAAAATAAACAAAATCTAAACAAAAGACAAGTCTCGCCCTGGAGGCCGAACAAGACGCGAGAGACGGCGAGACACGCGGTGTGCGCCTGCGCATGTACTAAAACCCGCCGCTGCTCAGGGGAGGGGATGAAGGAGGCATTAAAGAGAAAAAAAGCGCGAAAAAAAGCGAAAACGAGACGGACAGGTTGGCAGTGCTGCCTGCGTCGCGGTTTCTCCGTTTTTCAATTTCAATTTCGCGTGCTCTGTCTTGTGCATGCAGAGACACCCGACACCGAGCCCCGCTAGCTGCGGTGCCCTGGAAGACGCATCGACGAAAGACTTCTCTCTCCAGTCTCAGGAAAAAGAACTTTCACAACGTTATCTGCTTAGCCCCTAGGCTCGCGCAGCTGCTGGCGAAAGGAAATTCTGGGGAAGGAAAAAAACGCTGCTGCCTTGTCGACCGCATCGTGTGCATCGGTCTCTCCCTCCCGGGGCCCTTGGGACTACAGGGCGTTCTTGCCTGCTCAAAGGGTCATCCTCTGTTCGTCGCCTTTCGCTTGCAATACTGACTTCCTGGGATCGCATGCTGCCGCTTCTTATAAAAGATCTTCCTCAGGCTTTTTCGCTTTGGAGAGGGCGATCTTACTTAGCTCGATTTGTGCCCAGTAGCACAAGGACGACGAGGGTAGTCTTTGAGGGGCTTGATGATGCCCTCTTAATAAACAAATAGACATTCATGTTCAAGCATCCTGTCAGATCGTGCTGAAATCGATATGCACATGCCTGAGGCGCTCTTTTCTGCTGCACGTGCACATGTATGTATTTGAGCACGCGCAAGAAAAAAAGCGACTCTAAAGGCGATTCTAAAACAAAACTACACGAATACACTACAGACACGTAGAGAAGATTTCGAATGACACGTGTATGGAACCTCGATTCGCCCTGCAGCTTCACGTGACAGGTGAGTTAAAGAGCTCCCTATCTGCCGCCACCGGAGAAAAACAGTGTGAAGTGGACATGCCGCTCTCCTTCAACTTGTGGGTGTTCGTAGACAGATGTGACTGGCAGAATGAGTTTCTGGATGTAAACGTGATGGGGCTCGCGAGCCAAAGCTGCCAAAATCCTTGCGTCTCGCAAACGTGTCTGTCTTGAACGGACCATTATATATATATATATATATATGTGTGTGTGTCTCGGGGGGGGGGGGGGGGGGGGGGGGGGGGGGGGGGGGGGGGGGGCTATATATATATATATATATATAATCCTGCTGCTGGAACATGGTATGTGATATGCTATATGTACTTATATATATATATACGTATCCCAGAGTTTAGATGCGACTGTGTACGCGCATGCGCCTTTATGCCACATTGCTGTCAGCCACGTGCGGCGGGCGGCGGTCTCGGCCTGCAGGTTCTGCCCGTGAGACCCCGCAGAGGCCACCCCATATGAAGGCCGGCGCCACGGCGGGGACAGATGTGTCGTACTGCGCTTCATCCGTCAGAGTATCTTGAAAGGCACACCAAACTCCCTGAGGGTCTTTAAAAGTCAAAAATATGCAAACACGAGACCCCGCTGCGCCCGTGTTCTCGCGCTTTCCCCTGCCCCCCACGCCCCTGCCGAGTGCGCATGTGCACGCAGGGCGAAGAACTCGAAAACCTTCGCTACTGCAGCTGCCTATGGGGACATGCAGACCTGCCTCAGCATTCGCTAACGAACGAGCCACGGCAAGATTCACCCAGAGCGACGCTCGCTGCCGCGTGTAGCTGGCGAATGCTCAACACCACGTTCACTCGTGAGCTGCTTCGTGAGTCTGCGGAGGCCGCTTTACACCGCTGGCTCCTGCCCTGCAGCTGCGCAGGCAAGATCTCAAACTGCTTGAACCCTGCATCTCGCCTCCTCGTGTAACGCGTCTCGCGGCGAATGTCTCGGGTACCTGTCTGTCTGTGCTTTCGGTTTCCGAGCATTCTGCCAGGAAATGCGCGACCCCGATCCGGCGCCTGCAGATCGAGGAGGCAGCGTCTGCGCCGAACAGCTGATGCCCTCAAGGCGCGCCGCCGCGATCCCAGCGCTTCATCTCACTCACGCTTTCTCTCTTCTTCCCGCGCGATCTGCTCGGCGATCCACTTCGTCTCAAGTTCTTTGATGTAATGCAGCCTCGCGGCTTTCTTGTCGCGCCCGACAGTCCTCGATTTCCCCTTCAGCTCGTCTAGCTCCACGCTCTCCCGCTCTATCACTCGCCGCCTCGGCTCGGCGCGATCTGTGCAGCCTGCATCAGCTCGATAGCCCTTCTGCGTGCCGACACAGGGCGCCTCGTCAGCAGCAGCAGCAGCAGAGTCTGCCCTCGCCTCGTCTCCGCGTGGGCGAGGCGCGCGCGACCTCGAGACGCCTTCGCGCCTCGCAGCTGCTCGGCTTATATTCGGGTCCCTGGAGGTGTCCTCAGTAGGAACGCAGCAGTCGCCCTGCGCCGGGCCCCCCTCGGCCTCTCCCTCGCCGTCGTCTCCCTCAGGCCGTCGCTGCGGCGCGCTCCAGAGCCTCTCCTCGCAACCGCTCTCGACAACCACGGAGACCGACGAGTCAGACGAAGGCGAGAGAGAGCTCCGTCGGGCGCCCCGCCCCCCGGGGCACCTGCCCCGCGGGCCCTCTGTCTCTCGGTCGTCGCTCGACGAGGCATCCGAACTTGACGAGTCGACTGAGACCTCCAGCAAGCCTTCTCGCGTTGCCGCCGGGCGTCGGCGCGCATTCGGCTCTCCTCGCGTTTCCGTTTTCTCTCTGTCTCCGCTCCGCTGCCGGTCTTCATCTGAGGACGCGAGAATCGACACGACGCTGCCTTCCTCGTCGGATATGACCAGACACACCGCCGCGCCGCCAGTCTCTCTGTGTCGTTTGCGCGCCTTCTTCAGCTTCGCGCGCTTGCCCTTCTCCCTTGCCTTTTCCTTTCTTCTCTTCTCGAGCTTCTTCCACTTCTTCTCTGTCATCTTCCGCCTCGCCCGCGCCCCCGCCTCCCGCTCTCTCGCCTGCGGGCTCGCCGCCCCCGGGATCCCCTCGCGGGCCTCGCGCCGGTCTCGCTGCCCAGCTGACGTCGCGTCGGCTGCGGAGGCAGCGGCTCCTTCCGCCTCAGGCAGGCCGCGGCTGCGGCGCGACTTGTTTTGAAGCAACTCTGCGGCGACGGCCGCGGCCTGCTCGCGCCGCGCGCGCACGAGTGCCTCGTGCGCCGTGAGCGGCTTTGCTTCTTTCGCGGCGTCGAGCGAAGAAGGCGGGCGGTGGTACCAGGGCTCCTCCTGGAGAGAGGCGCGAACGAGGCTGTCGAAGTCGCTCTTCGCGTCGGGCGTGTATCCCGCCTGCTCGAGGTACTTGTGCCGCTGCGCCTCCAGCTTCTGCATCTCCTTCTCTTCCGCCTGAAAAAAGTTCACGTGCTGCAGCCCCGCCTTCGCCTCCTCTCGGCGGCTCCTGGAGGCACACGCTGGGCCTCGTGGCGCAGCCAGAAACGACCGCTGCACGCTGGCTAGCGCCGCCGAAGACGGGATGCCGACGCGCCTCGACTCCGGCAGAGAGACGAGGCCTGGGGCGACGCCTGCTGCGTCCGCAGAGTCGGGCGCCGCAGCCGCGCGCGACGAGGAGACCGACAAGGCGCCGGCAGGCACCCGCACGATCTCAGCCGCGCTATGCGTGGAGAGAAAAAACCCGATGCCGCTTCCGAGCGACGCGAACTCGCCGGCATCCGCCCCCGCGCCGTCGACGTCCTCAAAGTCCCTCGGCAGAGTCGCCGCCTCGAAGGCAAGCGCGTCCTCGAAGGCGGCCGCAGCGCCGGCGCGCGCCAGGCTCCGCGAAGAGCCCACACATCCTGCGGCGGCTGCCTCGCATGCCGCGAACCCAGCGGAAGACGCCTGCGCAGCACGCGACGTGGCCCTGAGGATCGAAGCCGACTCGAGGGCGCTGGGCGCCGAAGGGCCCCCCGCGCCTCCTGCAGCTTCGCGGGAGGCGTAAGGAGACCAAGCCGAGGCGGAAGAGCTAACGGCGACGCCGCTGGACTCCAGCAGGCCCGCGGTCGCCCGGGGCGCCTCGCGGCCTCGCTTGCAGGCTGTCGCTCCCCGGTCCGCGGCGGCGCTGGCGTCCTCCTCTGCCGCAGGTTCGCGGGGCTCCTCGCTGTCGTCCTCCTTCGCCCTGGCGTGTTCAGCGGCCTCGAGCTTGCGGCGCTTCAGCAGTGTCAAGATGTCAGTCATCGAGCGCTGCTCACGCTGCTGCCTCTGCGCGGTCGCCTGCGCCTGGAAGTCCGCCTCGTCGCGCTGCACGCGCAGCCTGTTGTCGTGTCTGTATAAGTGCCAGCGCTTCTGCGGCAGAATGTTGAGTCCGCCGTGACCCCCCATGCTGCCGCCGCGCAGAGAACGACGCGAAGAGAAGAGCGACCGGAGAGAAAGAGAGACTGGAGAGGAAGTGGGGAAGCTCGCGAGAGCAAGAAGGCGAATCGCGTTTAGCGGACGGTGGAGAGCCACGGTTTTTTTTTTCCGAAGCGAAAGAAGAAGGAGGCGACAACTGCGCCGGGGTCAAGCGCGCGGCGCGCGCATCTGGCAGAGAGCGAAGGGGCACCCGAAACCGTGAAGAGGTATGGAGGAGCGGACAGCAGGCGGCGAGACTTAGCCAAGCTCGCGGAGTGCAAAAAACAGACAGAAACAGCTGGATAGATACTGGAGGGGGAGGCGGGGGGGGGGTGGGGGGGGGGGGGCGGAGGGGAGGAAGCCGGCACAGTTGGTGCGAGGCAAGCGAGAGTGCAGTCAACAAGAGATGAAGCCTGGACAGAAAGGCGGGCAAAAGCAGGGAAGAGAAAGAAAACCACGAAAACGCCACCGACGATCGCGCACCAATGGAGACGCCGCAGCCGTGCGGCTAGGGAGACGAACTCGACCTAATTGACACAATCAGGCTTTTCGGGCGGCTAGAGGATACCTCTAGCCGCATTCGAGAAGCAGTGATTCTACTCCTGAGGGAAGACAATTGGGCGGCAAATAGACAAAGCCCGAGACGCCATGGCGCAACTGGAGAGACTGGCTTGCCAGGGAAGGGGATTGATTGGCCGTGACGCGAGAAAAACAGGGGGGGGCGGGGAGCCGATGAGACACATATCAAACCCAGAGCAACGCTCACTGGTCTCCAAAGTCGCTCTGGGGAGCGGATTAAGAAGATGAGGCCCAGAGATCGGTGCTTGACAACAAAAGGGAACGGACAGATGAAGTATGACCTTAGAGCAAAGTGTTAGACTAGGAGAGCTTGCTTGAGGCCGCCATTTCAGCAAACCAAAAACCGTCGCACGCATCGCAACTCGGCATGCGTGCATGCAGTCCTTGCCGGCCGCGGAGAGCGCGGCGTAGGCGACTGGAGCCAAAAAGACCGTGTTTTCACTATGATTTTCTCGTATTTCGTGACGGTCACAAGCACTGAAACTGGGACTTCACGGTCTATGAAAGGCCTTCTGGCGGAGAGACGGTGAGGCCTGCGCGGTGACTCACCGCCCCCGAGCTTGGTCCGCGCAGGCGTGTATGCAGAGACTCGTTGGGAGCCCAGACGACACGACGCGCACCTCCCGCGAAGAGCGGCTGCTTCTCGCTTGATCACGGCTTGCGCCGAGGGCGAGCGACGCAGCCGAACTCCCAAGGATCCTGCGTGCCTTTGTTTCACTGTGGAGGACACAGCGCGTTACGAAAGCGGCCGCCGCAAGATCTATATTTATATGGCGACAGCACAGAGGCACGGCTCTCTGAGCGGGCTCAGCGGGTCACTGAGGCGTCGTTCCCTACAAATCTCGACATAGCGGCGCTTCACTCGCACTCCCTCGTCCGCGGAGTTCGCGACAGTTCACTCGTGCCGCTCACTACCAAGCCTGTGGCAAATACACAGACACTCACGCATGTATGTACATATGTCTATATATATATATATATATATAAATGCACGCACGTATACACACGTTTATCGATATATGCTTGCGCTGGCCCTGGCTACGAGCCGCAAGGCTGCGGTGGTGACTGCGGGAGACACCTCTGGTTAGATTCAGCGAGCTTCTGACGAACAGCTAGCCTGTCTCTGCGGTATTCGCCTGCGCGCGCCTGCAGCTGCTGCATCAACACCGCACGTGGGCAGCCTGACCTGAAGTCGGGCGCGCGAGGCGCCTTTCGCTCTCTGTGACGCCTGATGTGCAGGCCGCAGCTGCAGCGCCCGCAGTCTCTCTGCCTCGAGGCAATCGCTACTCGACATGGGCTAGACTGCAACAAGCTTGAGCGGCATTCCAGTGACTCGACAGTCGCTACGGTGAGTGTGCTGTGGCGGCCGCGCGGCTGCACGCCAGCCAACTGCACCAGCTGCTCCGCAGGCCTCCGATTGCCTTTTCTCGCTCGGTGGACGCTCCGTACCAGACTACAACGCCGAGGGTAGAGCGCCCAGACGCACTCGAAGAAACTTTGCCGGCGAGATACTTGGCCTCCACCACACCCGCTACAGCAGGGGAGCATCCACAGCTCCGTACGCTACTGGTAGGCGAGTGGGACCTGAGACCTGCGCCGTCCTTATTTTCTCTTTCAAAACGAAATGCGCACAGGAAACGAAGGGGAATCCGAGCACGCCGCGGGATGCGCCCGCGAACAGGGACGCAGCAGGCGCTCCTGCGCATGCGGGCCTAAGCAGCCTTGCACCGCCCTCTACAGCTGCGAATTCACTGAAATGACTTGCTTGTGTGGCTTCCACGTCTTGACATGAGTTTCGTTCACGAAAAAACAAGAGGTCTGAAAAAGACGTTCAGTGGAGCTGGACTCGACAGCGATCGGCGGAGTGCCCAGTGAGACACTTCGCACTGCAGAGCGCCTGGCGCGGCTGTCTCTTTTCTACCGGGCAGCTGGCTGTCGGGTCGGCTTCTTCTCGCGTTGCGCGGCTTTGGCCTGGGGGTTCGCTTCCTTTGCAAGTCTTTTCTCTTCTGCCTCTTGCTGCTGTCGCTGCAGATTCAGTGTGTTCTGGAGGTGCAGCTTGAGCGCGCCCAGCGGGCTCTCCTGGAAGGCCGGGAAGTTCAGAATGGCGTCATACTGCTTGATCTCCTGCGCGGCGACACGCTGAAACATCTTTCTCGATATCTTCGCCGACCCCTTCCTCTCGCTACCGCACGCGTCGCCAGTCGCGCCGCCCGCCGCGCCGCCCGCCGCGCCGCGCCTGCGGTCGGCGGCGATGCTCTCGATCTGGTCGCGGAAGCTGCCGAAGTCAATGAACTCCCTCCCGCGCTTCGCGCTCTCCTCCTTCTGCCGCTGCTCCTTGACCTCTCGCGCGTAGCCGACAAAGTCGAACTTGCGCAGCCAGGCCTCGCGCTTCGCCAGCCGCCGGCGCTGCCCTCTGGACAGCCCCACGAAGGACTTCTCGAGGGTCGCCTCAACCTTGTTCAGCGCCTTCTTCTTCTCCGCCTCCTGCGGCTCGCTTGGAGGGGGCGCAGGGGACGCTGAAGCGTCGTTCTCGCCATCGTGCTGCGCAGCCGCGACCGCTCGCCGCAGCTGCTCCAGGCGCGCCTCGGCCTCCGGCGTGAGAGACACGGGGAAGTCCTCTGTCTCCTCTGCGGCTTGGAGGTGCCGCGAATGAGGGGCGAGGTCGTGGAACTTCGTTCTCTCCTTGCGGACTTTCGGCATTTTCGACAAAAAAACTGCCAGACGGGGGGCGAAGAGACTGCCGTGGCTTGGCGCCGAGGAGGAGCCCAGGCGCGGCTTCTGCTTGTCGCCCTCGAGGGCCTCCGCGAAGGACTACACAGGGCACTTCGACGACCGCGCTACGGCCCCCCGGAGGGCTCCCTGGCGAGAAGAGAAGAGAGACGGCCACGATGAGGAAAAGTCAAATCAGCTTCGGTCCGCGAAAGCTCTTGAGAAACGTTTCGCGGCGTACATGGGCCCCGTCAAGGCAACAGCATGTAGCCTCTAGAGCCCCAGAGAAGGCGCCAGTGCAACTCCGGCAACAGCATGTAGCCTCTAGAGCCCCAGAGAAGGCGCCAGTGCAACTCCGGGGGCGGGAAACACATTCGTTGCAAGTGTGCCTTCCCTCTTTTCCTCTAGAGAAGAAGGAATTTCTCCCTTTTCATGTTCTAGAGCGCGGTACGCAGGCCCTCGCGCTCTTTTCTCCGCCGCCGCGAAAAAACGCCCCGGCGGCTTGCAGGCTCCGAGAATTCCGGCAGGTCGGTGGGAAGCAAGCTAGCGGCGAAGAAGAGGAAATTCTCACTCGGGCCTTTTGCGCGCAAAACAGATCGCAGGGAGCCTTCGTTTCTCAAATGGAGAGACACTTGCTGGTCTGCCGTCGATGCTCGCTGCGAGCTCAAAACAGCGTTCGTCGGGTCGCGATGTTCGCCGTAGAGGCGAGCGAAGCTCTGAACCGCCGCGCCGCGCGGGGGGTGTGCCGTTGGGCGCCCCAACGCCGCGAAACCGAGAAGAAAAAGGACGCTGGACTGAACTCGCCAGACGAACGCGTGTCTAAGTGAAGAAAGACGGAAAAAAATCAGAGAGTGGATTGCAGAAGCGTCCTTCTCCGACTTGTTCGCTTGCATGCTAGTTGACTCTGTCCTCTCCGCTCCCCACTTCTCGTCTCCTGCTTGCCTTGGGAACACATGCGACGGTGCACGGAGCCGGCGCCCCTTTTCAGCGTGAATCCTCTGTGTTTTCGAAGACTCTCTCTACGTTTGGCGCGCGTTGACAGATCTCTTGGCTGCTGGCGCGCTCGCGGCGCGCCTGTGAGCGAACTGCTGATTCCGCAGTCGCGGCTGGCGCGCGCCTTTTCAGCGGAACCTCCGAGGCGTCCTCTCGCAGCTCCGCCTCGCACACTCACTCAGTCTTTCCTTGTTCCCTCTGCGTTGTCTTTTCGCAGTCAGTGCTCTAGGTGTACGTACACCGCGGCGCAGTGACCGCCGGTCGGGTGGCTGGCGTTCGTACCTTTCGCATAAGTGAATCCGACTGCAGTTTGCGGCAACCGTGGCCTGCACCCCTCTCTTTTGTCTTTTTGGCGCGTTCTCTGCCTTTCTAAGCTGCATGTGAATCTTTAAATTCGTCTCTGGCGAGCGTTCCACACCCGCTCTCCACGTGAAAGATGGGGTATTCCAGCCACGGCTGCAGGACTGAAGTCTCGTCCTCGGCGGCATCCCAACATCCTCTCCGCCTCCGGCATGCGTTGCAGACTTTGTGTGCTGCAACTTCGCCCTCCAGTGCAGAGTCTAGAGTGACAGGCCGCGGACTCTCAGTGCGCTCCCCCCTCGCCTCGTCTGCTCGGTCTTCTTGTTTGTCGTCTTCAAAACTCGCGACCTCCTCGCGCTCGTCGCCTCCAGCCTCGCGTGCCTATTCTTGTCCGCGTGTCGCTTCGTTTGTCTTTCCTTCCTCTTCTGTCGAGATGCCGGCACGAGCCGGTGCGCGCGACCTCCAGTGCGACGAGGCGCCTGTTTTCTCTCAGGCGGATCCCTCTCGGGGCGGGGCCACGCCCCGCCCTGCCTCCTGCGTGGAGTCTCCGCAGGCGGCTGCCTCTATGGGACGCCTCTCTCGTCTGTCCAGTCCTCAGGCTCTCCGCGCAACTGCGCGGCGCGGCGCGCTTCGCGTTGTCGCGTCTGCCTGCGCCTTGCTTTTTGTTTTTCTCCTGTCCTGGGCGGTGTCGCCCTCGCCGCCCGCGCCGCCAGCGTCCTTCCCCGTCTGGCTCCCCAGCGTCGCGCCTGTCTCCGCCGCTCCGGCGCGCAGCCAGCAGCTGAAGATCGGCCCTGCGCAGGTTCTGTTGCCGTCGCCGCCGCCGGCGCCCGACGCACGGGTTGCCACGCCGTTGGTGTCTGTGCGCACGCTGTTGATCGTTGAGCAGAACGGCGCGTCGCTTTCGTCCTCCTCTTCGTCGCCGTGTTTCTACTGGACGGCGCAGCACCCCGACACGATTCGGCTGCTTCGCCCGGACTGCGCGCCTTCGCAGCTCTCGTCGGCGTGTCTCTTGCCCTCCTCTTCCTCAGCGGCCCTCTCGTCGCCGCAGGCCGCGCCGGCGCTGTGTCTCCCGCGTGTGCTTGTGGAGGCGGCGGTGCCGGCGCCGCACCGCCGCGGGCGCTCCTGGATCTTCGCCTCGCCGACGGCGCAGGGCGGCGCGGGCGGACGCGCGGCCGCGGCCTCGGGCGTCGCGCCGAGCGCCATGCGAGTCCAGGCGGTCGTCGCGCCGATCGCGCGCCTCGCCTTCCGCACGCGCGACCGCCGGCTGGCTGTGGGTCAGTTGGGCGACGTGGGCGTGTTAGCGTTCGACGAGGAAGGAAACATCTTCACCAGTCTGCAGGGGTTGGTCTTTTTGTGGCGCTTCGAGGGCGAGAAGGGTGTCCTGCAGGCGGAGCCCATCACGGGCGACGCCGAGGCCGCGACGCCCACGCGGCGCTGGGTAGAGAAAACGAGCGAGAAGGCTGCCGGCGCGGGCGCCCGCGCGCGCACAGCCGACTCGGCGGGCGGCCTCGTGGGCGCGGGCAGCGCAGGCCCCTTCTGGCGCAGCGACATGCTCCTGGTTCGCGGGCTGAAGACTGGACGTGCGACAATCATCGTCAGGCTCGCGGGCGAGTACTACCAGCACGTCGGCGAGGCGCGCGTCTCCTTCGTCGTCCACGAGCCTGTGCTGCTGCTTCCTTCGTTCCAAGTCCTGCCGCCGGCGGCCGTCTTTCAGTACCGGCTGCTGCGACTCCGCGAACAAGCCGAGAGCCAGGCGGGCACCGGGTTTCCGCGGGCGCTTCGCGGACCCTCCTACGTGGAGCTCCCCGCGCCGCACTGGCAGTTCTCCGCGACCGACCTGGCGGTCTACGACGCACAGGATCGTCTGCCCCTGGAGCGCGCCACCGACGCGGCCTCGGCGGCCTCGTCCCTGGTCTCTATCGACCCCTCTGGGCTCCTGCGCGTGGTCGCGCCGCCGGCGTTCCCTGGAGAGGGCGAGCAGGCGACGCGCTTCGGGCTCGAGGGCGCGACACTGCTGCGCGCCGTCGACATGCGGACGGGCGAAGAGCAGCACGCCAAAGTCTTTGTGCTGCAGCCTTCCGCGCTGCGCCTCTTCGTGGATGACATCCAGGCCCTCAGGCAACAAGATGTGTGGAGACAGCTTGTTCTCGCCGTCCGCAGGCAGATGGGGCGAAGTGCGGGCGCCGACAGCAAGCGCGGGCCCCACTCGCGGACGGCGCGCGCCGAGGAGACGCACGCCAGCGAGCTGCTGCTTCTCTCGAAGCTCGCCGAGAGGGCCTGGGCTGCGCCTCCCGCAGGCGACGGCCGCCAACCCGAGGACGAGCAGGCCGAAGGCGCTGCGCTCGGCGACGACTCGCTCGGAGTTCCGCCCACGGAGCTGCTCATGAGCCTCGTGAAGACCGGCGGCGAGGCGGAGGGACACGACGACGACGTCCTCTACCTCGTCAGGGGACGCGAGTACTTGTGCAAAGTCGAAATGCTCGCTGCGAGCTTGTCGCAGGGCTTCGCGCCCCTCAGCGACGCCGCCGGCGACCCCCGAGTCCAGCGACCGCGAAGACCGCCGAGGACGGCGCGTCCCCAGCAGCCGAGAGCGTCGAGCGAGCCGCGCGTGTCTTCGGGGATGCCGAGCGGGATGCGCAGCTCCTCGTCGTCACGACGCCGAAAAACGCTGTCTTCCACTGGAGTTGCGCGAGCGAAGAGGACGAGGAGGACGCGAGCTGGGTCAGCGGAGACAGAGGGGATGGAGGAGCTGAGCGAGGTGTCGGGATCGGCGGAGACGCCTGCGGCCTTCAGAGGAAGGGCAGCGCCCAGCAGGTAGGTCTCTTCTCCTCAGCTCGGCTGGTCACCACGGCGTTGGCAGTGTGGGCCTGGCTGGCTGCCTCGGGTGGGGGAGGGGAGCTACAGGGACGGCCTCTCAGCCCTGCTCGGCCCTTCACCATCGTGCAGATGCGCGCATCGAGTTTTTCGAGCTCACTCGTGGATTCCTTGCCAGTGCCGGGTTTCTGTGTTTGCGTGTTTGTCGCTGACCTCTCTCTCGCCCCCCCAGCCCTGCTGTCTCGAGAGTCTCTTTTTTTTGGTGCGCAGTTCCTCGCCTGGTTCGTGGCGGCGCGTCGATCGCAGGGGCGACTCACGGCCTCGCTGATGCACGTCGGCTCTCTCGCGTCTTCGGCGGCGCCGAACGCCTCCTGGAAGCCGCCCGCGCCGCTCTCGATCTCCCTGCGCTTCCGCGTGGTTGACCCTGTGTCTCTTCTCTTCTTCCCTCGCGAGTCGGCGCCCGCGCCCGAGGGTGAAGAAGGCGTCCGCCTTTCCACCGACCAGCCGCTGCTGCTTCCGCCGCTCCACAGCTTCATCGTTGAACCCTGGGGAGGCTCGGGTGAGTCCTCGCGCCTGCTGGGGCCCGCGGGCCCGTGGGCGCTCGGCGGGCCTTCCGTCTGCTCTAGGGATCGGCCTCCTCCAGCGGCTCTTGTCGTCATCCGTCTCTGCGTGGAAGTGTCGCGTGAATGACTCCTTGCATTGGCTGTGTCTCTCGCGTGTCTGTCCCTCAGGCAGGTACACCCTCACGTCGTCGGATCCCTCGCTGGTGACGGTTGCCCCGCTGTCGGCGTCTCCGGCGTCTCCGCCCTTTGCGTCTTCGAATCTGCTGTCGCCGCTCGGCTGGGGCGTCAACACGCCGACCCCTGGCTCCGCGTCGCCCCCCGCGCACGCCGCGCGCCCGCGCTTTCGGCTCGAGACGACGGCTGCGGCGAGCGCGGAGCGCGTGCGCAAGAAGGGCGGGAGGCCCGCGACTGGGGCGGCCGTGCTTCGTCTGCAGGATGCGCGTCAGCCGCAGAATTCCTTCGAGTTCCTCGTGATCGTCGCCGAGCCTGAGCGCGTGGAAATCACCGTAGATACCTACTTGATCCAGCAGGGCGAGGCCTCCTACCGCGAAGACGGCAGACGCGAGGCACTCGACGCGGCGCAGGCGAACATGCAGCAGCGAGCCGCGAAGGCCGACGGCCCCGTGGGAGGGCAGACGCCTCGCGAGGACGTTACACACGCGATTGTAAGCAGTTTATGCGAGCGAGGCCGCGCCGTTGAGGCTCGTGTGTGTAGCTTTAGCCGCGAGCAAAGGGCCGGATGACGAGATTGCGAGCGCCCATAGCGCCTCAGGCGGTCTAGGGCTGCGCGTTTAGTACAAGAAACGCGGCGACGCTAGGGCATAAATCTTACAGAACGACCACCCACTGTAGGAGAGGAAAAAGTAACGCAAGCGGAACTGTACAAGCTCGTGGATCCATTACTTCTCGAATGTGCGAACAGTCACCGGGAGAGTCGACCAGTTGAGACGCCCAACGTCTTGAACCCTGCAAAGAGAGCTCGAGAAAGGGGCAGAGACGGGCGGCATAAGACGCACGTGACACTTTTCCTCTCTGCTCCCTCCAGTGCGTGACAGCGTTGCGGTGGGTTGTGCTCTGCATGTTCCTGTCTCCTCGTCGGTTGCCGCTTGGTCTGCAGGCTGTCGTCACCGCTTACGCACGCATTCCGCCGACCCTGGCGCTGCCCGCGAACGTGTCCAACTGGCTTTCGCAGTCTTCGCTGTCGTCGTCCGCCGGTCCGCGGCTCACGTCACTGGACGCAGCGGCGCGCGCGGTGCGCCGCGCCGCGTCGAAGTGGAGTGAAGAAGTGTCTGAAGAAGACGCAACTGAGGAGGACGCATGGGTCTCGCGGCACCCGCTGCATCTGCGGCCTCTTCAGTTCGCCAGCTGCAACAACCTCGCGCTCCTGCGAGGCACGGCCGAGGCAACAGACGACAGCCCGCAGTTCTGGACCGACGCCCCCGGCGTGCTGGCGATCAGCGAACTGGTAGGATGCCAGGACGGAAAAACGAGGGGAAGGCGAGGGACAGAGGGACGGCAGTGAAAGGAGGCGAGAAAGACAAAACTTAGAAAGGCCCTTTAAACGAGTTTCACCTGTGGCGTGTCGAGTGGAGGGCACACAGAAACGCGTGTTCGTGCTCGTAGAACGATGCAGGTTTCTGAGCCTAGCTCGCTTCGCCTCATGTTTGTATGGCGCTTTCGCAGGCGCGTTTCGGCCTTCGTGCATGCGAGGCGAGAAACGAGAACTCCCAATACGCAGTTGGGCTTGTCTCTGTCTCTGTGTGCCTTTTCGACGTGCGCTCGCGTGCTTTGTTGTGTCGCTGCAGCGGTCAGCCCTTCCCTACACGTGTGGCGTTTTCCGTCTGACGGGCACGGCTCCAGGCTCGGCGCGTTTCTTCTTCTCGGCGTCACCTCGCTCTGCGGCGGCGCCAGCAGCAGGAGCCTTGACAGCGTCTGTCGCGCTGGACGTTTTCCCGCCGCTCGAGGCGTGGGTGCTGCTGGACAGGCTGTTCTTGCCGGCGCCGCTTCCCTCGCGCAAGTCTCCGCATCTGCTTGACTCGCTACTCGACTTTGCGGGCCCTTCCGAGGGCGGCGAGGCGGCCTCCACGTCGTGGACAGCGGGCGAGGCCGAGCCAGGAGACACTCGCGAGGGGGCGCTGCACCGCATTGAGCGCCGGGGCCTCCCGAGAGGCGCGGTTGCGGCTGGGCTGCCCTCCCGTGCGTCGCCCCTCCTCTACAGCGCCCCAGTCTCCGCTGTGGCGTCGCGGTATCGTGAGGCCTCTGCAAGTTCGGCGCCGGCCGCAGGCGGCGCGCGCGCCAGCGAAGAAATCCTCACGCTCGCTGTCGGCTCCTCCCTCACCTTCTTCACCAAGGGGGGGCCGCCAGACCGCCCCTCGGCCTACGTGCAGCTGCACGGCGGCGAGCTGGAGCCCGACGCGCCCGAAGGCACCGCACGCGTCGGGCTCGTGAGCGGAGACTCCGAAGACTTCCTGCGAGTCGTCTGTCTGCAGCCGGGCACAGCCGCCGCGAAAGTGGCGCTGAAGACGACGACTCTCCCCAGGAAACACATCGACGTGTAAGGGGAAACAACCACGCGCCGGGGCGAAAAGTGCATGCAAGGTGGAGCCAAAAACTGGCCGTGCTGTTCAGAGGCGCCAAGAGCTCGGACTGCTCGGCTGCTGGCGGCAGGGGGCAGCCACAGATGCATGCTTTTTTCTATGATTCATGTTTGGTATGGGCTTTGTCAGCTTGAGCTTCCGCGGGACTGTCTTGAGGCGGCTGCTCAAATGGAGAGTGTAAAGAGATGCTGCTGCGCATTAGTCGGTGGGTTTGCGTTCTGGTTTGCAAGTTTGTCGCGATGTGTTGGAAAGAAGCTTTTGTCTGCGCTGTGAGGACAGGGAGCCAGGCCGGAGGCTCCGCCCAGCTAACTCCGCCCGACCGGCCTCTGCGTGTTCTGCGGAAAAGACGAATTCTTTTCTTGCGTTGTTTCGTTTAATGTGGTGGCGCGCAGGGGTATTTGCGCACGCGCTGTTGCTTTGTTTTCAGCCTTTTTTCTTTGGTGCGCCGCTGTGTGGTGTTTCAGGGACGCAGTGTCAACTTCAGTTCGCGTCTGGATCATGTGCTCGATTCCGGAGCACATTGAGATCTTCCCTCTGCCGACGTTTTCTTCTCTCTTTGGCGTGGCTGCCTCTTCGTCGTCGCCACGTGCTCCAGCGGCCCTGTCCCCGTCGTCCTCCTTCCCGCTCACCCCCGCGACTGTCTCGTTCCCGCAGATCTCTCCTCTCTCTCTCTCGAGCCCGTCTACGCCGTCTCTGTTTCTCCGCTGCGGCGCCACGCACCGGTTTTTCTTCGTTTCCTACGACGCGAACCTGCGCCCGATGCTGAACGTCACCTCCTTCTTTTCCTCATCGCCTGACACCTGGGAGCTGGCGGGGGTGCCTGCCCCCGCGGACCAGGCTAGGGGCGCGCAGACCGACCGGGACCGCGCTTCACTCGTCCCGTTCTTCGGCGCGGATTCGGACTCCGGCGGCGCAGGTCGCAGGGCTGCAGGCGCCAAGGAGACGGCGAAGACCGAGGCGTTCGCTGCCGTCGACGGCGTGGGCGTGGCAGTCGACTCCGAGGCCTGCTGCGGGACCTTGTCGCTCTCTGTGCACCTAACATGGCCCGCGGAGACGGCGGCTGCACTAAGAGATGCTGCTCTCCAAGAAGACGCCCAGCGTCTGCTTCTCAGCTCGCTGGACGCGGCTCGGGAGTCACTTCGTCAAAGGGAGAACCGCGACGCTTCCGGGGCGCTCCGGTCGTCTGCGTGGCGAGGAGACAAGCTCGCGGAGACGCTCTTCCTGGTCGTGTTGCCGCCCTCGCGCTTCTTCGTGCCTCCCCCCTCGCCTGCCTTCGTTCCTGGATTCTTCCCTCCTCTTGGTGACCCCGCAGTTTCGGCTCTCGCCCCGCAGCCGTCGCCGGACGCCGCCTTCCCTGTGCGCCTCTTCTACCATCCGCAGCTGGTGTACCGCCTGCTGCTGCAGTTCACCTCTCCGCACAGTCAGGTGAAGGCGCGCGCGGCCTCCACCTCGTTTTCTTCCGGTCCGTCCTCTGTGTTTGGCCTCTTCGTCGAGACGCCGGGGCCGCGGCTGCTGGCTGACGGCGCGTCGCACTCTGCGTTCTTCTCCGCCCTGTCCCCCGACCAAACGCTGGCGCGGTTCGAGGCGCGCTTCCGCGCCGCTTACCGCGGCGACAGGGCGGCAGCTTCGTCTCCGGCGGATGCGCGAGCTGAGTCGACGCGCGCGCCCTTCCCGCAGGATGGCCTGGACGTTACGAGTCTCGTGCTGCGCTCCGCCGACGCCTCTCAGAAGCCGCACCCTCAGTCGCTCCCCGCCGCCCTCTTCCCGCTGCGACGCCCCTACGCCTGGCCTAGGGGCGCTGCCCTCTGTTCAGCGACGTGCCCGCTGACTGAGCAGGAGGTGTGGGTCGTCCCGCCGGTCACTGCGTCGTCTTCGGGCGCAGAAAGGCCCGAGACAGGCGAAGAGGACGAGAGCGCCCCTCCGCGACGCGGGCGCCCAGCGGCCTCCGGCCTGCTGACAGTCGAAGACGCCGGCATGGTAGGCGACGACGCCGGGCTTGTCGTGCCTGGGGCGGAGGAGGAGGCGGCGGAGCGGAAGTCTGCGCCGACGAGAACTCTCGAGCTCCAGTTCCTCAGGGTCGAGCGTGTGTCGCTGTCGGTTCTGCCTCCGGAGTCGCTGCTGGCGGGGAGCCGCCGGCGAGAAGCGGAGAGCCGCGCGAGGCACGGCTGGATTAGCGGCAACTGGGGGGAAATCGAGAAGGGCAGGACGTATGGTGTGAAGGTCGATGTGATTGCCTCGGACGGCGCGAAACTGGATCCAGCGTTCTTCCGCGCGATGGACCTGTCGCTGAAGATCTCCAGAAACCCGAAACGGCGAGGAGGCGATGCTCCCCTCTCTGGTGGGCGCCAGCAGCCAGTCGACGAGAGCGACGGCCGCGGCTTTGTTTACGTCCAGCGGACGCGCGACAGACAAGCCGCCGCGACGCAGGCGCGAGGCGCCTCGGCCGGCGGGGGTGGCGCGGGCGAGCAAGGGTACTCTTCCTCGCTTGAGACCCCGTCCGCCGCCGCCGAAACCTCCGCGACGTACGCAGAAGTGTCCTTCGGGCCTCGATCTGGGGCGGCGTCGGCCGCGTTCCCCGCGGACCGCAGCGGCCTCGCGCCTGCAAAGCTGCTGTGGCACGCCGAGATGGAGACGCTGTTGGCTTCCTCGGGGTTCTGCAGCGCCGCACCCGGCGCGGAGCCCGCCGCGGAAGGCGAGAGGCGCGTCGTGCCCTCCGCCGAGGGCGACGAGTGCCCAGACTTTCTCTTTTACGTGGACGGCTTTGACGCGGACACCGAGTTGCTGCTGACCGTGCAAGCGACAAACTGGTCGTTGGACGCGTCGGCGCAGCTGGTGGCGTCTGCGGTGAGCGCGGAGATGGTCCTGGCGCTCTATCCGCCGCTGAAGATCTTCCCGTCGTCGCTCGTGATGCTCCCGGGCGGGCACTCGCTGCAGCTGACGATCCGCGGCGGCCCGCGCCACAGCGCCCGGCGCCGGGACGAAGACTTGGAGAGTGACGCTCAGGCGAGCCGGCGGCGCTTCACTGCGATTCGACGGTGCGAGTCGTCAGACGCGAGCGTGGTGGCGGCGAGGGCGGTGGAGGTCCTCGGCGCGCCGGTCTTGGCCGCGTTTGACGCGCGCAAGCTGCTGCTCAAGGTGATGACTGGCGACGAGGAGGACGACTCGCCTCCGGACCCGCGGGAGCCCGTCGCACAAGTTGTCGAGCTCGTCACAGGCGGTGAGGGCAGCGCCACGCTCACTGTGCGCGTGGGCGACTCCAGCCACGACTTCCCCGTCGCCGCCACCTCCGCTGCGTCTGCCTCGTCGCAGTTCCTCGGGCTGCGGCAAGCGGCGGCTACCGTGCAGGTCATCGTGGCGCTCCCCGCGCGCGTGGTGGTCGGCTCTCGCTCGCGCGTCCCAGGCGGCAATCGATTCGTCGAGGCGCACCGCGAGAGGGTCGCTCGCTTTGAAGCCAACGGACCTGCGAGCGCCGCCGACCCTGACGGCGCGGCGGCGCACCGCGACGACGCGGACGACACCGTCCGTGTCGGCGTGCACCTGACCCAGAGACTCCACGCCTTCCTCTACGACGCAGAGGGACGCGAGTTCCTCTTCGGGCACCTTGCGGCGCCCACCGGCGCCGTCGGCGACCCCGGCCTGGACCAGGAGACCCGCGGGGGCCAGAGGCGTCTCCAGCAGCTAGGTGAGGACCTGTTTGTGAGTTCTTGCGTCTCTCGCTGTTCGTCTTTCCGCTGGCAGAGTGACCTTTCTGCACGACCCTCAGAGATGTAGGTTCGCTCTCGTTGGTTTGCTGCTGACGTGTCTGCTGCCTTGCAGGTGTTTCGGCTTCGCTGCCGCCTCCCTCGGCGTCGCTGTGCACCTACACGTGGCGCGCCGTGAAGGAAGACGGAGCCACGCCTGTCTTCGGCTTCGTCGATGCTCGCGCGATCGATCTGGCGCGCGGGGCGTCCCGTGCCTCTTCGGAAAGCTGCTCCAACGCATCGGCGATGCCGTTCCTGCCTGCCGCGACGACCGTTCGGCGCACGCTGTCGGGCACTGGCGAAGCGGCGAGTGTCTCCATTGTGGGCCTGCGGGAGGGGACTGCGCGGCTCCACCTGAGAGTCCAGTGTGCGCCTCGGGAAGGCGCCCAAACGCAGCGTTCCCGCCAGGTCGTTCTCGAGACAGAGGTAAGAGCACCGCGCGCCTCAACTCCGCCTGATTCGTATATACAGAGAGACAGAGATATACTTACAGATACAGATATATAGATATACATAGATAAGCAGATAGATAGGTAAGTAAAGAGATATAGTTACACGTGTGTGTGGGAGGTGTATCTTGCTTTCAGCTGTGCCCACGGTAGATGCCAAAGAAACCGAATGACGTACACGACGGGCCTCGCACGTGCGCAGTATATCTAAATGCGCCTACGCTACATGTAATGTATGCGGGGGATTTGAGAGCTGTGGCGGCCTTCGTGGAAGCACAGAGAGCGCCGACGGAGCGTGCGGCCCGTGTTCCGTGTCGGCAGCGTCACATGCTGACAAGCGGGCGCTGGGGCCCTGTGGGGTGTCGAGGCCGATGGCCAAGGCGCTCCGTGAGTGGTTCCTTCAACCGCGCGATGCGCGAACTTGACATCGCATTGGCTTATTGGCATTCGCCCAAGGTGTGACGACCTGTGCGGGAGGAGTTTGTCTCGTCTGTGCTGATCGTCGGACTCGCTGAGCGACACGGCTGGCGGCCGGGCCTGGCTTTCCGTCCGACTCCAGGAGGTGCGGGGGGCAAGGCGGGCGGATGGCTGGCTCGGGCACGGTTTTGTGTGATTCACGTCCCTGCCTCGCGGTGGTTTTTACGCGCAGGTCTCGGTCGTGGTGTCGTCCCTTCCGCTTTTCGCTTCGCCGACGCCGTCGTCCGCGCTCCTGCAGCCCGCGTCGCTGACTGCGCACGCCGGTGCGTCGTCGACGTCGCCTGCGTCTGGGCCGCTGTCGCCGTTGCCTTTGGCGACTCCGTCGGGACCGGCGTGGTGGGCGGATCTTCTGGCGGCGTCGCCGTCTTCGCTTTCGTCTCTGCTGGTGGCTCCGGCGGCCGAGTATCGGTTGCCCTGCTGCCGCGTGCGCCTCGTGCCCGCGCCCGCTGCGGACGCCAAGCCCAGCGCGTCCTGCCCTTGCTCCGACGGGCCCGCGGGCCCCGCGGTGGACGCAAAGGCTAGTCAGGCGGCAGCTGCTAGCCAGGAGGCCTCAGCGCCGGGGGCGCCGGGCTGTGCATGCGCGCCCCAGGCCAAAGCGTGGGCCGCGGCCCTGCGCGTGCTTGCCGGCGACGGCGGATTCGTCACAGGCGCCGCGGCGTCGTCTTCGGTTGTGCGGCTCGAGGCGCTTCCGGCCGCGTCTCTCGCGCTGTTTGGCGCCTCGCTCTCGCCAGGCGAGAGAGCCAAGAACAATCAAACAGACGACGCGTCCCGCGCGCGGGCGCCCACCTGGACGGTCGTGCGCGTCGACGTTGCCCCTGTAGCCAACATCGAGCTGATTTTGAAAGAGAGAACTCTGCAGAGGGGCGAGAAAGTGACCGCCCATGTCGTCTTGAAAGATCGCGAGGGACGGCAAATCGTGTCTCCGACGGACCTCAGGTGAGCCACCGGGGTCGGAGTCGGCGCCACAGCAGCGAAACAGCGTGGTCTGGGTTGCCAGCAGAGACCCGAGCAACCCTAGACAACGCGCTGAGAATTAGCAGATACATGACGAAAGCGAGAGTCTTAAGAGAGCCTGCCTCCTCACCTCCTCTGAGGGCGGTAGAAGTTTTTGTAGGCGATCAGACCCTCTGCTCTATGGCGGTTTCGTTTCGGTGCAGATGCAATTCACACTCACTCCGGCGGAGGGACGTCATGGCGAATTTCGTCTCGGGGTTGCGTGCTTCTCAGGATTGACGTCTTCTCTTCGCATCCGTCCGTGGTATCCGCTGAGGTGGACCTAGGCCGCGCCTTCGAGCCGCCCGCCGTCCTGATTCAAGCCTCCAGTTTCCTCTCTGGGTGCGCGGCCGTCACCGTCTTCCTCCTTTCTCCTGCGACGTCCTCGCACTTCTTCGCCGACACAGTCCGACTGTGCACAGACTCTCGAGTGTATCCGTCTGACCTGCCGGTGGCGGCGTTGGCGGAGACCGACGGACGCAGGGTTTCGGCTTCGCGGCGGCTTCTTGCACTGCCGGGAACGGCGGTTCACCTGCTTCCTGAGGCGAGGGTTCCTGTCGCCCAGAGCCCGCCGCATCTTTCGTTCCGGCTGACTTTCCGCTTGGAGTCTCTTTTGTCCTCGCTGCTGTCCCTCGCCATGCAAGAAAGGCGCGGTGACCGTTCGCTGCATGAACAGCCTTCTCCGCTTTTCCCAGCGGCCTTGTGGAAGCGCGCAAGAGAGACAGCGTATTCTCCTGCGTCTCCCGACTGCCTGTCGCTCCTCTCTGTTGCTCGGCTCGTCGACCTTTTCGCGCCGTCCCTAGGAGAGTCTCTGCATCTCTCCCTCTCGTCTGTCTTTGCGTCCATGCGGCGGAAAGCTTCTGCGCAGGCAGCTGTCTATTCACCAGCTTTCTCTGTGGGCGACCCGCTTATCCATTTCTCAGATGATGCTGCGAGCACTTCCGCCTGGTTTCTTCACCTGAAGCGAGGGCTTTGCGCAAGGCATGCGCCTGTGGGCCGTGCGGCGCGCGCGTCGTGTGCGACTGGGACGGCGCGGTGCGCATCAGAGAGCTCGCCATCGTTTCTGCCCGTGTCTGTCTCATTCCGAGTCACGCTGCACGACTTGCCGGCTGTGTTAGCTTCTCTCGTCTTCAGCGAAGAGAGCGAGCGCGCGGCCAGCGATGAGCAACACGAACTCCCCGAAGTCCGTCTGCGCGTCGACGGTGTGGACCTGCTTTTCTCCGCGCTCAGAAAGCGGCTAGCCGCCGCGTGGTGGAGCGAGCAAGCGGCGTATCGACAGCAGACAGACTCAGCCGGAGGCGAGCGCGGCCCAGCAAAGTCCTCAGCGACGCTCGGCGGCTGCGCAAACGGCTCCTCCGCCGACCGCCGTTCGTTCTCGCCTCTGTCGCCCTTCTTCTCCATGACAGGCTTCCTGGACTGGTCGTCGAGCTTCTCGCCGTCTCGTCGCTCTGCCTCGCCCGCGTTGTTTGCGGAGTATCTGTCTTCGTCGCCATTCTTTGAGTGCCCTCAACCCGCTCTCCTCTGGTGGCAGACCTCGCACCCGGAGTTGCTCAGCGTCGCCACGCCGGCGTCTGCGACCGCGACCCGGCTCGCGCCTGCGCATGCGACCTCACCTAGGCTGTCTGCCGCCGGCGTGGACGGCCCGGTCGCCGTGGCGCAGCGTACAGGGCACGCGACGGTTTTCGCGAGCCACCAGAGCTCAGTGTTGGACGTCGAAATTCTGAGCTGGCGGGAGGCGAGGGACGGAGAGGGAGATGCCGACGCACGCGACCCGGAGCGCGTTCGAGTCGTGGCGGCTGCAGGATGCGCGGCCCGGTTCGCACGAGGAGACGCGGAAAGCAGACGGGCCTCGCTGCTGGCTGTGCCGTCTACTGCCTGGGCTCCGCTGCGCGAAGGCGCGGTGACCTCTCTGCCGCGTCTCGAGCGACTGGGCGGCTGCGCAGAAGACAGAAGGAACACTGGGGCGGCAGCATCCAGCGGCGGCGGGGAGGAGAGGAGCGCGAGGCCGTTCGCGCTCGGGCGTCTCGGCGGCTCAGGAGACTTGGGGGGAGACGCGGGCCGCTCGCCGGCAGGCGAGCTCCTGTTCTTCCGTCTGCAAGCCTCGCAGGCCGCGGGGGGATCGTGGACAGATGTGGCGTCATCGGTGTATGTGCACTCTGGCGGAGGCATCCAGTGTGCCGTGAGCGATCCTCGCCTCGCGCCGCTGTTCGTCACGGAGAGCACGCAGCTGCCGCTTCTGTCTCTGGACGTGGAGGCGGAAACGGGCGAGGAGTCCCCGACGGGCTCGCGGATGTCGGGAAAGGCGAGACACGGCGAGACGGCGACTCTTTCGACGCTCCGCGAGGACGTTGACCAGCTCCTCGTGTCCCACGCGTGCGCCTTCCAGGAGCGTCGGCTCCTCTCTGTCGAATCTGACCTCCCTACGCTTCTTCGTATCTCCCAGACGTCTTCGTCTGTCGCCGGTGCCGCTGGCGACGGCCGCGCGCAGCGTGCGAACCCACCAGGGGCACTTCCGGCAGGCCGTCTCCCCTGTGGAGCAGCGAGCCTTTCTGCTGCGTCGTCCTTCCGAGACGACGGTCGTCGAGCCGCTGCCGCGTCGCCCGCGCCTCTCTTGGACAGCCTGTCTCTTCCTGTGTCCGTCAGTGTCAGCACCGGGCTGGCACCTAGTCTCCTTGCTCTCTCGCCAGCGTCCCTCGCGGCGTTCACAGAGCCCGACGGGGGACCCGAGGCAGGAAACGCGAGCGCTGAGATTGCGTTGCAGCGGGCAAAGAGCCGATTCCTTCTCAGAGAGACGCCTCCCGCGCAGCTCTGTGCAGCGATCCCGTATAAGCCGCAGATGCGCGTTCTCTTCGACTCGCGCTACATGCGCCTGGACGAGCCGCCGGTGCTCTACGTAGGGGAGACGCAGCGGATGAGCGCAGGCTGCTCGGCTCCAGGGGAGACGAAGGAGACGAGCGAGCCCGCGAGTGGTGGCGGCGGCGACCGCGATGACCTCTTTGAAGAGGCAGACGTGGCGGACTCTAGTAGCCAATGCAGGCGGGCCGCAGAGGGCAGTGGCGAGGAGCAAGGAACAGCCGGGGCGGGCTTCGCCAGCGTACAGGAGTCGCGCGCCGGCGAAGGCGCGATGCTGCCGCTCACAGTCTTCGTGTACCCTGTACCTCCTGTCGTGAGCCGCGAGGGCGGCGCGTCGGCAAGCGCCGCAGAGGTGTCTGTCGACGTCGGTGTCTCCTCTGACGCGTACGCAGTTCGGGCGCAGCAGAAGGGCTTGTTGCTGGCCGTTCGTGTGGAGGCGGCCCTGTCTCGCGCGGCTGCGTCCCCTGGCGACAGGCGAGGCGGGGCAGATAGCGACCGAGAAGAGAACGCGTCCAGGGCTGGGCGCGGGTACGCGTGGGAAGCTCCAGAGTCTGCCCAACTGACTATCGAATCTCGCGAGTGGAAGCAGCGGCTCACGCTGACGCTACAGCGAGGGCGCAAAGTTGACAGGCAGAGAGAGAGAGCAGAGGAGAAGAGAGAGGAGCAGCGGCTTCTCTTCCCGCCTCTCTTGTTCTCGTCGTCGTCTTCCAAGCTTCCGGCTGCGCGGAGAGAGAGCGAGGCCAGCGGCGGAGGCCCCCACGCGCGACCAGCACCGGAGGAGAGCGATGCCAAGGGAGAGACAAGCGAGCAGAGAGAGCGCAGCGACGCATCTGGTTCGCTGTGGGAGTGGACCATCCTCCTCGTGCTGCTGATCGCGGGGTTGGTCTGCGTCCTGCCTCACGTTTGCGGGTTCTGCCAGCGCCGCTCGCCTCAGTTTTCGCCTTGCCATCCGTGCGGAGGACCCTCACCTGGTACTTCCGCCGCCATCGATTCTTCGCCTCTCTTTGCTTCAACGAAGGCGACGGCGCAAGGGCCGGCCCTCATCCTGAAGGAGAAAGCAAGGCTGGAGACAGCCCGGATGGCTGACGCAGAGGCGCTCAGCTGCTTGTTTTCTGCCTCGCGTTTTGGGGGCAGGGGCGCTGACCTGAACTGCAGTGTGGGGCGGACGCCACAGCAGACGCTTCAGATGCAGCCTGATGGTCAGTGGAAGTGGGTGGCCGCGGACCAGGGCGAAGGAAGTTCTCAAGAGACGCTCTGGAGACAGGAGGGGAGTGTAGCGAGAAAGCACTACAGTTGAGCAACTATGCGCGAGAGAACGGGCGAGGCCTGGAGGACGCCGACTTGGCTCGCTGGCGGGCCTGCAGCCGCGCTGGCGACGGCAGTCAGGGCATCCAGTGCAGCCCCGCCTCACCCCCCTCCACGTGAACGATTCCCAGAAACACAGGAATACGCTTCAGCAGCTTTGGTGTGATTGCGAATTCGTTCGCAGCTGATGAGTTACTGAACTGAGTCGTTTTTTTAGGTTAGGGGGCAACTGCCCAGTGTTGAATGCATTCTACAGTGCATGGCCGATGTAACAAGAGTTGTTCATCAGCACCTGTGGTACTTATATGTGTATATCTGTACACCGTGATGCCCCTTTGTGTTATTTCTTGTTTGTTTGGCGGCGATAAATTGACTACTGTTACCTTTATCTGATTATGCGGGTTTCCTCTCGCGTTGCAGCCAGGAGGGATCTTGGCTTGACGGGGGAAGGGGGGGGGGAGGAAGGGGGTTCGTGGGAGAACGCATTACCCCCGTGGGCCGCGTGGCTGCCCGTGGGGGTGGAGCTCCTTGTAGCGTGATTAGATTCGGTGGCGGGATCTACTTGTTTTTCTTTCGGAACTTTAGAGACACAGATATAACAGTACCCGGCAACGTTTTGTCGGTGGCTTGTTGCCGCCAACGTGTTAAAACATGCCTTTTTTTGTAATCGGGCCGCACTGGAGCTAATCCGAGGCCCCCGAACATTGCAGCGTCTTGAGCCCACCTCGTTTCACGGCGGTGACCGCGCGAACAGATTTGCACCAGATTGCGCGTTGGGACCTTGTGTCAACGTGCACAAGCTCATGGAAGTGACGCGGGTTTGGCGCCTAATGTGAGGACGTTAGGTTGGCTGGACTTGCGCGGGTAGATGTACGAGAGACTGCAGAGTGTGAGATGAAACAGCATGGTCTTGCCTGCCGCGGCGCCCGCTGATCTGCACATACAATCCACTGGAGCCCGCCCTAGGTCAGACACAGGCGCAGTGCGTTTCTGCTTAACGCCCTTAGTTTCGCGGCATGCATCCCTGCACATCTCGTTCACTGTTTTGGTGGCCCTTTCTTGGGGACTCTTAGGGACGAAGGAGGGTGTCGCGGCATGGACTCGTAGAACGTGCAGAATCAATCTCCGCGCAACAAGCAGACGAGGTTATTCATCGAGCAGCGCCTTCCCCGCGTGCCGCGGCCACATTCGATGTCTTGCAGTTTCACCTAGCACATCTGGCAGTCTCTCATTCGACACGAATGTCGTCTCGGGAATGCCCTCGAACTCCAGACTCTGCTATGGCATTGTCTCGGCGATCAACATGCACACGTGCAGACGAGCTGCGGGCGACTTGCTGGTCGCTCGTGACCCGCAGAGCGACACCGCTTTGGCTTCATTCATTCATTGTCTTATTTCGCACCCGCCAGAGACGTTCGCGGTCGTATCGAACGCAGGCGTCCCGCTTTAATGGCGGTGGTCAAGGGTCCGTCACCGAGGAAGCAAAACGTGGCTGAAGGGCAGGACTATAGCCACACGCTATGTGGACAGCGGCTGGCTACCCGTGCAGCGAACGCCTCTCCGCAGAAGTGTCTCAGGTGACGTTCATCAACTCCCGACGCCGAGGATCCCGGTATCGCGTACGACGCTACGAATCGCGGCTCTACTCGTCAGTCTGGATAGACTGCTACTGATACGATGCCGCCGCGCCGTGGCAGTGTGTCGAAACAGTAGGCACTACAGCCGCTGTCCTCTCAAGAGCTGCCCTGGGGCTCGTGTGAGCACCTTTGATAATTCACTCAGACAATTTTGTAAGATTGGTCTTCCGAGTTACAAGCGACACAACGAAAGATTCTCTGTCACTATCCGCTCTAAGGTAACATGTGGTATTTCACATAAAAACATACTCACCAGCTACGGAATACTAGTCGACGCGCTTCCGTTTGACGCAGTGTACCTCACACGGAAACAACTGAAACCAATGAAAGAGGAAGTGCCGCTCGGCAACGCAGATGGTTTCTGGCAAAATCGTCGCGAAGCTTGATCGTGGGCGACATGCGGACGCTAAATGGAGCAAGGTGCTACTGAAAGACATGTGGCCCACGTCGCAAGAACCTTCAGCTCCGCAATACCGTCAGCGTCCTTGCCCAGCTGCTGGCGCACGACCACGGCGTCTCCCGTATAGAAGCACTTCGGCTCTCATTCCCCGCTCACAAGACTATCTTGCAGTTCGGTTCAGCGTCTCACGCTGCCAAACGGGTCGACAAAGAGGATGCAACGTCAGGCGCACTGGAAAATGTATTCCCTTCTGGACGCAGCTAGTCGCGCACTTTCGCGACCTGCTTCCATCATCGGTGTGGCAAACGAACACGACTCGAGAGCTCTGTACGAGGCAGAACTTGCCGATGAGCTCTTAAACGTCCCTGTATCCAAGAACGCCTTGGGCGCGTCCTTCCAAGCCACTGCACCTGTATACTCTGCTTCGGACTCTATCCATGAGCCAACACAGCTACTGCCCCGTGGCGGCTCCTCCGGGGCCGGCTTGGGGAGAGGGCTCTCAACTTCCGAAGGCTCCTGACCCTCGTGCTCCTCAGGCAAGTGAGTTTAGGATTGCGGCGGTTTCTGTCTCTCAACCAAGGGCCACAGCGTGCGGTGGGTGTGTAGAAACTCGGTGCAACGAGATCCCGTCATCGAGCTGTATTCTATGAGTCAAGCCGCCATCGTGCTGCAATCGTGACTTCGCAATGTCACGAAATCCCGTGCACACTTCTAGGCCCTGAGTAAAGGGGCGGTGTGCGTTCGCTTTGCTCTTATAGTGGCCAGTGCGGCTCTTCCAGTGCGGCTCTTCCAGTGCGGCTCTTCCAGGGTAAAACTTTCGGTCGCTTGCGAATATCTGAAAAGGGTCTTGAGCACAGGGCCGCCATGCTACGCTTGCGCCTGTCTCACCACACTATTTGACGTTGTCCTCGAATATATGTACATCGCCCGAAAGTATGGGGCGTCTCAGGATCCGCCGCTGCGAAACTGCAAACTAAGTCACATCTAGAAGGGAGCACTAGGAGAGTCGAATGCACCTCGGTAAGTCAATGCGGCGGCAAGCGCTTGCGAAACCACGGCGAAAAAGGGGGCTGGTCGCCCTTCATATCAAAAAGCCCCGGTATCGAAGAGAGCAGCGCGACTCGCGGCCCCGATGCTCGGTCACAGAAGCGAATCGGCAGGCACTGACGTGTGGGGGTAGGAACTGCAATGACGCTGTGAAAGTAAAGGGTATCCGCGCCGTTGGCGTTCCCTGTCAAGCACCGGTGCTCCTCACGCGAGCGGCCCTCTCCGTTAGCTGCATCAGACGAGTTTTCGTAACGACTACGCGCTCCAAGGTTGCAAGCAAAAGACAGTTTTTTCCATCACAGCTAGACTATGTTACGAACGTGCAGTGCGCATGACAACAAACGACGGAACGCCCACGCAACACAAACTTCTTTCAGTTGGAGACGTTTTGTGCCCACAACATACGTAACACTGGTCCGCGCGACACGCTAAATAAAAAGCGGCACGGAAGTCTCACCAGTCAGCAGGTCCAGTCCGCGCTATGTTGCCACCCATGTCACAAAATTCCTTCGGTCCCGCGATGGCCCTTGGAAACTCGCCTGTTTCCTCGTGCGCCGTGAACCCCTCTCCATACAGCCGACAGATCGACCCGTCCTCTTCCCAAACAAATACCCTGCACTTGGGCTCCGCCGCACACGCCGCCTGGCAGTCAGTCGCCAGGGGCGTCGACAGAGTGTCAGCTACCTGCGGCGCGTTGGTGTACGTTACACCTTTCACGAAACAACTGAAGTCACATGACCGGGACCCCGTCACGTCGTTCTTGTACGTGTAGAACTGGGGCCGGCCGCTCTTGATGTGGCAGTATTTTGATGTCAGATTATACGTGAAGTGAGTGCAGCCTGGTGTGCTCTGACAGTATTCCATGCACGCTTCCGTGTTCCCTTTCTGGACGGCGTTTTTGATGTTGGGTGCCTTGGAACCTGTGTTGCCTTTGTGAATGCAGGCCTCCCTCGGGTTGTCGCTGGTAGCATTCGGCAACTCTGTCAGCGTCGAGTCATTGCTTCCTGAAGGCGTACTTGCCTCGGGGCCTTCAACAGATTCGCCGCCGGCTGGTGGCTCCTCTGTCTCAGAGCCACCGACTGCTGTGTCACCCTCCGATGGCTCCTCTACCTCGGCTTCTGGAGGCGGCAGCCCTGGCCCTGCGTCCGAGCCTTGGAGACCGGGAGTGACTTGCGGCCCCGTCGAAGGAGTCGGCGGAGCGCCTCCATTCGCTACCTCGGCTTGCATCAGGTTGCCGCCCATGTCGCAAAACTCCTTCGGCCCGGCAATAGCATCTGGGTGTACTCCTACTTCCTTGTGCTTCCCAAAGCCTTCCCCCTTGAAGTAGCATTTCGACTCGTCCTCATGCCACACAAATACCTTGCACTTGGGCTCCGCCGCACACGCCGCCTGGCAGTCAGTCGCCAGGGGCGTCGACAGAGTGTCAGCTACCTGCGGCGCGTTGGTGTACGTTACACCTTTCACGAAACAACTGAAGTCACATGACCGGGACCCCGTCACGTCGTTCTTGTACGTGTAGAACTGGGGCCGGCCGCTCTTGATGTGGCAGTATTTTGATGTCAGATTATACGTGAAGTGAGTGCAGCCTGGTGTGCTCTGACAGTATTCCATGCACGCCTCCGTGTTCCCTTTCTGGACGGCGTTTTTGATGTTGGGTGCCTTGGAACCTGTGTTGCCTTTGTGAATGCAGGCCTCCCTCGGGTTGTCGCTGGTAGCATTCGGCAACTCTGTCAGCGTCGAGTCATTGCTTCCTGAAGGCGTACTTGCCTCGGGGCCTTCAACAGATTCGCCGCCGGCTGGTGGCTCCTCTGTCTCAGAGCCACCGACTGCTGTGTCACCCTCCGATGGCTCCTCTACCTCGGCTTCTGGAGGCGGCAGCCCTGGCCCTGCGTCCGAGCCTTGGAGACCGGGAGTGACTTGCGGCCCCGTCGAAGGAGTCGGCGGAGCGCCTCCATTCGCTACCTCGGCTTGCATCAGGTTGCCGCCCATGTCGCAAAACTCCTTCGGCCCGGCAATAGCATCTGGGTGTACTCCTACTTCCTTGTGCTTCCCAAAGCCTTCCCCCTTGAAGTAGCATTTCGACTCGTCCTCATGCCACACAAATACCTTGCACTTGGGCTCCGCCGCACACGCCGCCTGGCAGTCAGTCGCCAGGGGCGTCGACAGAGTGTCAGCTACCTGCGGCGCGTTGGTGTACGTTACACCTTTCACGAAACAACTGAAGTCACATGACCGGGACCCCGTCACGTCGTTCTTGTACGTGTAGAACTGGGGCCGGCCGCTCTTGATGTGGCAGTATTTTGATGTCAGATTATACGTGAAGTGAGTGCAGCCTGGTGTGCTCTGACAGTATTCCATGCACGCTTCCGTGTTCCCTTTCTGGACGGCGTTTTTGATGTTGGGTGCCTTGGAACCTGTGTTGCCTTTGTGAATGCAGGCCTCCCTCGGGTTGTCGCTGGTAGCATTCGGCAACTCTGTCAGCGTCGAGTCATTGCTTCCTGAAGGCGTACTTGCCTCGGGGCCTTCAACAGATTCGCCGCCGGCTGGTGGCTCCTCTGTCTCAGAGCCACCGACTGCTGTGTCACCCTCCGATGGCTCCTCTACCTCGGCTTCTGGAGGCGGCAGCCCTGGCCCTGCGTCCGGGCCTTGGAGACCGGGAGTGACTTGCGGCCCCGTCGAAGGAGTCGGCGGAGCGCCTCCATTCGCTACCTCGGCTTGCATCAGGTTGCCGCCCATGTCGCAAAACTCCTTCGGCCCGGCAATAGCATCTGGGTGTACTCCTACTTCCTTGTGCTTCCCAAAGCCTTCCCCCTTGAAGTAGCATTTCGACTCGTCCTCATGCCACACAAATACCTTGCACTTGGGCTCCGCCGCACACGCCGCCTGGCAGTCAGTCGCCAGGGGCGTCGACAGAGTGTCAGCTACCTGCGGCGCGTTGGTGTACGTTACACCTTTCACGAAACAACTGAAGTCACATGACCGGGACCCCGTCACGTCGTTCTTGTACGTGTAGAACTGGGGCCGGCCGCTCTTGATGTGGCAGTATTTTGATGTCAGATTATACGTGAAGTGAGTGCAGCCTGGTGTGCTCTGACAGTATTCCATGCACGCTTCCGTGTTCCCTTTCTGGACGGCGTTTTTGATGTTGGGTGCCTTGGAACCTGTGTTGCCTTTGTGAATGCAGGCCTCCCTCGGGTTGTCGGTGGTAGCATTCGGCAACTCTGTCAGCGTCGAGTCATTGCTTCCTGAAGGCGTACTTGCCTCGGGGCCTTCAACAGATTCGCCGCCGGCTGGTGGCTCCTCTGTCTCAGAGCCACCGACTGCTGTGTCACCCTCCGATGGCTCCTCTACCTCGGCTTCTGGAGGCGGCAGCCCTGGCCCTGCGTCCGGGCCTTGGAGACCGGGAGTGACTTGCGGCCCCGTCGAAGGAGTCGGCGGAGCGCCTCCATTCGCTACCTCGGCTTGCATCAGGTTGCCGCCCATGTCGCAAAACTCCTTCGGCCCGGCAATAGCATCTGGGTGTACTCCTACTTCCTTGTGCTTCCCAAAGCCTTCCCCCTTGAAGTAGCATTTCGACTCGTCCTCATGCCACACAAATACCTTGCACTTGGGCTCCGCCGCACACGCCGCCTGGCAGTCAGTCGCCAGGGGCGTCGACAGAGTGTCAGCTACCTGCGGCGCGTTGGTGTACGTTACACCTTTCACGAAACAACTGAAGTCACATGACCGGGACCCCGTCACGTCGTTCTTGTACGTGTAGAACTGGGGCCGGCCGCTCTTGATGTGGCAGTATTTTGATGTCAGATTATACGTGAAGTGAGTGCAGCCTGGTGTGCTCTGACAGTATTCCATGCACGCCTCCGTGTTCCCTTTCTGGACGGCGTTTTTGATGTTGGGTGCCTTGGAACCTGTGTTGCCTTTGTGAATGCAGGCCTCCCTCGGGTTGTCGGTGGTAGCATTCGGCAACTCTGTCAGCGTCGAGTCATTGCTTCCTGAAGGCGTACTTGCCTCGGGGCCTTCAACAGATTCGCCGCCGGCTGGTGGCTCCTCTGTCTCAGAGCCACCGACTGCTGTGTCACCCTCCGATGGCTCCTCTACCTCGGCTTCTGGAGGCGGCAGCCCTGGCCCTGCGTCCGGGCCTTGGAGACCGGGAGTGACTTGCGGCCCCGTCGAAGGAGTCGGCGGAGCGCCTCCATTCGCTACCTCGGCTTGCATCAGGTTGCCGCCCATGTCGCAAAACTCCTTCGGCCCGGCAATAGCATCTGGGTGTACTCCTACTTCCTTGTGCTTCCCAAAGCCTTCCCCCTTGAAGTAGCATTTCGACTCGTCCTCATGCCACACAAATACCTTGCACTTGGGCTCCGCCGCACACGCCGCCTGGCAGTCAGTCGCCAGGGGCGTCGACAGAGTGTCAGCTACCTGCGGCGCGTTGGTGTACGTTACACCTTTCACGAAACAACTGAAGTCACATGACCGGGACCCCGTCACGTCGTTCTTGTACGTGTAGAACTGGGGCCGGCCGCTCTTGATGTGGCAGTATTTTGATGTCAGATTATACGTGAAGTGAGTGCAGCCTGGTGTGCTCTGACAGTATTCCATGCACGCCTCCGTGTTCCCTTTCTGAACGGGCTGCTTCGCGTCGCGCGCCTTGGAACCTATGTTTCCTCCGCGCACGCAGGAAGTTGACTGGTGATCTGTCGTCGCATCGCTGCGAGAGGCTAGAAACGTTGGCGCCGTTCCGTCTGGTATGAGAGCTACACCGGGGCGTCGGATGAGAATGCTTTCAGTTGTCGGCAATCGATCTGCATAAAGCAGGGCCAGAATGACAGCCGCATGGTACTTCATTGCGGAAGTATATGAAAACGGGACAGTAGTTCTGGGGACACACCTGCAATGGGAAGTGACAGCATGGAAAATTTGGGGGGTGATATTCGCTGTACGCGAACCGCCGCCAGGAAGCAAGAGTTATTTTTAAAGATGAGTTCGAGGCCATGCATGGAGCAGAGCACGGGGGCACAGCGATAGCTATCAGTCGTCGCACTTGTGTTCAACAACGGCTAGCCACTGTACGCTTAAGGGTGTCGGAGTTTGATACGCCGGCCCATTCATTGGCACAGGCACCGTCACTTGGTGGGAACGTTTGTGCGTCATCAGCAGAGCCTGAGGAAGGCAGCATCATCGCCCTGCGCTGTGTACTTGCTGCCAACTGCAAACTAGCGCTTCGCGACTCTCTAGAATGGCGAGTGGCTGTGCGTTCAAAAGGGCGTAGTCCCGTCCAACTAACTCGAGTGACTACTTCGTCTGCACCTCACGCTGAAACGGTTCTGTGATGGGCATTTAGCTCATGCTGGCAATGTGTGAGCAAAAGCTTGTATCGCTGCAGTGCTGTGAAGCTAGCTAGATTCATGATCGGGTAAATGGGCGGGTGCTCACTTCTCAAGAGCCTTGTCGCAAGCACCAAGCAGCGGGGCTGTTGGCACGCAGCCGTACGAGCCGGAGATGATACTGTGTCAGGAATAGCACGCCACTGCCTCCCGGTCAGTCGCCTCCCGAGCGGAACTTTTTCGAGAGACGGGCTACCCCGCTCGAAAGAAATGTAAGTTTCCCATTTTGTGTAGTGCCTCCGCCTCAGCCGTGCGCAGCCGATCTGCCCTGTCCTATTCCTCAGCGTTGCGAGCGATTTTTGACTTCCTAAAAGATAGCGATCAACAGTGACCCAGCAGTGGAACTCCATACGCACTTTGTTTTCAGCGCTGTCGTCGATGAGAGGCATTCTTTCACGTCTGCAGAGGGGAGCGGGTGTGTGAGGTGCTGACTCAGCCCATGCAGGAAAGGAGCCAGTCCGCCCTTCTGCGGAGTCAGTGTAGGGATGCCACCGCATTTCACGATATTTTGCCTTCATGGGGTGTGTTCCGTCACGGTTTTTCATAGCTGTTCCGCGGTAAGGACTGGTGCATGGGAGTCGCTGCTCCTGTGTCACCGCCGCGTGCCCAGGCCGCAGTTTCAGTCACTACCGTTGATCGTAGTCGTGCGGAAAGCTCAGAATCTCATGTGGTGCGGTAATGAGGAAAACAAGCACTGTGACGTGCAAGATTCACCCCGCATGGCGGTCTTGGCCTAGCTTCGTCTGGTGGCCGTCACACAGTGTGCCGCTGCTCAGGCAGGACGGACGAACATCCCAGTATAGTGCTGCGATGCAGACGAGTGGAACGATACTTGCTCCTGTGGATGCACAATATGATGTATTATCGCCTCCAACTGCTCTAGAGTTTCCCTTTCTGGGGTGGCTGTATTTTGGAACTCACGCCATTGCGACACAGTGAGATGGACAAAGTTCGCTCTGGAGAAGCCATTTCAGCGTGGCTTCAGACCGCTCTCTTTCCACTAAGTGTCGGAGCCAAGTTCAGCCACCGGTTCTTTCGTGTGGTTGGCCTGCTAGTGAGTGGTCTGCAGCCTCCCTTGCTACGTCTCACACCTTGTGGTGCTGCGCTCATCCTAACCGAGCGAACCAGCACGTCCCACTCAGGTGTGGTGTCCGGCAACTCAGCAGTTCTTTTCAATCGACTTGAACGCCAGAAACATGTCTCGTCGCGATTGAGCTGTTATCCGTCTCTGTGTGCATTGGCACTCTATCACAGGTTCTGTGAAAAGTACGTAGTGTTGGTCACCCACACAGATCTCTGAATGAAGGCGGAGAACACTATAGGCTTTCTACGAACTCGATCAGCCAGCACAGCCCAGCAACACACAGTAGCGCACGCGTTGTTGCAGACTCGCAAGAGAAAGGCACCCGGGTAGGGCCCCAATTTCAGTGTCCGTCCATTAGCAGTACTTGCAGCCCCCCCCCTCCCGCCACGAGTCTTACAAGTCGGCAGACGGCAGCGATCCCCTGTGCTCGTCAGTTCAGGGCTTCTGATGAACACGCCAAGGAGCTACACATTACACAGGAACTGCTGTTTGCTTTTGTTCCTTTGCCCTCCATTGAACACTGGCAGTTGTCCACGGTTCAAGCGATCTCGCACGCTGGCATTGGGTGCGTCGGCATGCGCATGCGGCAACTGCAAACGCCGACAGGTTACTGCGTTCTACGGTGCATGGCAATGCCGTCGATGCTCTGACGCGCCCTCGTCAGATAAAGCAGGCTTTTCTCTCTCGAATCGTCTATTTGGAATGTCCAGCTTTTGCTCTCTCACTCTTTTGGGCGGTGGTTTGTTTGGCATCACTGGAGATCGAACGAACGGTTAGTCCGCATGCCATCGTAGTCTTTTCGTCACAACCGGCTTCAAGCCGTCTGCAGACGGACGTGCACGAGCACGGTTGCGCTTCCTTTCGTGAAAGTGGTGACGTGACACACGGAGGATTTTGTTTGATACGGTAGGAAGCTCGTCTGTGTCCAGCTGAGAGAAAGGATTGCCTCCATTTCTCTGCGTCGCTCGCCGGCCGCGAGCGAATGACTTCTTTCTCAAGAACGCGACGATTCATTTTCTGGCAACCCGCACTGCACCCGGCTACAGAACGTACAAACTGCTCGGGGTCCTAAAGCTGACTGGGAGGTGGCACAGGCTGCGCGGCTCGCGCCAGCGGCGTCTCTCTTGACATCTCCGAATTTTACGTCCGAATTCAGTTTGGACTCCCAGGATGGGGAAACGGAAATCGAAGGCGCTGCAGACGAAGAAATCCAAGCTGCCCAAGCTCGACAAAGAGTTTGAGTGCCCGTTTTGCAGCCACCCTCGAGCGGTGGCGGTAAAGATGTAAGGACAGGAGAAGAAGCGGACGTGTGTCCTCGGAAACGGCCTTTTGCGTTGTGCGGCCGGCTCCCGCCGTTTTGTACATTAGCTCCTCTCGAAAGGAACTTCTTTTATTGCAGCTTGGCGTGTGTCGTCAGAGGAGCATACAGCTGTAGTCTCGATGTGGTGCTTGGCAAGTTGCCGACAGCAGGGTAGAGGGGGAGACAAAGCGTCAGTTGCCGTCTGGGTTGTGTGTATGTGCATTTTCGCTGGCGGGCTCTCCCTATCCTCACAGATTCTTCAAGAGAACCTGGCTGCTCCATTATTTTCTGCGTGCCATGCAGGGACCGCGGGCGAAACATAGGGACGCTGGCTTGTCGAATTTGTGGTACCTCGTATGAGAAACGAATCAATCGGCTAGACGAGCCCATCGATATCTTTGGCGCGTGGATCGACGCGTGCGTGAAAGCCAACACGCAGGCGGCGGAGCAAGCTAGGCGGAAGGTGGGGTCGTCCGCTGAAGGGGAGGTCGGCGGATTTGATGGAGATGGCGCTTCTTCTGCAGGTTTGCCTTTCCGCGGCGGCCTCGCAGGCGCGCGACCGCGAGCAGGAGGGTCGACTGGAGAAGAACGAAGAAGACTTGGAATTGATGCGCAGGAAGCTGCGAGGCGGAGGAGTTCAGCAGTGGCAGAAGCCTCGGACGGGGACGATGAAGAAGAAGAAGACGCCGACAGTGACGAGGATCTTCAACGCACATCGGCGTCCGTTTCAAGCCGAGGCGCGGCCTCAGGAAGCGGCGCCCGTTTGAAGCGTCTGCGGGGCGGCCGAGGAACGGATGACGAAAGCAGCGAGTATGAAGACAGTGCCACGAAGGAGAGATTTTACCACAGAGGCGACTCAGCTGCGCCGGATGCGATGAGGGTACTTAGGAGACTGCGAGAACAACAGAAAGAGGAAGAAGAGGAAGCGGACAGTGGGCGCGACGGCGCCTTATTTGAAGACGATGAGTGACAAGGCTTTCTGCGGTTGCTCACGGTGAAACGAATCGAGTTGTCATGGAGAGGGTCAGGGTTTCAGCTGGTTTCCACTGCTGGACAGGAGTATAGTGTTCCACGGAACAGGTCTTCTCGTCCCGGTCCTGAATAAGCATTCCGTTGCCTGCCTTTTCTGCGGAATGCTTGAGTTGTTTGGATTCTGAATGATTCTTCTCGCTGAGGTGCTCGTCATGTGTAACAGCACCTTCCAAAACTCTCGAATTTCTGCAACTTCACACTTCTCCGTGAGAGCCCGCCCCGGTGGCGCGACGAACGCCAATCGTGTGCGTTTCACTGGATGATGCAGGATACCACACGTGAGACACGGGATCTATTTGTGTGAGGTCGGCCCTCACCGCACAGGGGGCTCTTGCGCCGAGCCGTCAAGCGGCGTGCGGCTGTCTATTGACGCTGAAATGCATGATGGACAAGTCCCTTTCTTTGCCGTCACCCGCCAACATGCAAGGATGCCAAGAAGCGACCGCACGGCATAGACGCTCACGAAGGATCAGGTCTTACTTTTGTACTGAACTGGAAGATTGGCACTGTTCGCTCCAAAGAGCTGAAAACGAACGGGCGGCGATAGACTGCCACATCTGCGTGGAGCAACGCCGGCGAGCCAACCGTTTCGCAGTCAGTGTCGCTCGCGGCGTGTCAACTCGCTCAAAAACTGTGCTTTGTATTCGAGTTGCAGGGAGTGTATGAGAGGTCACAAGCAGCCCCGCCGTTCTACGGCGTCTTACACGTTTGCGTGTTTACACTCGTTGGGTGGGTTAGCGGCGTCAATCACCCTCACAAGCTGTGTGCGATTGAAGGCTCAAAAGAAGGTGGAGGTAAAAGGTGGAACACACAAACACGGGCCTCAGCGACGTATCAGCTTCTGCAGATGAAGTGCGGCAGTGCCTCTTTCCAACTCTCCTCGCACCGCCATATCTCGACAGCTGCTCTAACGGTTGTGACATCGCTACCGTCGCGGCTCGCGTCCTTCTGTGTGGGCCGCGCCACCGAGGAAACCCCCCGCAGTGAACGGGCGAAAGGGACAGCAGATTTTCGTAGTGGCTGTCACTATCAATTCCGTCTTATCTGGGTGGGTATTGTATTTTTGCATTACGATGCGGTACGGTGCAGGCTGACGTCACAGTCACATGTGGTCGTCTGGACGCAGCTTCTCCCAGCAGTCGTGGTTACCTATGATCTGAGTGAGTAGAAGGCCGCGTTTTAATGTTAAACATTGCCTTCCGCTGGCACTCCGTTTAATGCCGAAAAATGGCTGCGCTGGGATGCTCCCAGGGGGGCTGTACGATGTGACCAGTAGACGACGACGCGCAGTACACCATCAGAGCTTAGACTAGGTTAGCAGTTTCTAGTGAAGTCAAGGACAGCGAGGTCACTTCCACACGCTGCCATGGCCTGCCCGGTCGGTCACATGATCTAAGAATATATACCGGCCTTTGAATCACACGCTATGCTAGTAGCATGTAGAGAACTGTCATGTAAACTCAGTCAGATAGACACTTCCACCCAATCTGCCAGATCTGGTAAGCACCGAAAATCGATTTTCCCGTCCCTCATATCTCCTCCACGGACTCGTTCAAAATCGACAGCATGCCACGATGCGTCTTCTGGTGAGTCAAAATCCGTTTTCTCTTGAAAGGGGACTTTGCCGATTCCTAGGCTGCCGGCTTTCGTATCGCTATGTGGACGCACACGTCTCATCGGCTTGCAGCACTTCGGGCAGATTCGAGGGCAGATCACCTCTTGGTGAACGAAGCCGACGTCGGCTGTCTGCAACTTGCCTGGACGGCTGTTGCTAAAGCAGCCGTCAGCTTGAAAAATCCCGCGAACAGCCCCTGCCCCCTCGCCGCTCACGGCATCCGGTAACATAGGCGTGCCGCCTTTTTGCGGGGAAAGCAGTTTCTTCGTAGTCCTCAACACGGAAGGGAGGTTGTCGAAAATGCTGGCCGTGGCGAGGAGGCGGTACATGAGAACGCCGGCTAGGTAAGACATCTTGCAGCAGGTTTGCCCGGAACCGGATTCAGCAGCTGTCTATTCCGCAAAGAGATGCAAGACGGAAGCAGGCAACAGGACAACCTGGCCTCCTGTAACGAGAACAGCTCGGGTGAGCTCTGTTCAAAGACAACAGCCAATCATACGAATTGCAAAAGGAATCATGTGATGGTGCGACACCTGAGGCCTCGGCAGTGCCTTGCCGCTAGCTGAGGGTCGCCGGGGCTAGTGTGCACGTAGACGTTGAGACAGCTGCCGCCTGAAATCAGTGCGCACCTGGTGTATTTGAATTGGGACGTCTCTCGCTTTATGCTTGTCACATCCATTCACGTCTAGATATGCTCACAAACTGCCCGAAACCTGACCGTGCAAGAAGTTGGCGTTGATGTACTTCCCATTCGTCGTACAGGGACTGAGGAAACCCCGCACGGTAGCTCTGTCTTACGACCTCGAATCATGAGCAGAGTACGAGTTTACTTGCGCATTTGAGTACCTTAAAGTTGAGGGGTTCTGGAGCATGCACCGTCGAGAGACTTAGAATAAGACAGCTGGCGTACCTAGATACCTCTGCTCTCCTGGCCTTATCAAGCCGCTCCGGGTTCATAGTGGGCGGTTATGAATGCAAACAGCAATGGCGCGTGAAGTTGCAGACTGCACTGTCTACCACGAAGGCTTAACTTTTATCTTTACATCCACACTAGCCGCGCCATGGAGACAGCGGGCGGGTACTCAGAAATAGTCAAGACGGCCACTCACACAAGCACCGTATGCCCAGAGTAGGGCGCAAACAGAACGGTCATCAGTCGACGGAGCAGGTACAGATGCGGCCTGAGCTGTGGACGGTCACGCGAAAAATATAGTGCAAGCTGCGTATGTCTAGAAAGGCAGACTGTCTCATATTTCTCGGGAAAATTCCAGAGAGCAGTTACCGCACTACGGGGCGCCTCCTACCCCGCCCGCTGAACAGAACCATACATGCCAGCAGCCGACGAGCAGATAGTCATGCGTCCGATGTTTGTGGCACAGCACATAGAGGAGGCGGCAAAAGGAGTCAGTTTCATATCTTACGAGGCTGCCGTTTGAACTCGGTTTATTCTGTGCCCAAACTGTGGGAAGAAAGGTATGATCGCACAAGCTCGTCCTTTCGTGCTGCACTGTCGCATACTCGCCAGCAACGGGGGTCCTGGGGGCCAGTTCTAATCGAGTAGGTCAAGGCTCTCGTCGAGCGCACTTTCAACGCGACCAGCCAGCAGCGAGCCGACGACCGTGGGAACCTGGCGTAGAGTCTGACTGGTATCGCCTCGTCGGCTCCCTTTGGCTACACGATGTTGCGTGCCACCATTTGAGAAAGCTATGAGGGTCTGAGCTATCTCTCTATCTGCCCGAGCTGCGTCTGCGATGGAGATGGAGGGCTCCTGCGCCTCTGGTGAAACGAAAGAAGCTGGCGAGAGAGTCCTACCCACGCGGTGGCTGCATGTTCGCAGAGCGCATCCCAGCGAAACGACTACAACTGGAGAGAACCCGTTCAGGGCGGCGGACGCATGTATCGCGCATTCTGTTTGAAGGCACATTGTGTTCCCGACTGGTGTGGTGGAGGTGTCTGCCTGTTTTAGAACTTCTGAGTTCTTCAAGACTTATATTCGGCGACTCAGAGAGGCGGTCTTTCTCTACTCGCGATTCAGTCTTTGTCTGCGTTTACTTTAGAGCTCTGAAAAATTTTCCCGCCTTCACGAGCGAGTAGGTCTCGCACCCCCCGGCCGCTGCCAACGCTACTCTGTCGATCGGCTCCGCCGGAACGAGCGCCACCGACTGAAACGGCAGAGAAAAAACAACTCTTCATGCGCTCCTTCTGCACACGCATTCCGTTTGGCTCTCTCCACAAAATGAACTCGTCTCTCACTGCCCCTGCCTGCCACGAGGGCAAGCACAGCAGCCACACTCTGGGGCGATCGTCTCACAACCGCGTCGCGTCCTCCGTCCTCCACGCTCGAGGCTCCAAGCGCCCCCGGCAAAAATACGGACAAGAGACAGCGGCGATGCCTCCGGAAACCGCACCCGGCGTCTCACTCTCGAGTGAGAGGCAAGCCTGCTTGCGAGCGAGGCGCGAGCGTGCGTCTTTCCAACCCATCTGGGGAACGAAGCGAAAAGCCGCCCTCCCCCTGCCGCCGAGCAAAACAACGCATCGTGTCCTCTCGCACGCCGCCCGCCTGGGCAGTGCTCGCCTTTCGCAGGAGTGACAGAAGGCCTGAGGACCTCAGGACCGGCCGCCCTAGCCACGACGCTTGCGCCTCCCGCGCACTCACAAAAGCTACATACGCGAGCAAAAGTGAAGAGAGAAGAACTGAGAAAAGACAATCGAAAGGAGAGGACACCCCAACAGAGGCGGCGCGGTCTCCCTGCAAAAAAAGGACACAGGAAGGTTTCACACAGCTCCCCTCTGCTTCTCGTCGCACTCTCCTTCTCCCTACGGCTTCTCGACCGGCCGGCTCCGCCGCTGTCTCTCTATTCTCAAAAAAAGAAAATGCACTCGCGGCACGGGCCGCGGCTCGCCACGCCCCTCGAACGCCGCTTCGCCGTGTGACTGCGGGTCGCTCGCTCTTCAACGTCTCGCTCTCGTCTGTTCGACGACTCTCATGACATGTGCCTCTCACGCTGTCGAGTGCGTCGCTTGGGGCGTTCCTGAACGACACTCTCCCGCGCTCAAGCTGCACATGAAGAAGCGTCACCGCTTCGCTTTTTGACGATTCGTCTGCTCGCGCCTCGTACCCCGCCAACGCCTCTCTCCATCATCCGTTCCTCTGTCTTGCCCGCCCTCGCCAGGGCCCCTCCGTGCTGCGTCGCGTCCTCGCGCTGCGCGTGCCTCCGCGTTGTTTCCCTCTGCACGGTGTAGGGTTGGCTGTCCATGAGTTGTTCGCTTGCATGCGTCTCACTTCTCTGTTCAACCCCCTCAAGCCTGCTCGCTGCGCTCTACTGCTTCCGAGTTCGCTAGTCCGCTTCGCCTCTCCGACGCGATTGTTTCGAAAAACAGATCTCCCGGGATACTTGAACCGGCCGGCCCCTCTGGTGAAGACGCCATAGAACACCGTCACCCAGAGGCCGTCTCTGCTGTCTCTCTTTCTCTTCACTGCGCCACCTGCCTCCACTTGTCGCCGGTTCCTCCCCTCCCTCCCTCCTCCTCTCCGGCTTCCGCTGCATTTCTGATGCTTTCTCGCATGTCGGTCTTCTCACCGGCCTCTGCCAGCCGCGCAGACGCATACTTCTCCTCGCCCCTCCCTCGCACGCCGCCGCCGTTAGATCCGTGGGTGTGTCTGTGCCTGCATCGCTGCTGTCCTTCGGCGCTCTCTCCGATCCTTCTGTGCCCCGCCTCCACCGGGAACCACCCCCCCCTCCCCCCCCTGCGCATGCTTCCTCGTTCTCTGACCGCTTCTTGCAGACCTGACTGCGCGTGTGCGCGCCTCCCGCGCTGGTCCCTCCCCCGCCTGTCTTCTCGGCTGTCTCCTGCGCGTCTCGCTGTCCGCCGGCACCCTCTGCCATGCATCACCTCACACCCCCGCCGGCGGCCGCGACTCTCCCTTCCCGCCTGCAGCCCACGCAGCCTGGGCAGGGCCTTGACGCGGCGCGGCTCGCGGCGGCGGCGCGGGCGCCCCAAAGGGCCCTGCCGCGGCGAACGGGTCCACGCCGAGCCCGACGGGGAAGCTGCCGAAGCTGCCGCGGTCGCTGCGTCTCGGGGGTAGAGTCCCGCTGCCCAGCGGCCCCTGCAGCCACATCGCGGCGAAGTTCCCTGAGCTGTCGCCCTTCCGGAGTTGCACCGCCGCGTTGCCTGCGAGGGACCCCGCGACCGCGGCCGCGGCGACCACCGGCGCCGCGCCACTCGCGTCCCTGGACGTGTTGCGCTTCTCCTGCGTCTCCTGCACCCCAGACAGCACAGGGAGACACCCCGCCGCCTTGCTGTCCCTACACCGGAAAAGCCCGCGCGCCAGAGCGGTGGAAGCAGGAGAGCACACAGCGCAGGGACCAAGAAGGGGCAGAGGAAGCCAGGCGAGGCCGAGACGGCAGAAGATACATGCGCCGGAAGACCCAGACATCACTCGAGCGAAACCAGACTCGCGAAGCGACGGAAGGCAACTTGCAAAGTGAGTCGACACACAACAGCAGAGGGGCGGCATAAACAAGAGCGCCATAACGAGAGACCATCACAAAGACGAGGGCGAAGCTTTACCTTTTCCGTACACTGCCGGAGGGAGTCAAGCAAGTCAGACACGTCGTCGGTGTCGTTGAGGTAGTACCTGATCAAAGAAGACAGGAAACTCGCCGGTTGCGGCACGTGGAACGACGAGCAACCTCTCCACACTCTCACCGAAGACTGCTAAAATTCATTTAAAACTCATTTCGAGGCAGGCAAACGCCGCCAGCCAGCTCGAGTGTGGCAACCGCGAGGTGAGCTGCGGAGAGACAAAACGAAGAGGAAAACGAGCACAGTCCGCATGCCGGAACACGCGAAGGAACCCGACGATGAAGGCGCGCAGCAGCCAAGCGGACTTCAAAAAAAAATGCCAGTTTTCTAAGCCGCGACGCAGAGAGCGCCCGCGGCGCGGAGACGAGAAGGGACACTGGGCACAGCAAAAAAGCTGACCGCAGGAGCCAGAGAAGGGCCTTACCGAGCGTTCGACGGCTTCTTTCCAACTGTGCATGTGAAGAAATGAGTCCCGACTTTCTGCTAAACACAGCGCAAGCGCAGGGCATCGCTCAGGTCAACTCCCTGCCCGGAGTTCAGCCTGCGTGTCCCCCAGATTCTCTCGGGTCCGGACTGCGCCACAGCTGTGCCTCCACCTGCCTCCTGCTTCCGCTTGGTCTCCGGCGCTTTCGGCTGTTTTCCCGTCTCTCCCTGATGCCCTCCCTCGTTGTGCGCCCTCGAAAGGATCCCGCGAGAGTCCACACAGCTGCCCCCCCCCGAGCCTCCACCCCGCTTCTCCGCCGTTTCACTCTCATCAAAGGTTCAAATGCACGCATACACACATGCACATTCATATATATATATATATATATATATATATATATATATATATATATATATATATATATATATATATATATATGTAGACATATGCTTCGCCTTGTCCTGGCACTCTCTTAACGCGGTTCCGCCCTCGCCCAACCTCCCACCCCTGCAGCCCCTTTCCCCCCCTCCCCTCCATTTTTTTCCCTCACCTTTCCACTCGCGGTTGCTGCGAGGTTCATGCTGGAGGACGTGGAGGCCAGCCCGCCGGAGCTGCCGCGGTGCTCGGACGGCGAAGACTCGACGCGCTGGACGCGCGGCTCGCCGCTGCTCGGCGCCGCCGCGTCCGCGCGGTTCTCATCCGACTAGAAAACGGCACACAGGCAGAGAAAAACCCATCACTCCCTCGCAGCCAAACCGTCATAAAACGAGTCGTCCATACTGAGGAACCTAGAATAGAAGTACAACCTACAAATAAGATCATAGATTGTCACAGCTGCCAACAAGTCGTCATGCACAGAACGCACGGGAGCGCCACTACGGGTGGACGCCCTGCGAGAAGACCGGTCGACGGGCGCCTCGACTCGCAGCAGCCTCTGAGACGCCGATAAAATTGGCTTTTTATGAGAAAAATCTCACCGAAACTGAGTTGCGCCGATGAATGCGGTCCTTGGAAAGGGGGTGGCGGTAGAGCCCGCTGCCCCCCGCGCCGCTACCCTCCGGCACGCAGAGCTGGTAGCCGTCTTCGGTCATCGCGTTGATGACGGCGAACATGTCTTCGTCGCTCCTGAGAGGCGAGCGCTCGCAAAGCCGCACGTGATGGAACACCAGACCCGCGACACGCACCCGACGCCCACGCGAGCGTGCGTGCTACCCTCCGCCTAGACCCCCCGCGGGGCTTCCCCCCCTCCCAGGATCTCCGCAGGCCCCGCGTGTCTGTCTGCCGCTCGCGCGCGCGCCTACCTGTCGTCGCCAACGCAGAGGACAAAGTCGATGTCGCCATGCAAGTTGCTGAGCTTCCGTAGTACCTTCTCCACGGCGTGGCCTTTATTCACCCCGCGAAGCTTCACCTCCACGTATCCTTTCCCACTCATCACGGAGACTGGGTAGCCGAAAAGCAACTCCCTGAAGCAGAAAGGACAACGCGCACAGAAGGGAGTTGGGGATCAGCGTCGCTGGGAAAAAAAGAGAGAACACGCACGCAAACGCACCAGCAATCGCACGCATGCGGATCCGAGAGGCAGGAGAGGCAAGGAGAGACAAACCAGAGATCTCCGCAAGGAAGGCGCGCAGATAACGGTGCGCGGGGCTACACGATTCGTATCACGCGTAAAAGGCCGCGTGAACATGCACGAGTCTTCTTTGGAAGGTTTTTGCGAGGGAACAGAAAGCAAGCGGTCGCCGGCGCAGTGCAGCAGGCGGCCAGGGGCGGCAGCTAGAGGAGAGTTTGCAAATTCTGTCCTCATTCTCACCCCAAGTAATTAGATAGATCCTTCGCTTGCATGCTACCGAAGTCAGGGTCGGCGTCTCGGTACTGGAAAACAAGAGCGCTTCCCTGCAGCAGCCAATGCACACAAGCCGACGTCACTCAATTTCCATCCCTTCAAGGCACACAAAACTGGATAATCCGACAAAGACTACCACTCAGGCCCCATGTGAAGCGGAGTTACAAACTGATACGTGCGCGTGATGCGCCAAAGTCACATCTAAGGATTCGAGAGAGAGAGGGACGCCGGGCAAGTGGAGCGCGGCGCTCGAGAACTCGCCAGCTGTTTGCCTTACCTTGTTTTCGATGAAGGAGCCCTGAGTGCGCTTCACGTACTGGAGCATGAGCTCGATCGCGACCTGCTTCCAGGTGAAGTCCCGCTGGCGCGACATGCAGTGCCACTGATCTCCTGTGATTCCAGGGACTCGATAATAAAAGCCTAGAACACAAACCGCAGTCGACAGCAGCCCAGATGCGAGCGGAAAATGCAACGAGAAGACGCCCGCGGACCGCCAGTCCCAAGCACGTGCGCCCAAAGCCTCTATCACCCTCTGCTCTGCTAAGAACGCGCGGCGCGACGTGCAAAACTCAAAACGCTCCAGCTCGCCGCGTATCTACAAACATAGATGTATATACATGCATACAAGTATGCTGAGACGTATGCATGCACGTATGCATGAATTCGCATAGGGTTTAGCGTTTAGAGCGGAAGACGCGCCCGCTCATGTATAAACGTATATACACAACTATGTGCGTATGGATATTCTCCGCACGCGGGAGACAGAAAACAGGCAGTCTGCACTGCGTCTCTGCATCGTGTCTATGTATGTCTTACCGTGCTCAGCGCACAGGCCAATGCCCTTCACAGAGGCGAACCATTCCTCCAAGAGGTGCCTGTCTCTGCCAGAAAGAATCACAACGGTGTTTCGCGGGTCGTCGACCAGCGCCTGGAGGCACTCCTTGACTTGCCGCGAAGGCGGCCTGCCCTGTGCAAAGAGATTCTCGCCGCCAGGCACGAAGGTGATGCGTCGACGGTCTGGCGCGAGCGTTCCTTCGCAGTCGAAAAAGAAAATGCGGTGCTTGGAAGTGCGGTAGCCGCGAATCACTTGCGTCGTGTCGAGGAACCTGAAGACAGCCACGCGCGCGCGACACGCGGTGATGCAAGGCCGCAGGGCTCTGGCGAGAGACACGCGAGACCGAGACGCCCGCTCATACAATGCGAGCTACGCAGTTCCGCAGCGCGGATCGCGTGTAATCAGGCGACAGCTACTTATAGTGCGAGAATACCGACACGCGGCACAGATGCTGTCTCTCTGCGATTCATGCGCGCGGGAATCAGCGTGAGGCAGCGAACGACCGGGTGCAGCAAGAGAGGTGAGACGACGCGCGGGCATCGGCGAGCGAGGCCCCCGGGAGAAACGAATGCCTCTAGACGCCCCCGAGACTCTCCCCAGAAGCGACACGGCGGCGCACGCGGGTTTGTCGCCCGCGTCTCCTGATGTCTGCGAGGAGCAGCGCAGTCTCCGCTTTGTCAAAAGGACTGCGCTCACACACCTGAAGTTCGAGTCCATGCCCAGGACGCGGAAGGTGTTGCCAAGGCCCCAAGAGACGTAGACAAAGTCGTCGGGTTTCCGCGCTCGGCGCAAGTCGAGGATATTCTCCTCCGCCCACTTCTGCGTGCTGTTGTGCGTCAGGTAGTCCTGGTCGCGCATGAAGCGGTCGCGCTGTTCTTCCACCGACATGTTGATGGTGCGGTCCATCGCGTCCGCCACCGCCTCCACCTGAAAAAAAGGCAAGTCTCCCCACCGCGAACTCCGTCTCGAAAACCAAGAGAAACGGCCGCCGCATCCGCGCGCCACACCGAAAACACCCCTGCCGCCCCGCGGCGGCCCCCGCAACCCGCCAACAACCGACACCCCTCCTTCTCTTCGCTCCGCTCGCCATCGTAGAAAACCCTAAACCGTAGGTCTTCTTCGCTCTCTGCTCCACTGCCTCGGGGATTGGCTCGGACTCGCCCGACGCCTACCTTCCAGGGGTTCACGCGGATCGCGCTGGCGAGCGCGCGGCTGCAGCCGGTGAACTCGGAGAGGATGACGCCGGTCACGTTGTCTCGGTGGCAGCAGATGTACTCGAAGGGGTTCAAGTTCAGGCCGTCGCGGATCGAGGTGTCGAGAAAGCAGTCACCCGCAATGAACACCGCGCACTTCTCCTCCCAAGCGACCGACTGAATGTGCAGCTCGATGTGCCTGAAGCCTGCGAACCCCGCGACAGCGCAGACGCACAGGCCACATAACCACCCCTGCTGACGCATAAACAGGCGAACCGGGCGAGCGTCGAGACCGGCACGCGAAACAGAGAGAGGGAACGAGAGAGAGCCGTTGCACCGACACCGCCGACGTTCATCCGCCTCACAGAGAGAGAGGACAGCAGTGGAAGCAGGGCAAAACGGACGGACCGCGCCCGCACGCGGCCTCCCGCAGACGTCGATTCTAGCAAATTGCGCAGTCAGGCAACAGCCGACAGCCGCGGAGCGGGCACCGCGACTCCCTCCCTCTTATGGATGCTCGGGTGATCTGTAGAATAGACTGTACATCCGAAAAGGATATCTGCTCGACTCTGCCTCTCACCCGAGTCCCCGGGCGGCGCAAACTGTGCGTTGACTCTCTCCACTAGTTCGGCTAGCTCCTTCGCCATTTCGTCGGAGTCTTCAGACCAGTTCATCGTCGGATAGGCGTACTGAATGAGTACCGTGTTCCCCTGGAAGCAACGCAGACCCGAGGCACACGCGACGGACTGCGGAGCGCCGCGGCTCTGCGGCGAGAGAGCAGGCAGCACGCGCAGACTACAGACTCGGCGCCTGAGACGCGCGCGCGAGGCGACTTCGAGGCCGATCGAAGCACGATCGCAGCAGCAGGAACTTACTCGCGCGTAGGAGTAGGTCGTGAGGAACTTCTGGAAGGCGCGAACCTTCAGAAGCAAACCGGCGAGCTTCTCGCAGCGGTCGACGGAGACAAAAATGAACTTCCCCACGTATCGTTGTCTGCAGACAAAAAGGCCAGCAACCGTACGGGAATGCGGGGTGAGTGACGGCGCCGCGAACACACAGAAGCCAAACACAGGCAACCCCCCTCCCCCCCCCCCCCCCCCCCCCCCCCCCCCCCCCCCCCCCCCCCCCCCGCCCCGCTAGTCGCTGCCGTTCAGCGTGTCGCGCCTACCGAATCGCTCTCGCCATTTGCTGGACTGTGGGGCTGGCTTCGATGCGTTCGCGGATGTCTGCGTATTGGATGTGGACGTGACCGATGCGGACTGAGACGTTCCTGCCACCGTATTCGATGCTGAGGATGCCGCCTCGACAAAAGTGGTGTTCCAGTCCGAGCAGCCGCTTGCACGCGACCAGAAAGTGGCGCGCGTACTCAAACAGGTGGAAACCAATCAGGTCCGCGCACAGCATCCCCCGAAGAATCTGAAACGCAGAGCCGCAGGACAACGACACACACGCACCGGCACCGTCGTAAGACATACTCGCACTCAGGACTAGATGCAGATGAAACATACATGGACCACCTCCGGTCGGAAATCGACCGACACAAAAATCCGCCGACTCCGCATGCAGCGCACTCGTCAGCGAACGCCCCGCCCGACACGTGGGGGGATGAGCGAGAGGCCGACAGAGGCAAAGAGACAGGGCGGCGGGTCCGCCTCTGACCATGCACCGATAAACATGCGTGCACGCGCGCATGCATGCCCTAGCCTGCCTCCGTACGCAGATTTGATGGCACCTACCTGTACAGATTGTATCGCAACAGAACCCCGCGGAAACAGTTGCATGGGCGTATATGTGTGCACGTAAATCTATGTATATATATGTGTATATACATGTGTATGTATGTAGGTATGTATGTAGCTGCGTCGCTGTGCTGTGCGACTTGGATGCAAGTGGCGCCGCTGCACGCGTGGCTGGCGTGTGAGCGTGTTTTTCTCACGTCCTCTCGGCAGGGCAAGCATCTGAAGACCTCAGAGGAGGGGAAGGGGATGTGGAGGAAGAAGCCGACGTTGGCCTTGCGGACTTTGCGCGTGATGTGCATGGGGGCGAGGAGGAGGTGGTAGTCGTGGACCCAGATCATGTCCGACTCGTGGGCGTGGCGCACAACGGCGTCTGCCCAGAGTCTGTTGAGGGCCTGGTAGCAGGCCCAGAGGTCGGAGTCGAATGGGAGTTGCGTCTTGGAGTCGAGAATGACGACGTTGTGGAAGAGCGGCCAGAGAAAGCCGTGACAGAAAGTCAGGTATCTGTGGAACTCGCGCTTCTCAGGGAAGATCGGCACGCAGTCGTACGCGCGCAGAAACTCAGTCAACTCCTCCTGCTCCAGCTCGTCCTCCACGTCGACTCCCGGCCATCCAATGAAACGGACCGGCAGCCGCGTCTTCTTCCGCAGCGTGTACAGCGAGGGCAGCAACGCGCTCTTACTCGCGCGAACCTCGAAGGTCCCCCGGCTGCTCCGCAGCGGATGCTCCCCACACGTGAACAGCGGCGCACCAGCCGCCACCAGCGCCGGCGACGCATCCCGCTCCGAGTCACGAGCGCCGCCGGCCGCGCACGCGGACGCGGACGCGTGCTCCCCGTCGTCTGCGCGCTTCCGGCCCCCGCCAGACGCCCCAGGCAGCGACGCCGCCCGCGCGCCACCGCCTCCCCCTGCACACGGCCCCGCCACGCAAGGGACGCCTGAGGCGGAGGGCGAGGAACTAGACACGCGGACTACCCGCAGCGGCAAGTCCAACGCGCAGACGACGAGGGTGTCGTTCTCGTCGATCTGCGGCTCCTCCTCCTGGATCGCCAGCACCCGGTTGCGCGCCTCTGTCTCCTCCTTGTCTATCGCCGTCACCGACACCTGAGTCGCAAGGCACGGACGCGCCCGGCGCCAGCTCGTCACCCAGGCCCGCGTAGAGATGCCTTAAAAATTTACAGACCCAAAGCTCTGAAACTGCGATGCGACGCGGGCGGCGACCACGCCCGTGGAACAGCCGGGCGAGTGTCAACGCGGTCCAGCCGGTTACCGCTGTGCATACGCATATATTCACATGCACACATACTACGCATACATGTATATATATATATATATATATGGATAGGTCCACGTATACGCAGGTAGACTTGGGGCGCGTGTGCGCCGGTCAGCCCAAGAGAGAAGGCGAAGAAGAAGAAGTGAAGTGGACAGGGGGACTTACATCGTCGTCGCCTTCGACTCCATGATCCCCTCTGGTAGTCATCTGCTCTCTGAAGAGGCCGTCATCGTCCTCAACTGTCATCTCCACGCCCGTAGGAACCAGCTCGCGGTTGCCTTCGCACTCTTCCCACCTGATGAAACAAAAAGCACTTGAAGCTTTCCTGACCTATGCTTTTGCGCATTTCTCACTCGTCTCTAAAAGACAAAAGAGGGTGCCTAGGGAGTCCCCGCCTCAGTCCCCGTGCGCACGCACACGGACACCCGACACCCGCTCAGCACGCCCACCAGACATCTACAGAATATATATATATATATCCATATATGTGTACAGGTGCGTATATACGTATATATCTATCTATCCATACATATATATATAGCTACCACCCATATATATATATATATATATATATATATACGCGCGCACAGCGGATGCATGCATGCGCGCATTCGAGTATTCGGCCGCACGTACCGCACAATGTCGCCTCGCTCGTCGAGAATGACATATTTGTACGAGACGGGTTTCTTCAGCGGCAGGTAAACGGGCTCTTTGGAGAACCACGAAGGGAAGACATCTTCGTTGGTGGTAAGTTCATGGCAGTGATTCGCCTGTAAACAAATCGCGCAGGCAGTGAAGACATGATGTCCTGTCTCCCGAGAGACACACGCGTCCACACGCAGACACACCTCACACAGATGTCTCTGCGCGTTTTTACGAAGCGAGCGACGAGAAAGAAAGCGGCGCAGCGCTAGAGGCCCGCTTAATCACCCAACGAGGCGAGACCGAGACGCTCAAATGGAGACTGCGCGCCTCGCGGAGTCTCCCTTCGAAGTCCGCAGAGGACGCCATAACACCCAACCTTTTCATCTCGACCGGCTGTGAACCCGTCGAGCTCCGTCGACTCGGGGCAGTGCACGCTGCAGCAAACTGCACGTCGAGCCGTCCGCGAACGCAGCGTGAGGACCGATGCGCAGAGACACGCCACGCGGAGGGACAGGGCGGAGCAAGGCGCGTGATACAGACTGGGACGAAAGATCCCCGCCAGGAAACGCTCAAGCAGCCCGTCAGCTGGAGGAGTCGAGAAAAAGAAAGTTCAATTTATCAGTCACGATTCACAGAAAAAAGCACAGACACCGCTTTTTAACCCGCCCGGCAAGGCGCGACGGCGGCAGACCGAAACGTTGACGCACTCTCTTGTTTCTCATCCCCCACGACATGAATGTGAACTCATGCGCTGCATGCGCCACCATCCTCCCATCAAAACAACGCTGATGTCACCTAAGCAGTCAGGCGGAAACGGCGTCACGACGGGCGCCCCGAGACAGAGGCGGGCTCCAGGCAACTCCAATTCACTTTTCTGGACATCTTTCGCTGCGTGGAGAGACATGCAGTCATGGAGTGACTTGTCGCGACTCTCGACTCTAGTGCGGGGAGATGATTCCCCGCATGTCGCCACAGGCTGGAGGCAGGGCAAAGGGGGCCCTGCGCTCGACATGCAGCGAGGACTTTGCGATCTTTTCTTTTCCTTCACTTCTCATGGGCGAGACAAGCAGAGTGCGCGGCAGCCCCAGTCATGCATCATAGAGACGGGGGGCATCAGACCCCGGCTGCAGCTTACCTGCCAGTTCCCTAGAGCCGGAGACGACCCGACGACGGCGACTCTTTCACCGAAGTCAGTCCGGACGAGTGCACGGAAAAAAAACCCTTGTGTACAGCATTTGTATGCATAAAATCTGATCCGATGGACAGGGAGGCGGGAGAGACACAGGAGAGCGCGGAAGACTTCGCCTTCGCTGTGGCACGCGTACCACAAGCCCTGCGCTCGAGGTCACAGATCTTCCGACGGCGCGCACGCCGTTGAACAGCGGAAGCGAGAAAGAGAGAAAAAACCAAAAAAAGCCGACAGCCCCGGCGCCGAGGAGAAGGACAAGGGGTGGATGATTGGGGTGGGCGCCTCGCAGAATGCAGGAGAAATCGATCGCGAAAAGCGGGAACAAGTGACAAATCCCTCCAGCATCCTCGATTGCACAAATCAGCCGAAAACACTTGCTTCCACGGAAAGTCCAAAAAGGACTGGAATGGAGGAGGAGGAGGAAAGAGAAGTGACGGAACGAAAACAGGTCCCTTCGCATCCTGTTTTTCTATGCATGCGCAGGGAAACGCAAACGCAAAGGGTGCCAGAAAGTTGGCTGTCGTAATCTGGGCGCGCTCAAGTCGTTCATTCGGCACACCAGGCTAGGGATCCTTCCTCAGCAACATCAGCTCCGTCTTTATATTGTCGCTCAGACACCGACGAAAGGACGTCTTCTCGAAATTAACTCCGGTGGACTCTACAAAGGAGGGAGACACCAAGAAAACGATTGTTGAGGCAACCACAGCGCGCGTGGATAGCCTCTTTTACCGCGCCGTCTAGCGTTGCGTCTCGCACAGCACCAGTCAGGAAGGGACTCCCTCCACGTAGAAGGGCTGCGAAAACAATCAAAAACACCCGATACCACATCTCCCCTCCATAGATTCGCCCTTCAACCGCTTGCTGGCCGTTCGTTTCTAAAGATGCGCGAACTCTTCGCGGCGCCTTCGAGGGTCCAGTATACGTGTGTGTCGCTTCCGACGCCCGCGGCCCGCTTCGTCAATGAACGAAGACGAGAAATAGACTAGCCGGTGGTGCAGAGAATGCTTCTTTGTGGAGAAACCTACCAGGAAATGACATGGAGGAGCCACGAAGTTTTTAATGGACGAGGGAGGGCGCGGGCACGCAGCGTGACCCAACCGGCGCGCGCAGGCCCCCCCCCCCCCCTCCCCCCCCCTACAGCGCCGCGCCGCACATTCGGCAGCCCCCAACAGTATTGACGCCCTCACTCTTCTGAAATGGACTAGCACCGAGGCGCTAGAATAGAGAGGGAGCCGCAGGCAGATGGAAGCCCTACGTGAGGACACCTTGCCGGACCTGGGGCTGCAAATACTGCGGACGGGCCGCGCAGGGAGCACACTGGAACTGTCAAATGAACTCATTTGGCAACAGACACGAACTAGACTGACGACTACAACATGCGCTAGCCTCCGTCAACTATTTTGTGGCAGGCTTTTAGATGCACCGAGAGAGGAAAAGCGTTGGGCTTCAGTACACCCCGAAACCACTCTCAGCGGCTGTCGACACGGAACACGCAGAGGGGCGTGTGGCGCGCTGTCGGCCGCAGCTGTTGATGAACTCTGAGACTCAAACCTGCCGCCTCCTCTCAACTTTGAAGTCGTCCCCTCTTGAAGGAAGCGCGATGCTAACACGAGAATACGAGGAGGAAGGCGGCACCCATCACTAGACCCAGCTACCGCCAGCGGCTACGCTCTCAGCATACCCTGAGGGCGTGGCTGCTGGCGCAGGCTCTGCTCGCGGCTACTCCAGAAAACTGCTCTCAGCACCGAGCCGCGACACCGACAGGCAACTGCGCAATAGAGGGGGATCGGGAGACCTCCCGTAGCCCCTGGGCGGGACGACCGCGTGAGCGCAGGAACTCTTCGTCAAACAGTTTCCGTACGGGATTTAAAGACCTCTTCGTTCCTGATCACTGCTCCAGTCGTCTCCAAACGTGTCTACAAACAAGTGCTCGCCTACACGTTCCGCAGGATGATACTCGCGCACGTGGAGGCATTCAACAAATCCACAACGCCGTCTGCACTACGCTGCTCTGTGTGTATGTTTGCATCGCGTGCAAGCAAGTCTTTAGCATAGTGACCCCACGTTGTGCGTTTCGCTTTTCTACATCGACACTAGGGGTTCACACGAACGAGCGACGCCGCTGAACCTTCCGGCAGATGGAAAGCCCGGAGCCACCTTTTTTCCCGTCCAAGGGGATTCGCTACCGCGAACTTCGCATGCCGCTGTGCCTGAAACACGACTAAAACAAACTGTTTTAAGCAAAAGACAAGGATTTGGATGGCTCTCACGAAGCGTTCAAAGGTAGACACAAATATGCTGAGACTCAAAAAATAACCGGGACACAGCACGGCCGACAGATGCGTCCACCTCATACCGTCCGCCATCAATCCTGTTTGCTGCGGAACGTAGGGATCTCGCTCAGCTAGGCTGAGGGCGAGCAGCTCGGCATTTCAAATTAAATAAAGGGGCTACAAATCAATTTTGTTGGAAGATGGCGACTTGCGTGGCAAGCCTGACAACGGCGCATGCACCGCTTGCCACGGACATTCATCGCACTACTTTAGGGCAGTAGCACGCTACCCCACAGGGGGCTCCCAGAACCAAGCACGCAAAACCCAGGTCATGCTGCTTTCTTCAGACGTCTGAATCTTAAAACAGTGCGCATCCCCGTCAGCTATGCGGCCGATGCCGCACCCGGTGTGCTGGGTGAGTTCGCCATCACGACTCATACGGCTGCTCACGCGCCGCGCTTCAGCACACAAGCCCACTGCGCAGTCTACTGGGCAGTTGGCGCCTGCCACCACCAACGATCCACGGGGCTGCTGTCGTTCAAAGGAAGGAAAAGGACGTTATGCACAACATGTGACAGCAGCGCGTGCTGTTTTCCCAACAGCCAGTCGGGCTCCTGGAAAGCCGGTTTTGCACGAAGGAACTCGGGGAACAAAGCCTGCATGTTCCCCTTGGAGGAGACCTGCGTCGACTCGGCTCCCTCTTGCGAGAGAAGCACCACATACCGATCGACGCCAGACGACTCTTTATTCACGCGATGAAGCTCTTCTGCAAGAGTCGCACGCGCTGGGTACTCTGCTGCACTCTTGGCGGTCGCGCGCCCAGTGATTTGAAGGAGCTGCAAAGTCAGGGCATAGGTTTCCGCCGGCGTGGTTGTGGTCTGACAGATGTCCTTCGAGGTCAACAGACGGCGAATCAGTGGATCCTCCGGACTTTCTCGTAAGAGCCTGAACAGCCGCACATGCAGAGAGCGCCGAACATGCACCAGGCTGGCTCTGATTCCTTCCTCACTCGCATTTGGGTGGACCCCTGCAGAGACCGAGCCCGACAGACCGTGAAGTCCCTACAGGAGCGCGACCGATGCGTAGGTTGCATGTGGGGTTGTGTACTAAACTGCAATGAGCTCCCGGGGGCCGCGATCGCGTTGCATGCGAACCTTTCTGCACGGGCTGCGTAGCCGAAAGCGTCCTCGAGACCGCCCTACGGTCCATTTCTGAGTGTTCCGCGACTACGCAGTGCGCTTACTTGTTCAGCGGAGCGTCCTCCAGAGACAGTCTCAACGGCCGATTCTGCAGGGCGGGGGTCGCTCTGACGAGGAGAGCAGCTTTGGATTCGCTGAAGTCGTTGAAGATTCCGAGGCTGCTGCGGGCGGCCGCAATGGCGTCCCCGTTCAACAGGCCGTACGTGGCGACGACTCCGAATCTTCTTAGCAGCGAGCCGCGCGACGACCCCACGACGGGGTCGAATTCGTAATTTTGCTGCGCCTCCGCCGCCGCGAGCTGACAGAAGACGCGCTCGGCGTCTTCATGCATAAACTCGAGAAGCGCATCGGAAAGGCCATCCACGACGTACGAAGCGGCTTTCAAGAACCACCTGCTGAAAAGCGACAAAACGCGCGACTTCAGACCCAGCGTGCGGCGGGGCCCGGAGTGCGGCACGCCCACGAAAACCGTCGACTCGAGGACAAAGAGACTCGAGTTCAGCGTCCGATGAAAATCCAGCAGGAACCGGGCGACATCGTCTGCGAGGTGATTCTGCGCACAAAAAGCAGCGCCACAAAGCGAAGACACATGAGGAGCGCGATGAGCGCACGCGGAGCCCGTCCGAGAGGCACACCACAACGAAGGACGACTCCCTGCTGACTCGGAGACAAACACCCCCTGCCCAAGGCACACATACGCGCTGCATCGCCGAGGCGCCCCTCCCCTGCCTCCCTCTCTCTTCCACCAACCCCCCTGCCCATGTCAGCTGGCTGGGACTGTCCAAACGGCCTGCGCAACCCGCCTTGGTAGACGGAATCAGCCACACGGCGCGAGGTCCACGGCTGATAGAGGCCTCTCTCTCTCTCGAGCGGCCGCGGTGCCTGCGCGTGCACTGCGTCCCCACCCCAGTGGACTGCTTAAGATAGCGAAAGCAGCTAAGTGAAGGGTCCACTCCCAGGTGCATGCTCTGCTTGCTCCGCTACCTGATCAGAGTCTACTGTTCAGATATAACGAATGTGCGCTTCACGCAATTACACACTGCGTGCTCACCTCTGTCCAGACTCTGTCGTCCATCGTCATCAGAGATCGCACGATGAGGCCGCCATAGGCCGTCGCGTGGATGTAGATTCTGTACGTGTCGCAGCTGTAGTCTGAGATGGCGCGATCGAGGACGCCCATCATCTGCTCTCCCACGTCGACGGCGTCTTCGCGGAGGGACTCGTTCGACGCATTCACATGCAGAGCGGACACGACGACTTTCTCCACCTGCAACGCCGAAACAGCACAAGCCGACGAGAGGTCGGTGTGGGGACAGGAGCGCGGGGCCCCAGCAAAAGACGCAGGCGGCTTCTCCGAACAGCACAAGAGCCTGCGCCACGCCAAGCAGACTCGCGGTCGGTACCACGCAAAAGACGCTCGCTCTCGGCCGCGAAGCGCCCCGAACTTCAGAGACTGCGACATGGCGTGAGTCGCGGCACCGGGTGACGGAGAATCGGATGCACCCGTCCCGACTTACTTGATCTTGGTATTCAAAGCCCATTTTGTGATATCTCCACGGCCACGCCCAGTCCCAAAAGGCGGGATCTTTCTCGCCTGCGAACGCCGGGGATGTCAGGCGCTTTCCAGGGACGAAAAAGAGGATCGCGCAGACTCCGCTCTTGGTGGCGCCCTGGGACAGCTTGTCCGGCGCACCTCCGCCCCCCGACGGTTTCGCGGGCCGCGAGCGTTCGGCGCGGTACGTGTAAGTCCTTCTCACCGCGCTGCTGACAAGGTGATGGAGGTCGTCTGGCTCGGAGACTTTGATCGTGGAGATATCAAAGTCCGGGACGAGCGTCATCTGCAGCCGAGGGGCAAGAAGTGAAATCCAAACTCATACCGAATGAACTCAAGTCGACCGGACACACGATAGTTCCTAATACTGAAGAGGACTTCGGTTATGAGAAATACAGAAAACCACACTGGTCTACAGACAGTTAAACGGAGGCTGACAGGCGAGCGCCAAACGGGCGCTGGAGGCGGGCACGGGCTCTCTTCAGCAGACGTCGAGGCATGCGTGTTTGTAGTGTGTAGCGACCCATCGATCCCTTCCGAGCCGCTGTGGCGCCTTTCCATTTACTACGCATCAACACGTCGCTGACTCGCCCCTTCCAGGCTGTGCCCTGGCTCCGCGGCGCTCTCCCTCGACTCGCCTCAACGCATGCGCGCACCTTGGCTTCCGCGGAGAACGCATTCTTTCCGCAGACAAGACACGAAATCAGGCCGCCTCCCAGAAGGCCCAGCCAAAGCGAGACGCGCCGGCGCCCCCGAAAAGGGGTAACGGGGCCAGAAGGCCTACAGGCGTCAGACCGCATGGAGGCGACACTGCGGCAGACAGGCACATCCTCTGCGGAATCCGGCCTAAATGGCGGAGTGCGAACGGCTTCCTTCGCGATGCGCGGGTTGAAAACGAAAAACAGCGACCGAAAGCTCTCTCAAATGTAGAAGAAACGACGCTCCCTGCCTCGCCTGTGCATTGTTGCCCGCGGGCCTTGACGACGACCCGCACCGGGGCGAGGAGATAGTGGCACGGTCGGAACACTAAAACCAATCTGGAATCATCGACGGAAGAGTGCAAACACACGCGGAAGCGGGGCCGGTAACCCGCAAATCACAGAAGTGACACAGCGGAGCTCTGCAAACGCATTTCGGCAAGCCAAGCCGTTCGCGAGGCCGATGGGCGGCGCCGCATCGCTTGGACGGTTCGACAAGGAATACCCACACCAATGCCAGAGGTCGGTACCTCGGGCGTGACGAATCGAAATATGGCCAGGGAAAGTGGAAGACGCGAAACCTCTGGAAACTCTAAAAGCGGCCTACTCCACGGACTTGTCCAGCACTTGGCAGTCGCCACACTGCCAAAGACAGGTTCACAAGGAACCCTCTCTACAACGCGCGAAGAACACGGAAAAACGGTAGCCGAAAAGGCGAGGAAATCGAGGACGCCGAGGAGCAGAGAGGGAGGCGTGATGTGCCCAGAGTTCCCTCCGGCTTTTTCCAATAAACAAACCAACAGCCTCCCGAACCTGTTCCTTTTCCCCGAGTTTCCTTCTTTATGAAAAAAACAGGGGAGGCCCCCACTTGCCCCGCTAAAGTTGCGCAAGGGATAGCTGCTGTCTGAATTCAAAGCGCAGAGGGCGGCAGCGGGTAGCGTATACAGCCAGCGCCGACGCGCGGCTGAGAAATGGAAGCATCCGGCGCGGAGTGTCTTCACGTGGCGGCGTCTCTCACTTTGCAATCGTGTACCTGGAGAGTGATGCAACAACTACTTCAGGGACCGATGAGAAAGTAGTGCACATTCACTTTAATGTAGGATACACGACGAGGATCGCCGCGAAGCCATCAACCCACTGTCCTGAGGGGAGAAAAGCAAACGAAGCCAGAACTGCCCAGTGCAAGATGTGAGGAGGCACGTGCTGCAACGCAAAAAACACCTGCGCGGCTCACGAACGCGATACTTCAGCTTGCACTCGCACATCATGGGACAAATGCGTGGTACAGTGGATTTCCTGTAGTGGAAGCAGTGACCGCTGGTGATAGCTGCTCTTGCGAACAAACGTCAACGGTATTTTCATACCGGCTACCCGGAAAGCCGGGCACAATCGCTACACGTACAAGCCAGTACGGCAGCTTAGCCCACCCACCGGGGGGAAACAATCGTCTTAACACTGCCGGGATATGGAGGCCGAAGGCGTGAGATCTCGTGGACAACTTGCGTCTGGTGGAGTTCGCATCACCGCACCTGTCAGAGGCGAGCCAGGCCACCACGACCAGCCACCGCCCTGCTATAGGCTGAGTTGAAGACGCTTCCTTACCTTCTGGATGGCTGTACGAATTTTGGATGACTGCGCAGAGGAACCGCTGGGCTCGGTACTAGCCTACTCGGCCGTCAAAGTCTGCGGAAATACTCTCTGCAGGGGGTAGAGGCTTTGCACCATTACTGGACAGAGGCGGGGCGAAGGTGGCCGTGGCAACTCGGCACTGCAGGTGAAAGATTCGCAGAGTTTTCGTGGCACTAACAGTCTTCGTAGGCAGACAGCCGCTGAGAAAAATTTTGTAACGAAAGCGCGACAGCGCCATGTGCTTCACTCAGGGTGGATGGCAACTTCTCACCATTGTTCCATCTTCTTGATTAGAGAGGAAAGAAACCGGCTTCTGGAGGGTGCCCTTTAGAACGTCGTCAACACACAGAATCTGAGGCCTTCATCGTTCCGAAAGCCCGTCGGGCACGATGACGCCTCACACCGGTTCCAGCCGATGACAGTATTTGAAGCGAAATCCTCTCTGACGTGGGGACAAGTTCACGTCGATTTTCGGTCATGTAAATCTTCTGAGCAAGCAGGCCCCGCCTCTTCCAGCTTGCCTCACAATCATACAGGTGAGCAGCCTTACAGAGCATTCTTGAAACTCTGTTTTTCTTAGTTCCCCGTGCAAAACCGCAGAAGCACAACTGCCGTAAGCGTCCCGCGAGCTCTCGCGTTTCCAAACAAGACGAAATTTGCAGGAGTCCAGTCAGGAATGTAGTGGGGGCTTTAGATCATGCTAACGTCATGCAGCGACTATGTCTCGCAAGCGGGGCTTCGAACCAGAGGCGCCTCGTCACCATAAACCTCACGGTGAAAGTGTTGCCTTATGTCTGGCGCCTGCTGGACGTGTAGACTTGGGTTCAATCATTCCGCGTCTATCTCCCGGTTCATTCCGTGGCAGGAAGATGATCTGATGCGCGGCAAATCGAAGAAGGGCAACACTGCAGTGGCACCCCCCCACATGGGCACATACCCTTCGCAATCGATTCTGACGACGAGTTTCTGAGATTCGGAACAGGTCTTTGAAGCCAAGCCTATCTGCACTTTCTAAAGATGCTGTCCTTCTCCCATTTGGGGAGCCTTCCCTGTGGCTCAATCGCCCAGTTCATACTTGGCGAGCTTGAATCTGGGCGCGGCAGATTTTCATGAGCTCCGCCTACTATCGCGTGCTGCCCGTTGCGCCACCGCAGATCTCAGGCGGATCGCGGCACGCTCTCCAGGTAGAAGTCGCGAGCAGATACGCAACCTGGGCTTGGCGCCCGCTCGGACGCGCAGATAATGAAACCGTGAGAATCCAGATTTTATTTCGATGCATGAACGCCTCAAGACACCTGGGTGTGCGTACGTACAGCGTCAGTCATCTTGATTCTGGCCGCGGACGCTGATACGACGACGGCAAAAACCGGGAAAAGAATCAACATGCATGCTCTTTCGTGAAGTACGTGAATGCATGGCTGACCATGCGATCCGCTATCCTGTATTTTTTCTTTCCGTACTTGAAAGGTGAGTTGCAATGTGCAGGAAACCAAGCGTCAAATGATAGGCACCGGGAGGTGCTCCGACAATGCTTGTTTCTTCTGCGGACAGTGTCTCTGATCTTTAAGGCCCCTCTCCCCCTCTTCATGCCTATTCCTTTTGCAACTAGCGGCTCCGCAAACCCGAAGGTGGGTCGCATGGGCTTGCCTGCGGGAATGTGAGATTTTCTAGCTTCATTTCGCTTCTTTCCGCTGCCGCGCACCAAGCAGGCACACTCCTCCTTTTCGATGTTTTTCCCACTGAGTTCGTCCCGCGCTTGACGGCGTGGCCTGGCGTTTTTGGGCGGCTCATTTCCGCCTTTCTTGGGCTGCGCTTGTAAGCCCACACTCGTGATCGCTGAGGAGTTCGTTGCATGAGCTATGGCGGACCCGCTGTCGTGCCTTCTTTCCGGTCAAGGCGAGCAGGCCCCTCTCACTCTTCCTGAGAGCCTTCCTTCTTCTCCCGCGGTATGTGACGACGAGGCTCTCTCGCACTCAGCCCGCCAGAAAACGCAAGCGGCGCCGCTTTCTTCTGCAAGTTTTTTTCACCATGGCGCCGGACCCCTCCGAGGCGCTCCGCTTCCCTGCGCAGCGGCCGCTCTCCCAGGGGTCAACCCAGCAGCCGACGCGTCGCGCATAAATTTGTCGTGCTTTCAGCAGCATGCAGCAACCCAAGGTCCAGTTCCGCCTTTCAGCCTGAGGTCACCGACATCTGAACGGTCATCTGTGGCGCCAACGCAGTTAACGCAGGCCTCGGTGTCCCCCAAGTGCGCGGAAAACAGCTACGGCGCTCTCCAGCAAGACTTGCGGCGCCCCCCAGGGCCCGCAAGTCTTGCCGGAGAGTCAGATCCGCAGCGGGGTCTGCAGTCCGACCAGGCGGACCCCCGTTCTGCGTTCCTCTGCCCTGGCCAACTGCTTCCCAGCCAGGGAAGCCCACACCTTCTCGAGCAGGCAGCGGCTTTCTTTCTGGCGCACACTCCCCGGGGCACTCCAGTCCAACAGAATGTCCTGCGGCTCCTGAGTCAGCCGCAGTCTCCGCACAGTGTCGAAGGCGCGGCGGACAACGCCGCAGGCACTGCTGTCGCCGCCGCAGGCACTGCCGGCGGGGGCGCCGCGTGCCCCGCCCTCCTCAGCGGGGCTGGCCTTGTGCACGCCGCAGGAACGGGGCTGCCCGACGGCCGAGACACTCACCAACTGCCCGCCTTGCAGCGCCTTTCACATGCGGCTGCGTTGCCTGTGGCGACTCCATCGCTGAGCCCTTTCGCTGGTCCCCCAGTGAGTGCTCCCCCCGCCTCTTCCTCCCAAGCCCGCACCGTCGCCGGGGGACCCGCGGGGCCTGCAGTCGAGGGAGGAGGCGCCGGGAGCCGAGGGAAGCGATCTCTCGCTCTGCAGACACCAGCGCCAGGCGCCTCCGGAGGCGCCCCGTCAGGGCCGCTTCGCACATCGGCGGCGCTTGCCACGAACTCCGGTGTCGGTCAGCCAATCAGTTCGTCGTCGCTTCCTCAGGCGATGGTCACGTCTGCGTCGCTCCTGCCGGCCGATGCGCGTGCATCGGAGGCCCTTGCCGCCGGGGTCGCTGCGCCGCGAAGCGCAGCCCCTTCTCATCCCACGTCGCAGTTGGCCTCGCCTTTGCCAGCGCACTGGGGGCTTCCTCCGTCCTCTGTGAAGGCTCCCTCGGTGCCGCCAAACCCGCGCCACGCAGGCGCGGCCCCCCTGGCCCTGCCGGCCTCAAACCGAGGCGTGAGTGGCGCGTACGACGAGGGGGGCGTCGCAGGGCGGACGGCTCCTTCGTCTGCGCAGGCCGCCAGCGCCACAGCCCCGCCGCCGCGGATGCCCGGGAAGGACGGCTCCAAACTCGTCTCCGCGTCGCTGACTAGCGTCGCCGTGTCTGCCGCTGCCTCCACAGCTCCGCCGCGATTCCCTACGGAGCTGCCAGCGCCTGGCGCTGCGGCAAACTCCCCGTCGCCCCTCCCCGATACGCCCGGCTTTGTGGCTCCTTCCGCCGCGACAGCCGCCCTGGCAGCTTCGCCTGCAGGCCGTCAAGCCGTCCCGACACCCGCGGCGCCGCCAGCTCCCGCGGCCTCGCCGGTGGTCGCCGCGAAGAGGAAACTCCTGCCGCCGACAGGCCAGCCCGTCGCGAACGCCGTCGCGCCGGGCCCGCTCGCGCCCGCGTCTGCTGCGGCTGCTGCAGCAGCTGCACAGCGGCGTGCCCCGGGGGCTGCTGCCCCCGCGGGGGGGCACAGGCCGTCCTCCTGGCCTCGCGCTGCCTGTCTCCAGCCGCGGCGGGGGCCGGGTCTGCTGTCGGGGTCGCGCCCAAACCCAGCGCTTCCCCGCTCGAGGCGGGACCACAGGGCGGGATGGCTGGCGCAGCCGCTGTGCCCTCTGCGCTGGCCTCTCCCCTCGCCGCAGGCGGGCCTGGGCAGACGCTGCGCTGTCAGGGCGCGCGTCGCTCCGCAGGCGCCGCTGACGCGCCTGCGGCAGCGAAGAAGGAAACGGGAGCAGCCGCCGGCGGGTCGGCTGCCGCCGCGAGACCTTCTCCGGCGGCGAACACTCCACACGGCTTGAAGGGCCTGCTCAGTCGCAGCAAATGCTCTTCTCCCCAGGTCGTCCTGTCGGCGACGCCCTCCCCGCCAGGAACGCCTACGCACCGCGCCCAGCCGCGGTCAGGGGCCTCGACTGGCGGCCGCGCGCGCTCGCGGTCGAACTCTGCGGGCGGGGGGCAGTCCTCAGCCGCGGTGCTCACAGCAGCCGCCAGCCGTCTCGCTCACCTCTCGGGGCGGGCGTCGCCTACCGGCTCCACAGTTCCAGGGATCGTTCCATCCCGTCTGCCTTCACCGTCGTCGGCTGTGACGGCCCTGGGCCCGCTGCTCACGGCGGCGGGCGGCGCGGGAGGGCCCCTGGGCGTGGGCGGCGCGCCGCTGTTCGGGCGCGGGCTTGGAGCCCAAGCGCCGCCGAACGACGCCGCCTCCCGGGCAGCGGCTGTCGTGGCAGAGGCCGCCGCTGCCGCAGCAGCAGGGTATTCTTCCCTGGCGGCCGCGACGTCTTCGGGCCTCTCGCCTTGTGCCTCTTTGAAAGTCTCGTCGCTCGGGCGCGCAAACGCGGCCCCGTCGCCGCGCGCGCGCAGCCAGCAGTCCGCCGACTCGCCAGCTGCTGGCGGCTTGGGCGGGTCGCGAAAGGCGGCCAGCGCCAGGGCTCTAGCGACAGTTTCGGGGAGCAGCGCTGCGTCTCAGGAGTCGCATCGAGAGGCGCCCTGCGGCGGCGCAGCCAAGACGCCCGTGGTCGACGCCGAGGCCAAGGCGAAGGAGACCAGCAAGTCGCCGAAGGAAGCGGAGGGCGCTGGGGTGGCAGGGCAGGGAGAGCAGGCGGACAAGGGCCGTGGAGCCCCCGAGGCCGCGGCCAGCGCCCAGCGGAAGCCAGAGGAGGGCAAAGGGGGCGAGGCCGAAACCACCAAGCCTGAACGGGAGAAGGATCCGGACCGACTTCGGATCTTGTCTGCGTTGTTTCCCCCCCTAGAGGGGTCGAAAACCGTCCTCGAACAAGATGGGAAGACGACGCGCGCCGCCTCGCGCTCAGGCTCGCCCTCCTCCACCTCTGCAGACGCGACGCCTTCTCGCGCGCCGCGTCTGTCTTCGCCGTCTTCCGAGGAGCTGGAAGACGCGGAGGGCCTGAAGGCTCTGTTGGCAGACGACTTGGAGATCGCCAAGGTGCCTCTTTTCCTCGACGACAACCCGAACGGCGACGGCTGGTTTGTGGTTGCCAGCTCGGCTCCTGCGTGTGTAGCGAAGAAAAAGCTTCTGCGCGAGAAGGTGCGGGCGCATTTGGCGCCCCAGTTGGAGGCGGCCACGGGGCAGCGCCACATGCCTGTCTCTCCGCCTGAACAGATGAGCCACTCAGGAGGAGCGGTTCACGGCGGGGGAAGCGCGGCCGACGACGGGGCGAGCGCCGACAGGTGAGTCCGCATCTGCAGACACAGCGCAGCGCAGCGAGGAGACGGGGGCGGCACGCTACGCAGTCCAGTCGTTCTGTTTGAGTGAGACGAGGAAGATACCAGCCAGCCTCAGGGAGAGTCGCCTCCTTGCAGGCGCTGGTGGACCGATTGTCGGCGTGCTGGTGGCGTGTCGGTTGCCTGTTCTCTGTAGCGTCTTGTGGCTGATCTGCATGCGGCCAACGGCGTGTCAGCCGCGTTTGTTTTCATTCGTCGGTCGCGTCCCGCTGGAGCGTCCAGGGACCCCATTCGCCGCGCGTCAGTGCCCCGAGCGTCCCTCTCGCTTGCGATCTCCTCAGGCGGTCAGGCCTCACGTCGCCGCGGCGCGCAGCGTCTACGTCGGGCGCGCACTCGCCTTCGGGTTCAGCTGCTCTCGAGGGCGGCGTGGACCGCGCACCCGAGCTCTCGCGACAGACGTCGGGGGAGGATAGCGGCAGTCTGGGGCGACGAGGCAGCCACGACGCGCGACGCGGTGGCAGCAAGCGAGACGTGGAGAGCTCGGGCGACGGCGACAGCAGCGCGTCGCCGCGCAAGAGACACAGAACTGGCGAGGGCATCGACTTCAACGCTGCTGCACACAGGGCTGCATTGCCGCCGGAAGACATGCTCTACACGCTGCCTCGGCTGTCCGCTGCTGAGCAGCGACGCGTGCGTGAACTCGAGCTGCCGGTACTCTCCAGAGAACGCAGACTAAAAGTCACAGAGGTAAGGAGGGACCCTAAACCCTAAACCTGCGGCGGGAGACACACTCGCTCCGTGCATACATATATAGGGAACTATGTATACATGTTCAAGTATTTGGCCAAATGTGCGCGTACAGGAATACGTGACGGTGCGGCGCACTTAGAGAAGCCCTGCGTGTTCTATCGGTGTCGATTTGTTCGCCTTCGGAAAGGCAGATCAAATGAGAATGCGCTGCTTGAGGCCTGGTTTCACGTTCATCGCGGACCAGTGCGTAAATCGTGTAGCTTCCTGTCCATGCATGCGTATTGCTTTCAAATAGATGAGCGGCGTGCCTGATGGACGTGCTTCTGTGGCGTACTTCTTCACACGGAAGAATCCTGTTTTGCGGAGTGCCTTGTCTGCATCGTGCAGCATCTCTGCGCCTCCGCGCGGAGTCTCTTTCAGTGCGTCAAAGAGATGCAACTCCTCGACGCGCTGCCTCGCACGATTGCCGCGGCGCCGGACGCGCCTCCCAACGGTTTGACCGACAGCCGTAAGTGAGGGTTAGCAGGCTTGTGTGGTGGTGCGTTTTGCTGGTTCTGTGTGGGGTCTTTTTTACTCCACGTGCGCGCGGCTACTCCGCAGCCTCTTGGCGCTCACCGAATGGGCCGCAGGCGCGTGGGCGCACCCGTATCTCTAAGCGAGCATGCATGCATCTTTTGAGTTCGCGGCTTGCATGCGCCCTGATTCCTGCGTGTGATGGACGCGTTTCGAAGAGTATATGCTTGCTGCGGGACCTGCGCGCCGCGCCGCGGTGCCGGCAGGCGTTGCCTTTCTTTCGGGGTTCTGGGCGAGAGACTCTGTTTTAGGCGATTTTTTTTCCTGTTCGCGCGCTTAGGGAGCGCGACTCTGGAGGCTTTGAGGAAAGCGATGCTAGACCTTCCGCCGTCAGCAGTTTGGGCGGGCCTCGCCGCCCCGAGTCCGCTCTTGTCTCGTTCCTCGTTGTCGCCAACGCAGCCTCCGCACTTTTCTTCGTTCGCCTGCGGCTCGAAGGGAGGCACCGGCTCCTGTCCTAGCGAGCGCGCGTGGCTGCAAGCCGAGCGCGGAGCAGAGAGGCTCGACGTTTTCTTTCGCTTGGCGAACAGCGAGGCCTCGCTGCCATTGGAGGCTCTCCCCCGGGGAGCCGCTTCAGGTCAGGCAGCCCCTTCGAGTGGCTTCGGCTACATCCTGCCGGGAGTCGACTCCGTCCACGGCGCCGACTGTCTTGTCCTCACAGTTGCCGAGGGGCGAATACAATCAAAGCGGAGAACGTCGAGGCGCCACTGCGTGCGCCGGCGGACACTGACCGTGGCGTTTTTCAGTGACTGTTGGGTGCTCCCGGTCTTCGCGGCTTCCGAGGCGAAACTACGTTCTACAAACACGTGGCGACCTGTTTGTAGCATATTGCTCGCGACCGTGTGCCTGGAGCGGTCACACAGGTCGCTTTAAGTTGGTGCGGTCGTCAGCGTCTTGCATTAGACGTGTAGCTATTGTTGTTGGCGAAGATCCGTATGTATATTTATCTATATATCTATAGACAGATTGATAGATACGTGTTGCGGCGGAGTCTGTGGGCTGAGCCGCGAATGTGATTGCATGTATCCTCTGCGTCGTTCTATGTCGCTCAGGTCGCGCAACTCCCTCTGCGGACAGCTCGCACGCTCCTTCTCCTGCTTCCTCGCCCTCGCGAAGAACCTCAGGTGCCCAGGGGGCAGCGGCTTGTTCGGCTTTTCCTGCGGCTGCGGCGGGCGCCTCGGATGCCTTCCGGCGGTCCTCCGCTCCGAAATGCAGTCCCTCTTCTCCCTCGGCGTGCGCGCGCATTGCGGCCGAGTCCAAGAGAGAAGAAGACGCTCGACTATTGCAAGAGGCAGAAGACATGTATCTGTGGTCGTCGGAGTCTGAAGACGAAGAGGCGGATGATGCGCTCTGCGCATTTCCCTTCGGACCTGGGGACCCTTACTCCGTTTTATATTCGAGTCCGGGCGACCAGGCGTCTGCCATTGATATCTTTCCAGGGCTTTCGTTTCCGCCGTCGACCATCTCAACTCCGGGCGCCTCCGCAGCTCCGATTTCGGCGCGGCCTCCGTCCGGCTCCGGAGACCCGTGGCGCCTCGCAGGCGCGACCGCGCCCGCCTCCTCGCCACTTCCATCCTTTTCGCCTCCACAGACGCTGCCTGAGGCCTTCCAGGAGCAGCGCGCCGCACTGCCTTGGCGTGCGCCGCCGGACCTGGACGAGGAACAGCTCGCTGTGTGGCTCCGGGGGGCGCTGAGAGATCAGAAGAAACGCGAGACTGAGTTTCGAAACCTGCGTCTCTTCCAACTCGAGCGGACGTCCGCCGGAGGCGCGAGGCCTGCTTCTGGCGACAGCACCCGCCGCGAGGAGGAGAGCGGACGCGGGCCGCTCAGGGCGAACCACGAGATCGCCGGCGTGCGGCTGGTTTCTCTGACAGAGGCGGAGGAAGCTGAATTGGAGTGGCTTCGAGAGGAGAGGAGGCGGCAGTGGGATCGCCTGGAGCGCACGAGACAACACCTGGGGCACATTATCAGCGAGGAAGATTCAAAGGAACAAATGAAGATCCAGGCGCGCCTGAGGCGCCTCAGCGAGAAGCTGGCTAGCAGAGAGCGACGGCGAACAGAGGACGCTCGGCGTCTTCGAGAGCTGCGCGAGGTCGAGTTGAAAAAACGGGAAGAAAGGGCCGTGCAGCGTGCGCAGGAAGCCAGTGAGCGCAGCGCCATGGGCATCGAGGACGAACGCGCGACCCAGGCCGGGCAGCGGGAGCGCGAAAACAAAGCGCAGAGGAAGAAGGAAAACGAGAAAGCACACTCGAACTTAACCATACTGCGTGAGTCCTGTCGAAGCGATGCAGAAAGACCCCAGAGAGGAGAGCAGGACCGACCGCAGCCGAGCTCCGCTGACGGCCAGAGCTCTCCTCTCGAAGCGCCAGCAAGCTCAGTTCAGCCCCTGCCCTCCAATTCCCCGTCGATCCCGTCCCCACAGCCCCTGCCGTCGGCTTCGGCGGCCGCCTCAGGCCCAACCAGCGCCGACGACGCCGCGTCTTCCGTGCCCCTGCATGCAGGAGCGAGCCGTTCCGAGCCCGGCGCAGACGCTGTGGGTCGCCAACGCGCGTGTCCCTCTGTGCCGGTGGCGTCCCGGCCGACACAGGCGTACGGCGAGGCCACGAGCCGTGCGCCGACAGACACGCAGGCGAAGGAGACGCCGGATGGGGGCCGGAGGACTGAGGGAACCGCTCTCCAAGCACGCCAAACAGCGGCGAGGGAAGCGGCGCCCACAAGCGGTGAGGGAGGTGCAACTACCGTCCCCTGCGCTGCCAGCGGCCCTGACGCGCCCGGATCCGTCGAGGCTGGAACGAATCGGCCGACGCAGGGAGAGAGTGCGCCGGCGCCGCAGACACTCCACGCAGGGGAGAGGTTCGCTGGGCACGCGCACGCCTTTGCCACGAACGAAAGACGGAACGAACAAATCGGAGTTTTCCTGTCGAACCCAGACGGCGCGGAGGTGCCCCGCGAGAGGCCTAGCTCATCGAGTTTCGCGCCAGTGCTTCACACGGCCGGCGCGTGCAGTCAGGGGGCTGCGCTTGAGCCCACAGCGTGCCCCCCCGGCGTGTCGGGAGAGGCGACGCATTCTCAGGAATCCGGGACCGCGCACTCTGCAGGCAACCCTCAATGGGGCACGAGCGTGAAGAACGCCTTTGCTGCAACGGGACCTACGCAGGTGCCTCGCGCCCTCGTCGGAGCCTCAGCGGGCCTGGTGGCGTATGCTGGAGGCAGCAGAAGCGGTCAAACCCAGGGCGCGACATCACCCTCCGGCGCCGCGGGGCCGTCTTCACAAGGAGGGGCGAAAACCCAAGGCGATTGCGGAGCAGGCAAGCTGGCAGATCCGGCAAGTTCCAGTTTTCAGGCTTTTGGAGCGCCCTCGCGTGTGCACGAGCTCCGCCAGCCACACGGCAGCGAGGCGAGTGAGCACGTCGACCACGGCCAGGCTCATGACCTGCTGCATTTCTCCCAACTTCCCAAAGCTGGAGCGCCGCCGGCAGGACGAGACATGGCTGAGACGCAGGTCCCAGTCGCGGCGGCCCACGCCGGATATCCGCCGATTTCCCTGTCCCAGCCATGGCCGCCGGCCGTGCAGCAGCCGCATCCGCCGGCGTTCGCGCAGCTCTCTGCGCAGAGTCAGCCAACACACCCTAACCTCCAGACTCTCGAGCAGCCGAGACAGGTGCTGCAACAGCAGCTGCAGCAGCTTCCGCAGAACGGTATAGCCTGACAGAACGGGTCTGGGGTCCCCATGTAGCACGCAGAGGATCCGTGTGGGGACACCTGCAGCCCTGGCTGCCGAAACGGTGATTTCCACGAAGCGTCGGTGGCGAGGCCGAATGTTCGGCGCCAAAACACACGACCTACGTCGGTAGAGACCCGTTTCTCCCCGTCCCTCGCAGCGCAGAAGAGTGCGGTTGAAGCCTGCATGGCGCGGTAGGCCGAGACGCGCTGCCGTAGCCTGAGGACCCGTGGCGAGCGAGAATAACAAGGAGCGCATTGCTGTGCGGGTGCTGTGGGTGAGGCGGGTGGACGGGACTATGCCTGGTGCCCCGAGAGAGGTATTTCCAACGAGCGGTAAAAGGCTGGAGGTAGCGGCTGCGTGGAGTCACTTGAGACACCGACCGATGTGGGATGATGAGCAGGGCGGTAATTCGAAACCGGGATCAGAATTTACTGCTTTACTCTAGCCGCCAAGCGCACGCCTGTCTGTGCAAGGGGTTCCAAAACGCCTGCCTGTGCTTTCGTCCAGCGCGGCCGGAGCGTCGAGCTTCCCCTCTTTGAGGCGGCTGTGAAGAAGTTGTGCGCACTGGGTGCCATCAAGAGTTCGGCTACATTGGAGTTTATGCACGATACTCGAGTGCTCAACTGCTGATACTACGATGTGCACCTTTTTAACCTTTTTTTTTCATTTCCTTGGAATATGCTTCAAGGGCACGCACGCACAGGCAGAGCACTCAAGAGTTAGTATAAGCGGCCGCCGCTTCGCGGGGAGATTGGTACGACGGAAGTAACTGAGTGGGACTCTGTCCACTGCGACTGCCCTGAGCGGTTATCATAGCGTTGATCTGGGTGAGACGCGCAGGCTTGTCACAGACTCTTCCCAGTATCCAAATTTAGAAGCACAGTATCGTACCCCGTGCACATCGGGTGTTAAAATACGGGCTAACTTCAGACACGGTGCCGGGGCGAAAGCAGCGTCTATGTCAGGATAGTGTGAGCAACCTGCGGCCGACGATGCAGTTGCAATCAAGTCTGCTACCATCTCCGTTCGAGCTGAGCAAGTCCGGATTCTTGTGGAAACCGGGGCGTTCATTGCTGTGCACATGGTACCCTGCGAGCAGCTGCTTAGTGCTGGCCCACGTGCCGCATTTCAGCGCCTATGTGCTGGTTCCAAACGAAATAAATGCAGTTAGGGTGTGCTGCTAATGATGAAATCGTGACTTCAGTAACACCAGAAGCTGTTGGGAAGGAGGTAACAATAAAAGAACTGTGCTTCATTGTAGAGTCGAGGCTAATTCAGTACCCCGGCCGGGAGCAACGTTGCCTTAAGCTGTGGTATAAAAGTTCATTACAACTGCCCTGCACCACCCCTTCGCCGGATAAATATCTTTTTCATTGATTCTGCTGGGTCCCGATAATAGGCGGCTCCATTCAAACTGCGGAGCTTCGAGGGGAACGCATGTGCTGCATGTCACCGTACCCACATAAAAGAACGCGCCCCTATTAGCTCGATCAGCGCGGACCCGTCGAAACTTATAGCGCGGGATGCCCTTAGGAAAGGAAATTCACCCGCTGGCCTCAAGGCTGCCCTCGCGCCGACGCAAGCGATTGACTGGGACCCTGATAATGAAACGCATCTCTTTACACACGCTCCTGGGGGGCACTGAAGGCCACCAGCATGTCTACAATATGCTACCAGCTTTGCGACACACTGGACTTCCGTACAGTTATTTCTCTGTTTGTAAAGTGGCAAGTGGTAACGCCCAAAAGTTTACTTATGTCGGCTGACGCAGACTGACTGCCGCTTAGGTCATTTTCGGCGCGTGCTCACACAGAGCGAAGCGTCAAGGTCTACGGGCGAGCCAGTGTCACTGAGCCACGTAATAGTGTGTTCAGAGCCGTTGCATTCCTGCTGTGGAAAAAGGAATGGTGAGCAAACGAGCAATGCGCTGCTGTCCTCTGATGTGTTTTTTCTCTCTCTTGTATAGATGCGGTTCCCGCGCGGTGGCCGCCACGCAACGGAAACTACCTCCTGTTGATCGAACCTCTTTATCTGTATGAGATGGGGGGAACGTTACATTACGCACGTTATAGTCGAATGTAACAACTGCACCGCAGAGCAGACACCCCAAACTATGTGTTGACACACGGTTGCTTGCTGTCGTTCCGTTGCACGCTACAAGCCCACGGCCCCCAATCACTCAATCGCACCCCGCATGCTGTTGGACGATACGAACTTCCTGCGAAAAGGTGAGTAATATGATACTAACGGTGTGCGCTACATGGCGCTGGAGATTCGGCGAGCTCCTTCTGCCGTAAACCTGCGGAGCAAGGCAAGGAACATCGTGATTGTGCCACCAAAGAGTAAGGACCGTCAAGAGCAACGCATGCGAACTTTTCATTGACACATGCACCTCCAGAATAGTACATTGCAAGACAGAGAAATATGCTCTGAGGTTCTGCTGAGAACCCATTTCGAAATCTCTGTGCGAGCAGGCTGGGCTCATGCCGAAGCTTTGTTCTGTGGAGCTGGTTTATTCAATGCCTTGCTTCTGCGGAGATGCCTTATCTCCGTGTCGCTCTGCAAATCACGTCTAATATTAAGTACCATCGCAGCTGCTGCTTATGTTCGAGGGTTGGTATGCGGTAGGGAAACATCCGGAGGTGACCTCCACACGCCTTGTCCTTTAACCAGCTTTCTTTGCTGGGCACTTCGCCAGGTATTTGGGTCCCTTACACGTCTGTATATCGCAGTTCCGCACTGACGGGTGCGGAGACTATTTACTTTAGGGGTTGGCATGATCTCCATTCTAACTTCCTGGAGAGGTACTACCCACGAGAAGCGAGGCCTTAGCTGTCGCTGCCATTTATCATAGCGTCTTCCCGCGGAGGCTTTTCGGCACGTGTGGCTATTCTGTGCAGCTTATCTCACTGGCGCCAGTGCGAGGTGAAGGCAGATGCAAGTAAGACACAATTAGCTCTCGGCTTTTTGCTATTTCTTCGATGCCGAAAAAAAAACGTTAAAGCCGCGGCACCATGACAGAGGTGGACGGCGTTTTGTATCAGCTGACCGAGACCCAGGTCAACACATTCAAGACAGCGTTTACGCTCTTTGATAAGGATCAGGATGGGAAAATAAGCTTCTCGTAAGTGGAAAATCGATATCGTGGGTATGTTTAACAACGAAGTCACAAACCAGTTTCTCACTTCGACAGGAAAATTTTCACGTCGAAAAAGGAACTGTAGTCAACTACGAGTGGCCGTAGCTTTCTGCCTGTCCGCCTGCGTTTCCCTCCGGCCACTAGATCCTAGGTAGGTTACCAAGTTAAAATGCACATAACGAACACGAGGCAAGACGATTCATTTGAAATGACGAGCATGTGCAAATAACTTTGATCGGTCACTCGTGTCTCCACACGGCGCTGGAATCTTCAGTCGGTCCCACGTTAACGCGCAGCTACAACATCTGCGACAGAAGTACGGCCGCAGCTCACTGCTTCACGCATGAAGACGACGCCATTTTCTGCCTCTATTATCAGTCCATAGGGGCGGGGGTTGACGTTGTTTGCTTTTTCCAGAGACTTCGGCAAACTCTTTCGGTCGGTGGGGCAAAATCCTTCAGAAGAGGCTTTGCGGCAGTTGATTCAGATTTACGACGGTCAGAAGGGGAAAGGGCAATTCAGCTTCACGGAGTTCCTGAAAATCTGTGAGTCTCCCCATTTTCAAGATCCCATGAAGGAAGAGAAAGTCCTTGAGTCATTCAGGGAGTTCGACAGAGACGCAGCGGGCACAATCACGATATTAGAGCTTCGCTACATTCTACAGCAGTTAGGCGAGCGCTTAACGGATGAAGAAGCAGACGAGTTTATCGAGTGGGCCCAGAAGGTAAGCACTTCTTCCGTGCGCAACGACACGTGTCAACTGACCAGCTCGTCAAGGTGTTACGTGTTTTATCTAATAATCGGAATGCCAATGGGGTACGAAAGCCTTAAGTCTACGCTGAACACTTCAGCTCCTTTCAAAGTTCCATATCAAGAGAAGTACCCAATGAAGAAATTCAATATGGGGTTTGTCTATCAGGCGCAGGAAGTCTTGGTGGAGGATGGCGTACTGAACTATGAGCAGCTTACGAAGGAGCTGATGGACAAGGACCCAAATATCTTATCGTAGCAGTCTCATCCATCGTCTCGGCACACTCGGGGCGCCTTTCGTGGTTTGGAATGCCGATTCATCGAGTGGGGCAGAAAGCTGAGAGTATGCAGCCTGATAAACCATGCTGGAAGCACATGTGTTCATTGCCTTGAATGGAGTGAAATAGAGCGCCTTGGAACGGAGGAGACAGCCACTCACACGCGCTCAGAGTTGTAGAACAGAACCTTCTTCCGGAAGAAAAGTATTTCGTTCAACTTCTCGGGCAACGTACTCAATGACAAGGAAGATTAAAGGCAGCCGCACGCGTACTCTAGAGTCAAAGAAGCCACACTTTTTATGGTAGTCAATATAATATGCAGCCATCGGCTGTACTCGATGCCAACACCGGAAAGTCAACTGGAATTTATAATACAGGGTTGAACTGTGTAAAGATCATTGTGTTATGATTCTATCGCAAACCATTGAGATTACGCAGTTAGTGTTTTGGGCGTTTTCCCAAGAACTAACGCGATCTCCTATTTTCGAGTACCATTAGTGATCTCTTTTAGAAATCCTAAGTACGCAGTGAGCTAACTAGATGTGCTTTTCATGACCATCATGTTAAGTGCATTAGCAGAGCGCCTAGCTATGATCTCTATGTTCTTAATGCCCGCTCTGTACAGAGGATATGGTGACTTCTTTGTACCAATATATATTGGTGGTTCGAAAGTTTTTAGCTCTTCTATAACTTAACACTTTCTTATACACGTTCTGCCCACGGGAGTCACTACGTGCAATCCCCTCTCCTAGTGGTTGGACCGGCGTCCCCGCTATTAGTCTATAGAAACGATTCAGTCAGGAAGCAGAAAGCTCATAAGTGCCTGCGCCTGAGGTCTCTTGACCAGAAACTTCGCTCGTAGACCACTTACGCACTGGTAACGCTGTAAGTGCATCATGTTACTGCCTGCCTGGCCTCTCCATGCGTTAGCAGCTTGAAGAAGGACGAGTCACGCAATCCAGTAGGTTTTCGACAACACGGACGCTGGTCTACTTATCCTTGATGCCGGAGCATAGGTGAAATAGGCCTCTGTGTACTCACCTGCCCGTCCGAGGGCTCTTCAGGAAACTTACCTGTCAAGCCACCTACGCAGTTTGATACTTTTTTGTTGTGGTCGTTTTGCGGTGGGACCCCGTGAAGGAAAGGTGCACTGGCACAAGAAGAAACTTAAGAATAGTATTACCACCGCCAGCAAGAACCACCGTGGCACATGCGTAGCATGCACTACCCCTCATTGCCTTCACTCAACCGGTACAGATTTCTCCATTGTGTTCCGTGTGTAGCCTGTGGTGCGAGGATGGTGTAACATGCGTCAGCGCGTCACGCAAACGACAGGTCCATCTCGTATACAGGTACCTGGAACCAGGCACACTGGCGGGAGAAACCACTTATCGCGTATGCACGCCGGTAAAAGCAGGGCTGGCAAGGCGAACTGAGGCTGGCGGCGGGGACGGACATCTGGCATGCAAGGAGCTAGCTGGTGCCAATGGTGAATCCCTATGCGGCGCCGGGCACTATAGTTTGCCTGCAAAAACAGGAAGAAACCAGCGATTGTCTCAGGACAGGCGCATGTTCCTTCACTCTAAAAGTCACTGCAATGGCACTAGCTTGCCCACTTTTTTCTTGGTGTCCCCGGGTTTACACAGCTAGCAGCGAGGTGACGCGCACTGCGACACTGGCGTATTCATTTTAGCGACATGGTCTTTCCCAGCGGTCTGCGGCCATCCGCAACTGCTGTGGTGGGCCGGCGAGTCGTTTCGCTTCGTCTGGGACAGCAACGATATTACAAGTTGCTTGAACGTGGATTCACCGTCTCTCAAGGGCCAAACCGTTTTCCTGGCGTGCGCCGACTGAAGACGATCCCGCAATCTTCTGTTCTTGACTGGTTCAAGAAGAGAGGCAGCTCTGCGAACGTCGATCCTGCTACCCAAACTGCCCCAGGGCCCACAGATTACGGTGGTACTCGCACAGACATTAGCAAAACGGTAAGGGAATCAGGCACGTCAAGTTCTCAGAATCTGTCTGACGTTCAGTTCCCGAGCTCGGGTACTCCGACCGACAGGGAAGAGCGGTCAAAAAAGCACGCGGCATTTCCTTCCACACACGTTCACGGAGAAACAGAAGGGGAAATGGACGGCGCGGAGAGAGGCAACAACCCTCAGGACAAGCAGATTACTGTTGAAGGGATGCCCCAAACGGAGACAGGACCTCAGCCACCGGCATCGGCAGACGCTGATGCGCGTGAAGGGAAGTCCAGCTATCCACCTTACATGTATCCTATGGATCCGGATGAGCAGCCGAAGGGCCCACCAGAACCACCGCAGAAGCGGAGCAGCGGCCACCATGGAAAGCATCCGAAATAAGCTGCTGCTTTGTAAGCTGCGGGTGCCGCAGCTGATCAGAGGCCTTGCTTGTTTGCTTGCAGCAGGAGACCGACCCCCTGGCATGTGACTCAAGGTTGAGGACGGAACCGAGGAGGTTGATACTGGAAGCCATTTTGGGGCAGTCTCATGGGTGCGTTGTGAGGCCCAAACAACGTTTTCACGTCCTCTAGTCTTATTGTGGGCTCCATTTCCATTGCGAGACAGTGTCTTAAAGATGTTGTGGGTTGTGTGATGCTGTTGCACTTCCAGCGCGGGCGATGTTCTGCAGTGTCATTGCCCCGCGGCTTCGCTAACGACACGTGAAGCGGGCCGTCCTGTTACGCGACTCGTACTATCGAGGTTTGGGTTTGTGCTGTGTGTTTCGTATCGAGGCAAACGATGAGTCCTTGAGCATACGGAGCCTCAAAGTCTTCCAAGGAACTATGAGGTCATAGAGCGCACCGAGCGCGTGCTCATACACGCGCCCTCAAGGCGGCACTCGTGGGTCTTTCCTTTCATGGGAAAATAATCTCAGGCGAGCTGTCTGGCGACGTGCTGTGTGCTGGTTCGCGCTGCCAATATTCGGACACGCCAGGACTTCAGACACGATAGGCCGCAAGAATAGATTCAACTCATGCGCCGACGCAGGAAGCAGGACAGCAGCAAGTTTATTAAAGGACGTCCACAGAAGTAGAATACAGAGCACGCCGGTGGGTCCCCAGCGCACCGCTGGTTCCCGTTCGTACTGAGCGACCATCATAGAGCAACGCTGCTTCCAGTACATGGGGTGACTCACGAGCAGCAAGAAAACTCAGAGTTTTCAGCCAGCCCATCGCAAAGAACATCGGACAGCCTGTTGACTGCTCTCGATCCTCTCGTGGAGAGTGCCGTTATTTTGGTTTCACCATCCGATACAGTAGATTACGCAGCCTCTTATGTATGAGTCGTCATCAAAATCCAACTGCGCAGTGCCGGCTGCTTGCTGTGTGGAGATTGACGTACGTCACATCTCCCGATCTACGTGATCTAGCAAAAGAATAGCCGGTATTCCATCTCTGCTTGTGAATCATCAGCAGCTGCCTGGGACGTCTGCGTATTCAAAAACGGACACATTCCACAAAATATCAGTTGCAATGTGGGCATTATTCTGCCAAAGCACGGCCCTTAATGCAGGGAACAGCCAGCGGCTCGTCACTCGCGGTGCAGTGTGTAGGAATAAGCCCATACTCGCATCGGATGTGCACGCGACTCGACGCTCCAAAATTCTGTGTCCCTCCTTTGTCTTAATGTGGAAGCACTCGGTAACCTCATATAGCTTGATTGCCACCGAACAATGAGATGCGACAGACGTACCTCTTGTTGATGGCGTATCGGTGGGGACCTAAACATTATCTGTTTTCCCTGCCGCTGGTGAGTAGGCTCCTGCGATCTCTTCAGAGAAGCCTGAAGAGCACATGCCATTGATAGTGGGGCATCTGTTGGTGAAGCTACGGTGTATGGCCCCGCTCCTGGAGTCGCGGGAGTCTGGAAATAGAAGCCTAATGATGCGTCTGGCGCTAGGTTGCATGTCTCTGGAACCAGTGGCCGTAACCCAAAGTTGTGAACCTAGCACCAGTGCGGAAATACACCTCCGACTACGCCGTCTTGGGTTTAGGGTTTCGAGTGAGTGCCAGCCTGTCCTTCGGACACAAAAACTTCTATATGTTAAGGACGATAGAAGAGCGTCCTTAAGGTGCGTAACCCGGATGCGCGGAGTTACCTGCAAGCGTTCATCATTCTTTTGAGATTGCTCATCAAGCTTTTCCTGCCGGACGCGTTCCCTGCGCTCTTTTTCTTTCGTGCGCTCCAACCTGGCGATGAGCTCGGGATTCTCAGCTGTATCACGCAGAGTCACATACGCAGCGCCAATCACCATATTTGCTCGAAAATATCAGAGTACCGTTACCCACATCGATCAAGCGATACATCAGGCGTCCTCTGCCTGCCGAGCGACTTCTCCACACTTTTCTACAGTGCACTATGTGGCAGCTATGCCACTGTGGTCCTGATATCTGCTGACCAGAGGCACCACGACACAAAGGACTGGTTTACCTTCATACTTATCTAGGACTGCGAGGTATTCTTCCATTTTGGTTTCGACCTGCTCGAGTTTGCGAATGGCATCGTGGGCAGCATCCCCTGAGATATACGCATGCGGATAGGACGCACAATCATATTATCTTGCAGGTATTCAGCGGTTCTGCGTGCTACACCACATCCTCATACACAGTCCTACTACGGCGAACCGAATGAACCGCGACCAACACACCATGCCAACCAGCCGACGGAGCATCTGAGTGGCTTGATGTGTGCGCCGCTACTACGATGCGCTTAGGACAGACTTTTTCACTGTGTGGCTCCCCGCAACCCAGTTTGGCTGTCCGCAGGATGAATGCATTACACGAAGTGACCCTCTGCCGTGTTGGCCATGGCGCCCCCAGTGAGCACTAATCATCGTCTTGAGAAAGCAAGAGACGCTTATCGGGGTGACATCGCGTCGATGTGGGGTAAGCGGCATGCGGCGCAGATCAGGAGGCGCGGCAAGGGAGTCACTCATATCGAAGAGACACACATGCTGCTACTCTCTTCCGCGATGGCGCTGCACCGCCAGACGCTGTTGTACGGTAATGCCAGGTGCCGATGGAGTAGTGCCATTTCATACACTGGAGGACATCTTTATTGGTAATGCATATTTTCGCGTGGGAGTCTGAAGAATTTGGCGCTCGGTGCGTCCAACCTTTAGGGGATTTCGGGATCCGAAGAACGGCCGGAGTACAACTCTACCTTCATAGCCACATATTGCGTGGACCTCTCCTATTTTATTCGTCAGCTGCTGAAATATCATCTTCTCTTCTCGCTTGTTTCCCTTCTTTTGAAGTGTAGCTACCCACATCCAGGCGAACAACAGGAGGGACGCCGACGGGGATCGAATGCCAAACGCACATACTGTTCGCAGCTATGACGCCCAGCATCGCCTCACTCGCTTCCCTCTTCGTTTACTTTGCAGATTGCCGCATATTCGTTGCTGGGTCTTGACCTGGTCTTGCAGCTGCTGGACCAGTGCATCCAAAGTTTTTGTTTTTCCCTCTATTTGCTGTTTTGTCTCTGCGAATTTCCCCATCACGTCCTCCAGAGCCTGCACATTGCGTTAGGTTCACGCTCAGGCACTCAGATCGCATAGCACCGGCACAAGTGCCTCAGCACGTGTGCAGGTTGTGTGCCTCTAGATGCCGGAAAAACTTGCGGCATCCAATATCAGGAAACATACGGAAGCGACCCGTGTTCTGCTCATGAAGGCGGCGGCCTCCACGCTCAGTACCCCTTGCAGCAGCCCAAAGTTGCAAGCGCGAAAACCACACGCTCACTGCTCTCGAAAGGCGCCAACAGGCGGCACTCGCTGATAGTACCCCGCGTCGGGTGAAAGACTTTCTCCTCGTGCCCATAAAATCAGCCATTATCTTTTAGATTTCCGCGCGTACCTGCTACGCTGGCAGGCAGCCACTCCCTCCGCTGTTGTCGAGTGATTCGTGGCTTACGGCTTCGTTTTCTTGAGCATTCTGAATCAAGAAGAGATTCTGTTCTTCAAGCTGGCGGAACAGCTCGAGCAACTGCTCAGGCTCGGTGAAGTACATGGGTAAATCCTCACTGTCCTCCTCGGCCTCGGCTGAGCGCGCATGCAAGCACCCATTACGACTTAGGACTCCGTTGTGATGCCATGATTCATACAGCTTCGCCTCGCGCCTCCCGCAGCTACGTACTCGTGTATGCCTCCTCGAAGTCAGCCAATGTTTGCAGCCGGCGCCTCAGTTGCTTTTTCTTTTTTTCTGCCTTCACTTCAAGTTCGTTCCGCGCTGAAGAACAAGTGATACATGTAAGCCACGTATGACATCCTACGCACCACTTCCGCAGGCTTTAAGTGACATGGAGTGTCGTGCATCAAAACTGCTGTCAGGAAGCAGGGAATGCGGGGCCTGGAGAGCCGGGCATTCCACAAGTTCAGTAGATGTGGTATGCACTCGCACTGGCGAAGAATGGCTGGCAGCCCATGACGGAAGAAGCGTCGGCTTTTAGGCCCATTCTGGCTGCGCCGGGGTCGATATAACGGGGTTCTATCCCATGGTAGGGCCAGTTCTGGTCTCAGAGCAGTGTGGAATTCTCTTCACAAAAGTGACACAATCCTGTGCGATTCCTCAAAGTGCTCCACATGCCTGTAGGTTTACCTTCATCTATTGATTTGCCTGTTTTCCTCTTCTCCTCCAATTCACTGATCTTTTCGGCAGTCTCGGAGTCTATTTCCCGTATGTCCTTTTGCAGCCGCTCCTCTTGCACCCGTAATTGTGTCTCTGCCCATTCCCTCCTTCGTGTGGCCGTGCGTGCCGCCTTCTTTTTCCTTTGCTCTTCGAGCCACTCCTGTCACGCACGCATTTCGAAGCGCTACACTAGTGAGACGTGCTCTGGCTCACCAGACAGTTCCTCCCCTGAGAAACCGCAGGCGTTTAGCTTCTAAGTGGCATGCGAACTCCTCGTGCACAACTGGCCCCCCCTAGGGCAAATTAGTCAGACGCTGACGCCGCGGGTCGAGGGATCAAGGGGTGCTCTGAATAGAGAACCGGGGAGTCTAGCGATTTCCTTTTCTGGTTGCATGCGGGAGCAGCGTGTAGGCAGCAGCTGACTCGCACCCCCGAAGCTGCGTCTACTTGGTTTCGTAATGTTAGCAACGTTGGATTCATCGCCCCCGTCATAATGCTTTGAACCGCTCCATGTTCGACTGCGGTGGGGGCTGGAGAGAAGCGTGCCGCGCACAGGGCCGCGATACGGGGACCGTAACTCGATACACCTTGTGTATATTTCCGAGTGAGCCACTGCTTGCTCATTCGCAGGACCCCCAGGTGGACGCCAGTGTCGCATTAGGATTCGCCTCCCACGCCTCTTGCCGGTCGCAATTGCTAGGTTCGAGTTGTCGTGTGAGCACTCCCGTGCTGTGGCGCAGTAATGGTGCAGTTGTGCTGCTGTTGTCTGCGACTTTCGGCCTCGGGAGCGCAACATATTTGCTTACTGGGGGAGACAGCTTCTCCAGAAAACTTCTGTACTTGTTTCCTTCTTGCACGAGCTCTTCGTATTTGCTTATCCGCGCATTGCAGGCACTTAAACGCTCCTGAAGTTCCCTGATGGTTTGTTGCTTCTCCAGTTTGATACGTCCTACTTCGTCTGCTTCCTACATGGTCAGCGATTCACGAGTAAGCCGTGCTATGATGACAACGCTGCCGCGCAGAGGCCCTGGGTTGTATGCGCAATTTCATCGCACCGCCAGCTTGCGGCGTACGCGATGTGAGGTTACACGGCTGAGGAGACGGGGCTACGTTCAGTGTGTTACCGTTTGGTATGCAGCTTCGAAGTTGCTCTGTGGTGAGTCACGAGGTGCGGGAAACATGCTATTGCCTATACTGACGGAGGGTGACGAACCATTTCACCTGGACAAAGCGTTCCTGGCCCACACTCCTGCCCCGTTTCGGAACAGCAGAGTGCTGGCTTTGAGCCAACTCCCAAGTGGAATTAAACCATTCTCGCTCAGAGGCCAGCACGACTGAAGCAGTCCGAAGAGCCAAGGACTGAAGACGCAGATGCCTGTTCTGTCAGCCATACTTTGATGGCCATGTGTGCTCGCTGGTCTGTCGCTCGAAGAAACTCGTCGAACTTCTGCATCTCTTTTGTCAACTGTTGATCTGCGGCTCGAAGAGCTTCTTCCTTTCGCGCAGCCTTCCCATGTAACTTTAGAATTTCTGCGGTGCAGCGAACACGTGGCAGGTCCCTGACTACCTCGCGCGCAGCTTCTCAGGAACTGTTTTTTGAGCGATCGCAGTCGGAGTCGCAGTATTGGACTGTTCGACGCCCTGGTACACGAAGAGGGCAGCTTGTGCCCCATGAGCCTTCGAACCTTGCCGGCACAGCCTCCCAGTGCTTCACAGCTGCCCACTGCGTCACGGTTGAGCGTACGGAATCCGACAGCATACTGGCCGTCTCTCTGTATCGAGACTAATCCGGTATGCTACCTCGCTCACCTGCTTTACGGGTTTCGACAGCCATTTGTACAAGAAATATCTCCCTCTTCTTCTCTACACACGCGTGTGCGCTCTCTTTTTCTCTGAACCCCTCCGGACGCCCTGGAGGTGCTTTCAGGCGCCTCTTGGCAGTTGAGGTGGAGGGCGCGTCTCCTGCGGAAGCGGAACGTTGATCGGCTGCTTGTGGATGGGATTCGCGTGCTGACTCCCTGTGTAGATGTTCACGCTGCATACTTGGACACGCTGTTTCGACTAGAACGTCGTTTCAAGAAAGCTCACGTGAGCGCTGGGCCATTTGCCAACAACACGCAAGACAGCTGGACTGTCTACGTGTACAGACTTGGACCGCGAGAAAAGAATATCGGTCCGAGAGGACTGAGGGGTGCACACAGCGCAGTTGATCCGTCCCGGCGTGGCGAGCGCGTGCAAGGTCAAAGTAATGGTCTCCACGAGTCAGAGGCGAAACCCCATCGAGCCTCGGAGTTTCGCTGGACAGTTTAAGCCGTCTAGCGACGCAAGCACCTCGGATAAAGTTTAGGGAAAAACGGTGGTGCGATGTCTGTCAACGTCCAATCCAAGCTATTGAACTCGTCCTTAAAGCATGCGCTATCCGCTCGATCAGTTCCGCTTAACACACTGCCTAGATGAAGCGTTTTTAGTTGCCCGTGCACGGCAGATGTGTTCCTTTACCCCAGGCGGTATATTTCCCTCTCACGTCTCCTCGTGATAGCCTGCTGGCGGCCCAACAGATTCGCTTTCAATCTGCGCGGCAGACACCTGAGTTCCACTCACGCGCAGCCGAATATGCCGTCGCGTCCGTGCTCTTGATATGGTCCTCTTCGTGTTCTGGCCGCGCGTCGCCCGCCAAGCTGTCAGTGTTTTCATCAGTGTCTCCATCACTGTCATCAGTACCCTCCCCTTCCTTCTCCGGGGACTGGCTGTTTCCAGATGGTGAGAGGCCTGCTGGTGAGCAACATCTTTTGTCCGCTTGCAGTGGCGACGTTGGAGCCGGGTAAGGGCCAGAACCCTCGTCTGCTGAAGCGTCTGGATCCTCCTTTTCGCTGCACAGGAAGCCGTTGTCATCCACTTCACTCAGTCGCCGTATACGTCGGCATCTTGATGTTGCAGTGGACCTTTTCCACAAGGGTAGCTTTTGCACCACTCTTTTGGCCTGCAACGGATCCACCTGATAGCTACACGCTCGGTCGTGGTCGCGCTATGCCAAAGGGAGAGACTCGGACTGATGCGTTCATACGTGCTTAACTGAAAGGCCTCATCTGTCCCGCGTTTTTCGCAAGGAAAACTAGAAGGCTTCCCGTAGTACCGTGGTCGATGGACACATGCACCGGAAGTTCCAAGCGTGATGGCGATCTTCAACACGAGGTGTGTACCATGTTACCCCTTTTTTTTCCGGCGGAGAGAGCCTGCGCAGCCTTGCTGGGGCTCGCACGCGCAGTCAGACAGGCAAACGTACTTCTTCTTTTTCTCGCCTCTCTTGGTCTCGCGCAGCGAAAATCTGTTTGCAGACATCGTGCATGAGAGAGGGCCAGACAATGCAGCAGGTGTAGAAGACACAGGGTATGCCCGTTAGAAGAAAAAACCTGACAGTCAGCACGCAGGAGCGGGCGAGGCACCTAGAGACAGCAAGCTGGTTCTTGGTATTCTTTTGCCCTCTCATGGAGTTTTCGGAAACGGGAACAGAATGCCTGCTGAGCGTTTATACAATGCAGTTCATCGAGCAAATGAAGAGCTAGAGGAGCCACTCGTTTTCCTCCTACGACAAAGCTGCGCTCCCAACTGCGCGAGACGTAGTGAGGCGATGCGGACCTACCTCTTCGGCCGTCAGAACTCGAAAAGGGTTGCCCTTTCCAGAGGCAGCTGTCCTCTTTAATGGCAACGGCCGCGACTGCTCTGGTGACATTGCGCTGAGGAGCTGGAGTTCTATTCACCTCACAAACCGTCAAACGTGCAGTGACACTTGAGAGAATCTGCTGCTGTCTCACTGTAGGCGCCACTTTGTACCCGGCCTCTTATACTGGGGTTGCTCATCTACTTGTCGTCCCCCCATACCAGTTTCACTGTAGAGACCCGCGCCTGATCTTCCAGACAAAGGCATGCACAAGAATCGCACAGGACAGGCGGGAGACAAAGCAGCCCTGGTTCTCCCCACTATGGTTGCAGCACCGGCTGCTCGAGGCTTTAAGCCGCCACAGCGGCCAGCCGGCTGGTACGGAGAAAACCCTAGTTATATCTGAAGCAGTGCACGTGCGGCTCAACCACGTACTGGTGAGGTTCGAGGACGTCCATAAAATGGCTTTATAAGCTTACACCTTGACATGTGTCAAGGTGCGCGTGCGCTTCCAAGGAGTGCTGAGCAGCCAGCCATTTGCCGAGTCCATGCATGCCCCACTTCGAATACATGCGCCAGTTCGTCACTCACGGACGTCCATCAGCATTCTGTTTCGACTCATCATAGCGTATCCAGCACGTCCAGGTCAGCTCATCGACGCTCTGCGCCCGTCGCGGGTTCCCCTGCTGGGCCCCCTGTCCGCTTACTAAATCTTATCGCTGGTAACACGGGGCTACCCCCGTGCCGGCCTGGCAACCCCTCAGAAAGGTGGATACCATTTCACACACATCGAGCAGGAGCTTGACCGGCGCGTCACAGTCGTTCCTTGTACGGAGAAACGTGCCACGCACGTAGTTAACTCACGCCAACCCTTGAAACACGTTACTTGCGGAAGCGCCGAAAGGAACGTCTTGACTTTTCTGCCGAGGCTACTGGCCACCAGAGAGTTGCTCATTCACGAATAAGGGCTTCAAAGAAGTGAGGACGGAAGTTGTATTTCAGCAAGGAAGGATTCTAGTGATAGCACAACCCTGTATTATAAATTCCAGTAGACTCATGTCCTTGTCGTTTATATAAATCTATTAATGCTTGTCAAGTTCCTTGTATCTAGTCAGCTCACTGCGTACTTGGGATCAGACCAAAAGAGTTCACTAATGGTACTAGAAAATAGGTGATCGCGTTAGTTCTTGGGAAAACCATTTCCGAACCCCCGATGAAGAGGGTATCGTACTATATCAGAAGAAACGAAACTATGGGCATCGCCACCGGATCGCTATCAACATTAGTGAGCAGTTCATGAGAGACATTTTTGAAGTTGTTGACAGGAGACTAAACAAATGAGAACTGGCGGTTGCTCTAGGTCCAAGCCCTCTGCCGCTCGTGTTCAAAAACTTCACACTGCGTGGATACAAATTCACTCGCTGAGGACAGGCTTTCTTTCTACCAGACTAGTTCTTCCGCTCTTTTTGCTTCAGTGCACTACCACGGCATAGAGAAGACCCATACGCTTGAAGTATTTTCGGCGCTGTTTGCCGGACACTGCGAATATCGTTGTGGTACCTGGGAGTGCTTCATGCCAGAATTCGCCGGTGAGAGGGGGAATTCGAACTGCTCAATACAAGAGGCCCGCTATCGGACTACCCTAGCTTTTCTGTGACTCTTGATACGAGTTTGTGGTTTCCAACGTCGCTCTCCGCATGCTGTTCCCACTTGCAGCCCTTCACAAACGAAGCGATGAAACATGCTGAATCAGTGCTGCGGATAAATCAGAACACATCAGTATCGAGACATTGTCGCTGGCCTCGGAGCCTGCCTATCAGCGACTCGGAGTGCCATTTAAATTGAACACGTCCTGCAAGCAGGTCAGAGGTAAGCAGGTGGCGGGACTAAGAACATGTTAGGGCGCTTCTTGGATCTAAACCCGCAATACTTGTACTTTCGAAGTGCTTGGGCACCAACTGACAGATGACAAACATTTCAGGGTGAACACGCAGCGGCGATTTGCGGGCGCGACTACATTCAGTCAAAAGAAGAATACGTAAAGAAGCCGACTTCATGTGAACAGGTTTACATGATGCATGTCAAAGGAAAAAGGAAGGGGCGGTTGACTACAGTTGTATTTCCAAGCCATAGCCGACGCGCGACGACTCCGATGCCGCGGGGCATTGATTGCAAATGGAACCGTATCTTCTTCGTCTCCTGTGCAACCTCCGGTTCGTCTAGCGGCTTAATAGCGGCAGGAGCTGTATATTTTCCGGAGGCAGACAGTGGCGTCACTCGTGAAGTCAGCACCAGGAACAATAGCTTTCGTCCATGAAGGCATGGCTGACGCGACACTCCCGTACTGGGCGCCGGAACTCGTCATCCGCAGAAAACCGCTCATCGGGAAAATTTTCAGTTTCAAGGTTGCTTTAGGGGCGTCGGCCTGAGGTCCGACCTGTGCAGCTGAAAGAGGAACGCACCTTAGTAGAGCTGCCTCTCACCCACTCTCATTTCTGCCAGCTGGTTCGCCTTCAGTGGCGGACGTGTTTCTTTCCACGTCGGCGAGCTGCCGGCAGTGCTATGCTGGAACGTTCTCCGATGTAGAGTATTGCAGAAGGTCGATGTTTCACAGTAGCACAGCAACAATTCCCATCTATGGCAGTGGACTACTTAATCGCTTCTTCCCTTTCGACAGCCATATAATCTATGCTCGTACGGGCTCCGGTAGGGGGTGCTCGTATCGCGGGCTTCTTTCTACGTTAGGCCCGTCAGGCGTCGCTTTTTCTCCTGTCTCAACCGGGGCCGTGCACACTCAGACACTGTGCTAGATGTCCACACACGGAAAGCGTTTTTTCGGCTTCTAGCTCAGGTTGTACTACTCCTTTTCTGTACTCAGCCTCGGCCTCGCTCCTGCAATACTCGGTCGTGCAGTCTCGCGGCATTGTCGAAGGAAATGTCGAACATGCGGGTGCATGCACGACCGCCGGTGACACTCTGAGTTTGCTGCTGCAAGCTGTTTGTCGGTTCGCAAAGTTGCTTGTGACGTTCCTAATCCGTTTGTGTCCTTGTTTTGCAGCACTCTTTCTACAGAATGTACCTCTGCGCATCCGACCCACGGTGAAGGGCAGGCGTCTCTTTTTTCGCCACGCTCATGAGGCCGAGCTCCCGTTCACCTTCTCCGCGTGTGGAGTCCGTCTTCGGCCCAGCGTGACGGGCCTATGCTGACCAAAATTTCGGCAGGTCTTTTCCACGGTAGTCCGTGGCTGTCTGTCCGAGCGGCTTGTATCCTCGTGCTGGACTGAAACACGGAGGCGGCCATCGTTGATGCGTTATGGGGGAGTAGAAAAGGTCGGGGGACAGAGCGGATTCACGACTTCGTACCATGGTGCGATTCGTAGGGTTGCGTGAGAGCACCACACAATGATTTCGTGTTCCCAGTGGCCTTGACTTAGCAGGTACACGTCCGAATTGGAGGAAGACAAGGAATGGTACGTTGCATGCTATCGCGTTATGGATTCTCGTGCCAGTCGATGTCTGGCGGTCACCGTGGTTTTCTGGTGGTCGCTTTCGGCTGCTGTGTGTGTAGAGAGTGCCGTTTCGTGTGCTTGTCGGTCTAAACGCTCTTGCGGCTAGCGAATCCAGATAGTTCTTCCGGGCGGAGGGGATCGCGGTCGAAACGGCGACCGTGAAAGTGTGTGAGACCACCTGTCTCCACGTTTGCCTAAGGGCGGACGGCGCACATCTTGGTCATTCAGCTTGTTCCACGTGCGCCCCTCTCGCCGTTTTCGTCGCCTGTGCCGATAGCCAGGCCGACGTCACATGGCTCTGCAGTGACTCACCCTTCAGGTCGTTGTTTTTTGATTGTCAATTCGCTCTGAACGCGGCGCCCCTTCCCTGTCAGAGCCAGGGTGGTGGAAGTTGCGGTACGAAACTCAATTCCCGGACGGGACTTGTTAGCTGGCGTCAGCCTCCGTATGAAAATGCGCGCTTCTATGCGGACCCAGTCGCCTTTGCTTTCTCTGCCGCTCCTCTCTCTTGCCAGTTTGCTCCTGCTTCTTCTAGCTGCCGCTTTTTGGCGCCCTGTCCACGCGTTCCGCTCTCTGCTGCCGCCGCCTCCTTGGGGAGCGAGCGCGGGCAAAACCCCGATCTATGCGATGCCGCCGACGCTTTTTCTCTCTGGGCAAGACTCAGCTAAGTGCGTCTGCCCTGGCGCCGTTTCTGCGGCCCCGCTCCCCGCGTCTTCGCCCACAGCCGCGTTCCTTGCTGCGAAGAGCGCGGCGGATGGTCAGGAGACAAACACGGGAACGAGCGGCAACGCTGGCGGCCGAGAGGGCTTGTGCTGCGCCGATAAAGCAGACGCGTTCCTCAGGGCGTTCGAAGCGCCTCTCGGCGTCACCTTTGCGTCCATCGGCGATACAGGCCGCGCCAGCGACCTCCTCGTGAAGGTTCGTGGAGTCTCTCTCGATGATTCACCGGTGCAGCGACATCTGCACACACGCGCGAGAGGGGAAGGAGCAGGGATGGGCCTGCGTCGCCCGCGTTGAGCTGGTGGATTGACGCCTTTCCGTGTTTCAAGTTCGTTCCGTATAATATAGAGTTGGACTCCGCGGGGAAGAAGCGGTTTTGAAAATATATTCCTATCAAAAACTCTTCGTTTTTGAGCTGCTTGTTCCGCAAGGTTAGATCCAATCAAGCATCAACTGCTTTGGCATTACATGAATTTTAACGATATCTGTACTTGAAGTAAGTTCTACTCTGGCACTATTTTCCATACGAATTCATAATACACCCCGTATTCATGTATTTAGCCGTGTGAATGGATACGTGCGCATCGCGTTGCAGAATGCGGCAGCTCTGGCTGCTGCCAGTACCGCCGTGGATCTTCGATTTGTGAATCTTCTCGGTGACAACTTCTACCCGGATGGCGTTCTCTCCACCAACGACACCTCGTGGACGGCTGTGGTTGACCGGCCGTTTGGAATCCCCGCTCTGCGAAAGGTGAGTTCGCTGTCGCACAGGGCGCTTCAGAGAATCGTTCCTTGTTTGAGCAGCACGAACAGCTGTCCGTAACTTTGCTCTTGTTCCTCTCTGTTTCCTCGTCAGACACTGGCTGAGCACATGTCAGCGTCTCGATAGACTCTGCAGGAATCGCTTCATATGCATGCATGGGGATCGCTCGGCGCAGGGGCGGGACTGGCAGCGTTTCCGAAGACAAGCTGAAGGAGCTCTACGTGCGGAAGCGACCTCTTCTGGGGCCGCTTGCGATCGCGTGATCAGCGTGTTTCGTCGCTGCGGCAGCCTGTCGCAAGCCGGCGGATGGGGAGGCTCGTCGTCTCTATTTTCCTCTCTCGGATCAACGCGCCGTGCGTGGCAGCCCTGCCGACGGCGTGGCTCTGGGGTTGCGTCTCTCGCCTCTGGCGGGGCGTCTCTTGTCTGGTTTCGGGTGAGCACGGCGGCTGTGAATGAATTGCCGTTGGCTGAGCAGGTAGCCTTCTTTCCCGTGTTGGGCAACCACGACTACCACACGAATCCCTACGCGCAGATCGAGCGGTACGCGCAGCAGAACGCGCCTTACGTGAAGGCCCGCTTGTCGCGCGCGACTGACGCTGCCGCGGAGACTCCCAGTTCGGCTCCCGGCGTGCCCGCCGTGGAGTTCTCTCCCGAAGACGGCGACGAAGATGACTTGTTGTCGTCGCTCGACGCGGTCTACGTGCAGGAGAAGCTTCCCTGGTTTGTAGCCAGTAAAAGGGCTTCTGCCATGCGATTCTCGAATGGTGAGGCCCGATGGAGGACGAAACATTCAACAACGCGCAGGGGGAGAAGAGCGGCCCATCAAGTATGGAGGGCGTGGCTTGAGAACGAGAAATCACTTTTAAAAGTGTGTGAAGTGAACAAGAGACGACGCAAAGGTGACCGCAACCCGCGCAAGGCACCGGCGCAGAAGACAGACGCACACGCGTGTGGTGTGCGAACGTTGCGGAGTGCGGCGACCTTTTTTTTTCCGTCCGCTCGCATGCGGTCTCTTTTCGTTGCCGCGGGGTGGGGAGTTGTGGTCCCTACTCGCCCGTTCCTTTGTTTCACGCTGCGGGCGCCGCTCCTTTTAGTGCCTCCGTCGTCTGTCCTTCAAACGTCTCTGCGCGTATCCCCCGCAGAGCTGCATGCCGACGCCCAAGGGTCCGCTAGTTGCCGTGTTTCTTTTCTCGCGCTTTCGGCGGTGACATCGTCAGGCGACCGGCAATTTCCTCACGAGCGGTTTTTCTGCTTTGCTTTCTCTCGCGCGGCGCGCCCTGTCAGCGCTGGCTGCGAAGGTGTCTCTCTGCGTGCGTGTCTCCTCAGCGCCGATGTCTGGAGCGGACGGACCTCAGTGGCGCTTCCCCAACTACTGGTACTACACCCGGCACGTTTTTTCGCAGCGTCCCGCGCCACATCAAGAACCCGTTTTCAGTCGGCGCTTCCGTCGCCGATCTCTCTCTGGCGCCCTCGGTACGCTCCGCCGCACTCTCTCCCGGGACCAGCCCGCACCACGCATATGCGCTGGCCTGCGGGGGCACCCTCTCACGCTTTCTCCGCGCCACAGATGTGAAGTGTCGCTCTCGTTCATGCCTCTAAGGCGAAGCGTGACGCTTGGAGCGCGCAACGTTGTAGGGTTTACGGCGGAGAGAGGGGGGTTGAGGTGTATGCTTGCTTGCTGCGCCTGCTGTCCCTGCGTCCGTGCATGCCAGGCGGATGATTCTGCCGGCGACGGTGGCTGGCGGGTGTGCGGGTTTGCGTGTTGGTGATCCACGTCGGGTGCGCCCCTCGCGTTCGCGCCCGGGCTTGCAGGGTGTTGCGGATCTGCAGCTGGCCGCGCGGAGCGTCTGGCGTCCTGGTGTCTGTGCAGACGGGTGACGAGTCGGAGAGGTCGAATGTGATTGTTGTGACGGTCTACGTCGACGCGATGACGCTGATCGCCGACGAACGCCGGTCATTCACTCGCGTGCCGATCAGGTTCCCCAAGGACTCCGTGTATGAAGAGCAACTCGCCTTCCTGGAAGCCACTCTCAGTGCAGGTGCGCCCGCCAAGCTGCGCGCGCTTTTCCGGCGGCGGCAGAATCATCCACCCGGGGCAAGAGACAGTTGGGAGCACGCATGCGACCGCATACGTGTAGATGCGCAGTCTAGGCGGGAGCTCCTGCCCGCCCCTCCCCCCCGACGGCCCCCGGGGGCGATCTACCGCGCGCCGCGGCCCCTGGTGCGTCTTTTGCGTGGACCGAGGCAGACGCGCGAGACGCTGGCTTCCGCGTTCGCGTGTGTGCAGCGGCGAAGGAGGCGGACTGGATTTTCATCTGCGGACACGCGCCGGTGGTCACCGACGGACAAGCCAGGCGGAATCTGCCCGAGTTCTCGACTCGCCTGAAAGACTTGATGAACAAGTACAAAGTCGACAGCTACCTCGCGGGCCACGAACACATGCTGAGTTTCTTCCAGGTACAGAGACCCGCGCCAACCGCGTCGTTCACCTGCACGGCACCGCACGTCTGCGTGCCTGAATGCAGGCGCCCATGCACGAGAGGCGGGCCTGAGTGCCTTCACATACTCAACGCACAACTCTCCATGTAGCGAACGGCTCGCGTAGAGGCACGCCGAACGAGGGCGTGCCGTGCGACGCGCACGTCTGCGCACGCCATCCACATGTCTGTATCGCTGTCTACAGTCAGTGACAGGGAGGGGGCCATCTCCTGTTAGGTTCGAAGCTACTTTTTCTGTGTGTTTCCGCTCAGGAGCCTGGGGTGAACGACGCCACCTTCATCATCAGCGGCAGTGGCAGCAAGCAGGCGTACCGCGGGAGTTGCCGGCGAGACAGCTGTCTGTTCAGCACAACGGAAGCGGGTTTCGCGCTGCATGCACTGAGCAAAAAGGAGCTCCACCACGCATTCGTTTCTGCAGACGGCAAAGTTCTCTTCACGAAGACGCAGATCGCGCAAGACCGTGACGAGATGCGTAAGTGCGCCTATTCCTCGCAGCCAGAGAGCAGGAAGAACTTTCCTCGTTTCATCTCGCAAACCTGGCGGACGTCTGCGCCCGCGCGCGAGGCCTTTTCTCTCTTCCGCGCCCGCGCGCGAGGCCTTTTCCCTCTGCGAGGGGGGGGGGACGGGGGGGACAGGGGAGGGGTTTCCGCGTTTTTTCTCGGCGTAAGTTGCGTTCCGCCTCCGATTTCTTGTTCTCCAGGTTCGGCCGCGAAGTCCTCGCCGAGGTATCCCAATATTCGGCGCGTCTACATCGGTCCGCATGACATGCAGCACGTGCGGCCGCCGCTTCGGCTGCCGGAATACGCGTACTTCCTCTTGGGCGCCTTCGCCTGTGCACTGGCTTTTCTGTTGGTCTTGTGGGTCCGACGCCGAGCCGTCCCGCTCGTCGCCACACACAAGGACGACATCCGGTACGTCTGCGGGCGCTGGAACGTGCCCAGCTGCTGTGTCGCGTGCTTCGCGTGCCTGTGCGGCGTCTTGGGTCGCGCGTATCCTCCGTCCTCCTCGCCGCCGGCGTCACCCAGCTTCTCCAACAGGCGCTATTCGTGTCCCCTGGCCTCGCTCTCGACCGTGGGGAACCGGTCCGTAGAGGGACAGCCCCTGGTGCGGGTCAAGAAGCCCGCCGAGGACAACGAGGCCCCGGGCGCGCCCGCTGCCGGGCAGGGCCTCGCGGCCGCGCGCGAGGACCCGACGGCCCCTGGCGCCCAGGAGTCGCCCGACGGCAGCCGGAAGACGTCGAAGAAACTCCCCGCCGTCGACGTGGAAGGCGCGGTCCTGCTCGGGCACACCTTGGCGCCGACAGCAGACGGAGGCCGGGCGCGGGAGGTGTGCTCCGCGCCCGTCTCCGGTCTCCTTTGAGGGTCCGGAGACGGCGCTGGTGCGCGGGCTCGCGGCCTTGCGAGGACGCCTAAATGGGGACAGTTTTGATGTAATGACTGTGCAAGCAACCAGTGAGTTATTAACAGGCACTCACGAGCCCAAAATCGTACCTTCGTCATCTCTCCGCGATAGACCCCGGGAGAGGAGTGCCAGAGCGAGACGACGCGGGGGAGTCTCTCGCGCGGCGAATTCTTGACTCAGAAACAGAACGCGCGCCGAGGGAAGCGACAGACGAGCTCCCGTGTGTCTTCTCCTTGCGAGTGGTCGCCATTCGTGAAGACACGACAGCCGCTGATGGAGGAGGGGGGGGGGGGGGGGGGGATTATCTGCACGACCGTAGAAACGCCACGGAGTCTGCGGCCGGGCAAACGAGAGACACCGAGCAGCAGGGAGGGGAACTAAAGAGGACAGAAAGGACAAGTTTCCTTCGCGTGCGGCTGCGACAGAGCAGACGCGGGCGACGCTTTCGCAGCCAACACTTGTCCCGTTAGCGTCCCTCACAGAGGCATTTGGTTTTCCACAGGTCTTTTTTTCACGTGGCGGTTTGATCGCGCCAGCGAGCACCCTTCCCGCGTGACGACCTCTAAAATGTCGTAAAAGCCCTTCTCGATATGCTGGTTGCCAGTTTCTACTTCCGGTGACCGTAAAACACGCCAACTGTGCCGGTGTGTGTGTGCGTTGTACGCGTATATATATATATCGGCAGCTGTGCACTGTAGAATAGCTCTTGATTGGAAAGCGTTCACCTTTGCTGGCAGCATGCTCATCTGTGTGCTTCAAAATTCGTTCGAAGCAGCGCCATGGCCGTGCGTCAAGGGGTGCGGGTGGAAGGAGGACGTGTGGATATGAGGGGCGGCTGTTTCCGTGTTTTGTGCCGTCGCCTGTGCGCTTGACATGTGTGTGAGTGACATATCTGTGGATTCATCTGTGTCCTCTTTTACCCTTTTCGTTGTCTGAGTGAGCGTCGGAGCCTCGGCGTCGGTGTGTTTCATGCGCACCCACCCGAGGTCACTCTGTCTGTGTTGGAGAGCAGGTGTATCTCCAAGTTGTTTGTCGCGTGTTTCTGGGCGGGCGTGGGAAACGCAGAATGCCTCCAGCCTCCGTGACTGCTTTGTTCGCCTTTACGAGATTATCAAGGGACGTGTATCCGGGGCTTCAGATTTGGACTTTGCTCTCAAGTGGCGCGTTCTTTGGATGACGGCTGTGCGTTCATCTCGACACCTAGCGCGTCAGTAGCCATGTTTGTGAACCGGCCTCATTCGCTCTCGGCAGGATGGCGGCGTGGCAATCGATAGTGTTTTTTTTCGCGTCGCACTTTGGCTTGCTCCCGTGACACACACTCGCATCGCCCGCCAAACGAACTTCGGTTTCCTTCTTTCCAAAGGCGGCAGCTCCGTTCCTCCAGCCCGAGCGAATGGTGCCGCCGTGGGTTTTCAGGGAAGCCCATACTCTTGCTCGCAAGCACCGGCATCTGCTGACTCACTGAACACGCGTCGCTTGCACAGCAACCCCGCGGGCCTGCCGTTTGTTCTGCGAAGGAAACCAGCGTCGAGTTTCGGCCGGCATGTGACTTGCGGAAATGCTGCTGGCCTGCCCATCAACATTTACAAAAGGTGCGGCATCGGGAAGAGAAAGCGGATCCGCGGCTCATCCTTCACGAACCCCGTTACGAAACAGGCAATGGCTGGCACCGAAATACACTGCCGATCCAGCTCAATCGCAGAGGCTTGGTCCGGAAAACGCGGTGCGGAGGAGCACCTGCTGCAAGGCGATAAGGAGGGAATCTGAGCGGAGGGACTGGGGGCAACACAAGATTAAGAAGATATCAGGAACCCCCTGTGAGGGCAACACGTCTCTGACTCCCTAAAACTGGCTCATTCATTGCAGAGTTCATCTACACACACGCTCTACCAGCTACTCAGACCAGTGGCGGCCGCACAGTTGCAACAGCCCCTGCCTCAGGAAATTCAAAATCTAGTGGCTTCACTTCACATCTCACAGCAAGCATCTCCCCGAAATGCTCAGCTTACGGCTTTGCCTGCTGAGCGTCGTAGGGAGAGTGAATAGAGCAGCGGACACCACCATCACGCTGGAGGAAGCAGCGATCCATCCTTCAGCAAAGTCCATGCATTGATTCTCTATCCAGGACGGCCCCCAGTATTCCCTACCACCTGCATTAGCCCACTACGCGTGGATCGTTGCGGTAGCCTCTGCGCTGCCTCGGTCGGTGCGAGGATAGCTCCCCTGGATGTGGGTGTCTACGCACTGAGTATTAGGAGTCCTTTGCTGAACTGCCTTCAACTCGTCGCAGGCAGAGGGCTCACTCGACCGAAGTGTGACAGACGAGGAGTATTCGCCTTGGGGGGTTCGCGCAAGAAGAAGTCTCCTTCCGAAACGTTGCCAGATTCCCGGGCACCTGCAGCCGGAGACGGGCGTCACTATTCGATACAGAACCCAGCGCTCGTAGGCCACGATTTGATGTGTCTGTCGTCTCTGAAGAGCAGCAAGCTCCGAGTCAACGTCTTTTCAGAGCCGACGTAGAGGCATCTGCAAGATTAGGCAGCGCAGCTGACGGGAAAGCAACAAATCCTTGAGCACTTTGGCTCTGTATGTCCTCGCGACTGCCACCAGTGGAACCGTGTGCGCCTGTGGAACCCGCTCGGCGCTCGGGAGACCCGAAGGTAGTGCGTACGCGGCGGCGCGGGCGAGAGAGCGAGCGAAGGCGACGAAATGCTCCGTGAAGGTCTGAATTTTCGGGGCATCCGTCGTGTGCTGCACTGAAAAGAAGGATTTTATCTGCATCGAGAGAGAGACGTCACTTTCGCCACGATTCACTGCCACGCGGGACAAGGATTCCCGGTGTGCCGAAGGACGACGCACACGCGAATGGTGCCGCCCAGTCCACGTGCGCGTAAGCGCGTCGACCGGGATCTCTGCCGCAGCTTTTGCATATGCGCCGGCCGCCCAACCTCCCGACGAACCAAATTTTCAGTCCAATGTCGTCTACAAACTGCAAGCGCCTTCGCGGGAGTTCTCGTGACTCACTAAACTGCTGGCGCGTAACCCGGCGCTTTCACGCGGCTCGCCCGCCTCGACCTGGCAGGCTCTGGTCGCCGAGGACGAAGCGCGCTCGAGCGATTTGAGGCACCGCAGTAGAGTGTCTCCTTGTGCGTCCCTTTCAAAGCACAAGGCAGTGCTGGCGAGTCGCGCGACAGGAAGAAGGTAACGCAGAGACGCTCTCGACACCCGAGTTCGCGGGTGGAGGGGGGGACACGGGCTTGGCCATGCAAAGCGCCGAATTCAAGGTCGACCCGCGCAGGCCCAGAGCACACCCGACAAGGCTGGACGCCGCCCGCGATGGAAGCAGAGGTAGCTCGGTTCGAAGCAAGATCGGTTGGTGCAAGGCTGGGTTACGGGCATGTGTGTCCGTGCGCTCAGGCATCCTGAGCTGCCATGCAAGCGTATGTCTTCTGCGCGTCTGGTGTCTTTCTCCCACGCTGCGTGCGCCTTGAGTCTGCGAATGCGTGTGGCTGCCTGCAGAGATGCACTGCGCGCGGACTGCGTCTGCGGACTCGTTTTCGTCGATCACGGAAGTGCTAGCGAAGCAGCCGAAACTTACGCGCCCCCTCAGGTTTCTGCAGCAGGCCACTTTGAAGCTGAGCGTGCTCAGTCTGGTCGCTTGCTTCGTCGCGTTGTTTGCGCGCCCGTCCGGTTCGAGGCCAAGCCTATCGCGTCCGCGCTGGGATTGAACCTGAAGTCTTCGGATCCGGTTCAAACCGCCCTCAGGATAGTCAAACGCGATAGATTCGGCCTGCCGTCTGCGGAGGAGGCTATCCTGGCGCTGAGACTAGACGACAACGTTAGCGCCCGGACGGCCTACGTCTCGAGGCACCCAGAGATCTTCGCGACTGCGAGCGGTTTCAGACGGCATCGATGATTAGCAGACGATCGGTTGTCGCGGCGAACGGGCTCGCCGTTGCCCTTCTCGTCTCCTGCGCGAGCTGGACGATTGTAAAACATATCGAGACACGCGCAAGCCGCACTGGGCCGCTCGCATAACGAGAGACATGCGGCGGCAGGCGAGGCGGCAGATACGCAGACGCGAAGGAAGCGATTCAGACGACTGGATCCCTCGCGACAAATCCGTCAGCGGCCGACCTGTTCGGCGCCTTGGAGTTCCTCCTTGTTGATGACGAAGTCAGGCAGAACCCCATCTAGGGGGCTTGCCCAGCGCACCGCAAGCCGCCGGCGCGAGGGAGACAGACTCACGAGAAGGCAGCGGCCGACACCCCCGCGAGAAGAAGCCAGATAGATGTTATCCTGCTGGAGGATTCGCTTCCAACGCAGGCTTGGAGAGGGTGTCGCGCTCGAGGAGTCTCCCAGCGCGCCACCGATGGGAGAGAAGGGGGCTACTCTTGCGGGTGTCGGCAAAGCGCGACACGGGATCGACTCGAGCGAGGCCACTACACACGTAGAGGCCTGCTCTCCAAAGCGACAGGAAAGGTTGCGAGACATGAGCGTGCATAGAGGTGCGAGGAAGAGTCTGTCCTGGATGAGCATACTCACGAGGGCGCGAACAAGCGCGCACACAGTGTTTCGCGTGTTCATTTCACTCGTAGGTGTTCTCACGTTCTGCCTATTGCAAGTGCCGCTGCCCACGTGAAGGCGCTGAAGGCTTCTTGCATGTGTCAGGGAGATAGCTTCCCGGTCTGCTCATATCACGCGCTCGAGCGAACATTTCATCCTGCTGGGACCAACCGACGTCCTTGTCACGTGTCTCAGTCTCGGCGGACGCTTTCGGGTCCTGCAACGGCGGCGAAGACGCACGTTCGTTTCTGTTGACAAACGCTCCACCGCAACGTTCGCTTCTCCATGAGAGGCCGCGGGCGACTTGCTGGCGACCCTCGAGAGGCCAACGACGCGTCTCGGGAAAATCGGAGAGAGGGGTGTGAGTAGAAGCAGAGCGCGGTGCCCCGGTGCACACAGTTCACTCTAGTGCCGAAGGAGATCTCTTGAGACACCTGCAGAGATCCCCAGCCGAGTTCCGGGACTACTGTCGGAACACGAAAATGCTGCATGAGGGGGCAGAGTCTGCCTCACAAGTCTAGGAGACCTGGACGCATCCTGTGGACTACAGCATACACTCGCTTCCACTGTTCTGCTGGAGATGGGTGGAAGCAGTCGCGGAGAGTCCCGGCCCATCATAGTTCTGTGGAGAGAGAAACAGGTGGCCTCAGGCCCAAGGACGCTTGTACGCTCATGAGTGCGAATTTTTATTCGCACTCATGAGGGGGGCTTTGATGTCGTGCCCGTTGATAGGGCCGTTGCCAGCTTTCTGCTTACACGCGGAAGGCGTTTCTGGTCGATAATGAATGGGTAGCTCTTCCTGAGACGTTCTGTCGAGCTCTAAAAACCTGGAGACTTCCGAACTCACTTCCCGCGGACAGAGACGGGGCTGGAGCCTAACGGACGAGACACACGTGTCTTGTACTGACGCAGCGGGGGCGTGCTCTGGTGTTGCCGCAGGATTCTCTCAATTCTCTCAGTTGCCCTGTCTAGTCAACAGAAGCGCTTTCGAGGTGTCTGTGAGGCAGAAGTAAACTCATGACTCACTAAGCCTTGAATCATCTACACCAGCGTGACGGAGGTGCCGGAGACAAGCCTGTCTTCAGGCCTGTCGCGGGTCGATGTCGGCGGCCTATAATCTCGCAGGACAGGTGTGCATCAGGATTAATGACGGTGACTTCGCGCACGTGAGATGCGCCCTTTACTTGCGATCTCCTCATTTTTTCTCTCTTTCCGCTGCACTGGATTCGCTTCTTCCGGCCTCTTCGTCTTGGAGTCGTTAGAGGAACCCGGATTCCCAGTTCGGCAGTAAATGTACGATGCAGCGCGAGGTTTTTCCCGTCTCCGCTTCCTTTTTTCGTCCACCGTCTTTGCAATTCAGTTGTCTTCCCGTTTTCTACAGGTTTCTATGCGCAGTTTTGATCGCTTTTTGCACTGTTTCCTTTTCGCACAGACGCGGTTACTTTCGAGAAACAACTCGTTTCCGCCCAGGAGCCGTCTGCAGATCCGCTGATAGCGTTAGGCGGCATCTCCTGCTTCGACTGGAGACTCGTCTCCGTAAAGGAACGGAGAGAAAGCGCCCTCTGCTCTCAAGCGAGGCTTGAACAGTGCCTCTTGAAGGCAGAAACTACTGTGCGCGCCTCTTGCCGCGGAGACCTTTCCCGGCGGACTCGGATCCTCTCAGAGAGACGCGCACTCGTTTCGATTGTTGGCTCCCGCGGCCGTGACCGGGGCTCAAAGCCCAACACGACGACGAGGAGCGCTCGCTACGGATGCATTTTACGTAGCAAGAAAACGCCAATTCCACAAAAAAAAGCACGAGCTTCCCGGTCTGTCTCTGCAGGTTGGAACATGCTCACCAGAGAAGACACCTGGTACCACGTGGCGGGCACCCGAGTGACCTCAACACCGTCTCCTCTCTCTCCCTTCCTCTCTCCCTCTCTCTCTGTCTCGGTGCACTCGTGCGTTTCCAACGGCATTCTGTGGAGCCGCACACACGTCGTCATAAAGGCATGCGCAGCTGAACACCAGGAACTCATCTTCTCTGGAGCCTCGGCGCTGGTCGGCCGAAGCCGCAGCCCGTGCAGGCTGCGAGATGACGACGAAAGGACGGCGCGCCCTCAACATCTCTTTATCCGCAGTTTCCACACACTGTGTTTCAGGTCCCTCCTCTCGAGAAAGAGGGCGAGAGTGGCCGAGAGATTGAGCAACGAACCTTTCGCAAACTTCAGCTTGGGTGCACAGAAGTACGTGACAGGGAACAAACAGAAAAGCTGCTGTACAGAACTACATGACAGGCTCTCCCCTCCACCTGTTGAAGCGTCTGAGAGGCGACGGGGCGGCCTGCAATCCCAAAACGTGCCCTCTGGATGCGCGCTTTCGTTTCTCTTCGACGGCATGCCGGAGGCCGTTCCCTGAGGGGAGAGCGCCTGCGACGCCAGGCGCGGAACGAGAGATGATGAGAAAAAGAGTGCTTGGCTCCCGCGTCTCGTCTGCTCGTTCGGTTTCTGTCTCTCCTTCCTTGTTTTCTGTCTCTGCGCATCTCCGTTGCTGAGCCTTGCGGAGAAGCTGCCGACGACCGTTCCCCGCTGCGGCTGCCTCGCCCGGCGGCGCTCAGGCCCTTTATCCTCAGCCCGCTGCTTGCGCGTTTTCACTGAACGAGGAATGTCCTCTGTGTCTCTCGGCATCAGAAGGTGTCGAACGCGGGCTGTGCGCCAAGATGGGGAGAGAAGCTGCGCGCATATCGCCTCTGGGGTGTGCGCCTAACTTCTCCTACGGGCAGCCGTTTCCCCTGTTTCCTGTCGATAACGCAGCGCGTTTAGAAGAGCGCGCCAGGGCTCGCGCGCCTGCTGCTTTTCCATCCTGGCGTTTGTTTGCTTCTCGAGGCTCTCCATTTGCGGGGTTCGAGTCATGGTTTTCCTCCGCTTCGGCGCGGAAGGGCAGCTCGCGGAGTCGCGCCGTCTGGCTTGGAGCCCTTTCTCTCCTCTCCCTCGTCAGTCACGCGTGTGCAGCGCCTGCTTCAGCGCCCTCGGTTTCCTCTGCGTTATCCGGCTACGCCTTGCCTCCGCGTGCCCTGTCGCCGCGCGACGCCCTCCGCGACCAGCATCGCCGCTTCCCCCCTGCCGGCGACCGTCTTCTGGCGCCGATGAGGCCGCCGACTGGAGGAGACGAGCGACGGAGAAAGGCGTCTGCGCCGCTTGCCTCGTGTGCGCTCACCTTCGACGGAGGCCAAACAGAGCTCTGCAACAACACGCGATCGGGCGCCACCCGCGGCTCGTTTCACGACGTCAAAACTCACGGCAGAGAGTGGGGATGCGGACAGACACTGGGAAGCGACCACCTCCCAACGTCCCCCTTCGCGAGGTCTCCGGCGGCTTTTCTGTTTCCAGGCCCTCAGACCTCTTGCCATCTTGCAGGCCGCGGCACAGGAGCCTGCGTGACTGCTCCGGATGAACTCGCCGCTTCGCTCTCCTCGAGATTCTTTTCTCTTGCTCGGCCTGCACACGACCGCCCCGCCTTCCTGTCCTTCTTCCCCCACGCCTCCGTCTCTTCGAGCTCCTGGCTTCGTGCCTCCACAGCGCCGCCCATGTCTTCTCGCTCCTCGCCGTTATCTCCGCTGTTGCCGCTGCGCGTTCGTCGCGACAGTGACCCAGGCGCCTTGCTGGCGTCGCGGGAGAGCGCTGCTGCGTCGTCAGTTTCTCCTTCGCCTCCAGCGGATTCCGCCGCGGAGCCTACGCGCGCTTCTGCGTCGCCGCAGCCGCTTGGTTCGCGGCCGGCTGCGTCGCTCTTCGGTCTCCACTGCTTCGCGACCACTGCGATAACTGGCAGCATCTGGTGGGCGGCGCTTCGTCTGCACCAAGGCGTGACGGCCCTTGCGCTCTCGGCGCCAGTCGCCGCCGTCGCCGCGCGCTTCGCGCCGTCGTCCTCGTGGCGGGAGACTGTCGCCGAGCGCGCGCGGCGGTTCGCCTGGCGCATCAACACGTTCTGGGGCCGAATGTTTTCAAACATGATCGGCTGCACGCCGGAGATTGTGGGAAGGGAGAACTTGCCGCCGAGCGACGAAAAAGTCATCTTCGTGGCTAACCACTGCTCCCTGATGGATGTCGCCTACATCGCGCTCGCAGTCCCCCGCTGTCTGCGCTTCGTGGCGAAGGTCGAACTCCTCGCCGCCCCCGTCGTCGGGCTCGCCATGCGGCTCTCCGGTTGTCCCACTGTCGACCGTGACTCGCCCGAAAGCCACCTCGCGCTGTTCCGGGAGACGCTGCGCCTCCTGAAGGGCCGCGAGAGAAAAGGTGACGGGCGACGAGCGGCTGGAACCAGTGGCGAGGCGAAGGACGCAGCAGAAGTCGCAGAAGAAGGCGCTGGCCTGGTCGCGTTTCCAGAAGGAAAACGGAGCGCGGATGGTCGACTAGATCCCTTCGATAAAGGAGGCGTTTTTCGGCTCGCCATCCAAGTAGGGGACCGTGGGCGCCCGTCCGCGGCCTATCGTTAGTGTGCCTCCTTCTGTCTCCTCGTCCATCCACCGACCCTAGCACGTTTAGCTTTTCCCGCGTTTAAACCCTAAAGCCTAAACCCCAAACCCTCCTGTGCATGTACCGTTTCGCCAGCCGGTTGGTCGTTCGCTCGTTCACTCGGAGCGGCAGGCCGTGGATTTACTGTACCTTCTCCTTTGCTCTCCTGTGCAGACGAAAACGCGCGTCGTGCCGATAAGCATCACTGGCACGCACTCGCTGCTCCCTGCAAAGTCCCTTCTGCCCCCTGCGCGGCCGCCACCTGGCAGCCTGAAGGTCGTCATTCATCCGCCGATCTCGCCAAACGGCAAAACCCACGTGAGGAAAGCGATGGCAGGGACTTAAGGGGCTCGACGGAGGTGGAGAGGGAAGCAAGCGAAAAACGAGATGGGGGGGGAGGTCGGCGGCGCGAAGCTCCAGCACTTGCGAAACTTTTCAGGCGGAGAGATAGGCGCTGCGAGCATGTGGCTGGAGACAACGCAAAATGACTGTTGCGATTGCTACATGCTGTCGCACCATGCTACCAGATTGGAGCTACCTTCCTCGTAGCCTGCCAGTGCGGGCCTGCCAGTCAGACTGCAGCTGTGACAGCGTGCGCGGAGACTCGGGGAGGGACGAGAGCCGACAGTGACGAGAAAAAGCAAACGTACAGGACTGAAGGGGGATCATGCGGATAGCGACGATAGATTTATCGAAGCAACTGCACCCTAGGCGCCCGCGTCGTCGCTCGTGTGCGTGCGCAATCGCCTGCAGGACGAGCTTCGTACTGAGGCGTGGGAAGCGGTTCGCTCCGCGCTTCCTGAGAGCCAGCAGCCGCTCTCCGCGAACGAAGAGTAGCAGCGCTACTCTCGAGAGCGCGCGAAGGGCGCGGAGCCCCGGACAAACACGTAGGCGACCGCTTCGCGAACCGAGGAGATTTTGGAGACGAAAGGGACGGCGGGTAAGGCGCGGCAGGTGAACCAAAAGACATCTGACTCAGCCGCGAGACAAGGACGCGATGCCTCAGAGAGGAGCGTGAATGCTACAGCGCGATGACTGGTAGATAAAAATGTTTGTTTCCCCAGTTCCCCCCTGCGCCCCTCTATGGAGCGTCATCCCATCTGCTTGAGCCTGCCGGGTTGGGCATCCGAGGACTTCGCGCCGCAGATGCAGATTGGCTCTTGGAACAGGCATCTCGCGTTTCCTGCGCACGCGTGCATGTGTTTCTGCATAACCTGCAGAAAGTGCTGTCTCTGTACGTATGCTAGCTCATGCAGCAGGGAAGAGACTGGAAGGTGGCCTGAGCAATTTGCGGGAAGTGGGAAATTGACGATGCGAGTGTGAACAAAGACGCAGTGCTGTCCACCTTTGTATTCTTGTTGCCACAGCGTAGGCCTGCTTGTTGCATGCGCCTACGCGTTTGAGTGATGCCTGACTGAACCGTGTCCCTGCGAGCGTCTACGCCGACGCGGGAAGTGCAGTGGGAAAAAATGTGAACTTGGCTCTGTGTATTAACGTGTGTGATTTCGCCCCTTGGCGTCGTGCAAGTCTCTCTTCACTCGCCAGGACGACTTCGTTTCTTCATGTCCCGCAACCTGTCATTCCCAGCCCGCAACCCTAACCAGCGAATATTCATTACGTGCTGTTGCGCTTAGTCCTTTGGGTACCGTCGAGTCGGCTTGTCAGCTGGCAGTGTCGTGTCAAACACCTCACATTTGAATACGCGTCTGTCGGTAAGCCCCGTGCGCGGACTGTGCGACAGACCAACCCCAAAATCGATTTTGAATACATGTTTTCCTCCAGAGAAATAATGCTAATTTGAGGATGCGTTTCGCTTCTTCGACGTGGCGGCCAAAAGCGCATACCTGCCTCAGAAGCGCAGGAAACGGTTTAGCTGCACCACGCTTTGCTCAACTTTCTGAAGGGAATCAATTAGCGTGAGTGTCGGGCGAAGCCGGGCGTGACCAGCCCGTGCGCTCACGAAGCGGCGAATCGGAGAAACTCCATCAGAAAGAGGTAGCTCAGCACCGCAGCAGTACGAGGAATGGAGGCGGAACGGAAACGAGAGGCAGAGTGAAGTGAGGAGGACCCAAAGCAGCACCTGGTGCTTTGAGAGGAAAAGTTGGAGACGAAAGAGACAAGGAAACGAGCAAGACGGTGCGTTATCACAGACCCACAGCTGGCCAAGAGGGTAATCCAGACCGCGCCCTAGGGCGCTAACGAGAGAGACAAGACAGGCACACCGGCGGCGAAATCAACAGTGAGACAAACCGTCGCGCGAGATCAACCAAACAGCTGAATGCTCTTCACAGAAGGCGCACCGCCACTGCACTGCGTTCCGCGGGCGCGGGTCTCCCACGAGCTTCAGCCTTCGCCACGGCGTCTTCCTGGCACCGACGGGATGGCGACGCGCTGGCGCTATTTGGCCTCTACAGGGCCCAAAGCAGTTTTCGGCTTCATGCCTAGGGGCTGACCGAATTCGGCGAGTTTGAGCCGAATTGTGACGTTCATCGCGGCGAGCTCGTTCGCGAGATACCTGGAGAAAAACCATGCGCCGGAAAACGCAGTTGAGAACGACGGTAATTGCAACTAAGAAACCAAAGTTGTAGATGAATTTAGATTGAGCGCACACCGACAAAAGACGAGGTGTGCCCGGAATAGACTATCTACTTCCTATAGCCACTACTTTCCCCGGTTATGTACTACCACGACGTCGACAGAGTGTCCTTGACTCCACCCCCCCCGCCAGTTCCCTTATCGCCAGCTTCGGAAGTCAGCACAGAAAAAGACTCCTCGACTTACCTTCACAGCTGCAACCCCGGGCAGATAGGACCCCCAGACCCCCAAGGCCCCCCCTCAAACGCCGAAGCGAGTCGGCGCGCACCGCGTTCTGCTTCCGCTCGCGCTCATTGAGATCTAAACCCTACCTGAACACGTAAGGAATCATGATGAGGCGGCAAGGCACGTGGCAGACCTTGCACAGAGGCACCGTCCGCTTGCCGCCGACGTTCCTTCCGCGCAGCGTCGGCGAGACCGCCGGCGTCAAAATGCTCCCGCATGCAGGGCAGCAAAAGGTTTTGTGCGCATCCGAGCACTGAAGGAGGCAGCAGCGGGAAGCACAGTGAAAAGGCAAAGTTCGTGCACACGCGCAGACAGGTGACTTGCCGGAAAACCGACGTCATGCACGTACTCAGGCACACGGCCGGTGGAACCACACGCGCCATCTGCGTGGCGTGAGACACCGACGCGAGAGTCGTAGTTATCAACTACTGCGTGGAAGTCTGCTTCAGAGGTATGTCTACTTGGATATGTTGGTGGTTCGGAAGCCGTTTTCCCTCCCCAAAAAAGTGTAATTTATACGAACCTAGGAATCCCTTTCTAGTGCACAAAAACAGATGCACATGACTCACGATATGCAGATATATATCCCTGTACATATCTATAGAGACAGATATATAGGTGCTGCGGCTCTGACGACGCCTGACGGCCTGCTGAGCGGGGTTTGTACGATTGCGCGGGGGCACTGAGACGGCACCGCAGAGGCGCGACATACGTGCAGGAGACGATCCTGCAGGAGCGCAGCGGCTCCGTGGGCGATGAGCGCGTCTCTCTCCATCTCGCCAAACCGCACGCCTCCGTGGCGCTTTCTGCCTTTGACAGGCTGATGCGTCAGCGCATCGACAGGACCTGTCGCACGAACTTGGTGCTTGTCCGTAACCTGGAAAGAAAACGTATCCAACGAAAGCGAGGAAAAAACTTGGGTTTCTAGGCAACACGCAGAGCCGGGAAGAGCCCGCGACGGACTCCAATATATATATATATATATATATATATATATATATATATATATATATATATATAGGGTTTAGGGTTTTATATATATATATATATATATATATATATATATGCGAAAACTTGCAGACTTCTGTGCATGAGTACCTACGCGTATAGGACACGGACTACACAGTGGCGCGCCTAGGTGCATTTGTAGACTACGTGCCGACGGACTCTAAATCTCTGCGCGAATCTCCAAACGCCCTCATTCCGCAGCCGCCGACCGGCAGCTCCGGAGATTCAGGCGCGTCGTCGAGTCGCCAATTGTCTTTGAATCAGCTCTCCTAACCATGGCACGCATCGAGTCCTCACGAAAAAGACCCCCCGAAACGACTCTGAACGGTGACAGACATCCATCTATATCCTCACACAATGTGGGGTCGAATACGTATGCATATACTTATATATATACATGCATGCAATAGTTACCATGTGCCTGAGCCTTTGATAGTAAATGAGGCCAGTGAAGATGTGGGCCGTCAGGGGCACTCCGTAGACGCCACTGTAGAGCTCCTCCGTGCCGTAGTACTGGTAGCCTGCAGAAAACCGGCGCGCGCAACGGGAGAAAATCCAAAATAAAATAGCACCGCCACGTGCGCGCTATCAAACAGCTGCACAGGGACGCGCGGCTACACACTGACAGCGTGAACATGAACAATTGCTAAGGAAAGACGAGGCAGAGACGCGCATGCAAACCGTGGCAGAGGAATACGTGATGCGATTGACTAGCAAAGACGAACGAGCAGGCCACGTGTGAATCTGCAAGACACCCGCACACACCTGGAGAACAGACGAACGCAAGCTACACGGCTTTCCGGATTCCAAATACACATATATATATATATATATATATATATATATATATATGCGTGCCTATACAACATGCTACTACGCATCTACGTCCACACATGCCTGTAGAAAATACGAAGAATTGGAGGCCTGCACCAAACACAGAAGAAACGTCTTTGAATGATCGATGTGCGACGCATGCACGCACCGGCTCGAAGCAGGGCTTTTCCGAAGTAGTCCACGGGCGTCTCAGGCTCCTGCTGTGCCTGACGCTCCTCCTCGGGAGTGCGATAGCGCTCGCCTCGCTTCACCCAGCCTGCAAAGAAAAAAGGAGAGAAAGTGAATCAGTCACCTCCGGGCGAACCCCCTCCCCTGGTGACTCTCCACCTCGCGGCCATACCCATGAACGTGTCGCTCCACGGCGTTGAAAAAGACGCGGACGATAGCCACCCACGCGACTTCGCAAATCCACAACGGAAACACAAATACCTTCGTCACTAAAACGCGAGACACCAAGGCGACTGCAGGGTTAGCCCGCGAGGCTTCCGAACCCCGACATGTATAGGAATGTTATATGTGTAGTTGGTACGAAAAGGAAACGACGCTGAAAAGACGTGAGGCCACGGGGGCGTGTCTGCTTCTCACCATGGTAGCCTCCTTGGTCTAGCCACTTATTCGTTCCCTGAGCAGTCTGCGGCGGGAACTCGCGGAATGGCGTCGCGTCCTGAAGGCGGAGTGGGCGACAGAAGGCGAGAGTTTGAAGGCGGAGTCAAATGTGGAAAAAACGCGACCGAAACTCTCTCTGAGCGTCTTGGGATGTCCGGGACGACGAACGCACAAGTGGTGCAACGCAACCCCGATCCACACATGTGTCTGTTTGCAGGCGATATCTAGCGTTCAAGCTCTACGGACAGGTTTTCAGTCCAGAAGAGCGATGCCGATACACACACTCTCACCGCGCCGACGGACAGCTTCAGGCCTGTCCGCCGGCCCGCGCCGCCCCCCGGCAAGCCGGCGGGTGCCCACCGACACCTCTGCCTCGCAGGGCGAGGAGGGTAGAAGAAGGTTTACCTTCTTGCACCCAAGTGCGCGTGCAGATGTATGTGTAAGTGTGTGCGAGCGCGGATCTCACCTGGTACGCGCCGTGGACTGCGGCGGCCTTGCCCGCCATGCTTTCGATGAGCATCCCGATCGTCATGCGACTCGGGAAGCCGTGCGGATTGAAAAGAATATCGGGCACCAGACCCGATTCCTGCGCAAGTCAGACGGCTCACCCAGCCGCAAAAATGGCTCGCCTAGGAGACGTCGAAAACCGAGCTCACCGCCTCCCCCTGAACCCTCCCCCCTCCCACGGCGCGCAGAAATGCACCCGAAGTTTGTAGCAGCGGTGTCTTAGGAAGCCTGGTCCTCTGGCTGTGCACTCTGCGCGTAAACTGCAAAGCTGCGCCCACCTCTACCCCCGGCCTTCTGGCCTTCTCCAGGGCTACCTCGCGCCGTCTGTGTCCGAGCGCTGATCCGCACTGCCGCCTCGCTGCGCCGCGGAGATGCGCAGCATGCGAGTGACTCCTCCCACGCAGCGCTGAGCTTGCCCAGGGGCGCGTCCCCCGTCGTGTTCTGCGGTGAATGCGGGCGCACTCACCGTGAAAGGCATGTCTTCGTGGGGCCAGAGCATCGAGAGAATCCCCTTCTGCCCATGGCGGGAGGCGAATTTGTCGCCGATCACAGGCTTTCGGACGCAGCGCAAGCGCAGCGACGCTCGGCAGCCTTTGAGGCCTGCCGCAGCCAAGCGCTCCTGCGAAGACTCGGGCGGCGAAATAAAAGTCACGCCGTCGACGTACGCAGTCTCTCCGTCCTTGTACCCGTGCTGAATCGCGCCTCCGTTATTTGAGAGAAACGACGACGACGAAGACGATGTCTGTACTCTGAGAAGATTCGAAAAAAAAGATCTCCAATCCTGCGTGCCAGTCTCGACGTGCCAAACTCCTCTGCAAAGTCAGACCATCTACGCCGTTCTACGCCTCCATGTTCCTACATAGCTAATGAACGTGCGCATATATATATATATATATGAGTATGCATACATATATATATATATATGTATGTATAAATGCGGTGGTGGTGTCGACGCGAAAGGCACGCTGCGACAGAGTTGTACAGGCCGCATCAGCAGAGACATAACGACGCGGGGAACGATGCCAAGAAGAGTCGCCGGCCGGTCGCTTCACAGCGACAAAGCAAAGGAGCAGAAGAGCGACGAAAACACGAGTCGATATGAAACGCTTCAAAAGTGGATACGCCGACGCACCTGCAGTAGGTCTCGCCCTTCTCGAGCCTGGCGGCGATCGGCGGGAAGCCATCGCCGTCAAGGCCCATCACGTGCTTCCTGCCAAAGGCGTTGACGTTGCTGAAAGTGTACTGCGCCGCTGTGCCCTGAAAACCCCAGTCGAATTCCATTCAACTGCACAGGCAACAGCTTCCTGCAAGTCGCAGTAATATTCATATATTCGAATACATATACATATACACGTATGATATATGTATACAACTTACATCAGTCAGCACATATATATCTATCTAGAAATCAATCAATCAATCAAACAATCAATCTATCTATCTATCTATCTATCTATCTATCTGTGGGCATGCATGCATGTGGGCACCTGTGTAGGGATTGTGAGTTGACCCGTGCCTCACGAGATAAAGGCGAGCACCTCTTTCCGCAGTCTGCGCGTCCGGATAGAGGTGCTGATTCGCATAACCGTGAAAACAAATATAAATATTTTCATAACTATGCATGCATTACTACGCTTCAAGAGGCGCACGACGAAACCTGCCACTATGAGGAGGGTTACCATGCGAGCTGAGGCCGGCGCTGCGTCGATGACTTTGGTCTTGTAGACGCATCCGTGGAAGGCGCCGCGCTCCATCGACGCCTTGTTCAGAATCATTGCGTCTTCCATATCAAAACTGCACAAACAGAGGAGAACGGAGAGACAGACTGAACACCCAAGGACTCCGAGAGAGAGGGAGCAAAAAATCAGCGAGCGCGGACCCAGCCCAGAGAACAGGAACAGAACAACAGACGCGGAGAGCGGCAGAGGTAACTCGCGGCGCCAGGCGTTAGGATCTCTTTGAACGAGCTATCCAGCAGATTCAAAAGCAGCTGCAGGTGCGTCACGCCCCGACTGAAGAAAGCAAGCAGAGAGACGAACGCACGAAACGCGCGCATGCCGCACAATCTGCTAGCTGTCCCTCTCTCGCGAGCGCTTGACGAGGCGTACCCCGTGTAGCACATGACAGCAACGACCGCGTTGACGCCGCTGGGATAGTCATCGAAGTCAAAACGCCGGTAGTCCTCGGTTCGCACGAGCGGGCGCTGCGGCGTGATGAGTCGGTACGCTTTGTTGTCGTGGCGATATGGCACAGAGTGGAACGGAGTCCCCATCGTCTGCTTAAGCATTTGGCACTGGTAAATGTTTCTGAGAAAAACAAACATCGCAGACACGGATGCAAAGCGTGCCCACCATGCACACAATAGACTACAGCCTCGATGACTGAAGCAAGGCCAGGCTTCATGAGACGCGAGACGCTTCCCACTGCACAAAAAGAGACGACATTTCAGGACTAACGCAAGAACAAACTGACCAACGCATGCAAATAATACACATATACACGCATATATAGAATATATATATATATATATACGTTTAGACGTGGAGGTATAGACAGGGTCCTCTGAACTGATGCCGGGGAGTTAGAAAAAACTGGAAACTCTAACTCCGTGCCACGTTTCCTCCTGCCTCACGGGGTCGCGCGATGCCTACCTCGGACTTTGATTGTGGTGGCTGTAGGGCGTCAGACTGGCGGCGATGCTAAGGAAGGCGGAGGACTTCAGCTCGACGTATTCGTACTGCACCGGGGCGTTGAAAGCGAAGAGCGCGTCCGTTCCCGTCGCCTCGCCGGCGCCAATCAGCGGGAACGGCTTGTCATCCTCGCGCGCGGCGCCCGAGCTCGACTTCTTCGCCTTGCTCGGGGGCGTGCCTGCGAGCGCCTGGAAGCGCCAAGCCAAGGCGTCCTTCGAGCTCCCGCTAGAGGAGGAAAGAACTTCGGAAATGATCGGCTCATGCAGCTTCCGCAGACGGTCATTGCGCTTCACGTCCGACGGTCGGCACGCGATCGCCGCCCACGGCTGCATCAGAGGACCAATATACTCGATTCTGCAGAACATAAAAAAAAGACGCAAAGTGAAGCTGCAGACTGTAGCGCCTCCCCCGGACCGCGCAGGGCGCGGGAGTCAAACGCCGACAAACACACGCCTTAAGGACGGACGACTCGCCGTTTTTACGTGCAAATCTAGGGTCTATCCTCTCCAGGGGTCTTCCTATACAGATCCAAATACATACAGACATATTTGTACACATACGCAAACACTGTTTTATATACATAGGATGTATGCAGCTGCAGGGCCGAACACACCGCTGGCTCCTGCTCTCCGGCGAACACAGGCGCGGCGCGCCACGACACTAAACGTGCACACGGAAGCCACAGTCCTTGGGGAGGAGGATGGGGGCTGTGAGTTGTCGCCGGCAAGTAGAAAGGCGAAGCCTCTGCGAGTCTCCGATCCCTACCGGCCGCTCTTGATGTGCCTCACGGGACGCACGAGGCGACCTGGAAACGTGAAAATGAAAATGCTCTCCAAGTTTCCGCTGCAGGGCCACATCAACGCACATCAACAGCGACACGCCAAAACGCGTACAGAAAGAAAGTGCGCACACACGCCGACGGCACTGCAAAAGGTGGATGTACTCGTTTATAAATAGGTGCATGCAAACATACACGCCTGGGTACAGGCGGCCGGCAAGAAGGCGTCAAGCGTTTCCCAGTACGCAATACTCACAAACGCTCGAGGACGCACATATGTTCTCCTAGCCAAATGAATGCAGCCAACGGAGGTAAACACACAAAGTATAAATATATACTTATATTGTCCGCGTCGCGAGCCTACCCTTTGTGAGGAAAGCCGACGACCTCCCAGTGCTGCTTGAAGTCCTCGGCCTCCTTGCTCTTGAGGTCGCGGAAGCGCTCCACCCAGTAGAAGAAGTCTTTTCTGTCGAGGTGGCAGACAACCGCCCCGTCCACGACCAGCGGGAAGGTGGATGCGGCGCCCGCAGAGGGCGCGGAGACCGCGGGCGACGTCTCCGAAGACTCAGTCGCGTCCGCAGGCTCTGCCGACTCGGCCGAAGCTGCGGGCGGCGCCAGAGACACAGGGCGCGAGGCCAGGCGGACGGAGGCGCCCAGGTCCGCCGGCGGGAGGCCCGAGATGCCCTCGAGGTCGACGCAGATCCCCTGCTTGTGAAGGAACAACCGAATGCTCGCGATCGCCTGAAGCCGCAAAGACACCGGCGCCACACGACAATGAGACACACTCTATCGAGCGAGCCTCTCCGTAAAGCCGCCAGCATGCGTTCGAGTGCTCGCCGACGCGTCGCCTGGTGCTCCACGCGGTCGCGGGCCTTTCGGGCGACGGCAGCCACGAGGTGCGTGCCCCTGGGAGAAAACTGTGAGGCTGCCGACACCCCACCCCTTTTTCGTGAGGATGCATCAGGCACAGAAAAGGGCGTTTGAAGCACATCGCTGCGAACTCTAGTGAACCGTGTGTACCTAGGGGCTTTTTGAGACTTTCACGACGTGAATCGCGTCTCCTCCCCCTCTGGGCGCCGCGCTCACGTCGGCATGCAAAAGGTCGCCTTCAGCAAGATAAAGCCTCCCGCGTCTGAAACCAGTGCGTCGCTGCGCTCGTCGCAAGTTGTCGGACTCACTTTTCTATCGGGGGGGAGCGCGACGGGCGCTGCGGACTGCGCGAGGTGGAGCAGAAGACCGCATGGCGCACCGTCAGGCGTATGTACAGGGCAGAGGAATCCCCATGTTTCTCCGAGCAGTTTGCGAACCTGAAAACCGACACCGAGCAGAAGACAGTGGTGTCTCGAGAATACTTGACGTGCGAGCAGTAAAGACGGTAGCCGAGATGCACAGAATATAATTCTCAAGACCAGCACTGGAACCCATGAACGAGCGAGCAAGGACCAAATATGTTAGTAGAACATAACAGATTGATGAATCCGCGGACTCAAAGACTCCGTCCACGGCGGCTGCGGGGCACACGGCGAGCAAAAGGACGCCCACGGCGAGATCTAGAAAGCGCCCGATATCCCAAGAGGGCGCTGGACTACAGCGCGACGCAGTGAAAACACGAATGCACGGACACGTCGGCGAGGGAGGGGGAAGGATTATGGATCGATGCAGATGCAACGTGGAGGATGCCTACCGAAGTCGTTTTCATGGTCGTGAAGAACTGCCCACGGTGGACGGCGCGGAAGTGCGATAGGAATCGATGGATGTTTAGCCGGTCCGCTGTCACAGTCCACCCTGAGAGCTGCGGGTCAAAAACGGAAGGAGACGAACACTGCGCGGAGAATGGATACGGGGGGGACAGGCGCGCAGAAACGGCGCCCAGCCTGAGAAGCGCGCATAAGCACCACGCCGAGGCGACTGCGCCAGCGCCTCCTACCAAACAGATCCGGTTCCATGCAAAAGATTTCCGCGCATACATATATATAAATACATGTATATACATAAACACATAGAAATACGTTTATATGGATATGCGTATGACTACGCCGCTTTATAGCACCGGGCACACCTCGGGGCACTCCGAGAGTGCACCCGTCCCGAGCGATTCCGCTTGCTCAGGGCGAGCAGCGCAAAGGCGGCAGCCGCAGCGTTGTCTGTTCCCGAAGCGCCCAAAGAGGTGTGAGATCGACGCGGCAGCAGCGCGCGACAATGCGAAGTCGAACCTGCTGCAGATCGAGCTGCGTCGTGCGAATGTTGCCCGTGGCCATGAAGTAGGAAAGCTTCTGGGAGATCTCAGGAGCGCAGCTGCAGACATTCCAGCGACCGCACACGTCCCCAGAGCAGAGCACCTGACGAAGACGTGGGACGGTTTCGCTGAGCGTGGGACGAAGCGGCTGTCGCGCAGAGGACGTTTCGTTCCCGCGAGGCTTGAACGTCCGCCAGCCGCCAGCTACGCGAGCGCCGAAACGCGCCCTCAGCGACGCAGCACGAAACGCAGCGCACGCGAGACGTACCGATCTGTGACGACGTCGAAGAGCTTGTTTGAGTAGATCGCCGGCGTCGGGTTCTGGTCGGCGCCTTGCAGCATGCGAACCTCCTGAAGCACTCGCGCCACACCAAGGCAGAGAGACAGTCAGCACGCGGCGCGAAACCCGCGGGACCGTTTCGAGTCTTGTCGACGGCCCCCCAAGTGCGCTGCTAAGCAGCGGGACAGCGGTACTTCGAACAGACCGAGAACGACCACGTACACAGGACCATACACAGAAACACACATACACATACATACATACATGCATACATACATATATGGAGGTAAACCCAGAGCTCGGCGGTAGGCCGTCGCAATGCTTTTGGGAAGTCCAGGGCCGCGACGACGACCACAGCAGGCCTGCCTGCTCGGCATGTGTGCGCACGCGTGCCCACGCGTCTAGAACCGCGAGGCCGGAGGCAAGGCGCAGAGACATGAATAGTATTTCTTTTGCCGCAGCGCCTACTTGCAGGTAATGCAGCCTCATTTTGGCGAGGCAGGAGAAAAGCGCGTCCTTCAGCACCGACGCGAGGATCTGCCCGGGTAGCACAACCTCCTGGTAGGCGAAGGAATCCAAACTCTCCGCCTTAAAACCACAAAACACGCAGCAAAGCAACTTCTAAAATCTCACGTATAGATATATATACAGCTATATAGATGTAGAGATGGACAGATAGACGTCCTAGAGGGACGGCTTTCGAACGCGGGATTTCAGATCCTGGGCTCCTGACCCCAGAAGGAAACGTATCCAGAGAAAATGTATACGATGAACCCTAAACCTAAGTGGTGAGCAAAGTTGCAAGCCGGCGCTTCCACAGACGCGACCCCCCACGAGGCCTCCCCCACGATGCCTGACTGGAGACAGGGCACACAAGCGGCGAAACTGCATGCGCGTTTGTGGAGACGTCTAGATCCGCTGGGTAGGCGGCTTACGGAGATTTTTCCTTGCTTCAAGAGACGGAGTTTCTTGTACATCAGCAGCGCCATGTTGAATTTGTCTGCCCAGGAGTCCAGGTGGGGAAGCACGAAGTGGCGAATCACATATGCGCCCGCGTCCTCGTAGCTGCTACCCGGCCGCAGCAGCCACGAGACGCCCCGCCAGAAGACCAGGCCAAGCTGGTGCAGAGGCTGAACAGCGCGCGGAAAACGAGAAAAACACCGCACCACACAGATCTTTTTCGCACACAGCGGCCGTCGCCACGTGCGCCACCGCGTCACACGCCGCGAGCAGCTCCGCTAGTATTCAACTCCTGCGCGCTCACCTGTACCGCGCCTTTCTCTAAGCCTTGACTCCTCTCCAGCCACACCCTGCCGACATGCCGTCTGCCAAATACCAACACTGAAGCGGGCACCGGCGCTGCCAGCTTGTTGCACACAGGGCTGAAAACTATCAACCCGGGTTTCGAGTTGCATGCTTCAGGCGCGGAGAAGTGGCTTACTCGGTTTTCGAGGACGTCGGAGTCCGCGAAAGGCGCCTCCTGTCCCCAGATCTGTTCAAAGAGCTGACTGAGCCCGACGCAGTCCTGCTCGTCCGCCCATGCTCCCTCTAGCATCTTCGCCTTGAGCTGCGCGAGCGAGAGATTGCCCGCGAGGCAGCGCAGCAGTAGGAAAAACGAACAAAAGTGCTCCTGGCGATTCAACAGAATGCGGTACGTGCACCGCCCGTCCTCGGCGTCCAGCAAAATGTTTGACGTCGAAGTGCCGTCATACCTGAGCAAGAAAACGCACCACGCGACCCGTTCAGACCGGCGCCGCGCGGAGGCCACACTCACGCGCGCTCTCGCGCTGGCGACAGGCGAAACGCGCGTAAAAACCGTTACGAAGTGAAGCCGGTTACGCGCATGCGACGTAGGCACACACAGGACTCGGCGTGCGATCGCAGAAAAGTCCTGTGCCTTGCAATCCTGTTTTCTCTGTTTCGTACCTCTGGCTCCTGAGCAGGACGGCGTACGGAGTGCAGAAGGCGTCGCGGTTTGCAAAGGCTGCGCGCTTGAGCGCAATCGGAAAGTTCGTGCGCTGCTGAATGACGTAGCGAATCACGCGCTCGTTGCCGTTGATGATGAAGTATCCGCCGCCGTCGTCGACGTCTTCGCCGGCCTTCTGCAGCTCCTCGGGGCTCATGCCTGCACAGACACGAAAATAATCTTTTCTCCCCGAATTCTAAACCCTGTAGAGCGCTCACGCATCTCGGGATCCACCCCGATTCAGACCCCGTATTCAGCGCTTGACTCGTCGCGGTGAATGCAACCTGCGGCGTCGCCTCGCGCGAAAGCCGTTTCCGCGCGGCGTCCCTTTTCCTTTTGCGCGACGCACCTCGCGTCTCTCAAGCCCGAAGCGACGCCTCGGCGCGCTGTCGACGCGGCTCCGTGTCGCCGCAGCCGTCCCCACGGCGTCCAGAGTTAAAATGCGTCTGCGGCAGAATCGTAGCGCCTTTCGTAGCGCTCGAGGACTGAGGGGTTCAGCACCGTGCGCGTCACAGAGACGGGAGTGAGAGTTGCTTACCGCGAGTGGAGCAGAGTCTGCTTCGCACCATGAGCGGCACGACGCCGACGACGACCTCCTTACGAAGCGTCTCGCCGGTTTTGTTGTTGCTGCGGACGAAGGAGACCTTCAGCGGCGCGCCGTAAGTCGTGTGAGATTCGCGGCAGTGCCGCGGAAGCAGAAGGAGCTTCTCGACTGCGGCCGCCGCCGGCGACAGCCCAGACTTGAGCGAAGCGTCGAAGCGGACGGGCGCGCCCAGAGACACCGATGAAACCGCGAGTTTGATGTCTGTGAAACGCCGATGGACAACGGGAGACTCTCAATGGCATGACATGTGCTCTACGCGGCCGCAGGGACGCGAATCAAGCAGGCGGATGTGCGCTAGCTAGCGAGTGAAGCAAGTAGCAAGCCAGAAGGCGCGAGGTGCAGCAGCGCGCCAGACGCCCAGCAGTCGCCGAATGCGAAAATCGGAGAGAGAGAAGACACGAAAAGGCCTGCAAGTCAGCTCCCGGGAGACCACTTGATAGAAACACCGAAACGCCGAGGCGCAGAGACGCTCGTGGAAGGCCGGCGGCAGACTGAATCAGGGAGGCAGGGTGCGACAAAACGCCGCAGCGGAGCGACTTACAGTCTGAAGGCGCGTAGTAGGGGTTAGCCTCGTGTTTGTCCGCGTCGTAGCTCGGGTCGACGTAGACTACGGGGAGGTCTTTGACCATTTCTTCAACGTATACCTCGGCGAAGGTGTCGTAGGAGCGCACGTGAGAGAAGACAGCCTGCTGCAGCGCCGCGTTGAAGGCCGCGCGCGGCAGAGGCGACGCAGGCATGCTCGAAGGCCGAAACGAGGACTTCGCGGCGGCAGGAGCCGCCTCCTCACCCGCCTCGAGGTCCTCCGCCCCTGTGGGCGGCGGACGCCTCTTGCGCCCGCGGCCGTCTTCGGCGGTCATCTCCGGGGCTGAAAGGGGAACTCGAGAGGGAGAAGAGAAAAGGAAAGTAAGAGACCACGCCTCTACAGAGGAGACCGAGATCGCGAGCGCGGAGAAGTCAGATAGAGGAAGGAGAGGAAAGGAGGAGAGGAAAAGAGGAAGGATGTGGGCGAGAAAAGAGACAAAGAAGATGAGCCTAGAGAGAGAGAGAGGGAATGAAGGAAACGTAGAAGAGAGAGAAGAGAAGGTGAAAAGCTCGAAACCCCTCCAGTTTTTGAGTCTGCGAAACGAAGAACCAGAGGCAGATCTGGCAGCTAGAAGGTGGAGTCCATCTAGACCGTGTAGAAGAGTTTTTTTTCGCTTACTCTCGAGTTCGCGCGTGAGCTCGGCTTGAGTTCAGTGGGGCCGTCAAGCGGAGATGAAGAAGAAAACTTCCTGCCGTGACGAGAGAGCACGGCACGTCGAGGAGCCTCGGGCGAAAAATGAAATACTTTCTGCAGTCGAGGCAGAAAGAACGGGAAGAAAACGTGTAGACAAACGCCCGAGGTGTCTCTTCTGTGCCCACAAAGTCCGCGTGAAACACCCAGTTTCGCGCGCACATCACAATCGACTTATTTTTTTGCATGCACTCGTTTCGGCGGTCAGCCGCAGCAAAAGCGCGTCAACTCGTCTTCGTGGCGCCTGCCTAGCTCGCGGCGCCGCTGCAGGCGCCATCCTTCGGTGTCTCCGGCTCGCCTGCGCTTCGGTTCGTCGATTTCTTTGCCGCGTGTGATTACGAGATCCGCCTCGCTTTCAGAAATCAAGTCCGCGGAAGAAAGCAGCTCTCAGGCCAAAAAGAAGCGTGGAAGCCGCCGCGCGGACGGAGATGCGCGCCGGAAGAGGACTTTCGGTGGCCTGAATGCGGCACGGACGCTGCGCTGCGAAAAGACGCCCCTTTCCTTCCTTTTTCTGCTTTTCGCTTGCTCACCTCCTTTCTCGTCTCACTTTGACAGGCTCGCGTGTCTCCGGAGCCCGGTCTCGCCTTTTTCCGCCGATTCATCTCGAGTTGAATCGCCGCGGACGACGTCCGCCGTCGGCACCGTACACACTGCAACGGGGCGAGCGATGGCCTGCGGAGATAGGACTCAGCGAAACCGCAGGGAATGTCCTTCAGACGCTGCCTTGGCTCTGCCGCTGCAGACGCGCCACTTCGCTGCCGCGGGCGGAGCTGAGGCGAGAGCTTTTTGCCGATTCCCTGCCGCGCGCCTTCGCGTGTGTCTTCCGGCTTTCTCGCGTCCTGCTTATCGGCGCCGCGTGCCTCAGAGAGCCAAGAGGCCAGCAAGAATCCACACACGGGGATTCAGACGCTGCCGCTGTTTGCCCTCGCCGAGCGCTTCTCCGCCCTCTCTCCGAGCCTCCGTTTTTCTTACGGCAAGATGTCGGGCTTGCCTCATCCGCGGACCGCGTCAGCTTCTGCTCCTTCTTCGTCTCGTGTTTGCGCCTCCTCGAAGAGCGCGTCGCGCGCCGCCTCTTCCTGCCCAGCCTCTGGCTCGAAGGCGCCTTCGGCGCGCGTGCGGCGGCCGCCGTCGACCCCCTCTTCGCCGGAAGGCGAGCCGCGGACGCGCTCCGTCCCCACGAGGGAGGCGGCAGACGGCAGTCAGGCTCTGCTGCCTGTAGGACGGGGAGAAAACGCGGCTCCGCGCGCAGCTGCTGTAGACACGAGTGGGAAATCTGACCGACTTGGCAGCCAGCCACGCGAGGTCCCTCTCCGCCCCTCTCCAGCGCCCTCTGCTGTCCTCGCTGCTTCTCCCGCTTCTTCGGTTGCAGCCTCGCCGTTCGGGGTGCCCTCCACGCCGCCTTCGCCCTCCGCCGACCTGGCTTCTCACACCGCGCCCTCGCCTCTTCGCATCTCTCTTGGGCGTTTCCGCTCGCACAGCGAGACGCGCGACGCGACCGCCGCGACCGCCGGCGGAAGACAGCCCGCAGCCGGCGTGTTCGGCGCCTTCTCTGCTTCGCTCCGCGGCGCCTCGTCGCCGGCGCCCCGGACGTGTTTCTCCGCCCAGGCCGCTGCCGAGCCGGCGGCGTCGGCTCCTGTTTCTTTCTCGTGCCCTGCGCGCGAGCCCTCGTCTGCCCGCTCGCTGGCGGTTTCTCCGCGCCGCGCCTCGAGGGGAGGAGGACCGTCGCCTCCTCTTCCGGCGCCGGCGGGCGTCTCTGCGGGCTCTCGGCTGTTGCCGCCCAAGCAACGACCGGAGGCGGGCGCCCAGGGGAAGATGGACAAGGCGCGTGGACCGTCGCCGCCGGAGACCGGCTTCCTGAGCCCAGCATCCAGCGAGCAGCCGCAGGCGGAGGCGCCCGCGGAGAGCCGCGACGACGCCAAGACGGAGAGCAGGAGCAGGGCGATCGAGAGAATCGCTGAGGACCTGCTCGCTTGCACGTTTCGATTCGCGTCTCCCGCCTTCGAGGGGTGGCAGCCAGGAGCCAATCCGCGGCCGCCCGCAAGCCAGGAGGTCGCCTGCGAGGCGCGCCCGTCGTCCTCGTGGCTCTGCCAGCTCGCTGCTTCTTCCCGGTCGCTGTCTAGCGCGGGAGAAGGCGCTTGCTCGTTCGCGCCGCCCTCCTCGCCTGCACTCGCGGCGCGCCTGGATGCTCAGGAGCCCGCCGCCGAGCGCGGAATCTGCCCCTCTCCCTCCTCGTCCTCCTCGCCCGTTCCCGCTTCGCCGGCTGCACTCGACTCAGGCCTGCTTGCAGCTGCGCCTGCGCAGCTCGCGCAGGAGCGGCGGAGGCCCTCGCAGAGCGGCGGAGAGCGTCGCAAGGGCGGCGGGGAGTTTCCAGTCGACGCAGAAGCCGCCGAGCGCGAGGAGGCAGCGGCAGCCAGAAATCAGACACGTCGAGAGTTTGAAAGTTGCCTCAGCGCAGCCAGTGCGATGGAGCCTGTCGCAGAGACGGCGGGGGCAGGGAGACTAGGCCTGCTGGCGGAGGTCTCTGGAGATGAAAATCGCGCTGGCTTTGCCAGCGAGGCGGAATCCGCACTCCGCCCCGCACTCTGTGCCGCGGAGCCAGAAGGCCCTGTCGCTGCGAAGGTGGCGGCGCTGCAGGTGGGTAGAATCGCACATGGAAGCAGCGTTGCCCGAAATGCATGGAGTCAAGATTTAAACACGTGTCGAGACACGAGGGAGACGGATGGCGCCGCAGGCGAGCCAAGGTGCCTGGAGGCAGACGGCGAGGGTGTACCGAGGTGGCGATGTGGGGAACGGAGAGAAGGGAGGCGAAGCCGCTGAAGAGGAAGGTGCACAGAGAGTCGCAAGCGGAGAGGAGAGAACACAGCGAGCAGCGACCGTGGACCCCGAACCTGTGAGGCGGCCGCAGCTCCCGCTGAGCCTTAGACTCGTTTATGTTGCGGGGGCCTCTTTGTTTCAGGGAGCTGTCGACGCGGAGCGACTCGCGCGTGTCGTGGCAACGCAGGACTGCCAAATTCTCTCTCTGCGCGAACTTGTTATGTAAGTCGAACTGGAGCGTGCGTTCCGAAAGTCCCTGACTGCATCGCTAACAGCGTCCTCCGTCTCCTCCAGCACACAGGCCACTTCACGGATATGCTCATATCCGTGAATGTAGTGTGCATGTTTGCATGCACTTCTTTCTATGGATACGATGTGCAGTCTCTACACACATTACGGTAGCTGTGCATGCGCAGCATCGCACATTCGTGAAAAGGTGTGTCTCAGTGTGACCTGCCGCATTGTTTCAGCGAAAAGGATGGAGAAGTGGAGAGTCTGCAGGCGGCTCTGCGGTTGGCGGCCCAGGAGAACGCACAGCTGCAGGCGCAGGTCAAGGAGACGCAGGCGATCTGCTTTGACTTGAAAAGCCAGCAGGAGCAACTCACAAACAACTTTTACCTCGACGCTCGCAGGTAGCAGACGCGTAAACAGACAGTGCCCTCTACACACTATGCACGGTTCAACTCTGTGATATACACGTGCGAGTAGGCTCGTGTCCTTAGGGATTAGGGTCCTGACTCGCCGCTCTTGCTCCTCGAAGTTCCGCGGTTTTTCGGTTTTCCGCGCCTGTCAGGGGGCTGAGCAAACGACCCGAGCATTCGCGGCGTTGCTGCTGCGCGCGTCGTCAGCTTTGCTGTCTGATCTCCAGCAAGAAGAGTCGCGCGTGTGTCCCTCGGCGTTCAGACACCAGACGTCGCTGATGGAACTCGCCAACACTGAGGCAGAGAGTCGCGAACTCGCCTTCGAAAAACTGAGTGTAAGGGCCTCCGCCGGACGCGCTGCCGGCCGTGGGTATCGGGTGTCATCGAGCGCGGATGTGCCTCGCGCAGCTCACCGTCTGTGCATCCTTTTTTTAACGAAAGATCTAAAGGAGATGATTTCTGCGCGCGACGCTGTCGCCTGTCCTTGACAATTATAGCTGCAAAATGTGTCTCAGGACAGCCGCGAAGTCGACTTTTTTTTTCTGAATTCGATTGAGCTGGGGTCGGCGTGTTATGTCCCAGTTCCAGCTGGAGACGAAGGAGCGCATTATTGCGTCGCTGCACAGCCAGCTCGCTGCGAAGGAAGAAGAGATCTACGAGCTCACGTAAGTCGGCTGGGGTGGCGTGTGACCGCCCTGCAAACCAAGGCTCGCGGCTGCGCGTGTGAAGGATGCTTCTTCCGTTTTTTGCCGCAGACATGCCTCACCCGAATTCTTGCTTGGGAGTAGGCAGCAACGCTCGCGCGAAATTCTACGGATTCCGAACTGCCCTTCGCCGCTTCCTGAGCGCTGACCGCGCGGCAGAGGACGGCTCGCAGTCAGAGGAGCTCTCTCGTCTCTGTCTATCGCCGCGGCCACCTCTGCCGCATCGTCGCGAGGCCGCACCGCCTCTGTTCAGCAACTCCCGTTTGTTCCAAGCCGCCGTGCTGCCGCGGTGTCACATCGTGCCCCCTGCCCACCGGTGTCGTTCTTTGCAGGCACACTGTCGAGGATTTGCGAGACTGGCAAGCCAAGATGAAGAGCGGGCAGGTCGCCGCGGTGATTCAGCGGCAGAAGGACGCGGACGCACGCGTGGAGCTTGCGCACGCCGAGTGTCGCTCGCACCTGCAGGACAAGGAAGTTCTTCGACAGCGCCTGCGCGAGGTGCGGGCTTGATCGTCTCGTCGTTCGACGCCGCATCGCCGTTTGCGACAGGGAGATGCCTGTTCTGAGCCCCGCTGCTTGCAGCGGGGGAGGGAAGCTTGGGCGGTCCGTGGCGCAGCCGGAATGCGGAGTGGCGCGTAGCGATCCGGCGAGACGTAGACTGCGTCGCGCGGCCGCGATGGAGGGGAAAGTTGTGACTTTTCTCTCAGAGCGCTTGGTCGCCAGCACGCTTGACATGGCGCACTTAGCGGGGCGGTAGTCGTTGACAGCTCTGATGGGGCTTGAGGTCTTCTCGTTTGCTGTCACGCGCAGCTCGAGGAAGCGATGAAGCTGAAGGATGACGAAATCCGCGTCGCGCACCAGCGGCTGCAGGAGCGAGAAGGCGAGGCGCAGCGGCTCCAGAGACAGATGCAGGCCATGCAGTTCGACGTCTCCCTGATGAAAATTCACCTCGCCGACGTGGAAAAAGCTGCGAAAAACAAGTAATTGCTCCGAGTTCTGAACCCTAAGGTCTGTCCCGAATCGCGCTACCTAGTGGTTAAAGGGCTTTGCGCCTCTTTTGTACGTCATGTGGCGCGCGTCCGCTTCTAGGTCCCACTGCGGGCGAGCGTGACTGTTTTTTCTCGTGATGTGTCTTCTAGGGAGGAGGCGATGGACGTCGAGATGCAGCGCCAGAGAGAAAAAGACAGACAGGTGCTCCGAGTGGAAGTAGGTCTGCAGAGTGATTCATCCGGCTGTTTTGACCTCTTCGTTTTTCCTTTGCGATGTCTGAAATCGCGGCGGTACTATTAGCGTATGTGTTGTCGCGAACCTGAGTCTGCGAAGTGAGGGAGGCTTGTGCCTACGGGTTTGCTGTGGTTTTAGTCGCAGTATTCAGTGCGTACATGTCTGCCTGGCTGTATATTTATATATATATATATATAATATAAATCATATACATGTGTGTATATATGTATCTATGCGGGCGCAGAGTAGGCGCGAGTATTTGACTCATACTCTAACCCAGAGCCATGACTAACTGGGGCGAACACGGCACGCAGCTAATACTTTTTCATTTTTTCACCTTTATTTTTCTGTCGGTTAAGGTGGATCGACTGGCGGAGTTGGTGCGGGAGCGAGCGACTCAGGTCGAGGACCTGCAGCACACTGTGCGCGAGCTCGAGAAGGAAAACGCCCACCTGCAAGAAGGGGTGAGAAATTGGAGTACAATTAGCAGCTGTACACAATTATATAATTTCTAAGTTTTTTTAATTTCTTGAGTTTAGTCGGTGGAGAGGGCAGTCTCACGCGGAGAGAGGAGGGCGGGGACTTGGTGGCGAAGTCGCGGCTGCGAGCGCGAGGCCAGAGAGCTCAGGTTGAAGGAGGCAGCTATGTGTGTCTCGGCTAGTTTGGTTTGCGTTCTACGCGGACATGATTTGAGCGATTCGTGAGTTTGTTCTCTCCGAGCAGCTTCAGAAGGCGACGGAGATGCTGAGGTCGCGCGACGATCAGCTGATCGAGCTGCAGGAGCAGCTCGCAGAGTTCGAGATGCATGCTCACGTCAACGACAAGGTACGCTCCACAGGGAGCTTCGAAACCAATTTGAAGGGCATTTAAGCCTCGGCGTGTTTGGCTGGCCTTCTCCCCTTTACGTCCTCTCGGGGATGACGGTTGATCTCGTCGGAGCCCTCTTCGTTCGCTGTGTTTTCTGCGGATTTAGTCTGTGCAGCTGGAGCTCCTGCGTCGGGGAGAGCGCGAGCTGAAGAAACGCCTCGCTGAGCAGATGAATCAAAACGACGTCTTGCAGCAGGACGTTCACATGCTCGCTCAAGTAAGGAACAACGCCAGGCAGCGCGAAAAAGAATCGCGGACTGACCTCCATAGACATAGAGATGTAGAGTTAGATGAATAGATGGATATATATATATATAGAGAGAGAGAGAGACCACAGCTTGTATACATTCATGCGCATGGGAATACAGATGGACGTCCAGAGAGACTGATGACACGACTATGATGAATACCTTCAGTCTTACAAATATACCTGAAGTGTATATATAGAAACATTTGTGGGGGTATCCCGGAATGATATACTCGCTTACTTTCCGCTTGCCGCCCGTTGCATCGCTCCATGCGTGTTCCTCTGTGCGTTGCTGCGTGTTTAGACTCGCGCGGAGAATCTGGCGCTTCGCCTGAAGTTGGAAGAAGCGCAGATCGTCGTGCGGCGGCAAGGTGCGCAGCTGGCGATTCTGCGCGAAGTTCACACATCGAGCTGCAGACAGGCCCTGGCGGCGGGCGAGAAGGCCGCTGCGCGCGCGTCGCTGACCTCGGCTTCGCTTCTGGGTTCGTCCTTTTTTTCCGCGTCGTCGCCTCCCTCTGCGCCGCCAACCCACGGCCAGCCGCTCGCCCTCTCGGCCGCGCCGTCTCTGATGACTCGACAGTCCTCTGGATCACTGGCGCTGGCGCAGCTTCAGCCTGGCGCAGAGGTCGGCGCCGCGCGCGCGGCGTCTCCCCTGCCCGCCTCCTCCTCCGCTTCCTCTTCTGTGGCTTTCTCGTCAGTCTCCGCGGCGCGACCTGTGGGGGGTGCCACCCTGCCAGGCGCGACGACGCATCCCCACGCGGCGCGCGCGGCGTCTGCGTCGGCTGCGCCTTCGTCGGAGAACGGACTGGAGAGCCGAGCAGGTCCGCAGCAGAAGGCGGGGAGAGGACACGAGGGAGAGAGAGGCGCGAAGACGGGCGCACCGGCGCCGCAGGGGGCGGAGCAGAGACTGGAAGCCGCGAGTCATTCACGAGCCCAGGCGGCGCCGGTCAGCATGGCCTCAGCGTCTGGTGAGGCGAAGGGCAACGGGCGGGAAGGCGTCCGCGAGATCGGAGTGGAAGGAGGTCCTCGGGAGCTTGGGCGACTCGGGGCGGAGTTTGTCACGCCAGAAGCCCCGCGCGGCGCAGAGCCACACAGGCAGGAGGAACGAATCCTCCTCCCGCAGGCCGTGCTGAGTCGCAGCTCCCTCGCGGGCGTCGAGGGTATACAGAAGACGGTAGGCTCGTGGCTCCGCTTTGTCGCGATTCACTCAAACTTCAAAAGGAGGGCAGCGCCCCTGGGACATGCCATGAACATCCTCACACACAGACGCCTTGCTCTGTCGGCGAGCCTGTCGTCAGCGCGTGGAAGTCTCGTTCTCCGCTCGCTGCCTTTTCTTCATTCTGTGGGCTTCCGTTTCGCGGCGGCCTCCTCTCTCGGCCTGGCACAATCCAGCAACGCTGGAACGCGTGGCAGTTTCGTCTGCACGAGGAAGCTCAACACGCAGTCCAAGAGTTGAGACCTGAGAGCGGAACTTCTCTCTCCCTCTCTCACGTGTCTTACCAGAGTGCTTCTGCGTTTTTTTCCAGCTCGATCCGATTGAGCGCTACGTGAGGGAGCTGACGCAGCAGGCAGGCGGAGGCTCCGCGCTGCCCTTTGTGAGGATCTCCGAAGGCGTCTACCTGCATGCTGGCCGGCGCCTCAGAGTGCGCCTGACCAACGGCGCGGTGATGGGTACGACTCTCCCGGAGAGCTTCGCGGGCAGAAAGAGACAACTGGGGTCGCGCGAAGCTCTTTTCTCCGCTCCAGCCAAAATCCAGACCTACAGGACCTCCTCGGCCTGACCTGCGCGGCGCGAGCTAGCCAAGCACGGAAAAAGCGTATATCCAGGCGCATAGAGACTCCTTCGCGTATCTGGTTGCTTAAATCTGTCGAATGTACATGCATATATGTCTATATATATTGTGATGGAAAAGCGTGTCTAGGTCGGCCCCCGTGCAGTGTGTCTCTGCGCGTTTCGCGCTGCGGTGGGGGTCCGCTTCCTGTCTCTCCAAGGACGCAGAAGATCTGCTGCTTTGGTTCGCTTTTTTCTGCCTGCAGTCGATTCCAGCAGCGGACTCATTCCCCTCAAGACGTTTCTTGAGGGCGCCAACGCGCCGCAGAGACCACCTCGGGAGCGCCCAGCCCCGTCATCATGTGAGCGAGCCGCAGACCCTAAATCTCCACAATCGCTGATGCGCCTCCTGGCTTGAGTTTTCTTCTGTCTGTTGCCAGTAGATAGGTTTCTGTCTTTACTCCCAGTACAGAGAGGCAGGTCAAGGCTCGAAATCAAAGTCCCACATGCAGTGTCGAGCTCTCTCTCTGTCCGCAGATTCCTCCGGTGCTACGATGAACGGCCTCGCGCGAGCCGGCGCGCCGCCGTCCGCCGACAAACCGTCGCTTCCCTCGTTGTTTTCTCCCGCGAGTTCCGCTTTTTCGCCGGCGCTCTCCGCGGCCTCGCTGCACTCGCTTACGCGGGCGTCTGCGCTTGGCTCGCGGCCGCCCGGACTCTCTTCCGCAGGCGGTCGCGCTGAGAGAGGCGCTGGCGACGCGCCGGCGCTGCCCCCCCCCGCCGCTCGCACGGCAGTGTCTTCGCCGCTGTCTGTCGCCTCCTCTTCGCGTCGCACGCCGTCGATTCAGACGGTCTGCACGTCGTCTCGCCCGAGCGCTTCGCCAGCTTCGCGGCCTCTCCAGGGAATGGAGGGCGCGCCTCTCGACGCCACGCATGCGTAGAGGGCAGACGCCGCGGGAACCGAAACCGCCCCCCCCCCCCCCCCCCCCCCCCCCCCCCCCCCCCCCCCCCCCGTCGTCCGCGTGCTGCCGAGCCAGGCGATACCCAGCCTCTGCACAGGATCGTCTCCTGGACGCCGCGCCCTCGACAGATAGAGGGTTTTCTAAAACATAAATCGTCACGCGTTCATCGTGTGCAGTGTCGCCCAGAACCCGCTGATATGTATATATACATATTTATCCCCAAGCCCTATATATGTATATATACGTATGCGGCGGCAAGAGTGTGTGTCTGTCGCATGCAAAGATCCACTTGAGTAGCGTCCTTTTCTTCCCGCGAGCCTCTTCTGTCATATACAGATATTTTTTCACAGAAGCGCTCGCATATAGGCATATATATTTATATATATTTCTTTATGGACGTGCGTTGATGTTGCTGGAACGAAACCTGCGTGTAAAGCTCTGGCTTGATGAAATTGCGTCCGCTATATAGTTGCACCTGCACCGCAAATGTAGATGTTTCTGAGTCTTCTCGCGCGAGAATACGCGCGAAAGCTGTCTGAAAACTTTGTTACGTTATCAATGAAGACTCTGCACGCAAGAAGCAATGTCTTACGGGAGGAGCGAACCCGCTAACAGCGCCGCCCCCGAGACCGTCTCAAGCCCCTAGGTGCAGCAGCGGACACAGCGCAGGGCCTAGAAAGCTAGCGAAAAAATTGCACCTTTTTCTAGAAGTGTATATATGGATGCATGGAACTCGAAACTCATGCGTGAGAATGTGTATCTGTCTCTGGGGGCGGTGCAAACCTCCGAATGGTTTACGATGCAGGCCGAAACTGAATGTGGGTGAGCGACGCGTATGCAGTTTCTCCGCGGCGCAGTGCGAGTGCGCTCTCTCTCCCTCTCCAGCGAGCCGCCGTTCGATGTCCTCGTAGCCGATAAAAGGCTTACATTCAAGAAAAAAGCTTCTCCCTAGAACAAAGATGTATATAAAATATATATATGTATTTAGATAGACAGATAGATATATAACGGCTTAGACTATATATAAATGTATGACCACGTGCACCGTAGAGGTAGGTATGTGGATTTGCACTGTTTTTCATGCGCATGTGCGTAAGTTTCGGCGCGTTGCTGCCTCGCTGGGAGGCGTGTCGCGGAGATTCGAGGCATTCTGCGACGTTTTCTCCCGTTTTATACAGACAGAGGATGAGTCACTCGCGAGTCAACGTGAGCCGAAAAGCAGGCGCCGCACAAAGGGGCGCCGCGGTGGAATGGAAACAGCGAGGAAATGGGACCTCGCAACTCCGCCGCAGAAGGAAATGCACGTCTTGAGCTTGTCAAACTCTCTCCTAGCGGCGAAGGTACTCGTCGCTTCGCCACGCCCAGTAGGCTTTGCGAATTGGGTCCACGCGCGCGAGTTCATCAGAGATCTGATAAAAAACGCAGTCCAAGTACGGTGCGGCGGGAGAGGTCTCTACACACGGCTGGCGACACTCCGACTCGAAAAAAACAGAGAAGAATGCGGTGTCCCTTTCTCGAGACAAGATGGCGCGAAAGACACGCCAGGCTGCTATGTGAAAGTGAACGTCAGCGCCAGGGCACCATAAAAAACAGAATCAAAAAACTGAACGGCGCGCCGCTCTGTCCCGAAGCCAGTAATCTCCCTATCGCCGATGGAAGCTACGTATCTTCCCCTGTCTCTGTCGAAATGTGCGCCCACAGACGCTGCAGCGGCGGCCTACCTGCGCGGCGTGAAGGAAGTTACTCTCCTCCAAGGCGCAGAAGAGAAGCAACTCGAGCGCGAAGCGCATCGCGCCTTTCTCTTCGCCCCTGGGGGACCCCGAGAGCACAACGCGTGAGTCTTCTGCTGGCACCGAAAGACGCGATGTCGGCTCGGTGGACGCTGAGGGAGGGTCGCGAGACGCCTCAGCAGACGACGCAGCGGAGGCCGGCGAAGCCGCGGACGCGCGCGAGGATGACGTGGCTCTTTGCGGCTTTCCACGGGTCACGCGGCTGAGTACATGCTCTGCGGCTCGCTGCAGGACTCCAATGAGCTCTTCGCGCGAGAGGTCGCCCTCTTCCCTTTCGAGTTGCGCAGCCGAGGGCGCTCCGCCGCATGAGGCCCGCGAATCGGCTTCGGGTTCACGATGCACTGCGTCAGCCTTGTCCGCAACGCCGGCCTTCTGCGCCTCCGCGAGTGCTGCCAACGACTGGTTTGCAGCGTCGAGGAGGTAGCGAAGCGCGGCCTCGTTTCCTGGCGTGGTGCGCCAGCAGACGAGCGAAAATCTGAAACAAACGAGACAGAGCTCGCGGACGCGCGTCAGCGACAACGTACTGGCATCCCGAGTCACGCGCACGGGACGAAAGGAGTTTTCTAGGTGCTGCTTCGCGCTTGGGGCGAGGAGAAAGCTGCGCACAGTGACGGAAACGCAGAGGGACGAGGCGAACCCGATGCTCTGCGAGCCGCGACAGCGGGCGAAGGCGAGTGGAGAGGAGGCAGGCGGAAGGGCACGAAACGCCGACACAACAGCCCCGCCAGAAAGAAACAAAAAGAGCAAGTCGCAAAAGAAAAAGAAGAAAGGAGGAGAAAAATTCACGGCCCGCGGAGCCGAAGCTTCGAACTCACCGAACCTCGTCTAACCACGTCCGCATGCGGCGTCGGCGCGCCAGCTCTGCGGTCTTTGTCTCTGTCGCCCTTCGTGAGACGCTTTTCGCGCCTCCATCGGCGTCCGCGGCGTCGCCCTCCGCCTCACGCTCTGCTGCAGCTGGGGCCTGCGGCCTCTGCGTCGTTGGGTCGCCCTCGGGTTTTCGCGCGCCGCAGTCTGCCTCCCCCTCGCCGCGCGCCTGTGCGCTCGCGAGGAGGCGCCGGAACATCCACGCCGAGTTGTTGAAGGGGTCTGCGCGAATCCAGCGCAAGCCCCAGGCGACGTCCGCGGCGACCGGCCGCGGACAGACGCTCCGCAGCCAAACGCTGAAATTCAGAAGAAGAGAGACACTGAAGTCTCTAGAGTGAGGCGCGCTAGACCCTCAGAGGGGACGACACGCGGGCGCAGCGCGACAGCCCAGCTCATAGTACATACTCCCCAGAAAACGGTACGTTATATCAACGTGGAATCCCATTTTAGAAAGTGGAACAGAAAGTCTGGACCGACACAGACGCCGCGCTGAGGCGTTCGGAGAGACACGCCGGCGAGGCGACTGCAGAGATCTGAATCTCGCGGAAGACCAAGAGGCGACAGCTCGCGAGCCTCAGACGCGCCGAGCGATAGAGGCGGATAGAGGCCAACGCCTCAGCCGCAGACGCAAAGAATGAGGCGCTCGACAGCTGGGTAGGCAGGCATACTGCGAGGTGGGGGAAAAGCTTAGACAGATTCGAAAAAGGTCATCTCCAGTCGAGATCGAGGCTCGATTTTCTTCCCCGCGCAGCACCTCTGGGCGCTCTGCGAAGTGCCCAAATGCCCGGTGTGGCGCCATCGGACTTCCCTCGCGAGTTGCCATCCACGCAAACGCGAGTCGAGATCCGCGGCCGCACAATGGATGTCACACACGTCTACTCCACTCGACTCTAGGCAGGCCGAAGTGTCTCACCGATGAGACCAAGCCGACATGTTTTTCGCGTCCTTCGACAGCACATCCGTCAGGTCCTCGAGCTCTTCCTCGCAGAAGACGCGGACGTCTTTTTCGGCGTCGCGGCCTGCTTTCGCGGCCTCCTCTCGCATGCGGCTCACGCACTGCTCAACGACCCAGCGCCTGTGGAACCAGACTTGGTAGTTCTTCAGACTCGCCTTCGTCCAGTCGCGGATGAACTCTGCGCGAGCGCACCAGCAGCAAGAAAAAAGAATGCCAGGAAGCGGCGAAAGTGCGGGAATCCATGCAACGCCGCAACTCATATCCCCCCCCTAAATCCTAGCCCTTCCCTGCACATGCACAAGGCAATACGCCTGTGTTTGTATAGACGTATAGGCGCAGGGCAGACGAGGTCGGGGCCCAGGAGCAACGCCCGAAGCGGCAAGCGGGGAAGAGATCCACGGGTAGACCTTTCCCCTTTCCGTGATTCTCCTTAGAGAACGGTTGTTCTGCGTTCGTCTTTTTTCAGCAACGCAGGCCCTCGCCAGTCACACGCGCACATGGAAGCAAAGGCAAACAAACTCGCATACAGACACACATACACATACAGACACGCATACATATGCATATATGTATACCCATACAGGCGCACCTGCATATACATATGAACACAGAGTCATATATATAAATATGTGGCTGGACAGCAGCTGGACTTGGGCGCAGAGGCCTCGAGGCTCGTCCGCTGCTGCGCCGAAGAGGCTGCGCGAGGGGGAAGGAGCTCACCGAGCTCGTCTGCGTCAATTAGCGAGGGAGACGCCGAGAGAATGCGCCGGCGCAGCATCCACACGGTGTAGCTGCCGCTGTTGACTTCGAGAGCCGCGTTGATCTCCTCAAGGAGGTCGGCATCCAGCGCCCGCGCGCCGGTCTGGTACAGTGCGTGCAGCGCGTCGAAGCGCCTCCGATCTGAAGGCAGCGAGAACACAAGGAGACGCCTCGAGTCCGACGAGAAGAATAAATAAAACCCATAAAGAAAAGCGAAAAAAGAAACTCACCAAGCTGAACTCCGCCCCAGCTCCTTCTGAAAACTAAACTTCGCCGCGAGGGGCTGCCAGTTTGCGGCGCCTTGTTTAGAAGCGCTGAGCAGCCGGGCTCCACACGCGACTCGGGTTTCGCTCGACTCCCGCGCGTCACCAGCTAAACGCAAGGCGTCCTTCTCTCTCCCCACGCCCCTGTCGCCCTCCTCTTGGAGCCTCAGGTTCGGGGCGTCTCCTCCGTCTCCAGCCCGCAGCGGCGGCCGGAGGCCCCGCGGGCTGCATCGTCGGCTACTCTGGCGCCGCGCTTCAACCCCCAGTCAGGAAGCGCCGTTTTCGCTTTCGTGTTTGCGAGTTCGGCGCCGGTGTGCGTGTCGACACGAGAAACGAAGCTGCGAGTTTCTGTCATGCTGGTGAGCGTCCAGGGCCGCACCGACCCCTCGCCCTCATCCCGACTCACCTTGAGGCCTGCACGCGATGGCTGCGACCTCGTCGCCTCGTCTCACCGAGTGCGGCGAGCCGTCGCCTCGAGTTTTCTTTTTTCCCTCGCGGCGTAGCAACGCCTCCATGCTGCTTGAGGAGCGTGGACGCTGAGGGAAGCCTAGAAGGAAACGAATGCTCCCTGCCTCTCTGCTCTGCGAAGGCCTCCGCTCTCGCCCCAGAAGAAGGCCGGTCGCCTCGCTGTCGCTCTCCCGCCTTCCGCTGGATCTGGGAGAAGAAAGAAGTGGAAACCTCCCCGTGGTGTCGCCGGCCTTTACCGGAGCTTGATGCTTGAGGAGGACTCGGTTGTCGCATAGAGCATTCTACGCCTGCCTCAATTGGTTCTGCGTTGATGCCGGTGGTGTAGAAGCACTCAGTTAGCGATTAAAAGACATTCACGAGCCGAGAACAACCTTCGTAATTTCAGCGGTTTCCGATTGACCCGTGACGCGCAGTTCAAGCCTGTCTTCCGGTTCCTTGTGTTTTGAGAAGAAAGGGATGCACCGCTGAAAGTCTGGCAGCCAACACGCCAGCAGGGACGAGGCAACCGTCCGGGTGGGGACGCTGGGTCGCCTCACTGACCGAGAGAGGACAGACCGACCTCAGAGAAAATAGAGACGACTGGAAGAGAGGAAGATGGGTCAGGGAGCAGAGTAGGCGCCTTGAACACCATAGGTCAGCGTTTTTTCTTTTTGAAAAGCACACATGGACGGCTCGCGAGACATGTGCGACAAGCGGGCGTCTCTCTGCGGCGGCCTGCAGGGGTAGGCGGCGCGCAAAAAGAGGACTCGTCTCCCGAGAGTTCGTGTTTGCGCGTGTCCAGCCTTAAAGCAGAGGTTCGTTTCAACTCGTGTCTCGGCTTTGCTCTACTCTTTTTCCTTACGGCGGAAACGCGAGACGCTGCGCCTTCGCGTGTGCTGTGCTGCATGCGCGCGCGTGGTGTGTCTGTCCGTGAGAGTGTCGGCGGCGCAGGCGATCAGGAAAACCTGGAGAGCGAAAGTGTTGAGCGTTAGTGCCTGAGAGTGGATTTGCGTTGAAAAAGCCGCCGTTCCACGAAGGAGCTGCTTTATTTGGCGGCGGCGCGTCTTGTGCGCCCTCCTGAGGTGTCTCGGCATGCGGTGCGGCCCTCCGCGCTTCTGCGAAAAGAAGCCGCAGCAAAAGGGTCAGTGGGGTTTCCAGAGAGAGATGCTGCGGTTCGGAGGTGCTAGTGCTTGAGCAGGGGAAGAGGGCGGCCCCCCTGGCCGCGCCGCAAGGGCTTTTCCTTCCCAAAAAACGGCGACAACGAGCAGGATGTGCGTATCTTGTTCGCCTATCTGTGAGCCTGCTCGTTTCCGCGGAAAAAATGACGCTGGAGCGACGCGAAACAGCCTTCAACTCGCTCTATTCGTAGCCTAGAGCGAGGGAGAGAGAGACACCCGCCCTCACACGCGCTCGCTCATGTCTGCCGCCCGCCGTTGGGGTTTTCGCGCGTGTGCAGCTTCTCGCGCGGTGCCTCGCAAAGATTCACCACCTTCACCGTCGCCCCTTGGTGTCGTCCCAGGTTTTGCTCTCGCTCGTGTTCTTCGCTCTCCTCTCTCACGCTGCCAGTCTCGTCTGCCCGTCTAGGGACTTGTGTGAAGTCTAGTCGCAAATCGCGTTTCTTCTGCGTTTCCCTCTTGGTGTCTAGGGCCCCCGCGCGTCGGTTTCTGCACGGAAAAGTCGAAAAAATACTTTTTGTGAGTCCCCTTGTCTTGGGCGCCAAAGCTCTCTCCGCGAAGAGAGACTTCTCCGCGCGCCACCTGTTTTCTCTCCCCCGACGTCGCTCTTTCTTGCTCCTCCGCCGCGCCAAGATGAGTCATCTTCTGGTAAGTTTTCTCTACATCTTTCTCTCGTCTCTCAGGCTCCATCTCTTTTTTTTTCAGTCAGCGGCGCCAGCTCGTTCTCCGCTGTCTCTACTCCGCCGTGGCCTCGGTGCCTCTCCCCTATCCGGCGACGGCCGCTCTTCAGACTGTCTGTCCATTTCTTTCTCTGTCTTCGTTTCGCTCGTCTCCGTTCTTCGCTCCACGCCCTGTCTGTCTGCGGCGCCTCTCCCGCCCTCTCAGTTGCTGCGTGTGTGCCTCGGCCTCTTGAACCGGATGCAGCGGTGTCTCGTCTGCGCTGGGCACTCTCTGTTTGCAACTAATGCATCCTCGCTTCGTGAATCTTGGCGCCTCTCTTTATTCCTCTCCTCTCTGCGTGCCGATGCTGTCCCTGCGTCGAGCGGCGTGCGGGCGTCTCCTCGCGGTCGAGAGCCGACCTCTCAACGCGGCACAAGCGCTTCTGCTGCGTCTTCCCCTTCAAACGGTTTCGAGTTCTGTCGCGTTTTTCGTCCGAATCTCACTCCTCCTCTGAGTCTCGTCTTCGCGCGCTTCTCCGTAGTCTCCCGTTCCACACCTTTTCGCTGTCTCGTGACCGGTTTTCTCCTCTCCCTCGCACTCGAAGGCTCTGGTTTCCGATTCCTCCTTCTCTGACTCTTCTTCCTCTATTGGGCATGTACGGGTCAGGTCTTTTTCTCTCGCACTTTGCTTAGCCGTCCTCTGCGACCGCAGGCTCCAGCAGATGCGTCTCTTCGTGCGCGTGAAAGAGCTAAAGACTCCTGTTTTCGCGTCTCGTGCTTTCTGCGGCAGTGTGTCATGGTGCGAAACTGTGATGCCCTCCCGCAGTCAATTTGCCGGATGTGCAGAGGCGCAGAGCATTGTGCAGTCTCCTTCCTCGCCGTTTTTCTGCCTCTTCTTTCTCGTGGTGTCTCCGTCAGCTTCGGGTCCAGTTTTCACCTGTCTCTTCCGCGTGCTTCGGGGTTGGTTTGTGTGCAACCGGGCCTCTCGTCCACGCGGCCTCCCCGTTCTTCCGCTTCTCACTCGACTGATTTCTTTTCTCTCTTTTTCAGAATCCCCCCATCATCCTCTTGAAGGAGGGCGTCGACACCTCCCAGGGCCGCGGGCAGATCATCAGCAACATCAACGCCTGCCAGGTCGTCGCCGACATCGTCCGCTCGACGCTGGGTGAGAAACGCGTCCTTTTTACTGAAAAACATCTAATACGACGAAGATGTCTGCCTCCCAAGCGACTGTGTGCTGCTCTACCCACAGGCGTGTGGGTGTGCGCGCCTGCGTGGGAAGCGAAGCTCCACGACTCTGTCTTGCGCGGCTCACGCGTGTCACGTCATATAAAAAATATTTTTTCCTGTATGTATGACCTTTGTTCTGTCGTGCGAGGCAGCATGCAATTTGTTTCGTCTCCCCTCTGTCTGGAATTCCCATTTTTCACGCAGCGACAACTTGCAAACATACATACACTCATACGTGTATGTACATAGATGTATATGTACATGTATATAGAGAACGAACTGCACCATTTTGCACCGGCGTGCGCACACGTGAATGTATATAAATATATATATATATATATATATATATATATATATATATATATATATATATATATATATATATATATATATATATATATATACGTATACATATCTCTGTATATATCTTGGTTGGATTGAGGGCGACGTATGCATGTGTCGGTTTTGCAGGCCCTCGTGGCATGGATAAGTTGATTCACACAGAGAACGGCGTGACGATTAGCAACGACGGCGCGACGGTCGTTTCGCTTCTGAACGTCGTTCATCCTGCGGCGTCTCTTCTGGTCGATATCGCGAAGGCGCAGGATGACGAAGTCGGCGACGGCACTACCTCTGTGGTGCTGCTTGCCGCGGAGTTCCTCGAGGCTGCCAAGGGCTTCATTGAAGGCGGCATGGCGCCGCAAATCCTCATCAAGGGATACGCGTCAGCCTGCCAAATGGTGCGTGCGCAGACACATACGGCCTCCTCTAGCCTCACAAACGAACTGAGACCTGCGCACCTACGCATATGCAGTTCACGTACATGTAGATATATATATATATATATGTATATGGGGATGCTGGAGTCACGCCTGTCCTTCAGAGTGGGTGAGGAGAGCGCCGCTCGAACATGTGCGAGCTATATATGTGTTTATGTATGCATAATCTCCTCTGCATGCAGTCACATGTAGAGAGAAGCATATTTATTTTTGCGTTTTGCAAGCGGTAGACCGTGGGCGCTGTCTGATCCCTCGAGCCCGAATGGGTACGCCTCAGGGGCCTTCGTCTCTGCTCGAAGCCGTATGGTCGAGGGTAACTTGCCATGTCTACCGATATATAGATAGATAGATGAATAGACTTACGTGTATGCGTAGACATTAGTGTGTGTATGCCGGTGCACGCAAGTCCGTCGAGTTGAGAAAGACGGTCGCGGCAGTGCCCTGCTCCGCGCGTTTTTCTTCGTCTGCATTTGCGCTTCGATGCGAGAGTCATCGTGCTTACTTTTGCGCGTCTTTGACATGCTTTTTCAGGCCGTCGAGCGCATCGGCGAGCTCAAGATCGACCTGTCCAGCACTCCCGCGGAGTGAGTCCTTCTCTCGTTCTTCGTTTTTCGTGCACGAGAGAGACGACGGCTCCAGCAGAGGTCGCTTCAAACAGCCTGTTTGCGCTTGGCTGCCTCTGGCTGCAACACTGCACGTGGCGCAGATCTGTAACCCTGTATGGATAGGTAGATGCAAGGGATGATAGATGTAGAAAGATCGATACACACAAAGATGGAGTGACAGGTAGACAGGTATGGAGATCAGCAGATCTAGGTCGTGTGCGAGTGTGACGTCTGCGGCCGCCTTGAACATGGTTTGTGTTGTTTCCTTTCGTCTCCTCTTTCAGCGAGAAGCGCGCGCTGCTGGAGCGCTGCGCCCAGACGACGCTGAACTCGAAGTTGGTCTCGGGTCACAAGGATTTTTTTGCTAAGGTGAGTTTTTCTCGCGCGAGGTTGAACGGCGTCTGTGCTGGCGCGCCGTGCGCTGCTCCTGTCTCTTCGCGGCTTTCGTTTCTCCGCGCGGCGCCTCCTGACGGTCTCCGCCGGCCTGTCCCGTGCGCGCATTCTCAGATGGTAGTTGACGCGGTTTCGATGCTGGACGAGTCGCTCGACAAGGAGATGATCGGCGTCAAGAAAGTCACCGGCGGTTCCTACACCGACAGCTTCGTAGTGCAGGGCGTCGCGTTCGCCAAGACCTTCTCCTACGCAGGCTTTGAGCAGCAGCCGAAGAAATTCGAGAACGCGAAAATCCTTCTTCTCAACCTCGAGCTCGAGCTCAAGGCTGAAAAAGAAAACGCCGAAGTCCGCCTGAAGAATCCGGATGTAAGAGCGACGGAGAGTCCACAGAAGCAAGCCTCCGCGCCTCGAGGCTCAGAAAAAGCACAATTTTGAAAATCCTAAAGTCCAGGGGTCGCGCCCGTCTAGCGATGCTGACAACGAATTCAGTTGATATTGTGTGAAGCTACACAGAAGCGTGCGAATATGTATTCAGTGTGTGCTTATGTTGCTTTACAAGCCTAGAAATTTGGTGAGGCATGTAGTCCACAGAGACGGGGTTGCAGAGGATCGCCGCCTGGAGGGCGATGCGAGGCTGAGGGGGCGAGTGCACGCTTGAGTGGAAATTTATTTTAGATACTTAGCTTTTCTTCTTGAGTTTGCGTCTCTTTCTGCGCGCGTGGATGGCTGATACCTGAATATGCGTGGGAGAGCGGAGCTCAGCGGCAGAAATCGCTAAAAAAGACCACGAAGGCGTGCGAATAGGTTGTGTTGACCGTAGCACCTTGCCATTTTTTCATTCTACAGGAATACCAGTCCATCATCGATGCCGAATGGGAGATCATCTACGAGAAGCTCGACAAGATCCGCGACAGCGGCGCACAGGTCGTCCTCTCCCGCCTGCCTATCGGTGAGTGCGAAAAAATCGAGAAGTCAGAAAACGCAAATAAATCACAGTCGTCAGTGACAAGCACTCAGAATGGGCTTTTCCGTTAGAAAGTGAGTTTAGGGGTTAGGCTTTTACAGAATCCGCTAATCAGCTCTTGCTTTTTTATTTTCTGAGTTCAGGAGACCTGGCGACGCAGTACTTCGCGGATCGCGACATCTTCTGCGCCGGCAGAGTCGACGAGGGCGACATGAAGCGCACCGCGCGTGCGACTGGCGCGAAGATTCAAACGACCGTCAGCAACATCACGCCCGACGTCCTCGGTGAGTCTCAGCAAAAGTCGACACGGAAAAATAAAGAGAGGGGATTCTACGTGTCTCTTCGCATATAAATAGAACCAACACCTGTGTGTTTATTCTAGCAGACAGCCCTCCGAGACGTGCTTTTTCCGCGCTGTCGCGTGCTGTGTGAGTCGGGCGCCTCGCAAGCTCTGCTTCTGTGAGGATGCGCCGGCGTTTCATTTCCCTGCGTCTTGCGCGTGCGGTGACTTCAGGTACGTGCGGCACCTTTGAAGAGCGCCAGATCGGCGCCGAGCGATTCAACCTCTTCATGCACTGCCCACAGACGCGATCGTCGACGATTATTCTCCGCGGCGGCGCGCACCAGTTCCTGGAGGAGGCCGAGCGCTCGCTGAACGATGCGGTGATGATTGTCCGCAGAGCTATGCAGACGCAGACCGTCGTCGCCGGAGGAGGCGCGATCGAGGTAGGAGCCAAGCCTGCATGCAGACGTCTCAGCGGCGTCCAAGTCACCCATGCGCCTGCAAAACAAGCAACTCATGTCGCAGGAGCCACCAGGGATCGATGTATATATATATGTATATGTATATCGGTGGAGTTGGAGACAGACATAGATTTGCGTCTACATGTGAAGTCAGAGATGCGACGGCGCACGAGTTCTCCAATTCCTTAACCGGTCGTGTCTTCATACATGTATGTATGTCTGTATATGTAAATATGAATTTGTGTATATGTGTATATTGGATGTGCGCGCTGGGCGTGGTTTGTTTTAGATGGAGCTTTCGAAGCACCTCCGCGAAGTGAGTCAAGGCATTTCCGGTAAGCAGCAGCTGGTCGTGCGCGCCTTCGCTCGCGCGCTGGAGTGCATTCCGAGGGCCCTGGCTACCAACGCGGGCTACGACGCGACAGACATCCTCAACAAACTCCGCCACAAACACGCACAAGGCAAGGGTGAGTCGAGAGAGGCTCACGTGGGGAGCGGAGAAGTGGCGGGAGGCCCTTCTCTCGTTTGTTTCAGCGGAGGGAAGTGCATGTAGAGTCTCCATCCTCTCGTGTGCCGTCTGGACGCCGTTTTGCCGTAAAATGGATACACCGCCCGCTTACAGGGCACCTCTGCATCAGTAGGACTAGGTCGATAGGCGATACGTACATGTATATATTTATCAATGTTTAGGTATAGGTTTGTGGCTACGTGTTGGTATCTGAGGAGTTCATGTCTCCAGGGGCGCGGCCTCACTTGGCCGGCAAAGGAGATGCGTGTTCGCCCTGCCTCGAGTTTCGTTTCGCGTCTTCACTCATGTCGGCTCGGGCTGCGTGCTTGCACATCGAGGGAATATGCACGCAACACAGTTGTATCCAAATATAAATCCGTAAATACACATACATAAATGTATAATAATATCGTCCGCTGTGCTTTGCGTTCAGGTGAGACGCAGTGGTACGGCGTGGACTGCATCAACGGAGGTGTCTGCGACGCGATGAAGGAGTTCATCTGGGAGCCTGCGCTGGTGAAGGAGAACGCGCTCGCTGCGGCAACTGAGGCGGCGTGCATCATTCTGTCGATCGACGAAACCATCAAGCAGCCGAACCCGAACGACAAGAAGGGGGGACCTCAGATGCGCATGCCGCCCAAGAGGAGGTGAACGCGCGCCCGCGCAACTGCGACGTCGCGACTGCGCCATGCGTCAGCCAAGCAGAGATCCATACACATGTGTGGATCTGCATGCGCCACAAATATGCATGCTTATACTTTATATATATATATATATATATGTGTAGGACGCAAAGTGTACGCATGTGCATGTGTAGAAGTGCGTGTCGTGGGATTCGGACAAGGGGGTGCGAAGGGGCAGTGCATGAGTTTCGTCGGATGTCTTTTTTTTCTTGTTTTTGTCGACCCAGGCTCCAGAACACGTGCTGCCTGAGGATGTATCGACCTGGCTTTTCCTCTCTTGAATTGTTTTTCCTATTTTGCCCGTCCTCAAAGTACCGCCGAATCGCCGCCGCACGCCAGGCCTCTACGCCTTGTCGCGCCGTGCAAAGGCACCAGCATCGATGGAAAAGGAGAAAATCACTAAGAATCGCAAACGAAAGACGTGTAAAAAACGGAAATGTTTGTGGAAGGAAAGTATTCTCACAGTCACAGGCACAAGAACTGCCGAGAGGAGAGAGGAAAGACACTCAAACGTGAGAGATCAAACGCATTCTTCAATCAGAGAGAGCGGTCACGCGGCGATAGCAAACCCTCCTCAGTTCCGGCCGTCTCGCAACGGCCGCCAGACGATTTGCTTTCGTTCCACGGTCGCTCGCATGCAGCGAGGGAAGCCCTAGAGAGACTTTTGCCAGGCATCTGAGCGTAAAGAATGGCGCGTCGCTACAACACGCGCGGCGAGACGAAGCACAGAGCAGGAACCTGGTTTTCTGTCTTTTTAGTTTCGTCTTTTTGGCGCTTTTCCGGCAGCGGTGGCTGGCCGGCTTCCTTCGCGTCCCGCCTTGCCGCCCCGGCGCCGCTTCTTCACTGGAGGTGGGACAGCCTGCGGCACAGGAAAGCAAAAATCAATTAGTTTCTTGGGACACGCGCTTTGCCAGTTGGAGCGCGCAAGGCCGTAGGCTCTGTGACTGCTTGGTGAGCATATTCTCTGCTGGATAACTGTGTAGGCTCCAGTATACATATATGCACATATGGTCATAAGTATGTATGTATATATATCCACTGGCTTCGAACTAAGGCTCAGAACAACCTCCCTGCTTAGGAGTGTGTCTGCACTTGAGCATTGATGGGTAATCTTCCGTATTTTTTTCTGTGTTGATATACACAGATATAGAGGCGTCACCTCACACGGCTTCGCACAATCGTAGACATGTGCGATGGCGAAACGAGCATCTGTCCAGCCACAGTGGAAAAATATCTCCCGATCAAAGTAGATATACAGATGCATATACACATGAATAGGCAGGTTGATATAGGTAGATATGGATAGACTGGTATATCAATATATATATCTAGATAGATAGATGTACGGGGAGAAATGGCAGATAGATCTGATCTCGTTCACTAGGGAGACGGCCGGATGGTGACGCGGAGCGGGCGCCGACGGTACACGCCTGGTGCTTTTCTCACTTCGCGGACAGTCATGAAGTTTTTCTCTGCGAGGCCTCTGAGGGCTAGGGTGGGTGCGAAGAAGTGACCCTGGGAGAGCGACGCAACGTAGAAGACGTCTTCAGGAATCGCGTCTTCAACGAAATCGAGGAATTCCCTTGATCTCAAAGACGTTACTTCGGAGTCTACTGTGCAGGCGGCGCGGAGGCGACGGCACTCTGCAAACAGGGCGTTGGAAGCCGCTACCGTCGCCTGGCAGGAAGAGAGGAAAACGCAGAGAGGTGAAATGCAACCGACATCATGCAAGGAGGTAGAGGCTCACAGATCCGCAGCACGAAGCAGAGACGAAGGCGGCACGTTAGGTGTATTTACCTACATATATATATATATATATATATGTATACATATCTGCATGCCGGCACATGTATGAGTGTAGAGCTGCAAATGCATCAACTAGGGCATAGATCGACTAAGGCATAGACGCATGCCGAGCGACAGAGCGAGAGAGCTAGAGAGGCATAGACGATTTCACTGCTGCAGGTGTATCTGATTGTCGGTAGGAAGGTTTGGAGATGCAGCTCGTGGCGGTGCAGAACAACATGCAGAAGAGCGTTTTTCTCATCTCAGGCAACAAGCGCGTCGACTTCTCGTTCGCCTGCAACTGCCCTCGTCGCGGTGGCAATTGCGTCTCGGCTAAACATCCTTTTCTTTGAAACGGCATTTCCGCCGCCGGCATGATTTCAACGGCTAGACGCCATGTGATCTGAGTAGTATAACGGGGTCTTAGGCCTGTCTAGTGCAATCGTACAGAACTTGGTTGCCTGTATCTCATTACAGGAGTCAGAAATCGGGAAAAGGCGGCGCTCACTCCCGCGTCGATCGTTTTCAAAATTCGACGGAACTCTGCGCGCGAAAAGCGCGAAGAGCCTTTCGCTTCCACCGCGGACCGGAAGCGACTCAGAGGCGTCTCCATGCTCTCTCTGGGGTTCCCACGCAGCGAGGAGACAGCGAAACAGCGAGAGGCCGGCAGAAGCACAGCATATGGCAAAGTGAGAAAGGAGGAACAAATCGACAGGCGCTGGTAGAAGAATGAAACAAAGCACTGTGAAGCGCGTTGTTCGGCGAAGACCTGTATGTACGCTGTGGGGGAGCGATTGCGTTCTCGATGTCTCTGGATCGCTCGTTGATGTAACCTGCACACTTCCTCGTTTCTTGGGCCATTCGACCTTTCTTCCGCGTTTTCCACGTCGGTGAGAAAACAAATAAGCGTGTTGCTACTAGATCAGCACGCGGTACTTGCGTGGTGGCCTCGACAAGCTGACCATCTGGCAGCAAGTGGTCCTCCACGTTTAAAAATGCTTTATTTAGTCTACTGTCCACAAGCTGGACTACGCGCGTAGTTGGCGAGAGGCCGCGCCGCTCGGTTTCCAAAGAGACCTCACTGCCTAGACGGGGGAATAATGCACTGGCGGCCATGTATACATATATATATATATATATATATATATATATGAGAATGTGTGACCGCGTGGGCGTGCATGCAATTTGATTGACAGATGCGACAAGCCCCTGGGGGTAGCCGAGTGTTCGGTCGGCATCGCGTGTGCTTTTTGAGCAGAACTCGAGTGAGAATGTCCGCGCAGTTCACGTTCGGCTTTTATGCAGAGCCTCGTGGCTGATCTCGTTCCTGTTCAGGTCGTTTCGACTTCTCTCTCTCTCTGCATGTGCCTCGCTTCCTCTCTCACTTGAACGCGGCAGTGTACGCCTCTACGACGGCCTCGAGCAGGTCTGTCAAAGGCAGATACGCTGAGCAAACCCGGAAGAGGCGGGACCAGAAACGCAGGAGGAGCCTGGAGCCACGCGTAAATCAATTCCACACAAGGCTGCCAGGGAAAGGGAACGAAGCGAGAGAAAAGACGGAGCAGACCTCGATACCTCCACCCCCAGTGGCATGCACATTGTTCCCGGCGATCCGGGCTTCTGACAACACACAGCGAAGCGGCGCGCGGTGACTTTCGCGAGGGAGGTAAGCGACAAACGCTGCAGCGCGTCGTCTGCCTCAAGGGCTGCGAGGTCACTCGGATCTGAGGCTCGGCTCCAGTAGACGCACCGCCTCAGACAAGAAAATGCGACTCGTTTCCTCTCCTTCTCAGCTGGTAGTCAGGCCCCTGGCCTCGCGTCGCTCAGCTGCAGAGACTTTCGAGTGCGTCGCTTTCTCTCCGCGTCCGTAAACGCTTTCTTCTTACCGTCTTCCAGGAGTCCCTGCCGCCGCTCGGGGGGCGAGTCCGCTTCACACAGAATGCACTCGGTTAGTTCCACCTGACCAGTGGAAAGAGGATCCAACAGCGGCTTCCAGACGTCGCCCGGCAGCCGAAGTCCAGTCCTGTCCAGCACCTGAAGGCACATGGGTGAAGGACAAACGCATCTCCCTCCAAGACGCAGACGGCTTCGGCGCTTTTTCTAGAGCTCCGCGCGAGCTGGGCCGCCCTTTGCTCCTCAGAGAGGCCTTGAGCGCCTTCGGCGGTTTCGACTCGAACACACGGCGAACGGCTGCAGCGGCTGTACAGCGCCTCTGAACCCTACACCCTCAACGCCAGCGCTTTGCAGATGCTGGACACGCCACGCAGCGCCGACTGCGATGAAAAGGACCGCAGACAAACGCTGAAGCGATAAGGAAAGGGCTCATCGCTCCTATTCGAGCTGCGGTTGACGTGCGTGATAGACACGAATGGACGCGCGTTATGGGAGGCGACCACGCCTTTAAGAAACCCGTCTTAAAGCTTCACGCAGACACTCTCTCTGACGCGTGTCGCCGGCTCGCTGCCTCACCGCCTCAACTTGTGCGTGCGACAGCTCGAGGCAGATGTTCACGCTCTGCAGATTCTGCTTTCGTCGGCGGAGTTTGGCCTCTTTCACCTTCTGCTCCAAGACGGCGGCGAACTCTTTGCAAAATGCTTCGCGCAGAAACGCCCGCATGAGCTTTTCCTTCATGTCTCGGGACGCGGCGCCCTCGCTCGCCTCCAGCGACCAGGAACGCTCCACGGCCTCGTCTGCGCGCCGTCGCCCTGCGGTCTCGGCGGCAGACTCCGCGGCGGACGGCGAAACCGAGGGAGCGGAGGGCGACCAGCGCACGACTTGCATCGCCAGCGTGTTGAGAAGGGAAGGCCAGTGACTCGGGGGCAAGCCCCTCAGACCCTCCACAGCCGCGGCGAACCCCGCGCTCGCGGCGACGAGGTGCGGAGGAGGCGCCGCAAGGTCGCGGTCGTCCTCTCCCCCGTCGTCTGCTTCCTCCGCTTCTGCGCGTCTTTCGGGTTGCTCGACAGGCGCGGTGACGGCAGCCGATGGAGTCTCAGCCAGAGAGCGAGGCGCAGAGGAAGAAGACGCAGCGGAAGGGACCGCTGAGGCAGAGGAGGAGGAAGCAGCCGACAGCGCGGAGCGAGGCCTGGCCTTTTGCGCGCCAAGCGGCGAGCCCGCGGACGCCTGCGCAAGTCGCTGGCGAAGCGCTGCCGACTCGAGAGGGCGCGGGATTGGCGGCGAGCGAGGGTCGCGGGCCTCGCTGGCGGTCGACGAAGGCGGCCGCGACAGGCCTGATGCGCGCTCGGCGGGTCGCTGTGTCTTTGAGAGGATCTCGAGACGCGTCTCCTTCATGACTTCCTCGAGGACTTTGCGCTGCTGGCGCTCGAGTTCCCGCCTCCGTTCGCGGCTCGCCTGCCTCAGGCGCAGCTGCGACGCGAGGCTGGCAAGCCTCTCTCGGCGCCACCGCATGCACTGCTGGCGCACGCCGAGAAACACGCTGAGGAGCGGCGGCGGATAAAAGACCGTGAGCTCGCAGAGCCCCAGAAACCTGCGCCAAGTAGTGAAGAAGGACTCGACATAAGTCTAGTGAACTCGTGTAAAGGGCTGCCAACAGTGGAGAGCGAAATTGTTTATTTCAGTCGAGTGGGAGTGCGGATACTCAGCCCATAAGGGACGTGTAAGTGCGAGACGGCAACACGCGGATGTAGCAGCGCACAGACTCTTTCCGGCTGGATGTGCCTTTGCAAATACATATGTATGTCTATTTATACATATATATATATATATCTGAATCGATGGACTGATGAGGGGTGAGAGAATATATACCCACTCGTAGGAGTCGCACGTAAATGTGCAGCGACAGAGGTGACTTGACTCCGCAGATGCCTTGCCTCACTCGCGTCAGCTCGTCGCCTCTATCGCTCACCTGGCAAACAGTTTGACCTCCGTTGGAAGGCCTTCAGTCCTGCCACCCGCCGCACGAAGCAGGCCAAGAAGCGTGGCGAGGATGTGCGCGACTTTCTTCTCTCCCTGCGACACGAAGCCGAATTCCTCGACCTCGAACTCGAGCCAGGCCTCGAGCAGCGAGAGCCGCGCGCCGAAAACCGCAGGCCCCTCTGAAGCAGAAGGAGCGGAGGCGGGCGCGGGAGGTGCCGAGAACTCAACAGAAGTTTTGAAATCGTAGATGCGCTCGATATGCGCGACAAGATCCGACATGGACAGCGAGACCTGAGCGAAAGCGGGCGACAAAAAGCCGATGAAGACTCACGGAAAGAGTTAGAAACTCGCCGCCAATGATTTGCAAACGACTGAAGAAAAGCCGTCGAATACGGAGGATGCTGAAAAACCGAAAGCGGAGGCCGGAGTAAGCGCACGCGAATGAGCTGCAGACGCGAAGGGAGAGGTGATACTCTGAGTGAAAGCCTGCGAGAGACTGTTGTTTTCCTCTAGCTTCTCTGCATCTCACTACACAACTGTATGTAGATTACGCGTGACCTGGTTCCTTTTTATCAGGAGGTACGCCTGTTTTCGAAAGGTCACGCCTCGGCTCTCTGGAAATCGTGTCTGCGATGTGTCACGTTTGTCGTTGAGCGGCTTCCTTTCAGTGACAGTCTGCGTCCACGGCCATCTCTTTGTGTCCGCCAGCCCTTTTATTTCGCTGTGTTCCTTGTCTGCCTCCCTCCTTCGTCAGCTAGCATGTGCCGCTTTCTGCGTCGCCCTCCCTCCTCCGTCCTCCTCGCGGGCTCCTCTTTGACCATCGTTCATAACGCCGAGACTCAAGATTTCATTTCTCCTTTGCCGGCGCGTCCGAGCGGCAGCGAGCTCCGTGGCGGTTGCTCTGCTGTCCACGCTATCGCACTCCCCCAGTATCCCGCTAAAGTCAGCCTCTGTTTTCATTCTTTCAACGCGTTTCTGGATCATTGCCTCGAGTGCTTGCGCTCACGGGATCCTCGCCTCTGTGCGCGAGGAGAATCTGCCGCAGCAGTAGCCAGCGGAGCTTCACGGGGCTGCAGTAATCGGGATCGCCGAGGTCTTCTGCTACGACGAGCGTTGCAGCGTCCTTCGTGTCGACTGACCTGAGGCCGGTTTCCAGCAAACAGAAACGCGAGAAGCGAAACGCAGCGCTGTGCTCAGGCGCCGACAGAGGAGCTACGATAGAGAGAGGCCAATGGCATGATTGCCGTCGCCAGGGATGTCTGCGCCTCGGAATCCAACAGTTCCTTGCCGACGTGGAGCGGAGTCACGCGAGTGAAAAAGACAGGAGTATTCTGTGCCTTGCAGACACGCAGTACACTCCCGCGACGCCCTCCTGAAGCCAAAGGGTTCATCAGCAGCGTGGCGCTCGCAGAGAAGGAAGTTCGCGTGTGCATCTTCGGCGCACTCAGGGTGCGGCGGCAGAGAGTCTCTTTGCTCAGTGCGTCTGCTTGACAGCGTTGCCTCGCGTCTGACTCTGCATGGGTGCTCCTGTCAAGCCTACCGGCGTGAACTGCGCGCGGCTGTCGAGGCGCACTCGGTTTGGGCGCGCGCGTCTCCCGCGCCGGCCCACGAGGCGCTCGCGGCTCCAGTCTCACCGAATCTCCAGCTCGCCGTTCGTCAGCTCGACGAGGCGCCCAGCGGCCTTGTCTCTGAGGGCCTCCATCGGCCTCTCCTCGCCGACCGCGAGCGCGCACAGCGTGTGCCGGAGGGCCTCGAGGAGTTCCTGCTGCTGCAGAGTTTCGCTCTTCTGCGTTTCCAGCGCCTTCGCCACGTCGCTCATCAGATCGCGCGTCCTCTCGACAACCTGTGAAAAAGGCGCATCGCGCGGAGAGTGAGTGATCGCGCAGCAACAGGCGCGACGCGGGCGCCGCACGCGCGCTGCGGGGAGCGCCGGCTGCGCTGGAGGGAGCTTCAGAATTCCAGGCAGACAAGCGGAGGCGACCTCCGTTCCTGCCCTCGGCGCCTCTCTGAAGAAAGGCGACCAATTCATGCAAGTGCAGCTATTACGAAAACAAACGCCCGAGACAGGCGGGGCGCGGAGAGGAGTTGCAGACGCAGAGCTCGCTGCGTTTCGCTACTGCGAGCCTAGTCGCCACCACGGCCGACGCCGGGGGAAGCAGAGTTCAGGGTGCAGGAAGGCGCAGGAAGCACGGAGAGCCAGGCAACGCTCTAGGCTCCCCAACCCCACGCAGCATTCGAGAGCTTCGAGTGCTTTGTTTCACGATAGGCTGACTGCACGTAAAGACTTCGCGGATCGAGAGGGTACCGCCGAAAAGGTCCGGGGCCGGGGCATGTGCTGCGCACCTCCTCGTTGGGGGTGAGGCGAGCGACTTCGTCTACCAGCTTTGCGATTTTGCTGCGAAAGACGGCCTGCGCCTTCTCGTGTTTCTCCACTTCTTCCTGCTTGAGGCGCTTGGTGGAATCGACGAGACAGCAGAGCTCGCGATTCCGCAGCTCGAGTGCGAGGAGCTCGGCGTCGCGACTCTGGTGCGCCAGCAACAGGTGCTCCAGCTGGTGCATGTAGCTGCCACGCAAAAGTACAAAAGCCGGAATTCGGGAACAATAGATGCAAACTCGCGCAGCTGAAGGCAAGTGCCTCCGCCGACGCGCGTGCAGTGTCTGTCGCCCCTCTCTGCGACGCTGCAGGTCGTGGTCGCCCTCTGTGCGCCTCTGCTTCGGCAGGCCCCTGCGCCGCAACTGTGTTTCTCCTTTCGCCTTAAGGAAGGAACGGGAAGGCTCACGTCTGGTGGGAGGCGAGCTCGCAGTCCAGGGTGACGATCAGGCTCTTGACGAGGAGCTCAACGGCGGCGACCGCCCAGCGGGCTCCCGCGCCTGTCTCCGCGAGCAGGTGCCGCAGGGCGAAGCGGATGTCGCTGCGGCAGCCACGCGCCACGCGCCGTACAAGAGATAGAAGATGACACGCGAAGATGTCAAGCAAAGAGGTAACAGGAGGTGGGCGCAACGTGAGAAAGACAGACAGACGAACGAGAAGGAGGCACACAAAGAGAGGCGCACGCCGCGAAAATCAGGACGCAGACTTGCCGCCAGACGCAGAATCGGTGTTGAAATAATCCAAATATACACAGCCAGAGACGCGAGGGCCTGAGAGCGTGGAGTGCGCGTCGAGTAGCTGGACATTCTTCTCCTCCTCGATCGCTCCTTGCTCGCAGCCCTCACCCCCCTTTCGCAGTGCATGGCTTGGCTCTACTCTGTGACGGCCCCAGCTCTCGTGGATGCATGGGGTGTCTCAGTTTCGTGCTAGGGGCTCGCTGTCGGTTTGCCGCTCACCCTACCGCAGAAAGTCCTCCGCTGTGGCATCCGGCCTCAGCTCCTGGAGGTTGAGCAGGACTGTGTCGACATCGGGATCCCTCTGCCGATGCGCCTCGAGGGTCTGCGCGATCTGCCGGCGAGCGCGAGCGAGCCTCGTTTCCATGTCGCCCGTTGTGTCGTGACTTGTCGCCGTTCGCTTTCGCAAACTGCAGACCTCGCTTCCTGCGCCGCGGCCCGCGGGCGCGGAGGAAAACGACTTCGAGACGGATGCGCCTCGTGGTGGAGCCGATTGGGACGCCGCGACGTGGGGGGTACGTACACCGTGGGGGGGGGAAAAACACGGCGAAGACGAGGGCGAAGCGAGCGCCTGAGGCAGCCTCGTGTCCGCCGCAGCGGCTGCGGTTGGGCGGAGGCTGTCTCGGGGGCCAAATGAGGGCGATAGAAGACCGGAGAGAGACGACCAGCACGGCGAGCTCCGGCCGCGTAGACGCGAAGCGGCTGCGGCACCGGCCGTGCAGCTCGAGGGGAGGGAGGCGCATGAAAGCGAATTCCTCATTGTCCTCGCGAGGGCGGAGGCACGCTTGAGGCAGAAGTTCCCGCGCTCCTTGGCGAGAAGCGAAGCGCGGGCCGCGGGTCCCTTTGACGGCAGACACAGGCGCGGGTGCACCAGACTCAGATACTTCCTTCGAACGCTCTCAGAAGGCAGCACCATCTCGCTGAAGCAGGCGCAGAGGCATCCGCAGCTTTGAATCCCTCAAAAGAGAAGGGGCGCTGTCTCGTGTCACTCGCGCGTGAGTCTGTGTTGAACCGCAAACGTGTTTGCTTCCCATCCGTGTCGGTCGGTCAGACGACTCTCGCAGGTGGCGGAAGGTTCGGGCCTGCAAGTGTCTCCTTCACCGCCCACACTTCCGGGCTCGACAGCGTCCCTCTCTCGGCAGAGTTGCTCGTGGCGAACACGCAGCGAGGCGGATGGCGCGAATCAGCCTTCCGCTACGAAGGTCGACAGGCCCCCCCGTCCCCCCTGGCCTGCGCGTCTTCTTTCTAAGCACGTCGTGTTCGCATACAGGCATGTGCCGTGAGCGGGTGTCTGACGTTTGAATATGCGCTTTATCTTTACGTTTTACCTCCAATATGGGGTGCGTTCACTGTGGGGAGTGGCGGTCGCTCACCGGAAGAGCGTCTGCCGTAACCACAGGACCGGCGGCGTCACGCCGAGCTCTCCGCTGCAGCGCGCAAGCGGCGGCGCGGACATGCGAGGCGAAGCAGGAAGCGCAGACAAGGCGGAAGAAGAAGAGTTTCGCGCGCGAGAAGAAAGGTTGCGCGCCTTCACGTGCTCCTCGAGGCTTCTCACGGACGCAAAAAAGGCGCCGGCGGAGGCGTCAGGCGCGCGCGCGAGCTGCCTGAGCTTCTCGCGGACTTGACGAAAAAACTCGAATCCCTGAAGCGAAGCACGAGCGCGAAACGCCAAGCCATGCCAACTCTCTCGGCGCGCAGAGCGTCCCCCAAAGACTCGAAAAGACGCACTGCCGGCCTCGCGGCATTCAACGGATGCAGGGGTCATGACGCAGGGCGGGTGACTGGTGTCTCAACTAAGCTCTCTAATAGGGCTCCGCAGCGGTCCCCGCGACAGTCGATCTGCCGTATGTCTGAGTGGTGTTGGGGACTCTGTCGCGCAAGCCGTTTCCCTGCGTCGCGCGCCCAGACCCTGTTCCCGCCTTTCCTCTCGGGGGCGTTCCCTCCCGATGGCATCTCTCCCCCCTTAGTACCTCTTTGACCTTCCGCCGCTGCGCCTCCTCCCGCGCGTCCGCTTCGTTGTCTCCTTGTCTGCGTCGTTGCGCTTCCTCTCCCTCCTGCAACTCCGCGAGCTGCGCGAGGACCCACGGCGAGTGCATGTGACCTTCGCCGCCGAGCGCGTCCTCCTCGCGTTCAACCGCGACGAGCCTTGCGTCCTCAGATGCCCTCCGCGCCTCTCTGCGCAGATCGGAGTCGCAGGCCGGCGCCAAGGGGTTGCGCCGGCCTCGAGAGAGGGCGAGGCGCGCGGGTGAGGACTCGCGCGCTGGCGGAGGCTGCAGGCGGCTCAGAAAAGGCACCGGCGGCGAGCCCGCTGACCCAGTGGAAGCCTGCGCCTCCTCGCGAGGCGGAGAGTCGAGCGGAGCCGAGGCCGCAGAGGGCGTGACACATGCGGAAGAAGAGGACAAAAGAGCAGAAAAGGGCGACGACGAGGGCGGTGCAGACGGACGGGGCGTCGGCGTTTGACTGCTAGTGTGAGAGCGCGCAGAAGACGCAGGCGGAGGCGACGCGTCGCGAGGATCAGCGCAGTGGAGTGGAGCGAACGGCGGAGCGGACGGCGAAGGAATGAGAAACGAAGCGTTAGTTTGAAAGCGAGACGTCACCATCTCGAAGGTGGCGTCCAGCTCCTTGATCAGACCCTTCAAGGGCCCGAGCTGAGGCGAACGCGCAGGACATCCGTGCAGAGGCACATGCAGGGTAAAGCTAATCCACCATCGAAGATGTAAGTCGCGGCCGGTAAATGCAGAGCATACATGGGAGCCAGTATAGAAACGTATGTAGGCAAATCTGCACAAGCTCACTGAGAAAACGCCGAGGACAAAGCGGGGAAAGGCACCCGCAGGGGCGCTTTTCTTTGTCAGCGTTTCCTCGCCGCGCACGTCGCTGCGTTTCGACGGTGAGACGCGGTTGCCTCTGTCTCTTCGCGGTGCCTTCGTTCCTTCACGTTAGCTCTCTTGTCATTGGCTTCGAGCCCTTCCCCCTCTCTGAGTGCGTCTCTTGGTCTCACGCACCTTCGAGAGCGCGGCTTTGTGGAAGCGCGAAGCCTCGTCAAGCAGCCGCAGGCGCTCATGGTGGCGCGGCCCTTCCGCATCCATCAGCGCTCTCTCCGCGAGTTGCCGTCGTAGCTCAGCTTGGAGCTGAAAAACAACGCCGCGCAACCCGAGAGACCGACAAAACGTGGCGAAATGCGCATCTGCAGCTGAAGAGAAGTCCACGGCGCCTCACCCAGAAACACTGCGTTCAGGCGCGTACGCGGCGGATGGCGTTGACCAGCACGCTGCAGATAAAACCAAGGTGCGGATACGCTGGCGGGGTAGAGGTCGGGCTTTTAGGCGCTCATGCGGAAAAAAGCATCCTCTCGCAAGCGCATTTGAGGGTTTCGAGTGTCGCACTCTCACCGCTCTCTGGTCGGCCTCAAGTAAGACTCGATCGCCGGTCCGAGTCGCCCCGCTCGCTGAGGCCCTGCGCTGTGGAAGCCTGTCGATAGGCTCGAAGCGGAAGGGAGGGTTTTTCTCTGCTCTTTTCTCTCTCTGATTCAGCGAACTCAGCAGGGCTTGCGCCCGCTGCGGTAGCCGGTCCCCGGCGCTCTGCCGTGGGCGTGCCTGGAGGCAGGAGTAAGAGACGTCCCAGCTTCGAGAGCCACTCTTCGCCCAGGGCGTCGGCGCGGAGACGGGCCGGGGTCTGTTGGGCGACGCGACCGCCGTCACATCGCCCGACGGACGAGCGTGGGTCTCCGCATCCCCTCCCTCAGGCCTGTTGGGCTCCAAGCTTCCAACGGGAGCCTTCGAACTCCGCTCTCTCAGGCCGTCGGCCTCGGCGTCCGGCTCGGGCGCGCTGTGTTCCAGCCAGGCCCCAGAGGCGCGGGCCTTCGGCGCGAGGGCTGTCTGTCTCTCGGTCCGCGGCAGCAGCCTCGCCGGGAGAGGAGACACTTCAGTGGGGGGCGGCCGACGAGGCAGCCTTCTCTCGGCGGCGAGCGACGTGGCAGAGGGAATGCCCATGGAACAACATGTCGGCGACAGGTGTAGCGACGAGTCTTCGCTGCTTCGAAGCAGATATCTCCTGACGGCGCGTTCGGGAAGCAATGCGCCGGTGTCTCCTTCTCGACCGGCCGAGACGCCGGTCTCTCGGGGTGTCGGCGACGCGCTGAGAGGTGCCGCGGCGCGAGGCCCGCAGGCGCAGGGTTTGCCAGTAGGGCGAAACGCGGGCGAGAAGAGAGGGATGCACGTGGGTGCCACGCAGGTGTGCCTCGAGTCGGGTGACGGCTGCGGTGGAGCCCCTTCCCCATCTTTTGCTTGAGTACTTGCCTCGCCGCTCGTGTGTTTGCATGGAGAGTGAAAAGCGCCATTGTCCTGTCGGCTCGAGGCACACGATGTCTGACAGGGGGACGCTTCCATCGCCATCGTCCCCACGTCCTTGTCGCAACTGCAAACAAACACTCTTGGTTTCTAAGCGTCGCCTAGAACCTGGGGAAGGCGACAATAGCCACGGCCTTTAACGGCGTGTGCATCCCCGTTTCGTTCAATGTTATCTATAGTGCTGCAACCTAAGCGTTTCTCGCGGAGGTGCCATTCGAAAAACGGGCTCTGCTTGTCACTGCAACACGGCCGCATATTTTTCAAGATATAGGGGAACGCTGAACGCGGTACGCGGGGACCCGAGACGCACTTTTTATGCACATCAGAGCATGACCGGACGGGAACTCGTGGCAACGACTAAGACATCCACGGGTATTCCAGAGGAGAAGCTCTGTACAGATTGCCTGTTGTGCCAATGAATGAGAAACGTTAGCTCGGAATCTGATTTCACTCGTGGATTTGGTAAAGGTTGAGGCGCAGCGTCGGCTCGCAGACGGCATCTCGCTGCAACGTGAGCTTTGAAGTCGAGCCCACAACCCTAAACTGCGCGGCGCAGAGGCGAACCTTTTTGCGCTTATACGTTCTCTTGAGAATCGTCTCATAAACAGAGAGCTGAATCAGAGTTTGTAGCTGAGAGCACGAAACTGCAGGATGTGGAACTCAAAAAGTACCGGTCTGGATGCGGAGAAGACCCTGAACGCAAGTGTCACAAAGCTGCTGAGAATTACAAGCCTCACAAAGCTGCTGAGAATTAGATATGCAGAGAAGAGTCGACCGCTTTAGATCCTTCTAGGAAGGCGATTAGAACGGGAGTCAGGCTCGAGGTGGATATCGCGCAGAGGGGGAACGGATTCTACCTCACCTGAAAGTGTCTGTATCGGCGGAGAGTGGCGTCGCTACAGTCTGTGAGTTGGAGGCGCTGGGGCCGGCAACAAGCGGAAAAGAAAATGCGAAGACTCAAGAAAAGACGCACATGCGGGGCTGTGTGGTGGCGAGGAGAGTCGCAGCGTGGCCCCCAACGGGCCTGTCGTTTCAGATCAGTGAAGGAAGCGCGAAAGGTCTATTCTTACGTAGCTCAACTGATGAATCTAAAATCGATCGGAATAGACTGCCCCCAGACTCGTGTCGCAACCAGCCGCCTACCGCATATGCATGCTACCCGCTTCAACTCTAGCATTGAGAGTTTTTACACATCCTGCCGCTGCTGTGTCGTCTCGTGCGGGGCGGAAGCAACCCGCTATGGATGAGTCTGAGGAGAGAGATGCTTTTAACTAAGGTGATGACCCTCTAAAGTAAGGCCTCGAACGTAAGGCAGTTTCCCTGCGATGAAACGGCGCGAACACTTACCGTCTAGACAGCCGCTTCCTCGGGTGCGCAGCGGAGGCATTAAAACCAACGTCTGACAACACACACAGCGTGTCCTGAACTCCTTGAAAAAGAACACACGCGAGTCTCCTGGCTCCGGCGCTGTCGTCCTTTCGACAACCTTGCTGGTTTTTCCACTCAAGTCGCTTTTCCGACGACACACCAGCACTCTGGAACTGCGAGCACGTCTTATTGGGTTTCGGCAATAGAGGAGGCCCCGAGGGTCTTCGCGTGATATATATATTTATATTATATTGCATATATATATTATATTATATATAATTGCACAAAATAGACACTCCATCAGATTAGAAGGTCTTGCACTCGTCAATACTGCTCATGCCTGGTCGAGAAGCCGCGCCCACATAGCAAGTCGATTTGAAGTTGAGTGCGTATCCTGACTGTGTGCGCACCTCGTGACAAACAGCCTTATTTTTTTCGCTCTTCACTCGCTCACCAAAACTTCAGGCGCGCAATCCACACGCCGAGAACGGCGAAAGCCCTCAATCCTCCGTCTGTGGCGCCGCTGCTCCGGCGCGGACTACCTCGGAGCGAAGGCGACAGTGTTTGCGCATTTACTGCCCGTTTCTACTTTTGCCAAAGGGCGAGAATGCGTTTATCCTGGATCAAGTTTCGGGTACAAACTTGAATCTCAGGCCACTAGAGCCGCACCGGTCCTTCAGTAAACTGACTGGTTTATCAGAGTATGCGGCGCCCGCGCATCGCTTAATTTAGCTAGGCGCATCGTCTTTCGTCTGTCCATCTCACGCGAAAGTGGTTCGTGCCCAGGAAACTCCACTGGCGACTTTTTTTTAAAATGGATATTCGCGTGGCGATGCTGTCTAGTACAAAAAGCAAATCTGCAGCCTGCGCCGGTGCCCACGAGGCAGTCCGGGAGACTCCGCGCACACTGCGGGAGAGCCGCGCGTCCTTTCTACGCAGTCTAGGTAGGATGCTGGACAAGAGAGGGTCGCCGAAAAGGTGCAAGGAATCTCTACGCTGTCTTCTAAAGAAACACAAAAGAGTGCGCGCGAGACGCGTACAGTCTAAGCACGCGCTAAAACACCACACCTGCACAAGGGAAACAGCAGGGGCGAAGCGTTCTTGGCTTTTTCCTACTATAGACCGCACCCTCTACGGATGACAAAGTAGCTACCGAATTCGATATTCGGTGACAAGAGACAACAGTCCCTCTTTTCGCCAATCCACTCTCTCCGTCATCTTCCGTTCCTCCATATTCGTCGCGACGTTACGTGCATAGCCCCTTTCAACGCCGCGCATCGCTCGCTTACAAAATTGACCTAGTCACACCTTCGAGCGTCGCTGTCGCCGGAGCCCTGAAGACGCTCACGCCGAGCCTTCTTGCAGCCTGAACATCGATACAACAGCAACGGCGAACGCACGGGTGACGACGCTCGCTGTCACGCGCCAGCGAAAAGCAGTCTAGCCGAACGCATAAACCAGCACACGCTTCTGACACGGGGCGGGGCGCGGGCCCTGGAGCACATCGACACGCACATTAGACGGGACAGAAAGAAAATGCAGACTGCGACACACACCGCGGCGGCCGCTCTCTACATGGGCGGCCGGTTACGTTGCTGCAGCACCCACTGGCGGCGGAGGCAGTTGCAGTTGTTGAAAATCTGCCATCGGAACGACAGAAGGCCGAAGTCGAGGTTGTAACTCTGCGTGGGCATTCGCCTGGAGGCCAAGATTAGGTAGCTTGCTCCACATTCGCTTCTCAAGAACTTACACATCGAGCAGAACCTTGATTGGGATGTTGTCCTGTTGGCCCATGACCAGCCTGCAGAAGAACGCGCGAAACCAGACAATGCTGGAATGAGTGAACACGATTTTTTCAGGTTTCACAGAAGGCGATGTCCTAGTGTTCGAGAATCCGATGCGCATGCAGGCCTCACACAAAGCAAGACTCAGCCGCACACACGTGGCTTACTCGCAGAACGCCGCGGCTTCGGCCTTGTTGAGAGGCTCATCGCCCCACATTTGGAGAATGTTTGTCACCTGCTTCCTCGTCAGATCGCCGCTTGCCTGCAGTCCAGTCAGCGCCAACACACACAAAATCGCTTATCCACATGCTTCCAAGGTGCGTAGGCACGCCATTCATCTGTATCGGCGTGCAGGTGATACACGGCTGCAGATGTGCGACACGACACGCACATGATATCCAGAGGCAGAGACTAGGAATCCATGGCGATACCCATGCATGTGTCTAACAGATGCGGATACACATATGCAGATATATATGCGGCAGGCCATCTGTACTCGACAATATATATATATATATATATATGTACATATATATATATATATATATATATATATATATATATATATATATATATGTATTACACGAAGGCCAGTAGACTTAGGCACAGCGCCAGTCCGACGTCTGCCAGAAATGCATAGAGGGACTGTCAAGCTGGCCCTGCCGTGAGTGCGTGAACGGTGGCATGTAGCGACGTCGCCTGCATGCGTCGAGCCCAGCATCAGAAAGACAGCGCTCGTTTCGCAGAGCGATAAAGAGTCCTTTCTCAGCTCCTCATACCCGTGTGTCAAACGAGTTGAAGAACTCGCGAAAAGACTCCTGGTTGTCATCGGGATGCATAGCGACGTTCAAAAATTCCTGGAAAGCCTTGTAGCCAACCTTGGCGGGCAGCGCGGCAACTTCTTTCAGAGACGGAGAGAAGCCCTGGAGATGAGCACCCCAAACACTTGGGTTCATATTTGCATGCGCGGTGGAAACCGCATTTTTTTTGGCTCCGATGCAGCGCAGCTGATTTGTGAGAAACAAATGAGTACGACATGTGAGAGATCTGCGGGAGGAAAATTGCACGAAAAGGCGCTGCGCCGCGTAGAACTGTCGTCGCCGATTATTAGGTATCGCACATATCACTCTTTTGCACAGACAGCTGAAAGATCGTGTGAGTGCACTCATCGATCAACAGATAGAGATTGACACATAAATAAATCGAGATCGATAAAAATAGGTAGATACAGACAGATATTGATAGATAGATAGATATAGATAGATATAGGTAGAAAGATATAGACAGATATAGGTAGAATGATATAGATAGATATAGATATAGATATATAGATATAGATAGACAGATAGATAGAGCACATATAGAAACATAGATATAGATAGATATGAATAGATTTACAACTACGGGCCGCATGGGACGGCATATTGTGATACACGAAAGGAACAGATCGAAGCCTTGCATTGCGTCTATAAACGATTCAGTCTCGCCCTGGAGCTCAGATTAGTGCCTCGCGCCTCCAACAACACACGAAACTGAAAGCTCCTGCGCGCAGAGACAGCGAGCGTACCAGCAAGCGCGCGTAAGCTCCGGCGTCGGCCTGCGACATCGAGCCTCCCTAAAGAAAACACAAAAAGGAAAAACAACAGTCATGCGACAAAACGAGCTCAGCAGATGAAGTCAGACCCTGCGACCAGCTGAGATCGAAACAACGCACAAATGGAACAACAGCATGTCTCAAACGCCGCAGAAGCGCCTTCAAATTGAGACGCCAAGATCCACTGCCGCCCCTCATCAATTCCACCCCAACTTAAACAAATATATATATATATATATACATATTTATCGACATATATTTGTAGATGTATATACGCATCGTCATTAGTATATGCGTGCCAATTTACGTCTGTATAAATACAGACATGCATAGTCTCGCTTCGCGCGTCGTCCGCTCTGGCTTCTATTTTCTTTTTGTATGCATGTGTGAACGCATCTCAAGTGCAGCCCAGAGGTGCGCACCTTTGCTCGCGCCTCAAAGTCCTTTTCTTGCTTAGATTTCTCGCCAACCGACTGCGCGGGTGCCTCCTCTGTGAGCGTCTCAGGCTCCTGGACGACGACTTTCTTCGCCTCAGCCTCGATCGTCGGGTACTTGATGTTGTTGATATCGAACCCCGGAGGCATCACCGCGTACAACCGCGTCTTATCGGCGATGTTCAGCGAGCGCAGAGTGCCCTCCTCTGGGAATTTGTCCTGAGGAAGACGCAAAAATCCAGTCAAACTACCTTCTTGAAATGCTTGTAGATACGGTGAGAAAATTAGAGTTAGTTAGAAGCAAGAAACCTTTTCAGCGCTGCGCGTCGCAGCCAGCTGAGAGCCGAGAAGGCGATGTGTCTGACAAGCGGAAGCTGCCGCCTGGCTGGCGCGGCAGGCGGGACCGCCCGTGACGGCGCGCAGCCACGCCCAGAATGCCGTGGGGAGGCCAGGGGGGGCGGGGAGGAGGGAGCCCAGACACAGCTCGAACTCAAGCACTCGACTCACCTGCATCGCTTCATCCTGGTACAGCTTCACATCGGTGCGAGTGACTCCACAGTTCATAGTCTCCGCGACGTATCGCTGAAAACCAGAACACGCGTAAACGCCTCTGGATAGAAAGGGAGACCCGCACGACTCGCGGGAGACAGACACCACCGAGACACACGCGAAAAAGCCGCAACCAAGCCTGATGGGAGCGATCCAGACACACTCCGCAGAACGACGAACCAAGAGACTCGAGCACCAAACGGCAAGCAGATTTTTTCACCGCAGAAAACTGAACAGAGCGCCTCCTCGACCATCCTGGCGAACAGCTTGCACTTGCTTTCAGATCTGTTCCAGCCCGGACCCAGGCTTCACCGGGCAGAGCCCCCGACCACAGGAAACAGAGCGCCTCTTCAGCGTGCAGAAAAACCAAAAGGCGCGGAAGCACACAGGCGGGCACGCTTGCGCTCACCGTGAACTGCAGAGGGTTGTAGCCTAGGGAGACGACGACCGGGAACTCCTCCTGGAGCTTCTTCTGCTTGGTGATGCACAGGCACTTCTTCTCCGCTACAAAGAGACGTGCCACACAACAACCAGAAGCACCATAAGCGAAATGAGAGGACGCAAAACCGAGGAATTTGCACACGTGCATGGTCTACGCAGGCCTCTATGGCGCCTACTCGAACACGGTTGCCTAGAGGCGACTTACGTCTCGTGAGCGCGATGAGAATCTCCACCTTCGTCTTTCGCGAAATGATGACGGTGAAGCGCGAGAGGCCGAGCGTGTTGTAGGTAGAAAGCATCTCATTGTTCTTCATCTCCTCGAGACGGTCTGAGCCCTCGCCGACAAACAGTTGCCTGGAGCCGCGCACACAGACGCAAACTCGAGGCTTTCGCAAGCGGAAAAACAAAGCGAAGCAACCCTACACAGACCAGAATCGCTTCGCAAGGGTCGTACATCGCCGGCGTGATGACCGGGCTTTCTCGCCAGGCAGAAATGAGCTGCGAGAGGCTCAACTCCTCAGCGTCTGGGTCAGATCTACAACAGTCGCGCGGGACAGGCACGAATCCGCCTGTATCGCAAACGCAGAAACTCTGGATAGTTCCTCAGCTCCATCACGCGTCAGGATTCCGCTGTCTCACACCGGTCAGCGTCTCTCCAGTCCCTCCGCAACTTCTCCCGCCCACATATTCTGCTTCCCATCTCTGTTATGTTCCTGTCGGCCGGCATTGGCGCCGCTTTTCTGCATTCTGTGTCTGCCACAGTGTCGCTCAATGGGATGCGCAAACGGCGCAGGTGCCCGAGACAACGGAACTGTATGAGGCAGCTCGTGCAGAGAAACCTGCTCTCTCTGTCTCTCTCGCTCTCGGTACCTGCCTCCTCGCTCCTCCGCGGCACACACTGCCTCGTCTTATTCAAGTTATTCACTTACATGGTGTCAGCGCTCAGCGAGCGCCCGACTTCCTTCAGGCGCTCAGAGATCTTTGTCTTGATCGCCCAGATCGTCGCGGAGAGCGGGACCTTGTGGAGGTTCATGATGGGACGCTGGCTTCGGTCAATGAGAACGACCGTCGAGATATCGCGCCCGCCGACGCAGGACGCACGCCGCTTAGTGTCCGACATTTTCGACAGAGAAACGCGGAAAGAGCGCGAAAGGGAAATGGAAGCGAAGGCACGGGAAGCAGAGACAGAGGAGTCTCCGGAGGCAGCCAAATGGGAAAAAGCGAATCAGAGGCAAAGGGACGTGATGAGAGAATGACGACGCAAGAAAGAGGCAGCGACACACGCGAAGCCAGAGAGAGGCGGAGTAGGTAACGCGTAAAAACAGGCTGACCCAGCGACTCAGTACACAGAAGAATGAAGCGAATGCCGAGGCGGAGGCGGAGATGCTGCGTGGAAAGCGGCTGCAGGGACTTCAAATCTGCTGGAGCGGGCAGCACAGCGGAGAAGAAGAGGGAAACAGACAATCTGGGCCCGCGCATAAAGCAAAACCGGCGCCCAGCAACCGCCCGCTGCGAGTCAGCTACAGAAGATGCGAATCTTGATGTGTATGAACACCTGAAGCCTCAAAAGGAAAGGACAGCACGGGGCGAAGCATCCAAACTCTGAATGTTTCACCGTAAAACACGTGAAAACGACTCCGCTGTGTGATGTGAGTAAAGATCCCGCAGAAGCGCCGCGCGCGTTCCGATGAAAGGACAGAGATACGCAAAAAACCAGAAAACGACAGATGTACAGAGAATCTGACAGTCGGCCGGGATGAGTTTCGTAGTTGAACAAATCCAGTGGGTTGTGATCTCTTTCCGAGCCCTCTCAGTGTAAAACGAAGAGCCGCATTCACAGAATGTTAATTTTCGCCGTGCTTTCCGCGGCGCGGAATCTCACAAAGAAGGCCAGTCAGGGAAGGAGCGGAGAAAATGGTCTGCTGCGAGAAACGAGGTGTATGTACACTTGAGACACACACGAAAAAATGAGAAAACTGCATCGAACACTCTATGAAATACACAACAAGAACACACCTGGGACCCGCGCGAGAGGCTCGTCGTCAAAAAAACTGGTAGGTAGCGCGTGTGAGTTTCACTCTCAGTCGTTGTTTGACACGGTTGATTTTTGCGGCGCGTTTTCCGTGTTTTTTTTTTCGTGTTTACGTTTTCTCGTTCGCGCCACACAAGCAGCCCTCTTTCGCTGCAGAGTGTGAACGTCCTCGCGCAGAGAAAGCCGCGACGTGGCTGCTCGCTGAGTTCCACTCGACTGCCGCTCGCAAACGCATCGAGACCGCGCCTGCGGTGCCAGAGCTTCCCTTCCACTGAACGCGGCGTCTCTCGCTGCCGCCCTCTGTTCGGGGGCTGCCAAAAAACGCAAAGCCCTTCCCAATCGTCAAGCACACGGGTGCTCGCAGATCGCAGAGCCATCTGCTCAGGCGGTTTCTCTGTCGCAGACCTCTATTTTCTCATGAGCTGTCCTCAATGCGCCAGTTGGGGTCGCAGCTGGGCTCCCTTCCGCTCACAACGCGCCGATACACCCGGCGGCGGAGACGAGGAGGCGTCACCGGGGCCCGCTCCTAGCCCGGGCTGTCAGACAGACGTCTTTTCGGAGCGAAACGCAGACACGTAGGGAAAGAGAGGCAGGCCGAAGGAAAGCACCAAACGGGCTTGAGAAGCAAGAGTGACAACGAAGCAGCGCGAGTTCTGAGGCTGCACAACGCCCTCCAGGGCCACTCCACGCATGTCTTGGCTTGGCGTATCTCACGTTAAAGAAGATCACGCTTCAGGCGCATGCTCTCTGTGACGCGGCGACGAGGCCTCTCTCCACCCGAGTGCGTCGCCTCGAGCTACACGTCGGAAGCGGCAGCATTTTACCCGAAAAGCGAAGAGCAGTGACATGCATGTCGCTGCCGCGCACGTATATACATGTGTTAGATGCGTACGCTCAAATCCAAATATATGTTTATATCCTGTACGCGTTTGACATTTTGTTCCATGCGCACATAGAGGGCGTTAGAGGGTGGCGTTCGCGCGGAACCCAGGAGACTGCGGCCATATCACCGACCAGAAGGGTCGGGGCGACAAGTAGGAAACCGAAGGGCTATAAGAGGCGACTTCTCACTCTGTATGCAGCGTGAACAGCGTGGTGTGGCGCCTGTGGCTGTGGGCACGCAATTAAGCTCGCTTTTCAAATCTCAGTCTGGCTCGGATTGTGGCCCCGAATGAGGCCTCAATCGCTAATCTTTTTCTTGTGTATTTCTCTGCTACGACAAGCATGGCTGCGGCGCCTGCTTTCATGAGATTTTCAATCGCTTGAGTGTCTCTCTATTCCAGAAACGGCAGGCTCTCTGCGCCGCAGAGCAGAGCCGCACACTTCTGATCTCCGCAGTAGCGACCGAGGGCCTGCCGCGGCCTAGAAGAACGCTCTGCCGGAAGAACAGCTTCCGAGTCACCAGTGATGTTGAATACAGAAAAATATCATATCCGCCGTACATAACATGCAGTATGTATATTTATATAAGTGTATGTATATAGATCCCTTCGAGCCGAGGCTCGAACTGCCGAATTGAAATGAATATGCGGCCGCGGAGGGCGTGGCCCTAAAAGTTCCGTGCGAACGCGCGAGTCTTTCTGGTGGAGAGCGACAGTTGACGGACTTTTAACAAAAAGAAACTGGCGTCAAACGGGAGAAAGGTATTCTTGCAAGAGACAAGAGGCGACATAGGGCGAACCCCAGCAGAGCATGCAATCGAAAACTCGTGACACACTGGATCGAAAAAGAAACCTCGCGACACTCGGAAAGAAAACGCACTCGCACCGACGTTAGTAGCTGTGGGAGTGAAGTCATGCAGAGACCGAGAGACAGGTACACATGCGCAGACTCAACATCAAATGCGAGAAAACACAAATATCTGTGCCTATCACATTAACGTAGACGCACACAGGGCGTGTGACCGGCGTGTTTTTCACGCACAAACATATTTGCATTTATGTTTGGGCATGGGTGTGGATCCACCGCCCATACATCTGATCACGTATTCCAACATATATATATATATATATATGTATATATATGTATATCGCCCTCGTGTGCTGGTGGAGTTCGATCTGCAAGCTGATGCTTGAGCAGCGGTCGACTTGCACTTGAGAAGCGGAGAGCTCTTGTGCATGAGCAGACATCGCATGGAGGGACGCATGCGGGCTGAAGAAGAGAGACACGTCCTGAGGTGTTTCGAAGACGGAAAGGACGCGCTGGCCGCGTCGCGTTGGCTTCGTTCTTTTGAGGCGTGCGACAAAGTCCCGCCCCGCCTCCGTGCGTCTTCGTTTCACTTTTGCGTCTGACTCCCCGGTTGGAACTCGACAAACACGATGGGCAGCGGCACCTTCGGATCCGCGAGGGACTTCTTCGTGCACGCTTCGTAGAGCTGAGAGCGGCCACGCAACAGAAACACTCGCGGCACGCTTGCCCCGCGCCACCCGGAATGCGAGATGCTTTCTCCCGCTTTCTCCCCCTACCCCCGTTCGTTCCTCTGCTTCTTCTTTTCTCTCAGCCTCAGCTGGCTTACCTTAGCGGAATCGCGGCACTGCGCGAGGCCTGCGACCGTGGTAGGCCCAGCCCCGGGCACGTTCGCCGCGTCGAAGCAGGCAAAGAGCGCGTCCGCCTGATTCTCGCATCCTGCAGTTCGAGTGACCTCAAAGCACCGGAAACCCTGTGATCTAGACAGAAAAACGGGGCATTAGACGGAGCCTGCGATAGAAAAATATATCCTGGGGGGGATGAGTGTATGTTTGCGGCTAAATGTCAATCAAACCTGCGAATTTAAACTCGCTAGAGAAGGGCAAGAAGCCCGAAAGTGTGAGGCGAAAGGGGCCATGAACGTCAAACAGACGACACACTCGCCGTCGCCGAACGGCAAAGACTATCTCGAGCGCAACAGAAGAGAACGCGCGCGAGACGAAACAGGGAGAAGGCTGCCAGTAGAAGGGTGCAGAAAACAAGAAAATGCGAGGGAAGACGAGGCAAGAATCAGGAGAGAAGCTCCGTCTTCAGAATCCAACGGCCTTAACATCATTCCACGCCAGTGTTAGTGGTGTTAAAAGCGAAAGTCGTAAAAAACTCTTCTTCGCATCTCGCTCTCCTTTCTTGTCTTCAGTTCCGCTCTCCCTTTACGGATCCTACCTGGCCGAACGAGCGGGAAGAAGGGAGGAAAGACAAAGTCGGAAGAGGGTGGTGAAGAGGAACTGGATGCCGCGGAGGCCACCATTTTGCCTTCGAGTCTGTATGCGCGGTTCGTATAGATGACGAGGTTACAGTGGTAGGGACTTTGTGGTGAAAACAGATTCGCAGGTCTCTTTCCTGGAGCAAGTCCGTGATCTACTCTCTGTTCTTCTGTGTCGAAATCTGCCTTTTTCTCGCTTCCGCGCCTCTTCTTAGGCTCGTCGCCGGCTCGGTCACACCGCTCGCTTGTATAGGCCCTGGCCTGGTGAGGTGAACGACTATTGCGCTACAGGCTCCAACACATCCAAAGCAGACGGCCAGAAACAAGACACAGTAGAACATAAGGACTCGAGAAGTCGAGAATCTGTTAGATTCCAAGGCAAACAGGCCGACGTGCGAGAGGCGCCAGTAGGATGCGGTGTATATACATCAGAACGCCGTGACCAGCCACGAGCGCATGCACCGGCGAGAGACCGATGAAACAAGCGAAGTGACGGGATAAAGAAAGCGGAAGCGAAACCATTGTCTAGCACCTGTTGCCTTTTTCGGTGGCGCAGGCGTCTGGCTCAATGGAAAATCGGCTGCGTGTGATTGAAGACGGTGAAAAGCGAACGCGGATGAGTCGTTGCACACTGGCGCATGTGCGCATGCATACACGGCCCCGTCTGTCTGACAGGCTGCTGACCTGCTGTTCGCTTCAAGAGGAGACGAGAGAGAATCTGACCACAGTTTAATTTCCTGCTAAACTTCGCAGGAAGCGTGGCCTGTCCGTCTCAGAGCGTCCTTTGTTCGTTAAAGTCCATGTGTAGCGGTGTATACGGTGCATAGCGGAAGTCGTCAGCTGCCCTGGCGTCTCGCGCGTCACCGTCTCGCAGCTGCTTGTCTTGCTGTCGGTTTCCCGCCTTCTTTTTCTTTTCTTCGTCTGCTGGCTCCTCTGGCGGTTGCGCCTCTTTGGCTCCTTGTCCTGCCTTGTCTGCCATCGGCGTATTAGAGGCAGACCGCGAGACAGCGCTGAGGCAACGCGTTCTCCCTCGGCGCGAACTTGCGTAGATAGGATCTTCTCTTGTCTCCATCTGTTGGTTTCCTGTATGTTTTCCCTTCGCATCGTCTTCACTGTCCTGTCTGATCTCATCATTTTTTCGAGATGTGGCTCATACCTCTCCTCTTTGCGCTGGCGAGCATCTTCACCGCTTGGCGCTTCCTCCTCGTGCGTTCGCCGTCGAAAAGCGTGCATGACCGCAGAGAGGAAGAGCCCGAAGACTCGAAAACGAAGGAAAAGGATAAAAAGCACCGGCACGGCCGCCACCACCAGACCCTTGGGAGCCAGCGGAAGAAAGTTCCCGTAGGTCGCGATGCGCAGCGGAGGCTGAGAAAACATAAACGAAAAACTAGCGAAGCAAACGACTCCCACTCGCTGTACATACAAACAAGGGGCGCGGAGTAGAATGTAAACGCGCGCGAGAGCACGAAAGCCAATCGTACCTCCTCGGCTTTTTAGCCAGTGAAACAGAATGCAGAATGTGTCTGTGGTCGTTCCGGGGTCCGCCCCAAGCCCTTTTCTCGGTTTCTCTCCATCGTTGTTTGGATTCGTGTCCCTTTTTAAACGTAAGGATCTGGAGGACACTCTTGTTTCTTTTCTTGTATGCGGATTCCGAGGTTCTCTTTCAGGGAATGAAGGTTTTGGAGGTTTGAAGTTTTTTTTTTTAATTTTTCAGGGCGCCGACCATGAGGCTTCGAAGGCCGCTTCCGCAGGCAAGCACCCTCTGCACGCGGACGTGCTTAAGGGTATTTCCAAGTTTTCCACTGCTGCCGCAGTGTCTCCGGAAGGAAGTAAGTCAACACTCCACTTTGAAAATGGAGTGGAAGAGAAGTTTAACGCGGCACATCTTCTGCTTCTTCCGCGGGAGGACGTCTTTTTCTGTTTCCCGCTATCCGCTGTTCTGCGTCTGTCGCTGCGGTTGTGTCTAACGTGCTTCTTCCGGTGCCCTCGCGCCTGCGTTTTCTCGATTCTCCTTGGCATCTTCCCAGTTGCTTCAGCTTGTTCCCTGCGGCACCCCTTTCGCCTCTTCCTTCTGCGTTGTTTTACGTCTTTTTTCCCTTTTTTTCGCGTTTTTCAGCGGTCGCCGCCGTCGCCGGCAGCGACGCGAGTCTGCATCTCTTTGACCTCTCCGGGGGCGTCGCGCCGCTCGGCTCGCCGCAGCCAGCGCGGCCTCACATCCTCACTCGCGTCGAGGGCGAGGCTTTGAGCGCCGTCGACTTCCTGCCCTCGGCCGGCGGTAAACTCCGCATCGCAGGCGCCCTCGGTGAGTGAGATGGTCTCCGCCCGCTCTTTAAGTGAAGGACGTCGAGGAAACGCCCGAGACGTCGTCCTGCGTTACGCGGAAGTCGAGCGACAAAGAGGCGCTGCTGTGCAACAACATGTCTGCATGTGCATCTGTCTCACCGTGCATCTTCGCGCAGCGTTTCGGGGTACACATATATATATTTTTTAGAATGTAGCTATTCGGAGATATGGGTAGACGCACGAAAACAGTATGTAGACACGGGTTTCTCGTAGGTCCCGGTCGATGAACCGGAGATGCTAGACCGTCTGAGTTCAGCCCACAGTTTTGCAGCGCCGCTGTCACGACTTTGCCTTGTTTCGCATGAAACGCCCGTTTATTGAGCGCCTTAAACTTTTGCGAGAGCCAAAGCGTGCCTTGAGGCTGGCTGCGGGCTCTCCGGTTGGATGCCGAGTGCACACGCGAGAAAACGCGTTCGTCCTTCGCCTTCCCCCCCCCCCCCCCGCCCCCCCCTCTTCCGGCCGTGATTGATGGCATCCTCGTTTGACAGGTTTCGAAAGAAAGCTGAGAAAGACTGATGTTTCGCGTGTACGTGACCCGCAGAGAACTACCGTCGCCTAGTCGTCTTCGAGCTGCAGAAAACCGACGCCGACAAGAAGAAAACGCTTGTCGAGGTGAGACTCGGCGTGGGGTGACTCGTGGCATGCGCGCGCTTCCGCGCTCGCAGGGTAGCCTCAGCCCCGTCTCTGAAGCATCCTGTTTTCTAGCGCGGCTGACGCTTGTCTTTGCGAGTGTCGGTTTTTGCGCGTTCAGACATTTCGAGGCGACACGCCGCTGCAGAAGAATCGCGTTCGCTGGCTGGTCGCCTCCAAGGGCGAGTGGATTTGCACTGCCTCCGATGAAGACGACACGGAGGTGCGTTTTCTGAGAAAGCCGTAAAAGCAACTACGGAGGCGCAGCGCAGCTTTGCAGACGGCCGCTGGGTTTCCCGGCGGTCTCGCTTCTCTTGTCGGGTTTATTCAGTCGTTGTTTTAGCGACGCACCGCGCGTGCGCGCAGCTTCCGCGTTCGCAGCGGCCTGTGCGTGGAAGGCGCGTGATCTGCCTCGAGGCTGCATGCGGAGTCTCCTGGCTGGCGCGGTCTCCGCCGGCGCCGGGCCATCGCCAGGATGCGCCTCTGTCTCCTGAACGGTGACTTGCTGCGCGGCCGCGCAGAGCGACCGAGGCAGATGCCTTCAGGGAGGGGGAGGACGCAGGGGGTTTGGAAGCGTCGAAGCCATCGATGCGTGTGTCGCGGCTTCTCAGATTCGAGTCTGGGCGCCGACAGGCGAGCTGCTGGCTGCCGTAGACACCAAGCAGGTTCAGGCGTTCCAGTTCGCATGCAGTCCTGCGGACGGAAGGTACGCGTGCCGCGAGGCCGTCAAGGTTCAACTGAATAAGTTTCATCGTTGCTGACTTTTCAGTGGACCTTAGAGATCTCACTTTCTCTGACGCGATGCGACCACTGTGTGCGTGGCTTGGCCGTCCAGCGCCCTCGCTTCGCCAGCTAGCACGTACGCATGTGCAGCATGGATACATATATATATATATATATAAATATATACGTACATGCCTGTATATCTATCTATCTATATATGTATTTGTATATTTGCATCGGGCTTGGTCTCTGTGGATTCCGAGCGCACGCCAGACACAGAAGAGGCTGCCGGGTATGGAGGCTGCTGCATGGCGCATGGAAACCCGAAAACACGAATCGGTGACGCGGTTTAGCAGCACAGAGATCTGGGTGTGTTGCCGGCCGCAGATGCGCCTCCGCGTGGAAGCACTTATGCGCCAATGCCTCTAGAGTGTTGGGCGAGGCAGCAGAGATCCTTGTAGCGGCACAGCTGCATAATGAATGCACGCGAATACGCTCGAGAGTTCGCGTGCTGCAGGTTTTTGGGCTTGTCTGCCTGGTCGCCGGGCGTGAAGCTCTACGAGATCAAGCGGAAGAACGGCATCTTCGTCAAGGTGAGTTCTTACCCTTTTTTTGACGAGTTTCGCTGCGCGTTTGTTAGATCCAACGTTTATGCCGCAGCGCGCGTGACCGCGGCTCTCGAGCCACGGAGACAAGGCCGAAGTAACATGTTTTCTGCTCTCGATAGGTTTGTTCTCCGGCGTCGATGCCTCTCTGTCTTTGTCCCTCTTCTTGCGTCGTCTGGTTCCGCGTAGTCCCCTTCGGGGGGAGGTGGAGGACAGGGAAGGGCGGGCGGGTTCGCAGGGTTGGGTTGAGAAGGCGCGCGTGTGCTGCGGCGTGTGTCTTTCTCGTCTCAGATGGAGAAGGCGATGGATCTGAAGACCTCGAAGGGCACGAAGTGTGTGGCGATTTCGCCGGACAACACGCGCGCCGTCTCCCTGGACAAGAGCGGCGAGTTGACGCTGTGGGACGTCGACGTCCGGTACTTTGTGTCTGAAGACCCCAAGCCGCTGCTGGCAGTGCCTCGCGCGCTCGAGGTCCCGGCCGAAGGCGAAGACGACGCGGAGGTCCAAGAGACCTTCCGCGCGCACGTCTCGCAGCTCGCCTTCTCCGCGGACGGCCGCGTCCTCATCTGCGTCGCGGGCCCTCACCTCAAGTTCTTCAACGCCGCGCAGCAGTTCAAACCTATCCAGCTCATTCGCGGCGCCCACCAAAGAGCCATCGACACCCTCGTCGTGCCCTCCAGTGGCGGCTTCATCCTCACGGCCGCGGTAAGAGAGACACCGCGTGCAGGCCCCCGGGGGGGGAGGGGGGGTGGGGGGGGGGGAACGACGACGCCAGCGCGCGGAGGGCGTGGGAAGGCGCAGCCGAAGAGCCCTGACATGCGGCGGGTCTGACCGCATGCGCGCGGCGTTGAGTGAGACGTCTTTCTTTCCCCGTTTTTCCTGTGTTCCTGCAGCTGGACAGCCGCCCACAGCTGTGGCGCCTCCCCGAGGTGTAGGCCTCGCAGTAGCTTGCTTTCCGCCGTCCCCTGTTGAGAGGAAACGGAGGCGTGGAAGCGGCGAACCCGTGAATCCCATCTTTGATGCGCGCAAGTCATGGCGGAGGTGGAAGGGCTGCTCAATGTGGATTGAGGGCCCCGCCGTGGAGGCGGGTTTGTATGCCTGAAGCTTCATCTGTGCGTGACTGGGGTGCTTTGTGCGGCGGGCAGCTGCCGGGCGATCTGTGGTTCTGGTGCACATGAAAAGGCAGCAGGGCGGCCGAACGCGCCGCAGTCTGCAACTGCGTTTTGAGGGTGCCTCTCCAGACCTAGGATTTGTTTTTATTCCTCTCTGCAAGCGTCTTGCGGATTTCGCCACTGGTGTAGGGGGCGGGGGCGGGAGGGGGATGCGCGGCGGGGTGCAGAGGTTAGTTAACCCGACGCGCAGGTGTGGTTGTCTCTCGCATTTTCAGTGCTTGTGTCATGTGTGGCGATTTCTTGAGCTTTTGTTCGTCCCTGTGTTTTTCCGTAAGCATGTCGCGGGTCAGAGCAGCCTGGCGCCGCTACTGAACCGAAGCCGTTTGTGTCCAGTTGTGTTGCTCGGATCGCGTATCGGTTTCCAGCAATTTAAACCAACTCCGCTCGCGGCTAGCGCCCTGTTCGAACCCCCTCCGCACACGCCACCTAGCAACTAAGTGTAACTCAGCTCAGCTCTACACCGAAATGGACCGCACAAGGCCGTCTCAGCACTGCGTTCGCGCGACCGACGGCAGCCCCCTTGTTGTCACTCGTTTCCAGCGTGCCCGCCGTCGGGTTTGCACTGCGCAAGGCGAGCCTCCTGCGCTTCGAGAGCTTTCACCTGCTGCAGCAGCTTCCATCGCGCTACAGAGTCCTGCGCCTTTCTCGTCCGCGGCAGCCGCTCCATCTGCGCGCGCACGCGCTCGAGGTGGTGCCTCACCTCCTGCCGCGATGTTCCACCGTGGGTCGCGGGCCCGGCGGGCGGGGCTCCTGTCCCCCGCGGCGGGAGTGCAACTGCACTCGCGCCTGTGCACGTGACTCGCTCGCTCGCCGGTGCGGAAACCTCAGCAGCTGACGCGGGCCTTCCTACGCTGCCAGCTGTTTTTCGCATGTGCTTCTCTAGCGTCATTTGCAGTCGCTCGGCTCGGGTTGTGCCTCGCCGAAGCAGCAGCTGCTGACGCGACACAGAGACCGCCGCGCCTCCCCAAAACGCGGCTTTCTCGCTGCAGCTCTCCCCCGAAAACAGCGCTCTCACGGACGCCGCGGGGCGGGGGGCGCGCGCGGGCTCGGGCGCCTGAGAGGCGCATGGTGTGTGTGTTGTGCTCTTCGCATCTAGTGAACTCAGCGAAAGGTCTCGTCGCGGAGCCGGCGCGCTCGTGTGTGGTTGGCTGGTCGCAACAACACCCAGTCGAACTGCGTCCGAGTCCTGTGAACCGTTTGTGCGATACGAGTGCAGCGGCGAGGCGGAGAGTCCGCTGCGGGCGCGGCCTTCGTCTGGGAAGGGCCCATTCGTACCGCCGCAAAGCGGCGCTCCAGCAGAGTCCACAGGCGCTCCCTGCGCCCGTGTCGGGGGCGAGTGCGAGCCCCGCCGGCAGAGGGGACTAGGGCCTTCGCCTTGCGCGTCTCTTGCAGGGGCGAGACGCGCCGCTCGCCCGGCGCTGCGCGCTGGAGCCCAAGGCGAAGGGCTTCCCCCGCGGGGCCCCCCTGGGCGGCCCGCGCGCGCCGGCGAACAGACCGCGGCCTTCTGGTCTCCCGCGGAGGGGGAATTGCCCCCGAGCCCGCAAGGTCTGAGAAGCGGCGAGGAGAGCTCGCGCGGCAGGCGGGCGAAGAGCATGTGCGCTGTGGAGCCGCAGGATCGAGGCGCCGCGCTCGGGGGGGACGTGGAGGAAACGCTTCTGCAGAGGGACTGGCTGCTCTGCCGATGTCGCGCGCTCCGCCTGATGGCCTCATACGCATGCCTGCGGGAGCGACCCACGCAGCAGAGAGCCAACAACGAGTCCAGGCTTGCGCCTCCTGTGAGCACAGATGTGTTCACGCTTTGCCGCTGCTCAAAGCAGCAAAGTGTCGCCTCTCGCTCGTGATCCAGCGCCGGTGGAGGGGACGCCGCCATGGGTTCTCGGCATTCGCGCCGCCCAATCGCCCCAGTCACCCGCTGCACAAAAAGAGAGCCGCAAGCTGCACTCGCGGGCAGCGACGCATTCAGTGCAGCGGCGCAGGTGCCTCGGTGCCTTTGACGACATTGAAGCGGACACACTTTTCCAGCGGCGGAGCGCCTAAAGGTAGAAGGCAGCTCGATGGTAACTCCGCACGAGCCGTGAAGCTGCGTCCTCACCACACTCGTGCCCGAGCGCGTTCCCTGCGAATCCGTCGCTTTCTTTACGACATGATCTCTCTCTCTCTGTGACTTCGCCGCGCCTCGCTCCGCGTGTTTGATTCTGTGCCTGGCAGCAGCGGATGCAATCTGCCGCTCAGGCCGTGTGACTCAGGCTCGCGGCGTCCACTCCGCGCGACTGTTTTTCTCGTGTGTCTCTCTGTCTCCCGAGCGGCGGCGAGCCGTCGCCCAGACTCACCGCTTCGCAGTCTCGTCATTGGGTCGCCGGCGGTCTGCTTCTTCCTCGTCGCGTGCCGCGGCGGCGTGACCGTCCCCCCCTGCACGTCGACACACGCCGAAATAGCAGTCGTTGCGAACCAACTCTGATGCCCCCCGAGACCTCTTCTGAAGGTCTTCCGCTCGCACGCGACCTCTCAGAGGAGGGCTCAGCCTACTCAGCCCGCAGCCTCTCAGAGCCGTATTCTCGCTGCGTACATGCAACCTACGCAAGGCGCGTGACTTTCTCTCTTTCCCGCTCTCTCCTCACCTTGGTGGACAGTCCCTGGAGTGTAGACGCATTGCATGTTGCATCCGTGGGGAGCTCTCCTGTAGGAGACTCGCAGGCCTGCAGACCCCCCGCGACACCGCCAGGAAGTCCCCGTTCGTTCCCTCCTCCCGCTGCCTTCGCCTCTGCCTCCGGCAGGCCTCGCGGGAAAGGTGTCTCCCGCACCGCGTCTCCAGCGCCCCCCAGAGGGCCGTGCGCGCGCGGCTGCGGCAACAGCGGCTCGAGCAGCGCCCGCGGCAGCCTCTTGGTAGGCTCTTCTCGCGGGTGCCAGGGCTCGACTTCGCTCGCGGATTGGGGGGGAGAGTGCGCCAGCAGCACCGCGGCGAGTCCGGGGGACGGGAACGGCAAGAGAACGCTTCGGTAGGACTTCCACAGAAACATCGTGGCTTGGGAGAGCGCTCGCTCCCCCGGTGCATTCTTCTCGCTTGCAGCGGTCTGAGTCTCCCTCGCAAGTGACGGCCTCGCCGTTTCTGTGGGCGCACACGCGGGGGCCGGGGGCTGCCCGCCGCGAGACGGCAGCGCCCTCGACTGGGCTGTCCCTTGCAGCCGCCACGCGCCGAAGCTCGCCTCTGTCTCTGCTGGAGGAGGAGGGACTTTTCCGAGCCTGTCGGCGTCCGCCTGCTTTTCCTCGCGTTCTCCCTCGTTTTCCCCTGCTCCGACGGCCACGCACCCCACACTCGTCTGCAGCGACTTTGGGAGAAGGCGCGCGACTGCGAACGAAGGGTAGAACCGGCTGAGACTCGAGAGCGGCGGCCTCGCCTTGCAAGCGCGTGCCGCCTCGTCTGCGTCGACCGGCGTAGCGCCATCGAGTGCGCGAGACGGCTGGCGCGATCCGAACGCGCGGCCTCGCTGCGGCGACGGGGGCGCCTTGCGGCCTGCAGGCGCCAGGTCCTCACAGGGGAAAGGCGACGGAGCAGGCTCCAGAGAGGGCTCGCAGCTCGAGAGGGCCGCCTGCAGAGAGATAGGGCTCTCGAAATCCAACAGAGACGCACGCGGCGGCGCAAAAGCGGAGGGCGCGAGCGGCGCGTCCTCGCGCGCGCTCTCAGGTTTCGAGGCCGCGGTCTGCGCTTGGGTCTGTCCAGGAGGCACCTGGGTGGGGCCCTGGAACAGCTGCTGTCGCAGAAACACGGGCGAGGCGAGCGGGTGGACTGACGCCGCCCGCGCGTGTAGGAAGTAGAACGAAGGCGCCGGCAGCGAGAGCGAGAGAAGGTCTGAGAAACGCTCAGGAGGAAGGCTCTCCAGGAAAATGAACTCCGAGACGTCTACTTCTTGCAGAGCTTCCAGCACCTCGCCTGTCACACTGCGCACGCCCTCCAGCGTACGGCGGAGGCGCCGGCGCGCCCGGTGCCCGCGAAAGAGACTCTGAGTCACAAGAAGGCCCCGGAAGAGCAGCAGCCGAAAACTCGGCAAGCTCGTTCGCTTGCGAGAGAGAGCCTTGGCGCCTCCAGAGTAGCCATGTGCGAGGAGAGTCGGCTGATGAGAAAAGGCGAGACGGCCTCGGCCTCATTGGCGTCAAGATGAAACCGCGGCAAACGCTGGGACAATAGAGTCTGCTCGCCGGTCTTGGAGTCGGATTGCCCGCCCCCCTCGGTGAATGTGTGAGGAGTGTGTGGAGTGTTCCTTTCGTCCTCCCTTACCTGGATCTTGGCCGCTGCGGCGTTCCTTTTCTTCTCCTTCGGCAGCTGGATTCCGAGCTCCCTTAGACTCCGCCTTTCCCTCATGCCCCGTACCGCAGCTTGGATCTGTATCACCTGGCTTCTGAAGTCTCTGTCGACTGCCGCCAGCGTCTGAGCTCTCTTGAATTCCTCCCTGGCACGCCTGCCTCGCCAAAGCGCTTGAATTCTCGCTGCTGCATGCGCCCTCGCGTCGCGCACCCAGCGCCGCCACGCCACGACCGCAGCTGCCGTCTGGTGTCTCTGGATTCGCTTCGCGTATCCTTCCATTCCACGCAGCAGCAGCTTGACGCCGGCGTATCTCCGCTGTGTCTGCTGCTTGAGGGCGTGCAAGAAGAGCGCGCTCAGGCGTCTCCGCTCGAAGCGGCGAACCAGATCGAGAGCGCTACGCAGTCGCGCCCGCCGCTTCTGTCTCTGGCGAAACTGGCGCCAATGAGTTTGGATGCGAATCACGCTTGCCTGGCGGAGAAGGGCGGCCGCAGCGCGCCGCCTCTCCTTCTCCTGTTGTTGTGCTTGCCTGCTTCTCCTGTCGGCCGCGAGGAATTGCGGAAGTTCGAAGGCCAGGATCCGCACAAGATTTTCGGCGGCGGCGCTTCGTCCGTCCTCCACGCTCATCGTTGCTCTTTCCACTCTGGTCATGCGCAGAAGCCCACAGCGGCTCACGTGCAGCGGACGAACTCGAGTGAGTGCGTCAGAGCCCCCCCCTCCCCCCCCGCCGCCGACAGCAATATGAAAAACAGATGCTAAGGCCGGCGCGCAGACGCTCGATTCTCTGCCTTTGCCGCGCTCTTTCGTGGAAGCGACCGAATGTGACGCGTCTTGACTCAACCAGCTCTCTTTGCGACATGGCGCCTTGGCGCGGCCGCGCTACTGCGAGCTGGATCTAGTTGCTGCAGGCTGGTGTTTCAGGGCGAAGCGCCGCATCGAACCGCTCCGCGAGGAAGCGTCACCCCGTCGAGACACTCTCTGTCAGCGGACCTACTTTAGTTGGTCTCTTTCTTGACTTATGAGGCGAAGCGTGCGGATGTCCTCGTCACATATGTGTCGCTGTTCGTCCCACATGCGCATGCTCTCCGTCAGCCTGAAAAGAGTGGAGAAGCTGCGAATGCGGGAGACTCTATCCCTCTTTTGAGGTTACACCCAATACACGCCTTCATCATTGCCTCAGCCTCGCGCGGTGATGCACACGCGCCCATATCGGAACCCCACGCACAGGTATCGACGAGGCGCATACGTCTGCAAAATGGATTAGTCGATATAGAAACGCCGAGGTGAGACGCCACACAACTGCGCCCCTCAGACTACCCTAGGCAACCGAAGGACCCCACCGATTCGACCTAGCCAGGGCTGCGGTAGCTTCGCTTCGGCATTTCGCTCTGAGCCAGAGCGCTGGCGAGTATCCCAGTAGCCCGTCCCTGCGGGAAAAGCGACTTTTTTCTTTACTTTCTCTCTCTCGTTTCGCTCTCCCGCTCTCTTTCGGCCAAGATATGCGTTGGCGTCGGGAAAGCTACGCCGTGAGTGACGCCCTTCGCTACAGTTTGTTTCTCAACTCACATCTCCTTTTCCCGCTGAAGGGAGCTCGTCTGCGTCGGTGCGCCTTGTTGGGGCGGCGCCTCTGGCGTCGGCAAAAGGCGAGTCGGGGGGGGTTGCGGCGAGAGCCCACCTGCCTCAGGGGATTCTCTCCGCGCCTGGCGTCCCCGAGGGTTGCAGGAGGGGCTTTCAGCTTGCGCACCGCTCGACGGCACAGACTCCACGTTGCGTTTAGACTCGCCGCTCGCCTCTGGCTCACAAAGCACGTGGGCGTGAGGGCAGGCCGCGACGGGGCTGAGGTCCTCGGCGCGCGCCTGGACGGCTCCGGTCGCCCGTGGAGAGCCAGTGGGTTCAGCCGCGTCTTCCGAAGCAAATGAAGAGAGACCGGAGAAAGCGGAAGCACATTTCATGGAAGATAGGGAAGAGTCGATAGTGGCAGAAGGCGCGCAGGCGTTGTTACAGGGGCGCTCGCCCCCTCGAAAGGGGACGGCGCATGTCGCCGGCTCCCACTCGTGCGGCGGCCGATCTCTCCCGTCGCAAGATGAGCTTCGAGGGCACGCAGCTGGGTGTGTGTTGCCGTCCTGCCGGGAGCTTTGATCTTCCTTTGCGTCGATGTGCTGTGTTCGCTGAGGCTCGGCGACCGCCCCCGACTTCCTGCTGCCGATGGAAGGTCCGCGATCGTCCTTCCGTTGTCCGACTGCCTTGAGTGCTTCATCGTACCTTCGCAGGCGCGCCTCGTATCCACCGAGTACTGAGTTCACGTAGTCGGCTTCCGCAGAGTCCCTTCCCGCCTCAACGAATCTCCTCAGGGTCGCGAGAGCGGCCTCTGTCGTCGCAGCTGCCGTCCCGCCCTCCTGCCGTCTCCCTTTCGGGAGCAGAGCCACGCGCCAAATCGGCGCGCGTCTGCGAGGCGATTGGAAGGCCAATGCGGATGGAAGGACTTTTCGAGGAGGCGGCGGCAGGTAAGAGCAGGAAGACGAATCACGCGTGCGAGTGGGATGACTGTCGAGACTCCGCGCGGCCAGCGGATCAAGGGAAGTCCGTTCGCCCGCGTGTGGCGTGTCTGAGGCAAACTCAGAGGCCCCCGAGCGGTTTCCCCAAGCGCGCGAACACGGAAGGTGTGGCGGCGCGCTCTGGGCGCTGTGGTGATCGTCTGCGGAAAAGGTCTGTCGCCTAACTCTTCTCGTCGCGACGACTTCATACGCCACGTTCGAGAGCGTGCTGTGGGCTCGGCCTCTTTGACGAAAGAGGCGAACGCCGCTGTCGTCCGCTGTCCGCACGCGTGCCCTCTGAAACTTAGGCGCCTCGCCCTTCAGGGGAAATGAGGCTGTCATCAGGCTGCCTCTTGCTGACTCACAACCGCGAGTCACTCGTCTGTCGCTGACACTCGCGTCGGAGAGGCTCCTTTTCTCCGGCCTCGCAGACGAAATCTGTCTCAATCCCGAGAAGTGCGAGGGCGAACGCGGGCAAGCGGCGCTTGCGGAAGAGAAGCCGGCGGTAGGTGCTCCTTCTGCCTCTCTCAGGTGGGGTCGCGGGGGGGCCTCACGCCCGTCCGGTGTGGGAGGATCGCTGCTGGCACGGGCGCTGCGAGAAAACAGGTCACAGCGCCGCAGCGACCGCACTCCGCAGGCCGCTTGCGCCGCCAGCCTGCTGAAGCTTCGACATACCGACAGAGCATCTTGTTGCACGCGGGCCAACTGTCTCTGTATCTCGTACTGCACTCTCATCAGCTCACACAGTTTTTCTTCCTCCTTCAAATCTCCATCTTTGTCGTCAAGCGGCCTCCCCGCGAATGGTCGGTAAGACGCTGACGACTCGGGCGCCACCCTCGCTGCGACGGACAAGTAGTGCAGTTGCTCACTCATGGACAGAGGGGAGGAGAGGCGACTCGCGCAGCGGTTGGAGGGTGTGTTCCCTTCTGAGGCTCCAGAAGAGGCGCCGAATGTCTCCAGCGTCGGAGGTAGAGACGACGGTGCATGCTGTGAGGACATGCAATCCGGCTCCGAAGCAAGAAGACGCCTCTCGTGGGAAGGCGTCAGTACGAGAACTGAACTACTTGGTCTCGAGGGAGACAGGGAAAAGGCTGGAGTAGCGACAGCTGCTAGCTCTGCCTCCAGAGCTGCCGCAATCGAGGTCATCGCTTCCATCGTGCACTGGCCTCTGGGACTTGTCTTACTCTCTTCACTGTGATGACACGAACACAGGCGCGAACTTGCTGGATGTCTGGCCTCGATTTGGGACGTTAGACGTTATTGTGGGGCTCTCCGCCAACCAAACTGCGTTTTCTTGTCGGATGATCGCCTAGGGATGGCGATTTCTCGGAAACTGGCTCTGTACAAATCACGTGCATTAACGCTGCTTGCGGCAGTTACAACACTGCATGTTCTTCAGGTTGTTATGTAGTTTCTGAAGTTGCTGGTTTACTTGCAAAGGGAGGGCATGCTTGTAGTTTCCTTCTTGCTGCCTGCCTCTTCCCTGAGTCTCAGAGCACTGTAGACTCGAGTATGTGGGGCGTACACGTCATACGGGATCAAGCGCGTACGGTGAACTACACACTCAGGATGTCGCGTTCCGCATTTGGCTTCTAATGAATTCAAGCTTCATTCAGAAGCATCCTGTTGATATACAAGCAGCCAGAGAAGACTGGAACGCCCCAAGTGCAGAGTTTCTCTATTTGTGTGCTGCTGGTGTATGCAGACCAGCAATGCGTCGTCCGTCACATTGCCGTGTTTTTCTGGCGGGTAGGGCATTGACGTAGGACAGTCATGCGCAGAGGTTGTGGCATAGGGAAGCATTCTCGGTCAGCACGTTCCGTGCGGCAGACTCCAGGAGGATAATCCTGTGTGTGCGCTGTGCAATCGACGGTCAGACATGCGAGACGACGAAACCTTCCCCGGTAGTTACGCAGGCATCGGCGCCACTGTGTGTGGCGCTGAAGCAAAATTTGTCTTGAATGAAATCGAGCCTTAGCCGACGGTTTTGAGGAGGACTCTGGCGAACACTGTTGCCCGAGGAAAGACGACGAGTAATATCTGGCATGCACCGCCCGTGAAAATGGTGGAAAAGAGCGCACGCAAATGCTTCCGCACTCCACGTATAGGCCACTGTCGCCCCGTCCTCTCTCCCTGCGCTATCTGAAAGTCGACTGCCACAGAAGGGGAACCAATCGAGAAAAATCTCAAATTACGTATCATGGGCGTGGCATAAAACGCATGCAGAACGGACGAGCAGATGCCAGTGGGATCGGGGCCCCGCTGTTGTCAGTCACAATCGACGAGACAGGTCAGCCCGGGAACGCCGCATACAGAGATGCGCGACATCGTGTGATCGATAAAAGACCAGATTGCCGCCAGTATATGTGCGGCATGACCTCGAGGGGGACGATGGTGATGCCGATGGTGGCCGCGTACTGGTGTAATAGTAGATCTAGTCAATAAGTGACCCGACACGCAAGTTTCTACACAGGAGGAAACGAAGCGTGAAGGTGACAGTTATCTACAGGACTTGATACTTGCGATTGATGCATCCGCCTACATTAGCTGCATTCCCTGCAGAGGGATAGTTGACCAAGCAAGTCGTATAGCTCACATAGACAGCAAAAGCGAGAGCCAGTCCAGACAGGACTGCGCCACGAAATTGTGTAAGCAACGCGCAAGCGGTGTCAGCCAACCGCGAGGGGCTCAGTGCTCTGCTGGTGCGTGTAGCAGCCTCTGCGTGTGTCTTAAGCAGATGCAGCAGTAATGATTCAGAAGGCGGGTGCAGTAACCTGAAGGGTTTTCGGTTCCACATTCCTGGTTGCGGTCTGGGGTTGGTGGCACGTAATTGTGAGAGCTCATACCCAGTGCAGCACATACGCCTGAGCTGGCATGGTGGCGCGGGCGCATTTCCGGTTTGACAGAACGGCTGTTACTTCTCTTTCCTTGCAAACGCAAATATTTTTCTTGTGATCCGTCATTGTTCCTCAATCGCATTCGCCTTCATTTGCAACCGCGATGGGCCACCGGCAGGGCAAACTACATAAAACGTTCTTCTGATTACTGGGAATGGCCAGTGATGCTCTCTGCAGACGATGCTGGCTACATGCTGTATGCGTTGGGTATGCTGCGGACCAGTTTCAGTATCGTGTTTCACCGCATGGTGGCACGTAGAAAGGCGTCGCGGCTCTGGGGAGCCCCCAAACGCGGGCTAAAGCTCAAACGTGCCCACACAGGCCAAGGCGAGAACTTTACCGACCTCCCACTATTTGGGTTCAAGCATACGGTGAGCAACTTCGGGGCGACAGCATCCATTTTCTGATCTGCCCCCGTCCTAACGGCGCCGCGCACGCTGCCCTGGTGGGTGAAAAATCGTCTGAACAGCCACGGTCGATCTGGATACTCATTTGCCCACCTCTGTCTTGTTCGCTTCCCACCAACGCACGCGCTTTGAGAACTCAGCAACACCAGAGGATCGCTGGTGTGGTGCATAGCTGTTGCAAAGTATTCTTCGAGTGTCCCTTGCAAGTACCACCGCTTTTACGCTTTCACGAAGCCAGCAAGACCCGCTTCTGTGGGGCATCCTCTTCTCCAGCATGCGCAGCTTTCAAAGATAGGAGTTGACATGTCCTTCGAAAGCGGATAGTGTGTTCCGCCCTCATGGGGCTCAAGATCGGAGAACTGACGAGCTAGACCCAGATAGCCAGTTGTAATCAGATCCGGCAGCAGAAAAGATGGTCTACGGGTGATGGAAAGATCTGGTTTGCGGAGTTTCACTCGTATCACCGAGGCTGCTAAAGTGAATGCACAATCGAAAACAATGTCCAGCATCTGATGAAGAATTCTGTGCCTCCTTCCAAGTGTTACGCTAAGGTCTGCTTCCCAGTAAACGCGTGTAATCGATCGAATTGCTGAAGTATGCGATGATCGCTATGTAACCATTTTAACAAAGAACTCTATAGAACCGAGGTGGGTTGTCCGACCAAGTATATCCAGTCAGCCACAAGGCGCCTTCGCCTTCTCCAGCCTATTCGCCGAACCCCCCCATTTCGCCTGCACTCTTCACTACTATCTGTTTCGCCGATCGGAACCCTTTCCGCAGACGACTTTTGGACGGCTGTAACCCATGTCCATGGTACATGAGATTTGCATCCTGTTTTAACTCTTACAGCCCGCTACAGGACCACACCCGAAGAGAGTGATTGTTTCTGTGGACACCCGGTCGGTGCTGCAGAACTCAAACACAGTTGCATCCCAAACCACCACACTTGCTGCGTCCTTCATTGGGGGGGTCAGTTTGATTGCATTCTTCAACGTCGTCAGAATGATGGCCAATCACCACCCTGCGAACTTGTCAAGCTGCGGCAACGAGCTTCTCAAGTGTATTGACGACCTCAAGCGAAAACGAGATGAAATCAGCAAGCAGATCATGCTGGTAAAACGAAATGCCCTCAACCATAAAAAAGCGCTGAGCACAGCACGTTCACACTGCGGGATATTCGCTAGGTACTACTGTGTTCACCGCATGGTAGGCGGAGCGGGTGCAGGGAATCTTGACTTACTCCCGACGCCCAACCAGTTTGCGTTGTGTCAAAGTCATCTTGTCCGCAGGAAAGTGAAGAAAGAGAAAAAGTTCAGCGAGGGATCTCGGCTCTCACTGAGAAACTGCAGAAGTTAAACGGTACGTTTGAGCGCTGAACAGCCAGTGTCCTACTACTCTCCCTCTCTCTCGCAGCTCTCACTACACTCGGCAGCACTCACTCTTTCTGAGGGCCGGCGCAGTGTCCAATTAGAAGCAAAATTACGAGTAAATAACAAAGAGAGGGTCATTTCAAGGCATTTGAAAGTTTGGTCTCACTGCTGAAGATTTGTGAGACGTCTGGTTCTATCTCATTCGCGCACTCCGTTTCAGAACGGTTCGAACAGTTAGGCTTCAGAAGTGCGGCTAAGAGGGGCGACGAGAGAAGTTCTCGTTCCTTGGTGCCAGCGGATGAAGATTTGACAAATGCTTGAGTGATTGTCGCAGTCATTTTCGATCCGAGTCTGTTGTGCGCAGCGAGCAATGAGAAAAACATGCAAGCAAAAGAAGAGTATGACAAGACGATACAAGACACGGAAGCTGCATACATGAAGGTGGGGCAAATGACTCGGCAGTCTGGCTTCCCGGAATAGCGAACTTAAGAGGCCCAACCTTGAATGGACTGTCGAATCAGCACACTCCAAACAATGACTACGGGACGACGGGCTGATGAAAGACGAGAGGCCTTCACACGCCGTCCCGAGCATGCATCTGTACTGCGGTATGGAGTCGATGGCCTCCCATTGCCTTTCAGATCATTGAGTCCTCGCAAACACTTCTTCATGTATTACGGCGCGAGTCCATGAGCCTGGCGAAGAAGAGCAGCATGGAGTAACCGACGCTCGGCACTTCAAGCTGACTTCCCCAGTCTTGCTGGCCTATCCAAAGTAAAGGCGACCATATCGTCCGACGAGGATTTACATCCTCCTCTCGAGGGGCTTTCTGAGGATTGGGAGCGGTTACTCTGTCACATGGTACTGCCGCGCCGTGTACATGGGAACCTACAATCTATGAGGCAGTCCTGTCTGCGGCGACGTTCATTGCGGACACCACATACGCATGAGAAGGCTCATAACAGCATCCTTGTTGCACGCCGACACCGGAAACGATCAGCGGCGTTCACACGATGAGATGGCGTGTGTGCTACACCTTCCTGCATATCGCTGAAGTTTGGCGTCACTACGAATACGATGGACACACATGTAGGCGGGACTCGATGATCGTTGGGTATCCACGCATACTCACACCCCCTCAAACTTGCGATGACATGGCACGCAGTAGTTGAGTGGGCAGAGTATACTCTGACCGCTTCAGGAAACTATGCGGAAGAACGAGAAGGTGTCGCACAACCAGATTTCTTCGCGTTCTGTATCTCGAGAACGAACTGAGCTTTTTTCAGCACGCCCGTATGCGTCGCGGTGTGAACTCATCGCGCCCTAAAACTACAGGTGCGTTTCGCGCTGCGGATCGTCTGACTCTCCTCTAGACGTTGGCTTTATTGCAGATGAACCGCGCCAGCAACCCGCACCCGCGAGTGTCCAATCAGCTTTAAGAATCCCTCACTTTCGACAGCGGTTTGATGTATATCGTCTCTACGGGCGCAAAAATTCATGCTTCTCTCACATTTTGCCAACGGCAGAAGGAACATGCTCGACGGACGCTGGAGATGAAAAAACGCGTCAAAAGGAGGAGACACACCGGATTCAATTGAACACCAGACGCACTCGCCCACCCGAACCCACGACCACGCGACGAGCCCTTTTCCGCCTGGCTTCATTCCTCGCATGCTCAGAAACATGCAGTTTCCAGGTCCTGTTTTACAATCTGAGCCCCTCACACCATCACTGCTCTAAAAGCTTACGTTCGCCAGCGAGACTCCCCTCCGCAGCCGCCACTTCAGGTCATTCTCTCCCTGAGGACTGAAACTCTGTCATCAATCGACCCCCTTTACGCAGCGCCAACGGTGCCCGCGACTCGTGGCTCAAACTCTTCAACGTCCCCGCCAAGGACGGCTTCCAGCGAGGCCGCCAACTACGCAGCGACACGCTCTTGCATTCTAGGCGATGAATATGCACAGGGCTCAACTCTACTGCACCCCCACCAGGGGTCTGACTCCGTTCGCACACGCAAACACTCCGAAAACGACTCGCCCTCGGCGGCGCAGTTCCTGCGGCGCGCCAGAGCAGTGCTGACGCGCAGCGTGGAGAGGCCCCCAGCGAAATCGGGGTCGATGGCTGCCACCTTCCTGAACTGCCGCGCGCCGCACCGTGCCGCTTCCGAGCCGTCCTGCCCGTCTTCCTACTCGACGCGCACTCTCCCGCTGAGCCGCTCTACAGACTGTTGTCCATAGAGACGTCCATGCCGCCTGAGACGCGCGTGACAAAACAGAGGCACCACTAAACCACTGACTCCTGGTCACTGCATTTTTCCGAAACTCGAGGCAACGCGTCACGTATGGAGCATCAAAAAAAGTCTCGCTCCCCTTTCAGGACCCCACCCACCTCAAATGCGGTCTACAGACTCCATTACGCCATACAAAGTATTCTACGAAGCCTCCCGCCTCTCCCCCCCTTTCCCCCGCCGCTCCCGCGCAATAAACACAGTGCAACCGCTACTACAGCACAGCCAGGCCGCAGAAGCGTGCGCAGTCTCACCTCTCGGAGCGACGCCTCCGCTGACGGTCGCGTCCGCGGCAGTGCCGTTGGCGACGACGGCTGTGCCTGCTACGCGGGCGGCGTCGTCTGTTTGGCTAGGCGCGCCGGCGCCCGCGGCGGGCGAGCCTGCAACGGCGCCACCGCTGCGGCTGAAGTAGTTCTCGAGGTCGTTGTCCAGGCGTTTCTTGATGTTGTCATCGCCCATGTACTTATCGAGCTCCGCGTCGAGCGACTCCTTATTGACGGACACGCCGCCGCCGCGGCCGCCGCGGCCGCCGCGGCCGCCTCGGGCTCCACCACGGCCCCCGCGGAAGCCGCCTCCTCCGCGACCGCCTCGGAAACCCCCACGGCGCGCAGGGAACGCCCCACCGCGCGCGCCCCTCTGCGCCTGTCTCTCTCTCCAGGCCTGGACGCCGTTGCGCGTCGACGAGTTGCCGCCCCTGTAGGCGGAGGAGACGGCTGCGGCACCCCGAGCGGCGCCTTGTCCGCCGCGACCGCGTGTGTAAGAGCTGCGGAAGAAGAGACAATGCGCCAGGGAACCACTACTCGTCGATCCACGCGTTTCCACTCGCTCTCTACGTGTCCGCCGCTCTCTAGACTTGACTGGAAACCATCCAAGCGCAAGGCAGTCGCAACTGACGCGCCCTCCCCCCCCTCCCCCCCCGCTGGCGGTGGTGGGTGGCCGCGAGCGCGTGGATGAAACGGAGGAAATAGAAAACGTGGCGACGCGGGAAGGGCCGCTCGCGTCGCGGCAAGCACGACCTCCCGGTCCGCAGCTGTGTGCCTTCTTCAGTTGTGGGGAAGCAAGAGTCAAAATGAATACCTGGGCGCCCTGCGGTAGCTTCCGTAGCCGGTGTATCGGCCTCGGCTGATGGCGAGGTTTCTGGATGCCGCCGCACCGCCTCGGTTCGACGCGAATCGAGGGGCGTTTGCGTTCTTCATTCCGTAGACTCGGGCTCGAGCCCAACTGCGTAGACCCGCTGCAAGAAGAAGAGAACAGAAACTCGTGACCCCTGGTTCGAACGACGGCCTCCACGATTTCGCGGAAACGCGCACGCGCTGCTCTTTGGCAAAACCTTGGAAGACGAGCTTCTTCAGATGCTGACAGACACGCGGGGAAGCGGCGACCCCGGATTCTGCTTCACCCGAAAATCCACAACCTTCTTGTTTTTGCCGGCTCAAACACGCACTCTGTGCTGACCGTCTCCCGCCGAAGACGAACAAAAGAACAGACGGCATGTGTCGGTCCTCGAATCCAAATTGTGAGACCGCGACGACAAGCGGCGGCCTCGGTGCGGCCTTCACGCCGTTCCCTAATACACGCCCTGGCTGCTGCGCAGACTTGTTCGAGCCTCTGGGGAACCAGGCGGCGGAGCCTACCACTCCAGGGCCCTTCTTCTCGAAACGACAACAAATCACTCGCTTGAAAAGTGTGTTTCCTTTGCCGAAGAACAGATGTGCGCACCTCTGCGCGGCGGCCAGGCCTACATGCGGCACGACCCCCGTACTGACACGCCGTGTAAGTTGTGAAGACTCGCTGAACTACACCTGCCGTCTCTCCCATACGCGACGTCTACGTGGCACTCCCTCCGAAGTGAAATATCCCTCCTCCGCTTGACTGGCAACGTGGCTGCCAACAGAGCTGCAGATCGGTGGCGCACATTCTGGTGTCCCCCGCCGAAGTCTCTGCCCCCTCCCCCCCTCCCCTTCCAGCGAGACAGTCACGCAGCTGCGACAGCGCGGAATCCCCTTCGCCGTGGAGGGAACCGAGGAAAAAGCGAAACATGACAACACCGACATCTCTTGAGAAGTGGTCGCACCCGCAGAAGACCCACTCAAGTCGCCCCGCACGCCTAGTGTGCGCGAGCGTGCCTCACTTCCGAAACCTTCCAACACTGCGACTGAGTCATGGAGACCTCACACACTTGAGCTTCTTTTCGAAAAGGATGCCACTCTGTAGAACCGAAACACTTACTCCCGCGGCTCGCTGCGTTGCTCGAGTACCGGGCTGCGCCCGCACCACGGCTGTATGCTCCCCGAACCATTTTGTTTTCGAAGGGGGGGGGAAAGAAAATCTCGAATCGGAGAAGGCGAAGTCAATCGCGCGCCAATCCGTGTTGCTACGAAGATGAGCCCGGCGAGGAACCTTGCCTCCCGTCGGTTTGACGCTCTCGACCCCACTCGGATTCTTTACTTGCGGTAGAACTCGAAACGCGGAAAACGTCACCTTCCAACGACACCTCGGCGGAAAGACTGGAGTGTGACTTACGGGGTGCGTCCGACAAGGAATAAAACTAAACGACAGAAATACGTGAGCCAGACGGCGAAAAATTACTGGGCAGCTGCACACGGGGAGGAGGGGGAGACACCGGTTTCGCACGAATTTTGGAGGCAGACAGCGGGGGGAAAGTACGGGGTTAGACGGAGTGAGAATGGGCAAAAAACTGCTCAAACTTGCACGATGCCTGCAGACAATATAAAAAGGTCGACGGAGCGTGCCAGCTGCAGCAGGTAAGGCGGCTCAAGGCAAAGGAGGAAAAGACGATTCGCGCAGGACACGAGCGCGCACCGATTTGAACGGCACCGAAGAGGCAGCAAAGGAAAACACGAAGAAACACGGGCGAGAAAGGATAATCCCCAGAAAAAGGAGGCTGTTCGTTAAGAAAAAACGACACGGCCGATCTGAGGGAGAAAACAAACAAGTGGTTGGAGAACGAATGGCAAAGCGTGAAAACCACCCTTGTAGACGGCGCGGTCGCCGTGCGTAGAGGAAAAGCGACGGAGCGAGCATCCCCGAGGGTGGGGTGAGAGACCAACAAGGGGGAAGACGCGCAGAGATGCGGTGCCACGAGCGGAGAAATTAAAAAAAAGGAGAGGAAAGCGGACGTGTCATCGAGAGCAGAATTTAAAGTCAACCCCCGAAGCAGGCAGTCCCGTCACCTCTCCATCCGTTCGTTTTCTCAACCCCCGGCTGTACGGGGTATGGGAAACAACAGGGAGATACTGGGAGAAGTTGCCGGTCTTCACTTCTGCCCAGACTGTGTGCTGCTGGCGTTGGTACCAGCTGTGTGCCCTGGGTTAGCGAAATCGCCGACGACTCACTGGGGCGCGTTGTGCGCGACATCCACGGTTGCGGGGCTTCACGGGAAACTTAGGAAAAGAGACAGAAAAAACGAGAAACGTCTCGGCGGATGGAACTGGAAGTGCGGGAACAACAGAGCGTACACAATACGCAGCGGGCAGTGGACATGAGCGGTGCGCAAGTCTCGGTAATGAGTCAAGCGGAGACTCGCTGCTAAAGGCTGACGTCAGGACGGTTCAACACTCGCGCCTGAGTGCTCATATCCTGTCCGTGGAAGAGCGTCATGCCGTCACAGCGCCCTCGGAGAGTTTGTAGGTCGTCACAACGGAAGTCACAGCAGTGTTGTGGTCAAAGCTCCGTTTCATCTGGCGTTCTCTCTTGACTCCTCAGTTCGACTCGGAGCGGTTGCCGTGTGCCTTTTAAGGAGAGATTGAGACAGCGATACTCACCGGCGCTCACTACCAAAACTACATTTCGCATCTTGCAAGCGTGTAGGCAACAAGGTAGTAACCAAATCCACGAGACGGGACGCTACACTATTGTGCTGCACACTGCTACACTGCTGCTTCGTTATCGAGGCTTGCTGCTGCGGAGCACTCCCTCAAGGCAAGCAAACTCAAACAGCACCTCCGTCCCTGATCGAAGAATCCCCCTGGTTCCTATCCAAACAGCGCTGCCAGTCGTCAATACTTATGAGCTCGAATTAGTGCATGCCTTCCGTGCCTGCCACATGAGAGTGTATGCGCTAACGGTATGTTGCTTTTTTCGCTGTCCCCCCCCTTAAATCCCGCACACCTCAGCTGCGTAAGGTGCGGTGAATTTCATTTTCGATCACTCAGCAGGAGTGTGGCCTCTTCACGAAACGAATGCCTTGTCGATTGTTCCGCTCTAAGTACGCACGCCGCCGACACAGTCGCCATCTGCAAGCCCTAGCGCATGTGGCTGCATCTCTGTTTCAAGCCCGCTACAATCTGACCTGTGAGGTCTTGCTTGCCCAGTCCGGAAACACCTTCAAGTTTGTAGCTTCTCTCATTACCGGGGGTAAGGACGCAAGATACGCTGAACATAGTAGTTGAAGGTTTATACAGCAAGAGAGCCGTCGAGAAAAGCTCGAGACCCCGCATAACTGGCATCGCCTCACACCGCCACACCGATAGGAGAATCAGTTCCCCTCGGAACAAAAATGAATGGGGGTACGGTAATTGCCTAAACCTCACCATCACGGGAGCGGTAAGACCACACTAACCCCGACGATTCGTGTCTGGCGTATGCTGTTAACTGGTTGATCCTTCGCGCGGGATCGACATAAACTCTGGAACGCGACGAACAGAACGCTATGATTCGATACCTATCCTGCTGCAGCGATGCTTTTGTTGCTTTTAGGCGTTGAGTAGTTCTGTCGCGCCGAGGGACGTGTTCAGTCAGCGTCATCCTCCCGTCCGCACGGCTCGCCTTCACTCGACGGTTTTTTAAGACGTGGACAGCGGAACAGCTGCCACAAACAGATGGAGAGTGGCAGGCGGGAGGCATCTTTTTCGCTGACTCACGTTCTGATGCCAAAGGTGGGTTTAGGGTTTAGGACGTAGAAGAATGAATCTGGGTTAAGAAGGGCAGTGCCCCTTGCCTGCGTCGCAGTTGCTCCGTCTCGCCTCTGCGTTTCTCCTTGATTTTGGCTACAGTCTTCGGCCTTCCCACAAGGAAGGCATCGAATAATTCATACTGTCGCAAGAAACGCTGCAGTACGGGAGACTCCGTGTGGTAGATGTGTCGCCGACACAGCCAGTTCTTTCGTCTAATCCCGGCCGGCTTCCCAGTCAAAACAGGCGTACATAAAACCTGCACGAAACACCAGACACTGTTTAGAGCTCTCTGCACTGTTGTCTCGCACGGTTAAATTTTCGTGGTGCCTTACTCTGATTGGAAAAAAAAAACAGTAGGGGACTCTAGAGTAGAGGAGGCCGAATGCTCCTGCGTAAGTCCCCCGAGCTGCGGGCGGCTGAAAAATACGCACACACCAGCATATGTTTCGGGAGCCCATTTCCACAGCACTGGGCGTGCACAGATTCTCTATCGTATGCCCGCCTTTCGATAAAGGGTCATCAAGGAACAGCTAACCAGCACGAGAACACGCAACCGTGTGACAGCCTGGTCTCATAATTGAGTAAATGCAAGAGTGGTCATCTCTCCCGCGACGACGTGCTGAGAGGTATTTTTGAGGGAATACAAATGCCAGAAACAACAGAGAACTTCGTCGCATTCTGCGTGTCGGTCCTTGATAGCCTCCCCGTGTCTTCTTACAATGGACGGTCGCATGCAAATCAAGGAAGACATTGCAGCGCGCACAGCTACGCTTTCTGATGTCCTCAAGTCATCTCTCTCCGATAACGTAACTAACGCCATGGTCTGTCTTGCTTCAACTTTTCTCTGCAAATCAACCAAATGCTGTGCACCCTGGCCTTTTTGTGAGGAGACCACCGCCTCGCACGCATGCAGGACAGGGGCTGCTGAGGTCCGCATATTTTTCGCACGCACTTGCAAAGTTTCGGTCCTCCTTTCTCTAGAAGAGAATATTGCGTCCTAGTGTGATGCTTCGGCGAGCGAAGACTGCCCTCTGTTGACACCACACAGCCTCCATTTTTCATCTGCTGTCTGGCGTTCATAGGGCACCTGGCACGGCTCACGACCTCTTCCGTATCAGCGCAGGCAACGGCCTGTCCTGTTGGATAATGGCTGCCACGAAAAAGTCGGTTCCTTCTTACCTGTGCTGCATCCTTTAGTTGTTTTACTAGCGGCTGTATTCGTATTGACCCGATGGACGCAATCTCCGTTTCGAAGCGGTCAGCCGCGTCTGCAGCGTCCGCGGGTTCAGGCTCTCGACAAGCCCTAGCTGGCCTGCGGAACGGCGGCACCTCAAAAGCTACGCTGCTGAAGGAAATGCAGATGGCTGCGGAGGACCAGTTCGCCGACTCTTCGCCCACGGGTGACGCCGTGTGCAGCAACCTCGACCACTTTCGCGAAGCGACTTCCTTTTTTCAGGACCTCGCGCGACTGACCGATATTTCTGCATCCCTCTGCAAAGCTGTGCACACTCCGTCAGCGACGAGGGCATCGGCTACTGAACTTTGCCAGCCGACGCCGGTGCAGCGTGTCGAAGAGCTTGTTGCGTTGGTGGCCTGTTGTGCCAGAGTGCTGGACCGCTACCAAACTCAGCCGACACTCCTCGATCGCCATCTACTCCAAATGGTCGAACCGTTGGCTCACGTCGTGCAAAACCACCTAAACCTCATCCCCTTTGTCACACCGGTGGGCACGACTGGAAATGACACGCTGAAGCTGCGGGGCTCCGACAGCGTTGCCTCTAAAAGCCATCGCGACTCTGTGGACGATAGGAACGCGTCCGGGGGGGCAGCGAATAGCGTGGACGTGTTGGCGGCGTCACTGTCTCTGAGGCTTCTGCTTCACCTCGTTTACTCGCTCTGCAAAGTTCGTGGGTACAAGGCTATCCAGCTGTTGCTTCCGCAGAGCCCCGAGCTCCTCGAACCCGTTGTCGACTTATGCGAGATTCTTTTCGAGGCTGAGATTTCTTCTGGCGTCGCAGATTCCGCGCCTCTGCAAGTGCAAACCGCTTCGCCCTCACGTGCCTCTCCAGGTGCTGAATCCACAGAGCGCGGGTCCGTGGCCTCTGCAGGGGTTGAGGGGGAGGAACCGAGCTCGCATGAAGGCGCGGCGGCGACCGGGTGCGCAGAGACGACATCGAAGACAGGACTGGGAGAGCGAGCAGCAAACGGGGAGGCCAGGGGACACATACTCGACGACGGGCGGGCAAGTTTCCAGGAGCTGCTGTCCTTTGCGAAGCAGCTGCCTCTCTGGAGCACGCACTACTCTCTGCTTGTGTGGCTCTCTCTGCTCGTCCTGGCTCCCTTCGGATTAGAAAGCCTCGACAGCTCGCTTCACGCGGGTCGAGAGGCAGGGAGAGAAGAAGCTACTGGGCAGGAAGGCCTCGCGACAAAGCGACCTCAGACGCTGGGCCTTCGCATCGTTCTTCTTGCGGAGGCGTACCTCCGCACGACTAACACGAAAGCGAGCGATGCAGCGGCCTTCGCGCTCGCGCGGTTTTTCAGCCGTCCGGATATATCTGCGAAGGCTCCAGAGCTCTTCCCTCACTTCCTCGGTTTCTGCCAGCAGTCCCTTTTTGCTGGAAAAACGAAGTCCGCCTCCACGTCTTCAACTTGGGCTGTTGCCACTGCGGCTCCCCGGGGATCCGAAGCAACCAGCACCGAGGCGACCTCGCCTCCCGGCGCTGGCGCTTCCTCTCCTGAGCTCGACGGAAGTTCCCCTTCGTCTGTGCCGATATTTCGCCGCGCCAATGGTAAGCAGCCGTGGCATATCGCCGATACAGATGTTTTGAATTTTGCATACCCGCATGCACGCAGGCGCACAATTGATGTTTCGCCAGCTGTTCACAGGTCGCACCGTCCCTGCTGCTTGCCTTCTCCGCTCACAAGAGATGCGAGCCGCTCCCGCTGCCTCCTTCGCCTGCTCACCTTGATGCTGAAGTTGTATGCGAGGGCATGTGCTTGAGGGCTGGGCACATAGTTATGCACGTGTGCCTCTCTACACGAGGCGAGCATCAGCTTTCGCTACCTAGGCGGCATTCTCTCCCTCTGCTTGGTCCTCCACGGATGCTTCCCACGGTTGTTTCTTTGTGCCTCTCTTGCGTCTCACCAGCAATTCGAGCTTTGAACGAGATTCTGAAGATTATCGGACGACGTGCAGTTCTCCCTGAGCTCCCGCGCCTGCTGTCGCTCCTCGGCCTCACGTCCTGCGAAGACGAGCGGAGCCTGTGGACGTCGCTGTCCTCCCTCTCTGCTCTCTTTCGCAAGCTGCGCTGCAGCTGCGCCGCGCGCCTCTGCATGCTTCTTCTGCCGCCGGTCAACACGCGGTCGCTGCGGTGGAGGTACACGCCGCACGCGCGGTGCCTCACCACGCTTCTCCAAGAGAGGAAACAGCCAGCCACTCCGGGGGCTGGAGAGGCCGCGGCGGTAAGCCAGGCGCAGCAGGCCCACGACCTGCGGGGGGAACCCGACGATGAAGAAGAGGAAGAAGAGGACGTGCCTGAGCAAGTTGAAGAAGTCATCGGGCTCCTCCTTGAGAGACTCTCCGACCGCGACAGCGCCGTCAGGTGGACTGCGGCGAAGTCAGTCGCCAGAGTTGTCATGCAGCTGCCGAGGGACTTTGCCGACCAAGTGAGACAACGACCCGCTCGGCGAGGGGGGAAGGGGCCTTCTCGGCATCGCTGGAGCTTGCACAGAGGCGTGGCGAGCCGTGCTCCTTGTCTATTCTGTCTATTTACCAACGCACTGGGTTTACCCTAACCCCTTCACGCATGCGCATCTACATACACATATCTCTGCGTGTCCGCATGTTTTTCTATGCGAGTTGCTGCGAAGGCGGCGGAGCGATGCAGCTGGCGGGCGCCTCTTGGAGCAGGTGCCGTGAGAAGGGGAGGGAGGGCGCGACGACGACCTTAGCCCCGAGGCGGGCATCGTCTGGTGCGTGGCGGTGCGGTCTTCTCCCCCCCGTTCGTCGATAGGCCCTTCTCAGGCGACAACTCTGGCGGATAGCTTTTGTGTTTGCTCATCCGGAGAGTGCGTCGTTGGGCCTTTTGCACATGCGCCGCAGAGCATCGGGCACGCCCTGGAGTTGAAACTTTTTAGTCTGCAAAATATGACAAAGAATCCATGCGCACCTCGCTGCGTGTGCGTCTGGCCGCGACTGGTGAACCCTCGCCCGCTTTTTTATCAGAGACATCGAGAGGCGTTTGTGTGCACGTGTCTCGGTTTCCACAGGTCGTCGCCACGGTGCTTGACTCGCTCGCGTCGGTGCCGCTCTCGTCGTCGCTGACCTCCAAGCGCCTGTGGCAGGGCAGCTGTCTGGCCCTCGCGGAGCTGCTGCGCCGCGGGCTCGTTGGGCTCCAGCGGCTGGGCGCGTGCTGCGCGTCGCTGCGCCTTGCGCTGGCTGCTGAGGCGGGCGGGAGCTGCGCCGCCGGAGATACCAGCGCGGCGGCGGCAGTCGCTGCGCTGAGAGACGCCGCTTGCTACGCGGCCTGGAGTCTCGCTCGGTCTTACTACCGCACAGAGGCTTTGAAGAAAGAAGTGGAAACGCTCTCCCGCTCCCTCCTCCTCGTTGCGCTCTTCGATCGCGAAGTCAACTGCAGGTGAGCGTCTGGATCCGCGTGGGCCTGTATACACGCCATGAGCATTTGCCTTCAGAGGCAGAGCAGCATCTGCTGCTCTGCCTCGTGAGACGTGGAAGTCTCATCACACGATCTCTTCCTCAGAGGAAAACTGCGGGTCCGTCGCCACCGCAGCCTCCTTGCAGGACGCAGAAAGGACCCACACAACCACGGCGATAGTCCAGGGTGGGGCCTCGCCCAAGCGCGTCCAACATAAAGATAGAGATAGAGAGCAGATAAATAGCGGACCTAGGAAGCTAGATAGGTTCTTGGCTAGACAGCTAGCTAGAAAGATAGGCAAACAGATACAGGGGGAAAACGATGTGAACTGGGCTCGGCGCAGCTCGCCCGATGGACAGGTGAAGGTGTGCGGGGCTCGCGCCTTCAGGCGAGCAGCGGCGGCGGCCTTCCAGGAACTCGAGGGCCGGCACGGCGGCATTCCTTGCGGCCTGAGAATCGTCACGCTGGCGGACTTCTTTGCGCTGGCAACGCGGCGCTCGTCGTATCTGCGCGTTGCCCCTGAAGTAGCCAGCCTCCACCGCGACTACGCGCGCTTGCTGCTCCAAGCGCTGTCGGCCTTGCTTCTTTCGCCGTATGAAGACGAAGAGATCCGCACCTTGGGCGCCGCCGCCCTCAAGCGCATTGCTGTCAGGGAGCGCAGACTCGCCGCAGAGGTGAGTCGAGAGCACGGCTGCGCATCGTTCTTCGTCCCCACGACACGAACGCCTCTGAACGCTCGCTTCTCTCGTCTGCTCGCCGACTCCATTCCATGCCCCGTTCCGCGGCGCCGTCGTGCAGCTTGCAGGGTCGCCTCACGCCCCCTGAGACCCCCGCTGGCATGTCTGAGCACGTGCAGAGCTGCAGGGGCGAGATGTGCGCATGCCGTTTCCGCTGCGGCGGCGATACATGCTGTGCCCACTGTCAATCGCGCCCGTACCCATCACCTCCGCGGCTGGTGTGCGCCGTTTGCGTGTTCAGGAGATCCTGCCGACGATCCTCGCCAAGTCGACGGCCGCGGAGGAGGACTTTGGGACGCGCCACGGAGCCCTCCTCGGGCTCACGGCGCTGACGGAGGCCCTCTGCGGCAAGCGGCGCCCGCAGCCCTGCAGCGCGGCTGGCGGGGCAAGTGCTCCAGGAAGCGAGACCGGCGAGGGACAGGATCCAGACGCCGGCGGCGAGGGTCTCCCCGAGGAGCTTCAAGCGGAGATTCGGCAAGTCGTTCTCAAAGTCGAGAAGCAAAGGCAGTATCGAGGCAAGGGCGGAGACCTTTGCCGGGTGGCTGTCTGCAAACTCATTCAGGGCCTGGGTGAGTCACACGTCGCCTGCAAGCCCTCCACGTGCCTTCCGCGCGTCTTGGCGCCAAGAGGCCCGTCGCTCGATGCGGCGAGGCAGAGATCGCGAGAGGCAGCGAGTTTTCTGAGAGCCTGCGTGCAAGGTGACAGCCCGGCTGAATGTGCAATCGTGTTACAGAAACGCCGTGACCCGACACTACAAGAATATATGTATATGAGTATATCTCAGCGAGTAGCAGGCTCAACTTCATTTTCGCACACGTGCATGCGTGTCTGACCACGCCCACGGTCTCAGCGGATGATGTGCCTGGCGCCTCTCGCTTTCCTTTGTGTCTGTCGACCTCTCTCGCATTCCTTTCTTCCATGGGCGGTCCACGGCATTGCGGAGCTCGTCTTTTCAGCCTCCTCACCCTCGATCACGTTCAAGGCTGCGACGGCGCGGCGGTACCTGACCACGCTGCTGGAGGGGCTGCGTCACTTCAGCGAGACCGTGCAGTTGGCGGCAGCTGAGGCCCTGCGCACTCTGCTTCACCTGCGCATGCCGGCCGCGGAGGCCCTCGAAGCGCTGCTTCCCAAGCTCGCTAAGAATCTCGCCAACCCCGATGAGCACGTGGCGGCCCGAAGGGGCTACGTACTCGCCCTCGCGACCCTCGCTCCCGAAGTCTATCGCCGGTGCCTCAGCCAGCGGAAGCCGCTCGGCGCGGCGGCGGGACCGCTCGCAGGCGCCGCGCCTGCAGAGAGCTCGCTTGGGGAGCCGCGGGGAGCCTTCGGAGGCGACGCTGCGGCAGACGCCGCCGCGGGAGACTCCTTCGAGGGAGACTTGCTGGAGGTCCTCTGCCGCGAAGCGACGTCCCTGGCCCCCTGCGGCCAGCCTGCGCTGGGTGATGCGCAGACGCGACGAAATGCGTTGATCGCGCTGGGCTCTGCGCTTTCCGCGATTCTGACTTCGCGGCTGCCGCGAGCGGACAAGGCTCCAGAGCGGGGAGGCGCGACCGCGACTGCGGGAGAACCTCCTGGGGCTCCTGCGGAGGAAGCCAAGGAGGAGCCTGAAGGGCACTCGCTTCCGTCTTCTTCTTGGGCGAAAGTCGTGGATACCCTGGAGGCTTGCAGCGCAGACTTCCAAGCAGATGAACGCGGTGACGTCGGGTCGTGGGTGAGGGAAGTCGCCTGCGAGACCGCGTGCTTCATTCTAGAGAACGTGTCGCAAAGGCGAACGCGCCACGCAGCCCGACCACGAGGCCCTCCGGAGCCCAGCGCGGGCGCGGAGGGGCTCGGGGACCCCAAGTGTGAGGCGGCGGGGGGGCGCGAGCCGCAAGCCGACGACGGCGCCGGCGGCCTGAGTCGAGAAGACACGCTGCGCTTGGTAAATCTGGTTGTCCGCATGGCGATGGAGAACTTGGATAGAACGCGGAGCCGAGCGGCGTTTCTGCTCTACCACATGACTGCGCCGCTTTGTCTTCAGCGAGAAGACATGCGCGTCGTGACGCATATTCCGCCATTCAGAGTAAGGCAGCGAGAGGTTCTCGCACAAGCACCACCAGTTATCCATCTGCGTATGTATGTATGCATGCGGATATGCATGTGCATATATATATATATATATATATATGCATGCATGCATGTTGCGTGCACGTATATAAATGCGCATCTGTATGTACATGTATGTATGTACGTGTATGTATATATATATATATATATATATATATATATATATATATATATATGTACGTATGTCTGTATGTATTTACGTATGCATATACGTGTATCTATGTTTGCATGCATGGACGTATATATGTTGATGTATGCAGCTGCCCGGAGGTCTTTACAGTCCGGTTGTAGGAAAGGCGACGCCGATACCCGATCCAACAGGCGGTCGCTCTGGATGTGTCAATTGTAGAATGGGCACAAGGGTGTTTCCAGTGCATGTGCATGCCTATCCACGTGAAGCCGCTGACGCAGTGGAGAGCAGCTGAATGATATTTAGACACGCAGAGGGCTGCCGCTGGAGGTTCCACCTATGGGCATAATGGCGTCAGGCGGTGAGCAGACACCCATGCGTGCCTCTCTCGCGGGCAGTTCAGGCGCGCGACCGCGCGGCAGGCGACTTCTAGCAGTTTCGGTGGTCCATTCGTGATTAACCTGAGGTGTCTCTGGCGTGTGCGTGTCAGATTGAGTGGATTTGGGGGCGCGTTTTCCACGACTACTCCTACGAGCTGGGCGCCGCGGGCATTCCGCCCCTGGAGGAGCCCTATCCCGACGCGGCTGAGGGAGAGTCGCCTCCCTTGCGCGCAGCCCCGTGCTTTCTGACTCTCTCCCTCGGCTCGCAGAGCCCGCCCTTCCTGCGGCTTCTTCAGAGGAGTCTCCTGCCGGTGGCCGTGCGGCAGAAGCTCGCGTTCGAAGACACGAAGCCCGAGCTGCCCTTCCAGCGTCTCAACCTCTCTGACCTCTCCTCCGGCGTGCCCGTTGCGAACCTGGGCTCGGCGTCTCCCTCGCCCTCTGGCGCCGCGGCTCTCCCGGCAGCGTCGCCGGCGTCTGGGGCCGGCTTGTCTGCTCCTCAAGCCTCCAGCGGGAGGGGCCTTTTAGGCGGAGGGCGCGATCCGCAGAGCCCCGAGTTCAGAGAGGACGGAGACGAAGGCGAGTCTTTCTGGGAGACGGGGGGGAGTTTTGATTTCCTCTTGGAGCTCTCTGTGATCGACGGCGGCTGCGCGACGCTCCACAAGACGCGGAAAGCTGGCGTTCTCCTACGGCTGCCGCTGTTCACCGACCCAGAAGTGACCTACCCGCGCCTGCTCCCGCTCCTCCTGCTCCCCCCGTATAGAAGGAGAGCCGCCGAGGGCTCCTGCCTGGGCCTCGGGGCCGCGATGGGCAGCACCGCGGACAAAACAGCGGAAGCCTTTCTCTCATTCATGACCGACGTGAAGCGGCTGGCGCAGCCTCTCCACGGGAAGTCCGCAGAAGCGGGCGCTGGACAGGACCGGGCGACCTGCGGCGCAGATGAACTCTCCTCGTTTTACTGCGGCTGCGTCGCAGCGCTGCAAGCAACTGAAACCAGCGAAGATGAGGCGAGGGAGAAAGGACTTCGTGCGCCAAACGCCGTGGTGACGCACGCGCTAGTCGAAGTTCTGGCGGAGTGTGCGGCGGCGCTGAGAAGCGGGGCGTCAAGCGCCTACATCGAAAAGCTCTCGCTAGCCAGTCTGCGGGCTGTGACCCTCGTGCTGAGCAACGAGAGCGTCACTCCCGAAGACGGTGCGTCCGCGTTTGCCGCTCGCAGGGAGGAGGAGGCCGGCGCGCCTCGCAGCTGATCTGGTTGCGTACCTGCTCATCGACAGGCTGGCGCCTCGCTCGCGAGCGCCAGAGAACCTCAACTGTCTTCTTTGCTATACACATATCCACACGCAGACGCACATGCATGCACGCATCCACATGCACGGAGATATGCCCAACTACATGTACATATGTATATGTGTGTGTCTCCGTGCATGTGGATGCGTGCATGCATGTGCGTCTGCGTGCTGATGTGAGCTCCGGCGCCGGCAGGACACTGCAGGGCGTAGTCGGTATTTTTCTCTGCGGGAAGCGCATCGTGGCGGTTTTTCTTGTGCTGCTGCGTCCACGTGTCTCGCAGTGCCGCGTCTTCTGGCGCTCCTGACCGCCGGTCCCTTCGCGCGAGGCGCGTGGCTTCGGTCTTTCCAGTTGGTGAAGAGTCGCTGCGAGGCGTTTATGGCTCTCGCCACAGCGACAACAGGCGCCGGCGACGCCTGCGAAGAACGACGCGAAGCGGCCGCGACCGAGGCGCAGAAAGTCGCGCTGTGCCATGCCTTGAGCTTCCTTCTCCATCGGTAAGGGGTCGCCCGCAGCCCGAGTTGAGAACGAAGCATGCACCTGCACTGAGTTTGGATTGCAGTGGACGTGGAGCATTCGTGCTGCTGCTTGACCCCCTTCTGCGCCGCCTACGAACCGGGGGAGGCGCGGTCGCCCTGCCCTAAGAAATCGTTTTCGTGTGGCACATGCGGGCTGAGGTAGGTGCAGCCTCAGAACCCCCCGAAGACCATACCCACACACTGGTCGCATGCTTCACGCGATTGCCTGCCTTCTTGAGGTTTGCGTCTTCTGTGAGACTTCCACCCACCCCGCTGTTTGTTTTCGCAGGTTCCCTAAAATTCGGTCGTTGGCGGCCGAGGCGATCTACGGCTCTCTGCTGTGTCTCTCCCCCGGCACGGATTTTTTGGATGACGCTGCATACGCGGAAAGGGCCGTCAGCCAGTCGGTCCCGGCCTCAGGCCCCGCCTGCGCCGACGGCGAGCCGCTCGCTTCGGGGCGCGTGTCTGACGATTTCTTGCGCCTCTCAGAGCAGCAGTTCGACGAGGCAATGGAGTTGCTCACGCTGACGCCCTGGCTGGAGCTGGATGTGCAGGGCGAGGGGACAAGCGCCGCATGCGGCTCGGCCGTGGGAGGCGCGGAGTCGCGCCTCGGTGCATCGGCGCTGGAGGCTGACGCCGAGGCAGCGGCCTGCTCCGTAGAGCGTCTCGCGGTCCTTCTCGGCGTGCAGAAGCAGTGGCGTGCACTAGCTCTGAAAAAGAAGTCAAAGGCAACTGAATGAACGAACGGGCGGATGATCGCCGAGGATTTGTGAAACGGCGGTCACCAAGGCTCTAGACACTGGGTAGACTCCGCATGCAAAGGGCTTCACTGCCGTGAGACCTAAGCACCTTGTCGTTTCCCACGCATACTTGCCATTCCACGGCTGTCGAGTTCTGCTGCAGCGGGGCCTGCGTGTGTGCGCCAGCGCGTGCTACAGAGACAGAGGGTGAGAGAGAGCCTAGACACATGACTACGATCATGCGCACACGCCGGCAACACTGTCCCTTCTGGGCGCCCTCGGTTTCGCAGTTGCGCTGTGAGTCGAGCGTCGCTTCTGCAGTCGGTTGCGGGTGCTCTGCACATTCAAAGGCATCGAGGGCTACGGCGGCTCAATGGCTGGGCGCGGCGACTCTGAGGCAGCTTCAGGGGCACTACTCCTCAGGGAATGGGCAAGTTGCTCCCCCCGCTCATATGGCCCTGACGTCACGAGTTCAGGATGGGCGCGACGAGCTGGTAGCTCATGCTGCGAAGGAGGCACACATCACCTCAGACAGTAGTGTAGCGCACATGCGGAGTCCACGAGGAGTTTTTGGGCAGGTTGAGGGCAGGGTGAGGAGGTGACATGCGCGGTAGAAAAGAGAGCGCCTAAGGCGCACCTGCTGCACGTATCCGAGAGGGCGTTACGCACGCTTTGTGTTCAGCGTTGAGATATTCACTGATGTCGGATCGCGTGCAAGAAACGCTGAATGTGCAGGGCGCAGCATCTGTTTAATTTTAGTGCGGCACCGTTGCAGCTGCCTTGTGGCAGCCATTGAATACATACATTCATGCTCGTCTTACCATGGGTATCTGGACACGAAAGAAACAAAGCTGGTCGGCTTTTTGCCTCCTCAACTTGTGGAAATGTGTATAAAAATGAGCGCTCCTTTCTCCAACACCATACTTAGTACCACGTATCTGATGTAGGACTAAAACACGGTAATATTAGATTAGCTATTATCGCATGTTTTAGTACCGGACATCGTGTTGCTGCCTCTTTACTACATATGTGTGAATACATTGTCGTCCGCGGCGCAGCGGCAGTGCCGCCTGTGCGCGTCGCGTTTCAGACGAGCCTGCAGGCTGAACATTACATGGGAAACAACCTCTTCTCAGAATCCTCTTTCTTTTGGTGGATGCCTGCTATCCTGCTTTCTACGGGAGCCGCGTCCGCACCACACGCGTCTATGCATATTCACTCGATGCACCAGTTGTTTGACTGTTATGAAATTCGTGGCGCGCGTGGATTGCGGGGGACTCGACGCGGCTGGATTGCCTCAGGAGTAACAACGGAGGTTCAATTTGTCATGAAATACATCTCTGCGTCGGTCGCACGGCGCTGTGAAACACATGCAAGCCTCGCCGTGACGGTCTCGCGGCCGCCGCGTCAGCTAGCCGAGGAGACTCGAATAAATCGTTGAGAGAGGACGAATATTTCCCAGTTTGTGAAGGACCTTTTTGCGACGTTTTCCACAACTAGTAGACCCAAAAGCCACCTGATATACCTCCCTGCTCACCTACGATGAATGCTTCGTGCCAGATATACCTAATTCGAAACAGACGTTGCAGGCGTCGTCCGCCCCCACCGTCACACTGCCGGCGCAATATTTAGGATAACGGCACATAGAGGATACGTGTGCAAGCGCGCGCGCAGGTACATGTTGAGTCATTCTTTTGTATGGGGTGCGACGAATCAAACCTGAGGAAATGCGTGTGAGAGGAAGTTCCTCTCGTGCGACGCCTGTGCTGGTAAGGAAATGAGTAGACCCTGGGGGCACACGTGTAGATCAAACGTCAGTGTGCAATCGCACTCTTGCCCTGTATCTCTGCTCCCATTCTCTGCCTTGCATTGGTGCGATACCTAGCCGTTCGCTTGAACCCATTTTCAGAACTCCTCAGCGGCAACCAAAGGGAGAATCCTCCGTCGCGCGTGGCTCGTCGGAGCTGAAGAAGAACTTTTCTGTGCAAGCCTCTGCGGCGCACTCCCTTCCTCCGGCTTCGTCATATCTAGCGTGGCCTCCTTGGCTTCTTCGTGCTCAGTCTCAGCCTCAGTCGCCTCTTCCTGTGTGCTCGCATCCGTCTTTCCCTCTACGGAATCCTCTCCAGCTAGTTGAGTGGCCTCGGCACCATCGGTGGTCTTTACGCCGTCTGTTTTCTTCAGAGGAAACTTAATCCGCAGCTTGTCGTCTTCGACTCTTGCGGCTTTCGCGTCGGAGCTCTCGTAGTCGCATGCGGGGTCGATCGTGAACCTTTCGTACGAGTATACATTTGCTTGTGCCCCTCCGCTGCCTCTCAGGTTCTTGGCTGACTCCATCTTCCTAGACTCGGAATGAGAGCCGGTGTGCGCCTTGTCCTCACCAACCCCTTCCACTGCGTTGTCCCCCGTTTCATTCGCGTTGACAGCCGCGTCCTCGGCGCTGGTTTCCGCCTTTGCGTCGAGAGTTGAGGACTTGGATTTTTCGGAGAAGGTGTTGGAGTATTCAACGAAGACTGCATCGCCCTCGACGCCTACGGTGATGGAGGCGGTTTTTGGGACAGACTTGAGGTCGATCTCAAAGAGGCAGCTGTCTGCCGTGATGTGCGACACAACGTCTGGCCCGACGAGACTTTCAGGATTCGCAGACAGCAGGTTCGCAATGAGATCGAACATCCCCGCACCTTCGTTGCCTGCAGGCTTCCCGCCTGCATTTGCCATGCCCGTGCTTCCTCCATCGAAACCTGCTGTGAACATGTCCATGAAGGGGACTCCCATGACACTGCCGAGGATGCTCTGCATGCCGGGAAGACGGTACGCAGATGTCAGGTACGAGAGAAAAGCTTCGTCTTCCGCGATGGTGCTGTCCTCTTCGCCGACGCGCGTAGACGACTGGGAGGACGCGGAGCCGCCGTAAGTGTTTGTGAAAGCGTATGAACCGCCAGCGGCAGTTACCATGTTTTCAGGGGATGTTGAATGCGCCAAGCCGTAGGAGCCGGACGTGGAAACACCAGAGGCCGCTGAAGAGTACGGGTTTTCTTCGACCTCGTCTCTGTTCCAGCCGTCGACAGAGAACAGATCCGAGAAGAACGAGCCGAAGGAAGACAGCAGGTCCCCGAAGAAAAAGTCACCCACTGCAGGATCCTCGAGAGAGCTCAGGGGCACGTTGACAGTGAAGGACACCTGTACAGGCGCACACACGACGTTTCAGAAGTGGAACAATGCAGGATCGAAGCTGAGTCAACGATGGGAGCAGCCACAATACTGAGGGTCCCACAACACATCTGAAGGCTGGAAAACCAAGCGGGAGAACGGGCACTGTGAGCGGAATATATTCGTTGTGTGCTTCTGGCAACTCTGACCCACTCACACGAGTGCGTAGAACGCAGCTTGCTAGAGAGAGCTTCTGCCAAATCAGAGTCTGAGGCGCGTGCGCGTGTGCCGCGGTGAGCGTCAGCCCGCGGCCGCAGCGTAGTTTACCACCTCAGCGTAGCTTACCATCTCTTGTTTAGGACCAACACCGCCATTGTGACGACCTCCGTTGCCCTGCGAAACTGCGGTGCTGTCATCAGCTTTAGCGGGATCTGTAGAATGTCCGCTAGCCGGAGCTGCTGCAGTGGTCCTCGTCTTAGTGTCTTGCGCCGTCGCCAGCGTCAGCAGAAGGGCACTGCCAAGCAGAAAAAGCAAAGCTGTCTTCTTTGGCAAGGCAACACGTTCCATTCTCATGTCTAAGGGAGAAAGGACAAGATGGACTGATGATGAACGCACGCCGATGTCAGTTGCTACGATGTGAACGTTCTGCGTTGCGCCTTTATCGCTTTCCAGATGAGGGTAACACAGACACGAAAATGCTTGTTGAGGACTCTTGGGAAGAATATCGAAGAGAACGTTGCTTTATCTGTTTTTTCTCTGAGATTCGAGTGACGATACGGCGATGTATTCGTTCAGACCAGGACTGGAAGAAAGACCAGTCGCCTGTTTGAAACCACGAAAAACCTGAACCTTTGTGTGTGTGCCTCCAGCGTGCGAACTGTCGGGGAGCAGTTACAAAAACATACGACGTTGATGACTGAAAAGAAAGGAAATAGAACCCGATCCTAGGTCGTGACTGTGTTCCATTCGCACAGCAGCACAGAACAGATTCCACGCGCGCGAGCACGCTGAGCTCCCTCACAGCTCCCCGTCGTCAGTGCGTCAGACCAAAAACGAACATGTTCAATCTCATTCTTTTTTGCCGCTGAAGTTCGTAGAGCCTTGATCCATTCCACAGCTGAGAAACCTCTTGGATCTTCAGCTCACACGAACACAACAGGAAGCCGAAACATTTTAGAATGTATCTTGTGATCTGCCAGAGAGGGGGCGCCAATCCTCGGAATATACGTTGCCCTTGAGGGCACGAGACAGGTTGAGAACAGAGAACAAAGGACAGGATGGAGAAAAGAGTCGAAAAGAGGTCTGTGCGGAAACAAAAGCTGTGAGCATGACATGCCGGTTGTACGCGTTTGCCGCGGCTTGCCGGATGGCGATCAGAGAAGTTCAGCAGAGGCGAACCAGAGCAGAGACCTCTTGCGGTGACTTCTGATTTTCTGCTTGCGCAGACACAAAGACAAATTTTCTTGGGAAGTGGAAGTCAAGACGTTAAATACTTGGTATCCTACCCGCTTACCCACTCGTGGTACCCGTGCTGTCAAACGTTCCTTCCGGCCGCAACTTCTTCTCAGTGCAGCGACAACGAAGCTTCGCGGATGCGACATGGTCAGATTCCTCATGCGCGACAAGGAAGCGGACTTTGCTTGTGATACCCCCCAACAAGGGTAATGCCTCTCATGCATCCGACCTTCGAATATGCAATACATGGTCGCCCTCCCTGCATATATGCTTATCTACTTTTTTGAGTTATACATAAATATATATATATATGTACGTATGCGTGGACTCTGTGGGGTACTTGAAAGCCCACATCCATCCGCACGTGCATCTTGAGCTCCTGCGTAGACTGCGAAACGCAGTGTTCGGCATCCACAATCACCCTAGTGAAAGAGACGGCGATGTGGGCGGGTAACTGCAAGAAACCCTTCCCTATTCTTTTCCGACCGTACGGCCGTCTTGGGTCAGATAGCCTAGGGGCTTACTCGAATCAAAAAAATAAGATCTGCAAGGGTTCTTGCCAGTCTCTCACGCTTTGTGGTTGATCAGAGATGCAAAGAGAGGAGAGAACAGGGGCAGCGACACCCCTTCGACCCTTTGACGGGAGAAACCTCCACACCGCGACGAGTCCGACGCATTATTGAGGAAGTATGATGGACTCACCACAAGGACACGCGACAAACCCAGCAACGGCACTGAAAGTGCCAAAACATACTTCCCTATGCGCCTACATTTCCGCTGCTGCATTGATTTACAGGTATTTCAGCCCGAGCAATGCGTCCGAAAACTGCTGCGTTTTCTAAGAGCACAAATTGCGCTCCGACCGCATTAGGAGGCACACAAAAATGACAGAATAATGCCGAGGGAGCGTGCGCCCGTCTCTCCCCAATAAAAATGTCTCGACGTCAGGAGACGTCCTGTCTACTTGCGCGTCAAATGGCTGCCGGAAAAAGCCCCACTGAGCTTCTCCTTTCATACCCAAACCAACTCTTCATTCATACGCAAACACAGGCACTACACAGGCATACATACAATCACATGTACGAGCGCTGGTGCATATGCGTACACCGAGAAGGCTGCTTACTTCTTGCTTCTTTTCAACGGCTTCCTCGCTCGTCTCAAGCACAAGAGAGGCAACGGACGGCACTGGCCGTATTTGGGTGAGTACCGCACAACGTTGTGGTCCGATAACCGTAGTCCCTCTGTCAGCCGGTTGATCCACCACGGTGTTTGCTTGACAGGGCCTTCTTCAAGTCGTCCTTCTTCTTCTTCCCTTTCTTCTTGTCTGCTTTGTCTGCTTTCTTCGCAGAGGGGGGCGCTGGAACACCTGATGCGTCCAACATGCTAGAACCGGCTTCGGAGCGATCCTTCTTCTTCTTCAGTGACTTGTTCGGCTTTGCAGGCTTCTCTGGCTCCACAGGCACCGGGATGGGCGGCGGTGCCACCTCTGAAGCGCTCCGCTGAATTGAGGTCTGGCGCGCGACATCCATCTAACAAACAAACAAAACGCAACTCACAACACAAGTGCACCTGCTGGGGGAGCAGGACACGGACTTCGCCTTTCGCGCCAGCCCAATGCAACCAAACAGCGAACGCCCGTTTTCTAGCACTCGGTGCATCAGCAGATTCAGCGGATGGCGCGAACAAACCTTACCATCATCTCCTCAGCAGGCGCACTCTGCTGTTCAACTTGAATATCTACCCAGCCTTCTTCGGCACCGGGAACATCTTTGACAGGAACTTCCGCAGGCGGGGCAGGCTCATCGTCAAAGCCGGCATCCGGTCCCAATTTCTCTCTGAGAAGCTTCTTCATAGCTTCCTTCTGTGAAGAACCATGGCAGGACATGCAGCCACACCCTCAGACACACGCGCCGCCGCGGCCTAAGACCGACCCTTAAAGCTGCTCGCAACGTTGCGTTTAACACCACTGTCTGCGGAAACGTGTGACACTCAACCTTTTACAGAAAGAAACAGTTGCCCACGCAGACATGGATACATATATATGTACTGACGGGGGGTGAAGGTGCCCATTAGGGCACAGAAAGCCCCGCCCGCTGAATTGAGCAGACTATTCTCAAAACATGTACATTTGTCTACGCAAGCCGTAGGTCAGATTCGCAGGAGTCAAACTCCTGATCAATGCAAGACGAGAGAACGAACGGTCAACGAAGGGAATGCCGCAATTGCGCCTAGTCGTCTCCCGGCCGAGAAATGTACGATTCAGCCAGCCACATGTCTTCCCGTCCATAATATCCCGTCAGAAAACGAATACATCTATGTAACATGCGTGCCTGATTAACGCTCCGGGTGTCCAAATTGCGTAGCCGCTCGCATGGGAACTCCGATGTTGTGTGAACTGGGACTTCGACAAGACGACCTACGCGTATAAACTCGCGGGCAAATAAGCTTCACAAACACAGACAGACAGGAAAACACTGCTCTCTCCTCCTCCTTACCTTCCTTCTGACATAGACAGCTCGGAGCACGCAGCAGAGCGAAGCGATCAGCAAGATGCTGCCGAAGCCGAGAATGAAGGCGATGACGTATCTGATGTCACAAGCAGAAACACCGAACCCACAGCACAGAACGCGCATCCCCTCGTCGTCCGCTCAGGCCGGGGCTGACAGGCTACCAGCGAAGGCGCAAGGCATGCATCGCTACACTGTCAAACGTTGGCGCCCGCGCCAAAACGCATTCATGCTAATGCTGTCCAGCACGCATCGTCGGCAGAGTCGCGGGGATCCACGCAGTCACACCCGTGGAAGCGGTTTCATTTTTCAGCTCGCGCAAGCCGGGGGGGAGCTTGGATCGTTTGTACCTTTGACGTGATCCTCTCGATTCGTTGGAACGCTCTGAGTCAGCCCGAATATCTTGCCGGAACTCCTAACAGCCCCGGAATGCATAGAGTAACCGAGAGCCCAGCACTACTGAGCGCATATGTCTGCACCTCACCCGATGGACGACGAGATCAAGGACGACCCAGATGTAAGCGAGGACCCCGGCGATGATGTGACTCGAGCCATCGTCTCCGCGGCTGCGGCACACAAAACACGCCCCCGCCGCGTCAAAACTATCGCTTTTTCTTCGCGCGCAGCAGACGCTGAACTTTAGCTTCTGTCTCTCGGCCGCCGCTGCTGCAGCGCCACTCCGTGCAGACTTCGTCGGCCGAAGCGCGTTGCCACATCGCTTTCCCCACTCGCAGAGTGAGGCTTGTCTGCCACGCAGCGCTCGCTGTGCACGCTCACCTGAGAAGGGCCGGTTGCTTCGGTACTCATGCAGCGGGAACTTCGCTTCTTCCTCAAGAAATATCCGATGAATCTCCTCCTGCAACGCGCGCTCTCGCTCGCTCATGTGCAGGTGAATGTCGCGGTCCTGTCTCTCTCGGCGGAGTTCCCGCAGGAGCGCCAGGTCCGACATCTCGCTTTGCTCCTCGCGAAGGCGCCGTTCGCTAGCGACCAGGAACGACGGTCCGCTGCGGTGGAACCGCCGCCCGAAATTGAAGCCGCCGTAGTGGCTGTGAGGATGCACTGGCAAACGCAGAATATCCACAGCAAGCGAGCAGTTGGAGACTACGCAGAGGGAGCCGTCCGTAGATGCTTCTAACAGGGAAAACCAGACACCGGGCCGAACTCCCATCTCTCCACTCGTGTCTGCACCTACGCACGCTGCCGGGGGGGGGGAGGGGGGGGGGGGGGGAGGAGGGGGTGCAGTACAGAATCCACAAGTGGACTCGAATCCGTTGCTGCCACGCTCAGCTGTCAGTTGCGCGTGGACATCCCACAGAGCCCCACAAGATACCGGACAAGGCAAGACTGACCCCGAGGCCCTTCCGCACAGCGGGGGAACTCAGCATGAGAGACGAGGAGGTGCACTCACGCTTTGGCTTGCTTTCTGTCGAGCTTACCCCTGACGCGGCCGTCACGCTCGATGACGATCTCCGCGTCGTCGTCTTCCTCCTCTTCTTCCTCTTCGGTGAGGAAACCGCCAAAGAGACGGTCTCGTGCGTCTCTCGAGGAGGGGAGCCGCATCGAGTCGGGGGAGAGGGACGCCAGCTGCGAAACAGACGAAGATTCACGGTGAGACGTCTCAGACTGATCCTCGAGGCCGGCGTGGATTTCGTCCGATGGAGCGCCCTTCTTTGAGGTTGTGAGCCGGTCTTCGACGGCAACCTCGTCGTCCGCCAGTTTCGATTCTCTGTCTTGCTCTACGGAGCGAGACGAAGCGGGGGAAGACCCTCGAAACCGCAATGTCTTCAGCGGCTTCGACAACGAGTCCCTGGCATCCCTGCCGGAATCCTCCTCTTCCGAGTGTCCTGCCCGCCACATCGTGCAAGGAGTGAGGAGGAAGAATCGGAGAGTTTGAAAAAGGGGGTAAAATAAGAAATAACAGGTCCCACTTTTTCTCCCTCTCTGGAGAGGCTTCTCAAGGAGACTCTGGAAAAGGGTCGTCGGGCATAGACGGCAGCAGATCCCACGTCGATGAAGAAGACGCGCGACTCAAATAGCTGATATTGAGGAGCCCACACAAAACGCGGCAAACAGAGGCTGCGAACCCGAGCGATCCTCACGGCGACTTGTCAATTCCGTCTCAGTCACCTCAACACGCAGTACGTCGACTCCACTTGTTCGTCGTCAGACGCACCGTACGGCCGCCAGAAATGCAAGACGGTAGCTTCGATTCGCACCCAACACAAATGAAAGAGCTCCTGAGCTCGGAATAGCCGTGATATCCAGAAGAAAAATCAGGGAAGTACCGGCTGGGAAGTAAGATAGTCACAGGGACCACCAGGTCTACGAGCGACACGAGAGGCCTCTGAGCTCGCCTACGCGGAGACCCGCGCGACTACGAAGCGAGCACAAGGGAATGAAGCCAATTACCTGAACGTTGAGGACGCCAAATGGGAAAAAACACTGGAGTATACAGGCCGGAGCCACGTTGAATAGCTGCTGTTGGGACACCGGAAAGAAGTAGGGTGATTCCCGCATGAGCACACCCGCATGTGCCGCGTCCGGCCTTCTTACCGTGATGGAAGTGCGCAAGCGCGGACGCTTTCCCCTCTTCTCCCAGGTCACAGTTCACTGTTTGCCGCACGCCCCCCACACGAAACTATACGGGAACACGCAACTAACTAAAAGGTTTCTTGAACAAGGAGCGGGGGAACCCTTAGCGCAGCAATTTCTCCAAAACCAAGGAGATTGCCGGTCTCGATTCGAAGCCACCCCCCTCGTGCGGCGCATGGGCATCGCGCCTGAAATCTCTCCCCCTTCATAGCCACGCGAGCTCTCTCTTGGCGCCAGAAAAGAACCGTGTTGCAAAACTCAGACGAAAGCCATCGTAGAGGAAGCGATACGTTGATGATTTTCAGTTGGACTACCTTTTTTGTGCCGCAACGGCGCCTCCGCTGTGTATCCGACCCAGCAACTAGCGTCTTCCCGCCGGCGCTCCGCAGGGAACATCGAAACAGCCGGACGCTCCACCTCGAGACGAGCTGAGACGCGCGGGCCTGGGGATAGGTAGTCGTTCTGTCGATGCTGCATGCGGTTTGCCGAAATGGAAGGGGAGAGAACTGAAGAACTGCCACCAAAACGCGGCGAAAATGGCTGATGATGCCTGTCTCGACGCGTACCTGGGAGCTGTAAGGCCGACTTGAAGAAAGGATAGAGAAGCTTGCTGTTGGACGTGCTGGGCGAATGCGTCGGCTATATAACTGCAGTTTCTGGGCGTCCGCAAAAGTCCCGCAAACTATGGGTGACACTTAGCGCACAGGAGGTGAGCGTCCCCAAACAAACGTTAGCGGCAACGCGGATGGTGTTCCTGCTGGGTTTTTCTCAGGGGGGGGTCCGTGACACGGCATCTGAGGAACTTTCGTAATTTAGTGCCGCGAAAGTTCAGGAACAGGTATATACTAAGGTAAAGGGCCACGGAGGGTTCGTTTTTACCGCACTGTTGTTTTTCCCCGCCGTCTAAAATAATCTGTTTAGAATGTCTCGCGACGTCTAGGGGCACGCCGGGGCAGCCTGTCTGCCACATCTGCAGTTAGCGGAAATTGTCGCTTTGCCCTGGTATTGCACTTGGCAGGCAGCGGGCCTTTAGAGTTGCCTTTCCACATCCGAGGCTGGTAGACATACGTTCATTGAGCAAGGTCCAGCCGGGCGTGTCATGAGGCAGGACTCTGGCCCCGCCGGCGTCATCTCACTGAACAGGAAGCAGAGCTGAACGCTAACGAATGCTCGTAGAGCCCCGGGACAATTCCCAAGAAGAAGGGAAAGCAGAAACCGGAAAGTTGCTCGTTGGGCGGAGATTCGTTTTCGTACATGGCTGTATGTCAATCCACCTTCGTCTTCGGTAAGGGCGCCAAGCCAGAGTAGCAAATGAGCACAGCTTCCCGCATCCTAGACTCTAGAGTAGTCAACCACACGGCAGACAAACTGGACCACGAAGGTGTGGCGATTGTGCCTAAGATAATATCGGGACATGGACGATGACAGACGGGGCATAAAAGGTGAGTGCGACATTATTGGAGAGAAAAAGCTACGGTATGGATGGCACCTGGCGAAGGGATGCGCAAACGAGAACGGCGCGGAAAAAGGACGGAAATGTGCTATATCAACTATAGACAGCAAATGTGCCAACAATCCTACCTTGCGGAATGACGTCAATCCACATGAAGTTCACGGCCGAAACAACGGGGAGAAACACGGGAACCAAAGCCGACAAAACCAGGGGAAAAGGTGACGGCACTAACTATAGATTGGCGCGGTCCATATTTGCGTCGGACCACTCTTCCTGTGTTGCCAGTTGCGTTATGGAATTTCCAAACGAACTCTCTGCGGGTGCGTTTCATGGCAGTGTCCCTTAGGCGCGCTCAGTTTCGTGACTCACTCGCATTGACGTCTTTCCCCACAAGCCAGGAATGAGCTTGTCTTCCCTATTTTACTGAGGCAAATCGGATGCTAATACAGCGTGCTGCCTGCATGTTCCCGACGAAAACACTGGGCGATACCACTGAGCATTCAGCTCCCGTCCACTGTTGTTTCGGAATTTACCAGCCCTCTCCGGTGCTCGGTAGTGACAGAGCTCGTGGTCGGCTGCTACCTTTTTGCAAGAGAAGAGACGTTGCATTACTCAAGTGTTTGTGAGTCTGGCTGTCCCTTCTATTGTTTTCCCTTTTTTTTTGTCGCCTTTTCTTCCCCCCCCCTCCCCCCTGTGGCTCGGCAGCGCTCGTTCTTTCCTCTGCTGCGCTAGTTCCCATTCTAGTCTTAAGTGCCAAGCTTCATTGCGCCCCTACAGCAAATATGAGCAGTTTTCGTCGGGATAGCCGAATAAAGGGTCTGCTGTCAATTTTTTTTGGAACATGAACCAGCAGGGGGGGCTGTAGCATACCAAGCCGTTGAGCGGATTCCGCAGTCAATACTAGCCGTAGAACGGCGCAACGCAAACAGGACATTGTTGTTCCGTCTAGTTTCGTGTTCGAGACACTCGATTCCCACCTACTTTCGTTAGGTCCCCGTCGTTTGCGTAGCAATCAGACACGCGCCCGTCAAGAGCGCGACTCGAAAAACTGCCCGAAACGACATCGTTCTCTGAGTCTCGACTCCTTCTGTCCAGCGGCAGACGGTGCTCGCCAATTCTGAGCATCCTGCAGCGCGTGGTACCGTGATTACTTCGCGTAACACAATCGGAGCCGTATCCCTAGAGTACGGATGTATAGCGTATTCATGCGCACCCTGCAGCACGATTTACGCAAGCGACAACGCATGAACCAACGGGCAACTACATTCACGCATGGCGGGCTGTCCGCCTGACATGAACTCCACAGCTGAGTACTAAGGTGTCCTACACGCTGGCAGCGGCGCCCGACTCGCACCGAGTGTTTACGTAAGAATACTGAACGCATGTAGAAAGAACCGTGTGCGTGCTACGAAGACGAGATTCAATGTTGCGGGGCGCTCAGCTGGTCGCTTTGCTGAAACTGTACGAGCCTCTCCAGCGCATGCGTGCAGGACAGTCGATTTCTGCTTGGACCCATAGGCACTATTCTTGCTCGTGGATCAAAAATCTACCGCGTTTCCACTTGAACCTGGATCCCGATTAACGTCCTTTGTCAGCCCCCAAAGTCTGCCGGTGGTGTAACGCAGACCGCTCACCTTCCACACTAGCCTTGCTTCGCAGCTTACGACGAGCGAAGTGAATAAACCATCTATCCCGCGGCAACCTCAGACAAATCCTCGTTCGCCATATTCGTTATATATTGCTGATGAAGCAATCGTTGTGTTCGCTGCTCGTCCTGCTATCGGTATCGTGTATCGATCTGAATGCTTAAGACGGCCATGACCCCCTCCCATGCTGTGTACATCGATCAGAATAGCCTGAGATTACTGACTGCGATGCCCTGAGCCTGCTGCGCAGCTTGACGAAAGTTTGGGGAAAATGGACAGCCTTCCGGGAGCGAACCACTGTGAATGGTCCGGCTGCTTTTGCATCATCGCAAGCTCTTGACGTGAGACGGGTCCGTCTGCTTGTGGCCAGCCCATACTTTGATCATCGCTAGGGGTGCGGCTATAACGTGAAGTCTGACAGGAGACAGTTTGTAGTATTCGCGACAGCTGTGGTCTTTTCGCTACCAGCGCCGTTTTTCTCTGACAGGACAAAGCTTGTCCGGCGGCCGAGCCGCGAGGTGCCCCTCCTCCCGGGTTGCGGATAAAATTTTGTAGTCGCTAGCCTGTATCTCCGACAGCTACTGGGGATATCTGCTCAGGAAGCTTCAAGGGTTTCGAATACACGTACGCCACTAAATTATTTTGCCTTTATGACGCTCCTGTTCCATGCAAGCACGGCCTCGGACTGATGCAGCAAGCTCCATTCCGCAAGGGTGACATGAAGGGATACAGCCCGCTTCAGCGACGTCATGCTCCGGTAGAGAACAATTGAATATGAGTGTAGACCAAATGCGCGTGTTTTGGCCTTCCGCAGTTCGTCTTTGCACGCAAGCGAATACCGTCATCGAAGCGCTATGTGGATTGCTGGTTGCTCGGAGGCGCTCTCTTCTCGAATGGTCGATGGAGGTGCGTTCGCGTATCCTCGCCACTACCCTACCGCGTCTATGTCGTGCAAAGCGGCGATGGAGTGTCAGTGATGAGTGTATCCTGGTATCGGAAACCTCGGTTTATGAGAGCACAACTGCATAGCGAAGCTGCATCTGGGCAGAGTTATCGCCAAAACTCTAATCTCCCATTTCCGCAGTGAAACCCACCGCAAGCGTCAGAATGCCGCACGGAGGACATCGTCTTCCGCTCCTGGTTCACCTGTGCCGCCACCCTTAAGGATAATAGCCTTCCGGGACAATTATGGAGGCGCGTCGACGTTCCAACAGCGAGAGCCACGTCCCATAAGTTTTGCCTAATTCAGGGGGCGTTGCACTCCGACTGAGGCTATTGTTCCCATATCCGTGGGAGGGAAAACGACATTGTAGCTCGTTTCGTCTTTACATCTTCTCGTTTCCTTTTCTCTTCTTCTGTCGAGTCCCTAAACGTGGACAGCGCCACGGAACCGCCTGTCCAGGAAAGGGGACCATAACCGACGAAAGACATCCCCCGGATCGACGATCCCGCTTCCTCCCTCGACAAAATGGAGGACAAGTCGTCCATGGCATTGGTGAGGCTGCTATGCACATTCTCTTGGTTTGGAAGGGAGGCCAAAGCGGCGCAGGGTTTTGAAGTACATGCGCACGAAACGACAAGTTCCTGGTGCCTACCGGGCCGATCTCCGGTCGACGCAGCTGACCGTAGTCGCACTTGATGATTGATCGCGTGTTCTGAGCGGTGCTGGAGAAGGGAGGTCTTACCGAACTGTTGCGCCTTTGAACCTTACCCATCCGTGGGATAGTATATCCACGAGAGAAACTGTGCGTTTGACGACTACCGGTGCTATGACCGCAAGGCGAATGCGCTACACACACGCGGACATGCAGCTGCGTCTTTCAAGAAAAACAAACAGACAAGGAAACAGCACTGAATAGACGCAGATACGGCAGCGGCGTGTCGCGCAAAGACACACAGGCTCTGCGGCCGTGCGCCGCCGGACCCGAATCAAAGTGCAGGACACCATACCAGTTTTACGTTGTGGTCATTGTTGCGAGAGCAGTCAAACCTGGGACACAGTTCACGCCTGTTTGCGCGGTGTGCTTTCCCATGTGCACGTGCTCGTGGAGCTCTCCACAGTCTCTGGTTTGGAGCTACGGATATGACAAAGACTTGGTAGGGGGCGTGCAGAGTCTCGGAGAAGAATGCGCCCCGAACAAGTCCTTGTTCTTCGTCTCTGGAACAACAGGCGTGATTTTCACGCACGACGACTCCGGCACGCGGACGCAAAAGCTCCTCCAAGGCCACGTCAACGCCATCACTGGCGTCGTGATTTCCAGCGATAAAAAACGAATCGTGACGGCAGACAGCGGGAAGGTAGGAAGGATGACCGTGCCGAGTGTCGCTGGGCAGACGCGTCCGCGTCAATCCTGCTCGTCGACGTGCAGATGTGACAAGGTCTCAAGATCCCGTTACGAGCTATAGAGCTGACCGTGTTCACGCGAAACAGAGCACAGCGGTGTTGTTTTCTGAATCACATCTACCGTCTGTTCCTCTAGATTCCTCTGCAAATACATTGCTCAGCCAGTCTGGTTCTGTGTACCTAGCGTCCACGTGACGGCAAATCCGCATCGTCGCGCCGGCGGGGGCTGAACAGTCCTTGGAGGATACTCTCCGACAGAGTAATCCCAGCGTTTTTTCAGAGAGTAAACACGCCGAGGGGGACTACCGGTGTAGACCGTAAACGTTTTCTTTACCGGATCGCAGATCTGCACGTCAATCCGCCGTCAAAGTGTCTGCGGTTGACAGTCAATGCTCTATCGCGTGTCAGGACAGCCTCCTCGTCGTATGGGACGCAGAGACGGCGACGCCAGTGAAAACAATATTCCGGCCCCATCCGACAGGTAAGAAATGTAACACCAGGCAAAGATGATAGACTGCGGGTCGCACGCCTGATTTTAAAACAGGCCGCTACCATCGCCTCTCCGAATACGCCTTCTCATCGGAGTATATAAATATATATACTCATGTACACATAGGTATATATTCATATATGTGGTGGCGCATCAGTTGCCGCTCCCTCTGAGATACGTGTCTCCCTGCCTGCGTGTTCCGTTCGCTTTGCCTAGCTTGTGGGGGGACAAACCAACTTAAAGCAGAGTCGGAAGAAGTGCGAGACCGACGAGAGGAACACCCCTGTTGGGCGAGCGTGGCGTACGCCAACATCCCTCTATCAGACATACATAGCACGGGTTGGATAGAACGAATCATGGTGATCACCGCGCATTGCCACCAATGCACGCGGTATATGCATGCCTGTACTGTGCGAATGTACGTATCGGCATAGATCTAGAAAATATACATATACCTGAATATTTGTATTTTTCTGTATCCAGGGGTCGCAGCTGTGGACATCACGCCAGACAGCCGCTTCATCGTCTCGCTGTCTTCGCCGATTCCTCGCGAGCTTATCGTAGAAGCAGACGAGGAGGGGACCTCGCAGTGGGCGCCCGGGGCTCCCGGCTCTGGGGACTTCGCAGGGCCCGCGGGGGCCCGCAGGCGAGCAGCGGAAGACGACAGGAGGAGCGACAAGAGAGAGTACCGCAGCGGCGCTCCGGAGGCGAGCGACAGACTCGCGCCTGAGACAACTGCCAACACAGAGAGGAGCAGTCACAGTTCGTTGAGTTTTCAGAGCGCGGAGAAAACGGGGAGAAGCACGCAGTCCAGTCAGCAAGGGCCTGACGGGTCGCAGCCCTCCGCGCGATCCAGTCAGCCAGCCACGAACGCCGCACAAACTGAAAGAACGAATCAGCACACTTACCAAAGTGTAGCTGTGTGGGACTGGAGGGCCCCCGGGTAAGGACAGAAATACGCCAAGAGACGTGACACGCAGCGTGGATGGCGCAGACGCCCTCGAACGGACGCGCCTTGGCGCAAGTTATTTTTGGAGCATAGCTTTTACATGCTTCGAGTGCTTGTGCAGGGAGATGATGAATGAGGTAGTTACTAGGGAGACACTACCAGCGCGCGGAAAATACGGGCAGACCGGCACGCGGGGAAAGGCATGTGTGGAGACAGACGCACAGCCTAACCAGGAAGAAACCAGATACATGAAGGGAGCTTGCAGAGGCAGACAACCCTTTTCGTAGTCTTAGTGAAAACGTCGCGCTCAGTACGGGGAACTGGAGAGATAGGGAAGTGTTCGACCGACCTATGCATCGTGTCGCATTGACGCAACACCAGAGTGGACTTCGTTTCCAGAAAGACTACCATAGGAAGCTTCATGCCTCAATTCAGGCCGTCAGAGCTTGCTTTAGGCGGTTTCGCCGTCAACATAGTATACTGACAGGCACTTCCGTCTTGCTGTTTCCTCAGAAACACTCCAATTAGCGTAGCGGTGATCGCCACGCCTGATGTGCAGGTAATTATTTTCTGGAGTTGAGGGCGTGCACGCGGCGACACGCATTGCTTTCCACACATCAAAAGAGAGTGTTTGTTGCTACCTAGAGGACAATACAAAAGAAGCAGGGGAATGCTGTCTCCGGGAGTGTAAGAGAACTGGAGAGACATCTTCCTCCGCTGCGGCGAACCAGATTGTTTAGAGTCTCATCGAGGCTACTGCCGCTGTGTTTCTCAGCAGCTTCACTCCTTACGCCCTTGCGTATGCAGAAACGTCTCTGGTTTAGCTCCCAATAGACCCCTCTCTCAGCATCCATGAGTTCGATTTCTGCGCGCTATTATGCCTGTTGTATGCAAATATATCAAGATATATATATCTACCTCTATCTATCTGTCTATCTATCTATCGATATCTGCATACGCATGCGCGTTTGTGGTTCTGCGGGGTGTCCCTTCTGGGTGCAGCACACAGTTTTATTTAACAGCACAGATGTGCATGAAGTCTTAACAAATGGAAAGCGACGGGCGTTCTTCTGGTTTTGGGAAGAAACGACTGACTACTTCCACTTCTACTCGCCAGCGCTCCAAGCGAAAGACTTCAAACAGAAGATCGGAGATTTCACGAGGTCGATCTTTCTACCCAACTCAACGAAAGCCGCAACCGGTAAGCAGTATTCACCAGAACTCAATGCATAGGCATCTATATGTACGCCGACAGACGGAGTCTTGGGAACGCTGTGCGTGGATTCACACAGCGGCATACATGAGGACATGCGTCCCTGCGCTCCTAGGCCGCGTAAGGCGTCCGCTGGGATGCGAGCTCAGAGTATCCCTCGCAAAGCAGTAACAGATCAAGAACGGCGGCTCCGCGTTCGGCGTGTGACTTCACTCTCTTACAGCAGCTATTCCTCCATCTGTAGAAGCGCTGACTTGAATACAGACACATGGATGTCAGTGCTTGTGCATATGCCCCTCTATGTATCTAAATATCTGTATCTATCTATCTATATTTCTACACATATACCTGCGCATTAGGACGCCGCTATAGAGTAATCAAGATAAAACCCCTCAGAGAGTACCCGGCATGCAGTTTTGAGTAGGGCGCTCACGTAGTTTTCACTTCCCCAGAAAGCAGACATTCGTAGAGATGGTTTATATGCCAACCGCCAAGGGCTCCGTCTCGTGTGTCAAGCTTTTCGAAATTGCCTCTGAGCGGGAGCTTCGGTACAGGCACGGCCGACGGCGACGTGGTGCTGTGGGACTTGAGTCTCATCGTGGATGGGTGAGTTCAGAGAAGCTAATGCAGAACTTTGACAAACGGTTACGAAACAGCACAACACAACCGCAAGCCGACGCGTCGGCATCCGCTCGTGGCAAAATGGCACACAAGAACCCACGAGAACCCCTTCGAATCGGACGGGAGCCACTGCGGCACCACAGATGAAGCGCTGCTGCGCGTATTCTCTGAAGGACTAGAACAAGAGTCACACACTCGCGGTCTCGTGTGTTTCCCAGCTCGCTTGGAAAGTGAACACCCATGCGCCAGCGAACCTACGGTCCTTCAAACCTAAAGAAGCATATGACGAGGCCTAGCTGGTCATTCGATCATGGAGACTGACAGATCCGCTTCAATAAGCTACGCTCTGTGTCTCTGCATGCCGGTGTCTCAGTGTCCTTCGCACTGCGCCCTAATGCGACCGCGTTAGACAATTTTGCAGCGTTTGATTTTTTCCGCAGCCTCAGTCGACCCGACGAGAGACGCGCAGTGCGAATCTTGAACTTGAGTCGAGCGGCCCTGACCTACCTGTTCGTCCACGAAGAGAACTGGATCGTCGCTGGGTTCGCCGACGGCACTATCCAGTGAGTGTCTGTCCTCCTACTCCGCACTGAGTCGGGGTTGTCAGCCGTCTTGCACATGCACTCCTGGATGCCCGCCAGAAGTCCTCAACTCGCCCGCGCCGCTGCGAGCGCTTTTCACGTGCTTTTACGCCAAGCGCTCAAGACGCTGCCGCGCGCGCAGTTGAACTGTGAGTCCACCGCCCCGGTTTCATCGAATGCTCTCTGGAAAGCCAACTATGACTTCACAACTTTCTCCTCTCGGCATCCACTGTAGCGCACTGCAACTTCGTAGTCAGCTGATAAACTTCACCAGCCAGTCCGCCCCTGTGCAACAGAAAGAAGAGGCAGCGGTGGCGGTGGCCAGGGACACGAGGCGAAGCAAACTTCTTCCACTTTGCAGAGACAAGCGGCTGTGCAACACCTGCTCTAGATGGTGAACGCAGCGCGGTCAGCCATTCACCTTTCGTTTTCCCGGCTTCTCTCTGCATCCAGCTTCTACGACTTCCAGTTCCGCATCTCACGGTGGTTCGACGGGATCAACGCGGTGAGAGGGCTCTCGATTCTTCTGGCCGGACGCGACAGACGCTTTCGGAGTTGGCGGTGCAGAGGGCGACCGCCGCGCAGGCGAGAGCTTTTCGCGCGCAGCTGCCTTCTGTCTTTTCCTCCGCCTCGCCGGCCGCTCCTAGGACGCAAACGAAACACTAGGAGGCGTGAGGCGTCGGGGGTTGGAGCATCCGCAGACTGGACGCATGACTCCCCTGCCTACACTGCCGCAACCCCCAAGGGGCTGTGTTTGACACAGTTTTTCGCATGCGTCTGTCCTTCCTTCCAGGGTCCGGTGAACTCGATTTCGTTCGATTACAAGCCTACAACAGGTAGCGGCTTCACTTTGCCTGTCAGCTTATTCTAAGGCAGGTAGTTGCCAACGCTCAAACAGTGGGGTCTGTATAACCCCCAAAACCGGATATACGCCGGCAACCGCATTTTACACAGCGGCATGCACCAAGCCGCGTGTCTCTTCTGTGGCGCCTCCACGTGCACGAAGCTGAATGTTTTCAGGGCTGCTCTGCTTGCTTTGGCGCTCACTCGCAGAGTCTTGCCCGAAGTCGCCCTCCGCGCAGGCGCAGGCTCCACGGGCCGCTGCCCGAGCCGACGAGAGAGTCGACGCGCACCTCCTCGTTTCTTGGCGGCCTCAGGGCAAGAAGGACGTCTTCCCGCAGAGCGAAGATGCCAACATTCCTCCGTTCATCTTCTCCACCGCGAACGCGGCGATCGTGCATGTGACACCGCGCGCACCCTCTGCAGGCGACGGCTGGCTGTGGAAGAATCAGTGGAAGTAGGTCGCGCTGGGATACACAGACGCCTTTCTATCCTGAGTTGTCTCTCTGTAGCGGGATTCTGATGGAGATCAAATGGGATTATTTTTGATTCTATCTAAGATTGCTAAACAGGAAGCCAAGAAATTCGTATTTCTCGATAAAAATCTCTTTTGTCACTATTAGTATTACGAAAGGGAAAAGATCCTTTATTAAAGCTCTGAATAAAAGGTATTTTAAATAAAAATCTTCTAGCATTGACTAAGAACCCTCGTAAACCTATTAGTTGTCCCTTTTGACTTTAGTGAGCACCCCAATTATTTATTATCATTCATCCTTTTACCAAACTTTTAAAGAATATCCGTATCCAATGTAAACGAAAGAATATTGTAAAGTGCTAAATTATTAGCTACATTTTGATATGGATCTGAGGCAGATTTGATTAGATTTGAGTGATTTTAAGGAGAAACAATTTTTAATAGTTGGGAGCCCTTTTAAGGAAAATGCAAATTTTTAAAAATATTTGTTATAAAAAATAACAAAGTTTTAAACTTTATTTCGACAAAATATTTAAATGAGAAACTTAGTAATGTTTTCCTTTCAATGTAATTAAATTGTAAATTTAAAAATAGATTTTGACTTTTGGAAAAGAAATTTTGAATTTAAAGTAAATAAAGAAATAGTTAATTTATTTGGTAAAAATGCATTTTTCTTGTTTAATCCCTTTAAAAGCTTTTGCTCATGAAGTTCTAGCAAATTGCATTCTTTCCTGAACTCACTCAGCACCTTGGATGCCTGATAAATGTGATGCTGGCGTTCCGGGATTCAGTCGCGTACCAGCAGAAGTTGCGCCCTGTTTGCGGTCGCTGCTGAGTAAGCTGCCGAAGTTTCGAGGGGAAGGCCTCTCCGAAGCGTTCGGCGGTTGTCCATACGCGCAGCTGAGGGCTGACAACGGCTCGGCGCCGCAGGCCGTCTTCGTTTACAGAAGAGCGGGTGCTGATTCCTTATTTGTGAGCATCTGTGTATATCGGTACGTTGGAGCGGACACGCGTCTCGGGAGAGGCAGATTCGTGGTGTGGTCGCGCACCAAGGCGTGTATCAGCGTGCGCACATGTGGGTTTTGGATTCCAATCCTCTGCCTCCCTCTTACAATAGCCATTGCTGTCTATGCCGCGTTGTGCAGCCACGAAACGATTTTTCAAGGCCTGGACGCCGCGCCCCGAGGCATGGCCGCCCACCCCAATTTACCGTTGATCGCGGTCTGCGGCGCTTCTGGTGAGGATCTGTTTGCCGCCGAAAACAGCTTTCCGGTCTACGGAAAGCATCAGGCAAGCTGGCTATCTCTTGGAAGAAGGCGCTGGCGCCGAGAGCCTTGCTGTTGCTTGCGACCATGCACTTCCCTGCAACATGAAGCAGCCGAACCCATGCCACAGGATCTTGCCGTATGTTTCAATCTTTCGAGTCTGAGTCAAAAATGGTAGACGCAAGAGACGACAAGGGCAAACGCCTCTCCCGATATCGCTGCAAAACACACATCTGCATATCTCTCTCCCTCACACAAAACGCCTCTGCCGAGACGGAACAACAGAAAGCATCTTAAATTGCAGGGTCAAACAGATTGCGCGCACCAAGACTCATTTTAGGACTGACCGTCTACTCGATAAGAGGCCGCAGGAGGCTTGGATGCGTCCCAGCACACAGAAGAACGCGAAACAGAGGAGCCGAATTCGCTAAGTGTGGTTCTTCCGCCGCCACCTGCGCAGGCTACCTCAAACTGTGGAACTACGAAACCCACCGCCTGGTCGTCAGCCACTGGTTCGATAAGCTCGCACCGACCGTAAGAGACGTGAATGTCGGTTACACCATTTTCGCAGCGAACTCGACCACAAGTCATCTAGATACGCATAAATGTGTATGCGTGCGGATGCATCGCACGAGACTGCGCGAGCGCACACCCGGCGTCTGGTGCTAACAGGTCGTCGCCTTCTCTGGCGACGGGATACTCATGGGAGTTGGATTCGGCAACGGCCAAGTGAAGATTTATGCCCTGAGCGAGGAGCGCTTGCGTGCACTCGCTCGGCGCGAAGATGAAGCTGTCGACAGGCGAACTCTTGCCGCAACGACAAAAAACACACACGCCACGAAAAATGCATTGAAAGCGGCGACGGCCTCCACCAAGAAACCTGTGGAAGCCCCCGCGGCAGCAGATGCAGGCCACGAATATGACTCAGGAAAGTCTGGAGCAGAGTCCGCCATGGTCGAGCTTTTGAGCAGTAAGGAGTCCAGGGAAGCTGTGACGCATGTAAGGACTTTTCCGCACCCCCGGGGGAAACAAGCAAGCGAAAAAGACTTGCTCTCCACCCGAGCTTCGCCTCTAAACGCCGTGGGGGCGAAGGTGGTCTGACATGTAACTCCGCTCATGCAAATCAAAAGAGCCTTCTCTGCATGCATCTCTGCCGCGGGCTAGGCTGGCAGAGTCCGCCATCCGATGTACGAAACCTTTAGGCACATCAGTTGATCCACAAGGGGCGCCGCGAAAAGCGAGGGATTTTGTTAAAGACGGTATAGGTGTTTTAGGTGAACGCTGGTCTTCCTCTACAGAGCGAGAGTCTCCGACTCCAACTTCACTCCAAAGAGGCATAGAGGCTTGCGAACTAAAACAGTTGATGTATTTCGCGACACAAATAGGTCCTTCCACAAACGCCTGTGTCAATGCATGTTGGCCTTGTGGGGCGATACAAGGGTCGTCGCTCCCGCCGGTGCAAATACACACCCACTTTATGTTGCCGATTTGGCCCAGTGGCTTGCGACAGCGGTAGTGAACAGAACATTAACCGCGGATGCGCAGAGAGGGATGTATCAAGTTCTGTATCCCCGACACAGAAGCACGTGCGTGCCTGTTTGTTCGGCGAGAGTGCAGCAGACGAAGGCAACTTTGGATGCCCTTGTCAGCTCACACCGCTGTCGTTTACACACACGGACACACAGCTTGGACGCTGCTCAACAGCTACCCTTGTCTGTTTAAATGATGCAGTTTTGCTTCAGCGAAGACTGCGGTCACCTTGCCGTAGCTCAAGGCGACAGGTGCATCTGTCTGTACAAGTGAGCTCTCTGAGGATTCCGCGAGGGACTCAAGTGCACCACATCTCTGCACCGTGGAACGTCTCCACACCATCAACGGATTTCTTTGACACGAGAACCACTCGTTGGGAAGATAGCATCTTGACTAGCGCCAAGCAGTCGCCGACACTGAGGTTGCGCCCGTGGGATAGCATTGTTGCCTCTTGCGTGTGTATCACCACAAAACATGGGGAAGATGGGTGCACACGAGCGCTGAAGAGAGGGTTTAATAGTCGCATTTCGCTCAGCGGACGTGCAAAACAATCTCGTGGAGTGCCTGAAGGCAACCCTTCATAGGGAGTCGCAGTCCTCGTGGGGATCCGAACAGACAAGGCCGCCCCTTAGCCAGAAACAGCGAACCCCTTCCACGCAGATAGAACCGCAACAACTGCTAGTCCTTCACTATTCGATGCTTGAAGACGCGACAACAGCGAGCGTCCGCGTGAGACCTTTCAAGAAAGCGTGGGGGGGGACGTGTGCCTCTATGTTCCCCTTCAGGCTCGGCTACCGCATGGGAGACACCTCGCTCCCGCTAGAATGGCTGTTTTCAGGTAGCAATGCTGTCTGTTTGTCTTATCCGTCTCTCACTCTCACGCCGACACATCCTCCCACTTGTGGGCGGCCTCTACATGAAGGTCAAGGCGCTGCTACAGAACTGTTCCGTTGCAGGCGAGCCCTGATTTCTTCTTCTCTTGCCGGTTGCCACAGGCAAGCATCGGTCGCACTGGAGACGCATTACAGGCTTGACGTTCTGCGTCTCGTCGCCAGTTGAGCGGAACTCATATCTCTCGAAGGCAGACTCGTTCAGTTTTCCGGAGTTTTTGACCGCACCCAGCGGCCTGCCTGCAAGCCCCTACACTTCGCTCTGCCACCCGCCCTCGGGATTCACCTCAGCACGGAGCTCAACCGTTTCACGTGTGCCGCGGCTGTTCTCCGTCGGCGAGGACCGTAGACTCGTAGAATACGATGTACAAAACTCGACTGAATTCACAGGCAAGTTGCCCACTTTGCGCGCCCACCGCCGGAGGGCTGTATCGAAATACACAGTTATCCGCTGCGTTGACGCAGATCTGGAGCTTTTCGCTTTGCTTCCGCATGTTCAGTTGCATGCAGCATTAATTCTGTTTACATGCATTCATGTTCATGCATACAAAGCTGGTCGCATGCAACCGCGTGCGCAGGCCACCGAAAACTCGCGGGATACTCTCTTTTTCTCTCTCTCTCTCTATATATATATATATATATTCAGCACCTGCTTGGGTGGGCTCTGCGTTTCACTTGCGCCGTGGCTCATCAGCTGGCCTCTTCGTGGCGGGGCTGTCAAAGGTTGCTGGGACAAAGCCTATTGTGATTTTTTTCTTTCAGGAATAAGATGAGTCGCATTTCCCAGTACAGTGCCAGCGTATGCGCAGGAGCACGCAGAATCGAATGAAGTAGTTATTTGTGAGGCGCGTCTGTGCCTAGCGGTGCCCGTAAAGACACCTCGCGCCCCAGTCCCAGCCGACAGGCAGACAAAAAATAACAAAAACTGGAAAGGCCTGCGCAGGCGCTGTCTGACCCTGCCATCATAACTGGGATTACCGTACTTGACGAAAGACTTCTTGCGGACTTTTTTTTCACTTCTTCCCGGTCGTCAGGTCTGATCATCAGTTCCGCGACGGTGATTGAACAGGAGGCGGTGCCTACGGGATGCCTAGCTGTTCAGCCTGAAGATGTGAGTTCTGCGCGCCTACGGGGTACAGCGCAACTGAGTGATGAACGTTCACGCTCAAAGAATGGTAGATGCATAGCAGCAAGAGCGCTACAAATTTCGACCCACAGGTCCACCACAAATATGCACTTAACGACCACGTGCGCACCCAGGACGCCCAATGAGTCGATTCCACGAAACGGTCCGCGTAGTCGTGTGCTGAGCAGACAGGTGCGCCTTTTGTGTTCGTGAACGCATGCTTCAGCGCAGTAACACATACCGGTCTGGAACGATCTAAATGTTCAAGTGCTGATGTCAATGTCTGCTTGGGAGGGCGGTTTCAGAGGAGCGCCGATGTGCACGTCCTCGTGTTCACCAGCGACTTCAAGGTCAAAGTGTGGAGCGCCAACTCCCGTTCATGCGTTCGGGTACGTGGTATCTGAGGCCCCTGCTCGAGCTCCATTCCAGGATTCGTGAGCTGGATGTCAAAACATTGCATTTCCGTGGCAGATATGAAGATTCCATGTAGCCTCTGCGAGGCCAATACTTGTAGGCCATCCCACGTTGCACGCTGAGCAACTGCTCCAGCTCCATCGCACATAGCCAAAAATTTGCCGAGCGCGACTACATATTGCTGATTGGAAGGGTAATGCGTCCTCCGAAACGAAGAGACCCACGACTGCGTGGTTAGCTGTCCTTAAACATAGCGTCAAGAGGAGTGTCTTACAGCGCATCAACATTTGCTACGGCTTTTCAACGAAAGGGTGGCGCTAAGCATGTGCATTCGTCTTGGCGGTTCCTACAGCCCTGCTCTGGCGCGACTTTCCTTCGGATGAAGAGCAAGGCTTCTAGGTGGCAGTTTCCTGGTGCGCCCTCTGTTGTCACGTCTCCCAGACTACCCTTGCCCCAATGCACGGCGGCATCTTGAGTTGCGTAGAAGAGGTATCCTATCGGTACAAAACGAAGAAGCGCCAACCAGCGTCCGGTCTTCAAGACGAGGGAAGCCGCCCGCCTCCCGAAGAGGAAGAAGTTGACCAGTCAGCAGCACACGGGCAGGCCCGCTCCGTGTCCTAAACCCTAAAGTAGACTAGCCGTTCTGCTTTGGCGCATGGCGCTGCTTCTATGACACCACGCACGCTCCTTGCTGAACTGCAACTGCTGCGCGTGCGGCGCCACGAGAATATTGGGTCTCGACCGTCATGCTGAAGGGAAAACAGTGTCGCTCGCGCTGGAAGTTACTACCTCTTGTGGCGAAGACGTTTGTGACAAGCGTAGGTTTCACCGATATATGCTGTGTGGAACAGGCAGTTCTTGGCGTTTGCATGCGAAGAGAGGCTTGTTGGACTTATTCAGAAGCCTCTAGATGGGTAAGAGAAGCTACGAGAGGGGATGGGGTATCGCCCTGATCTCTTCAGTGCGGGAGACGTTGACGGTTTGGATGCCGCACTGCGAGAGAAATGCATGCCAAGTACAAAGAGGTCTTTGCTTTGTTCGTACATGTAATGGCGCCGGTGACTGCAGAAATCCGTACAAAGTGATGAGCATGGTAGCTCACCCGAGAGAGATCCCCTCGTTCGCAGTAGAGCGCCTACAATCGAAGATAAACAAGGACTTTGTGTTCACTTGTGGAGGAACGGATTTCACTATCTGCCAGTGGAGACTCAACCCGCCCGTGCTGATGGCCAACGCACAGAGAGGTAAATACCGGACTGTAAATCAAACGGATCGATTCCGAGATGCGCATGCCTGAGCGCACGCGAACGCCATCAATTCCTACCGGCATCGCCCAGGCTTCGATGGAGGACGGAGTTCGGACATGCACACTGAGCGCATGTCTCACTATCGCTTCGTGTCCCTCGCCTGCTCTGCAAAGTACAGCGTAGCGTATGGTGCCCAGAAGCTGTCGTTCCATACACATGCCACGGGGAAGAGGCCGCGCACAAGACGTGAGACATTACTCGTGCCAGTCTAACTTCCTTCCTCTTTCATGAAGATTCACCCGGTTGGTTGCTGAACACTCGAGGCGGAGGGGCGCGTGCACGGTGATCTTTTCATTCAGGCGGCCAAGGCACTCAGCCGTTCAACGACCTCATTCCTGGCGGCGTGGATGTAAGCCGCCTTTGGGCACTCTGCCGCTGGGTGCTGCGTTAATTTTCGGGAATTCAGCTTTATGGCGCTCGCACGCTGTTCAATTATTAGACGTCCTCGTGTGAAAAGTTTCCGAGTGTCGGTAAAGTGACGCCCATGGGAAGTGCTCGCAGGCGATCTCGTCGGCTTGTGACTTCGATGCTGCTTTCGTTTGCATGCGCGAGGAAGCAAACTTGCGTCTCTATGAATGTGTGGTATGTGGGTATGCCGCCATCCTTCTTCCAGGGGGACTTCTATCGAAACATGAAAGACTACTTCTACTATTGCCAGATTCGATCCCAAGGAGAGCGCACGACAAAGAGTCGCAAGCTTGACGGCACCGTGCCTCTGACAGAACTCGCAAACTTGTTGTGTGCAGTGGGAGAGTGTCCTTCGAACATGGACATTCAGAATCTCATAAGTGAATGCACAAGCACTCTAGCTGACACCCAGCCTATCGCTTCAGGGGCGACGAAGCGTGCCTTTGCAAAGCGGCAGCGTAAAGTTTCTTTTGAGCAATTTCTTCAGTGTTACGTGAACCATCGGGCTGCTGTCAGCGTCGGCTACGAAGAAGTCGTCAGTGCCCTTCGCGTGCTTCAAAAGAAGAACCACAACACGCCCTTAACTCCGGAGGTGCTCATGCACATTCTTTCCAAGGTAAAGAGAGACTCCTGGCAATGGATTCCCAGCACTAAAAGGGGCTGCTCAGGAGTAAAGTGACCGAGCTTTCCGCGGAGACTCAGCATCTTAAACGTTCTGCAGCTGCATCACGAGAACACAGCATTCGGAATTCTTCAGTACAGTATGAAACGTCGTCCTGCCACTGAAGGTCGCACACAAAGCGAGGGGGCGCCAGTTGGCATGGGCTGGAGTTTGTACGTGTGACAACATAGTCGCCATGAGGCAAGCCGTCTAACAGCACCATTGCTATTTTATGCCACGATAGGACCACGGATTACCTCGCCGTGCCGCGCCTTAGGAACGCTGCAAAAAGGCAGTTTCTGTCTCCGGTGTCTCATGAACTAGCGGGAAGCAAAGGACCTTATGAAACCAAATGTGTCATTTGCTTGGGCTGCCAGAGTCTCTGCTGGCGTCGCTCGATTGCTGAAAACGCGCTGGCGGGCTGCTCCACACTAAATTCGCTTCCCTCAGCCGAATGGGAGTCTTGCAACGTATTTCCAATCGAGGCTGTGTTGACGCGTGTGTGCAGGTCGGAGAAAAGATGCCGCATTCAGAATTCGAGAGCTGCATCCAAGTGAGCCGTCACCGGATAGAACTGCTTGCTGTTCTCTGCTCGCCAAAGCGTTACACGTTGTTGTACCCGCTCATGGGATGCGTGCAAGCTGAGTATTTGTTCCGCAACACAAGGCCGCTGATGCGAAGGCGAGACAGAGTGCCATCCAAGGAACTGGTTTTTCCCTGTCAACACATATTTCCAGAAGGCCAGCACCCTCTGGCGTAGCTCTCGCATGCCAGCCAGGCTGTATAGGGGTTCGCGTGCGGTTTTGATGTGAGGGATATGGTTCCGCAGACGCTCTGTGGCACGAAATCTCTGGCCGAAGCGCTCGGAAGTCCGGTTATCGACGAAGACATGTTTGCACGACAAGTTTTGCTTCTTCAGCCCGTCCGCGAGCTCTGCGTCGACTGCGACGCGGGTGAAGAAAGCTGAAAGCTAGATTCTCGTGTGTCACTTTGATCGAGAATCCCTTTTTGACGACATGCGTATACACAAATATTCACGGCCTGCCGTGGCAGGAGGATACGCGTGGTGTCGTGTGGCTGGAAGTTGTCTTCCGCGGTTTTCAGCTGAGGAAGCAGCAGCGGGACCATAGCGCAGAAGCACGCACAGTGACACTGCAGCTGCTACGGTTTCCATTAATCCACACCCACGTGCATCAATGTTTTGTATGCTGCAAGCCTCAGCACTATGGATGGTGAAAAAAACAACAACCTTCTTGCCGAGTTGCTTGCAATGGAAATTATGGAGCAAGGCAGCTGGTGCAGAAGTGTAAACTACGAAGCCTGCAAAAATGCTCCCTGTCTGTGCCAACTAGATTGGTGAAACAGCGCCATCACGACGCCTCCGCTTTTCGGAAGTGAAGACAGCAGTTTGTATTAGACATATTTTCACGAGGCAGTTCCCTAACCCGCGGAGGCGATAAGGAGCTGTGACAGTCCAGGAACACCAGTTTGTTTCCTCCGCTTGCTCTAATAGAGAACTTTCACCAATCCGGATTGCGCACAAAAACTACCGCGCGTACCAAGAGATTATGCGAGCGAGACGTCTGCCGCACCTATAGGGGAAGCACGCAAATATGCATAGGGCACATGCACCGAGAAGCAAAGTGAAAAGCAGAACAGATCAGCAACCAAGCACCAGGGGGGGGCTGCTGCACTTTTAACAGGCAAGGTGCATGAGCTCGTTGCGGGCAAAAAGGAGACGATATTTCGCACACCACCGTCGGTGCCCATGATGTCTTTCTTCTGAGCAGACCGATGCCCGTTTCACAAGAAAATATATGCCTTATTCACAAGCCGCTGTAAAGCTACTTCACGAAAACGGTTGCTTTGAAACAGTGCGAAGAAACGTAGCATTTGAACTGGGGCAGGGCACCAGGGAAGTGGCCTCTCTGTACCGAGTGCTCTACAGTTTTTCCACAGCAATCGTTGCGGACCATTCGGGTTCTTGCTGTGCTTGCTCAGAATTCCTTCACCGTCGCGCTTGAGGAAAGTAGGCACAGAGATTTATTTGCTTCCTCATGAAGAGATTCTTTGGCTACAGTCGCTCGAGGACCAGCAGTATATCCACGCCACATAGCCCCTAAACGTCTACCTTCTTTGCAAAGCAAAAGCTCTCTTTCAAGTGACGTCATCCCCCGGAACGTGTGCAAAACATCGCATACTTGCTCTGCATCACTGCCTGCTGCGGCGTTCCCGCGACGAGGCTGAACGGTCTGAACGAGCATCTCCTTTCTTCCGCTTACCAGTTCTTAGCAAGCCCTCCGCTCCATCGTCGGTCCGCAGTCCCCTTTTGATAACATTCAGTCGTGAAAATATTGTCTGAGTGTGATCTAAAGGCAGATGTTGGTTCTTCTGCTGTCGTCACTAAAGCACCATACGAAATTTACGAGACCCCGGTAACGACTACTTCACGCTGTTTGCCAACCAGATCGTATTGACTGATCCTCCGCACGTCACTGCAAACGCATAGGGGCCTGCTTTTGCTTTCCGAAAAACCGGAGTATCTGCTTCAAACCGCTGGCTAGGAAAAGTCTAGCAGTATTCTTGACGTATCGCTCCTGACGCGAAACTACCACCCCACGGGCTTCGAAAACGAAAGTTCGTGTGAAGTCCTTTACCTACGCCCTACTGTGGGGGCGTGAGGCAGGAAGTCGCGATCGTTTGGACGGAAACACATCTTTGGGATTGTAACACAGACAAAATGAGAATCGAAGAGGTGGCTTCGACGAAGCACGCCCACCGAGTGGCTTCGCACAGCCACATCAAGGGCCTCGGGCTGAACGAAGATGGGTCCGCAAAAGAAATCTTCATGGGGATGGTCGGGCAGGAGAAAGCCAGAGAAGCCGCGGGCTACGTCGTTGAGCTCATCCGGTGCAAACGCATGGCTGGCAAGGCCCTCCTTCTGGCTGGTGAGACTGGAGGTGGGCCTCGAACGCCGGACAAAAAGAGAGGGAGAGGGAACAATCAAGGAAGCAAACACAGGCAAAGGAGGGAACCCTGGAAATACAGCCAGTTGCCGCACGGGGAAAACACCAGTCGAGTCAATCTCTGGCACTAGGCGGCAAACGCCTCCGAACGCCTATCTCGAAACCATGTAGCCGTCCTGCCCGTTGGCAGAATAGAAACCAGAAGCGCGAGCCGAACAAACTCCTGTATGACAGGGAAACTGCAGGAGACATCGGAGTCCAAGGGCGGTGCCGCTGCGTCGTTACAACGCCCGCATGCGGGGCGCTCGAGAAGAATCAGTCTAGATTCGTTTCCTTTGTTTTCCTTGATCGGTTGCTGCGTTCCGTGCTGTCTGCCAGGACCGCCTGGGACAGGCAAGACAGCCATTGCTATGGCTATTGCGCAGGAGCTCGGCCCTAAGGTTCCCTTTTGTCCCATGGTTGCCTCGGAGGTTTACTCCGCCGAGGTGAAGAAAACAGAGATCCTCATGGAGAATTTCCGCCGCGCTATTGGCATCAAAATCAAGGAGATGAAAGAAGTATACGAAGGCCAAGTTGTTGACTTGGTAGGCCGCGATGCGCCCACAGGCAGACTCGCGCAAGAGAGGCTTCTTTGTGTTCTGTTGCGGCAGCTCGCGGGAGCATCAAGAACAGCGCCCCGGAAGCCAAACACTCCGAGCCAAAAGGCGCCGGCGTCGTGTCTCCTCGCTCCGTTTTGCAGGTTGATGAACCTTCTGAGAGCGCCTTGCACGATGAGACCGACGAGAAGTCGAAGACGACCACCCGTCCCATTAAAATCACTCTGAAGACGCAGAAGGGATCTAAAACTCTTCGTCTCGCGCCACAGATAAACGAAGGTGAGGCCGGCCTTGACCGATCTGTCGGTTCCTGATACGACGCTCCAAGGCTAACACCAAGCGCACTAAGAACTCTACACAACCACAAGCCAGAGCTTCTTCCTTTGCCAAAGATAAGGATTGACACGGGGAACTGGACGCGCTTCTCAAGCCTCGACGACGGGCCGCAGCAAACCGTTTCGCTCGAGTCTTCCTTGACACTCCACGTTTTCTTCCCCTGCAACAAGGCCGTCCGTCACAAACGCGCATGCCCAGGCAGGCCTGTGTTGCAGCGTGGCAATGGAGGGGAGAAAATGGAAAATATGTTATTAAACAAGAACAGCCATCCAAAGAGCACGAGACGCGCGGCAACCGTGAAGGGCGGAGGGAATTCCGAACCGAGTGCACGTGTTGTGCCTCTTTGCCAACCGCAAACTTTCACAGCCCCGCGCGCGATTGTGTCTCCTAGGCATAAAACAGCAGCAGATCCACGTAGGAGACGTGATCTACATTGAGGCTTCGACGGGCAACGTGAAGCGCGTCGGGCGCTCAGATGAGTTTGCTACGGAATTCGACCTCGACGCCGATGAATACGTCCCGATTCCTCGCGGCGACGTCCACAAGAAGAAGGAAGTTGTGCAGGCACGTGTGGAGCCCAGATGCGAGGTTATTGAGAGATGACATAGATACTAACAGAATTCCGGTTTTTGCCTCTATTATCCTGGAGATACGCTGGAAACAACACTGGAGGTCCCCTGCTGCAACCAGGATACGGAATCAGCACATCAGCACTTGCACCTGTGTTGGCACCCCTCGCATCCCCTATATGCCTATTCTGGCGCAAGCTCTTTGCAGAATCGGCACTTGCAGTGGTGTAGATGCTTTCAGTTTATATATAAATATACATAAATATATAGACACAAGAGGTCTCGCAGTGCGCCTGTCATTTCCTCGTGAAAGCCACATACCTTGAGTGCGAAACGCTTTGAGGCTATATCAGTATATATATATATATATATATATACATATTAGAGAGAGAGAGAAGAACTCCCTTAATGCACCTATCACTTCGGCGTTAAAGCAACATACTTCTAGTTCGACCCCGCGAGCAGACCTCTGTGAAAAACGAGGAGTTTAGACAACTGCGAAGTCGCGATCCAACCAGAAATGCTAAGCAGACTCGTTGCCTTCTTTTTCAGGATGTGACTCTGCACGACCTCGATGCGGCGAACGCGCGGCCCCAAGGCGGCAACGACTTCGCCTCGCTCCTCGGGCAGCTCGCCAAGCCCCGAAAAACGGAAATTACAGAAAAACTTAGAATGGAAATCAACAAAGTGGTGAATCGCTACATCGACCAAGGCGTCGCTGAACTGGTGCCTGGCGTGCTGTTCATAGATGAAGTAGGAAAGTAAAAGAAAAAAAGAGTGCATCGTCCGCCCACGTGAAACTCACTCTACCGACCTTCTACGGAAAGATGGTGCTTTGCCTCCGTGTGATGACGCTCAACAACGCCGGTGAGGCCGCGTCGAGCGAGGAAGCGGCGAGACTGCCCTTGTGGCTCTCTTTATGAATAGGATGCGAGCTAGCAGCCGTTACAAAGATCGCGAGAGCAAGCGTGGTGGTCGTGGCGGAAGAAGACGCGCACGCACACACCTAGAATGGAGCATAGCGGTCTTGCCGCGAACCCGCGCCTGCAGCTCTGTGTCAAGATGAGGCAAACACGACCTACCATGGCAATCTGCCTCTCTCCTCTTCTGCTTTCCTTTCCTGTGCCTGTGATGGGCACCACGTGAAACGGTCTCGGGGTGGTGTTCGCTATATCATCTTTGTGATATTCACTCCGCTCGATACCATTGGGTCGCACCGCGGCACAGACACATGCTTTCGGTATCTCTCCTGCGTTGTGGTCGACTCACGCGTTCCTTGTCCCGCCTCCGAGCAAGCCTGCGCCAGTTGCTGTAGCGCTTTCTCTCTTTCTCCCTCTCTGTCTCTGTTGTGACTCAGGTACACATGCTTGACATTGAGTGCTTCACGTACCTGAATCGGGCGCTGGAGTCTTCGCTCACCCCAATCGTGGTCTTCGCGACGAATCGCGGAATCTGCACAATTCGAGGAACAGAGATCCTCTCGGCTCACGGCATTCCCGTCGACCTCCTCGATCGCATGCTCATCGCCAGAACTCTGCCGTACAACCTCGAGGAGATCAAGCACGTAGGCTCTCTTTGCTGCCTCGTTTGTCAGCCCTCCTCATGTCGCATCGCAGGCGTCTAAGTCTTCGCCGTTCGCCTCCCCTACTTGTATGCGGGCGGTGCTGAGTGCGCAGACTTGGGGTGTGATAGGTTTCTGTCTCATCTGTTTCCGTGTGCCTTCCTTTGGCAAGCGCAGCTGAATTTGGCTCTAGCATTCCATTCTGCCTGCGTGCGACGGAGGGCCTAGTGTCGGGCTGCTGCCTCGTGGGAGGCGCTGGGACTCTTGCTAGGCCTTGACTTTCGAGAACGCCAAAAATATGCTTCTTCACCGGGAAGAGGCATGAACGTGTTTGCAGCCCGCCGCTGTGCTGTTCGTCATACTCCGAACTGCCTTTGAACAGCTCCTGACTCTGCGCCTGCGGCTGCTTTGCACCCGTGCACACTGGCGTATACATATGTACATGTGGATGTCTTTATTTGTATATACCAGGTGATTCGGATTCGCGCGAAGATTGAAAACTTGGAGATGGAGGAGGAGGCCATCTGTCTCTTGGGCGAGATTGGCGAGCGGACGTCGCTCCGCTACGCGGTTCACCTGTTGACCCCCGCGTCGATACTCGCAGAAACTGAGGCCGACGACGAGCAACCCGTCATCAAACTGGACCACATCGAGGCGGTCGACTTTCTCTTTCAAGATGCGCGGTCCTCCGCGCGCCGTCTCGCCCAAGAAGCAGATTGCTTCGTTCACTGAAGCGAACGCATGCTCACGAGACCGATGTCGCTGATTTCGAGGGTAATGAAAGGAAACCGGAGAGGCGCGTGTCGGCCCTGTCGGAGAGATGCATGGGTATTTCCTTATCATCTTGCGTCGCATCTCTAATCCCAATTGTGACGAAGCACGGGGATCTCCAGTCTGTACAGCGGAGCTTAGGGCCTGCCCTAAACACCCTCAGACGCTCAGGACAACATATACCAATCCAGCGTCGATCTAATACAACCTTGAAACACAGCGACCTGCACCTAATCAGCCAAATCTACCTCTCTGCTTGCCTCGAAAACCGCAGTCTCCGCCGTGTAGCGTGCGCCTCTTGGCGAGAGCTTCGGGAGGACTATACACCCGTGTTTCCTCATATTTTGCCACCTTTCCTTGGAGTGCGGCCCTCGTGGGAAGTTCGTGAAATCTGTATCAGATAGCAAGTGCTTGCTCACTTCTCCGCCGACGTGACAATGTCTTAGACGCCAGATTATCATTGACGCCAAAATGAAAAAACACAAACAGCGACTTCTTCACTGACGCGAGCCGCAGCTAGCCCTTCGTACGCCGCCGTTGCTCGCCGCTGCGCATCCTCCCGATAGAAGAAAAACAGAGAGACAAACGCTACCCGAGTTTGAAGGGTCTCACAAAAAATTGCTAGCCGCTGGGCGCAAACGCCCAGGCACGCCTCCCACCTGCGAAAAGATGTTACAGAGTAAGATACTGAGACTCCACCAGGAGAGCGCAGAAGGCATCTGAAATCCCCGAACGGGTGAAAAGACGATTTCGGAACTAGGCCTGTACATAGCTCCGCCACACAAGGGCTGCCGCGCGTGAGAATAAATCCTAAACTAAATCCTAAACCGAACTAGAAAAACGATTCAAGCACTAAAGCTTTTGACGACGTGGCGACGTATCGCCTTTAGTGGCGCACCCGAAGCAGGCTGGAGGGTTCCCAGGAACAGCTTCAAGTTGGATTCCTAGACTGGCGATTCTACTCAAGGATCCACGGAAGCCTGTCACTTCTCTTCGAAGGGGTATTCGGAAACCGACAAGGCGGTATTCTCTCTAAAGCCGATCAAATGCCACAAACGCATCTCCTATACCCCGTTGCCATTCCTGTCTTCGGCTTGCATTGCCTCTTTCGGCGGAGGTGTACCCTTGTGCGCCGCCTCGACGACTTCGAGCTGCTTTTCGCCCTTGACACAGTCGAGAGCCCGCCCTCCAGTCACGGTTTCAAACTGAAGATACTCTGGATCTTGGCGAGCTGATCCTCTTTCTCCTTCAGCCGCTGGGTACAGCAAAAACGAAACACACAGCTTACAGGGATGGCCGCGGAACAGGGGCGCATGCGGCAAAGAGAAGCATCGAGCGGCAGTGAGCCGCCCGACTACAGGCAGAACTCCTCTGAATAAAAGTATAAGCATAATCTAGCACGTACATATATATATATATATGTATATATATGAATATATATATTTACTTATACAGGTATGCTAACCATACATATATACACTGAACCAAGCAATGGTGGGGACGGCATTAGCCGCGTCTCCCCGGATTGTGGTTGACGGCGAAGACAGAGTCTGAGTCGCGGATGGTTCCGTATGGTGTCAGCTCACTAAAAAGCTGATCGTTCAAGAGAGTCACGGCGACAGGGACCAGCAATTGCACTTCCTCTGCGGGCGAAAACGCTTCAAGACGCCGCGCGTCCTGAGACTGCGTTAGCACGGTGATCTTGCGGGGTGTTTTGTACTTCTGTTGCTGCAGACACCTGTAGCTGAGCGCCTTGCGGCCACTACCTCCCGCACTCACCTTCTCAAGATCTTCGGCAGCGGCTGCTTGCGTCTTTAACGTCAGTTTTACGCGTTCCAGTTCTTCGGCGATGGCCTGGGTCTTGTCACACGCATGGCTGGCTGCCCTGAACGCGAAACAGGCAAGAAACCAGGCCAAGTAGACGGGTCGCCCTCGCTCCGCTCCCATGCATTCGCGAGAGCCGCGAAACACAGCGCCACTGACACTCGTAGACGGCGGCCCCGTCCCGCTTCCACCCGCATAGGCAAGACAAGGGGCACAAACAGCATTTGCTTACTCCTCCGTGCTGCCGGGCCTGGTGCGCACACTGCCGTACGCAGGCACGCAAGATATCTTCCTCTCTACCTTTCTGCGCATCTACCTTCTGCATATGCGTCTCTGTGTGTTTTATATTGCATACGGGCTTCTGTATATTGCATACGTGCGACGCCTACTGAGATTTAGGAACTGTATGGCATCCCCACACGTGGAGTCTGGAGTGAAAAACAGTGCTACACATCGCTTCGGGCAAGATGTGGCGCATCAGTTGCGTATAAACTGATCTACAACTCCTCTGATGTCCATGCACATGCGTGCACGCCCTCTTCTACGTGTGCGTCTGTAAGCCATGTTTGCATATACACTTCTGAGCTTCTGCCCAGACTTCCGGAACTCGTAACCGCGGCTTCCTCCGTGGGAAAGATGGAAATGAAAAAATCTTGCATGCGAGTGCCTCTTCAGAGCCCCGGTCATTCCCCTCGCCCCCCGCCCCCCGCTCGCCAACGTGTAACTGTATAGACATATGGCTGCTGAAACGCACTGAAGAGTACAAACAGAACAGGAACATCCGGCACGCGCCTGCAGGCTAACGTCTCTCACCCTTCAGCTGCCTTCCGTCGTTCGGTCTCCTTTTGCAAGTCGCCCTTCAACGCGGCGACTTCCGTTTGCAGCGCGGTCACGCGCGAGGCCATTTGACCCGCCTCCCTTCCGTAGTGCTGAGGAAAGCGCCAGTCCACAGTGGAACTCATAAGGCCGCGATTCCGACCTGACAGATGCAGATTCGTTCTCAGCGTGGGACAGGCCTCGAGAGACAGGTGAACCGACGTTGAGCGGCCTAGGCAGCGCCTCGCCTGAGACTCGGCGTACGTAAGCCGGGTGCAGACGCCTCGTAGCACAGGACGACAGCGGCGTGCAGGAGGTGGCTTCTAAGTCACGCAAAAAGACTATACACGATGCTTCTTGCCTCCCCAGCAAGACTGTGTCTCCGCGATCTACGGCGCTCTGCTAAGTGTCCAATCGAGAGCCGGAAAGACTCGACCCTCAGAGGGTGACGGCAATGCGTTCTACCGGGCTGCGAGCGAGCGCGTGCGCGAGACACGATCATAATTTATTTGGAGCCATGCTGAAAGCCCACTTTTCTCCGCACGGATTCATAGTGTGGATATGCCAGGCCGCCAACATGACTCTCGCCCGCAGGCGCTGTCAATTTCCGTTCACAGACGCCATCGAACGCATCCTTATGGAAGACGCGCATAACGCGAGATGTGAATGGCGCACTCCAGGAGCGAACGGGTCTGGTATTTTCCGCGGTTACTGCGCCAGAGGCCTTTATCTTCCTCCTCGGTTTTCTGTGGCTTCGCGGGCCTCTTTAGGCCCCCGTCAAGACGCGTGCCTGAGTCATGGCTGTCTGACCTCTTTTTCGTGTCGCAGCAACTCGAGTTGCTCTTGGAGCTTCTCAGCGCGCTCGGCGGCCTCGAGGTTCTCCCTCGCTCTCTCGCGCAGCCGCTTCTGCTCCATCGTCAGCTGCTGCTCGCGGTCGAGAAGCAGAATGAGCTGCCTGCCACCAAACACACACTCGACTGAAGCGACCGCGAATGCGCGTGTTGACAAGAGGAACGCCCCCCAACTATGGGCTAAGCGTTATCACCAGGGTCATTAACGGATTGACAAGGTGTTCAGCGTATCGCTTACAAATCACCTGAGTGCGCTGGCTGCATCCCACGCACTTCTCGTTTCCGAAGTCGCACTACATGGGCCTATTCCGCGCTTACTTGAAGAGCTTCTCTTGCTCCTCTACCATGGCTTCCTTGTCGGCCTGCAGCTGCATATGCTTGCTCTGTGGAGGAAGCACGCAGAATGGAAACAAACGCCAGGCGACATACAACACCCGAATTTAGCAACCGGGACTTGAGCGACTCCCCGTGCGGTGCGTCTACCGGATTCGGAGCGGGTATATGCTGACAAGAAACCATGGATGTCTCCGCAAACGGGAACAACTTGGAGACTACGGCAGGCGAGGCCGCCTCAGCGCAGCCCTCCCCCCCACCCCCCACCCGCAAGGCGGCGTGACCACGACGGAAGACGATGCGCGACGCGAGGAACCAAGTCGAGAAGAAGGCGGAGCGCCGCGAAGAGAGGGCACATGTAGCGGACAGAAAGGAGAGGTGTCAAACTCAAGCGGGATGGACACGATGCATGCACGAGGGTTATAGGTCGTACTTCGAGTTTTCGTGCCTTCGACGACAGATCGTGAAGCTTTTTCACAGACTTCTGATTCGCCTCATGAAGCGAGCCACAACGCGCTTCCATTGCGGTCAAGTCGTCTTTCTGCAACGCAGCGCGGACCATCAACAGACGAAGGAGCTGCTTGAACCCCTACCCCGCCTCCGAGGCATACTGCCGTCACGCACAAGCGAGTTGTTTTCACTTGTTCTGGAGCAAACAAAGTGGTCGCGGCAGCGCCCTGCGCACGAAACCCCTATGTAGTCATTACAACTGCTCATTTAGTAGATGCACAAAACCAATCCGGTAGTAAGATACACGATGGTGGCGGCGAGCACCAGATTCGGCGTCGCTCGTCAAGCCCTGCATCTCTTCTGTGACGTGCCGGTCCCACCGGCGCAGTCTTGGATGTGCGCAACCGCCTCTGTGTGTCGGTACGGGTGGCGAGCCACTTTTTCTCGATATTCCATGGCGGCTACCTAGCTCTATTGCAACCCCCCCCCTATGCATGCAGTCTAGCGACTATCCGCCGTAGGTCCCCGGCGCTAGCGGCGAACGCGGCAGGAGGGGCAGCGGAGCAGAGCGCGCAAGCCGCCTGCGCGCACCAGAGACATGCATGGGCGCGGAGGCGTCACCTGTTTTCGATTCAGAGCCGTGAGAGTTTGAACATGTCTATGCAGCTTGCTGCGCTCGCCGTCGCTGCTCAGTTGCTGCTGCTTGCTGGTCGCCAACGCGTCTTGGGCCCTGCGTCGCGAGGTGAAGTCGCAAGAGATTGACACGGATGTGGCAAGTTGACTGCAGACGACGTCCCCCCGCGCCGCATTTGAGCTGTGGCGCATTCGCAGATTACTCCACTACACCTCGCAGCAAAGTGAGAGGTCGACTGCCACAATGTTCCATAAAGCGAACGTGGCGTGCTGCGTTTTCTGATTCGCGCGAAGCCTCGAGATGACCTACTTCTTCAACTTTTCGTCCTTGCCTTCTAGCAGAGCCTGCAGCTCAGTGACCGTGCTGCGCAACTGGCGGGTCTGCGCTTCGCACTCGCTGCGGACCCTGAAGGGTGGAGATCGCACGCGAAGCCACACACACAACTTCTTCGCATGCAGTCGTCGATGCCGCTAAACCCTAACCCTGCATACACCGACAACGAACCTTGGCGACAGGCACACGCGCGTCCGAAGGCGCAGAGAACCACGAGGGCCGAATGCCAAGTACGGTGGTCACCCCGGGCGGGATCTTGGAGGACTGTGTATTGGCCCCTAACTGTCAATCGAGCACGCGGATGAGATGCGCACATCCTTCGCTGTTCACGAATGTAATCGTACACGTGCATATGAGCCTGAGCCCGAGTATCAAGGACTGTACGCGGAACTACACGGCCAGATGCGCGCTCCATCCTCTGCGACCAGCCGACTCGCCACGGCAGACAAGCGCGCTGGATGGCGCTGACAGCCTGGGAAAACAGCCACGCCACGCTTGACGAGTGAAGACGCGCAAAAGATGCTTCATTTCCAAGGGCTGTTTAGCCTCGCGGGCACGCAACCACTGCCGCGAAGCCTCGAGACAAGAATGATCCTGCGAACCTCGCCAGTTCTGCGCGATGGACCTCGTGGACGCGATCCAATTCCTTCTGCCGCTCCTGCGCCTCTTGCACGGCTTTCGCATTCTCGTACTGCAGGCAGAGGAAGGCGAAAAAAAAGGAACTCTCCCGCGAACCGAATGGCCAGAGCAGACCTGCTGTGTCGCGCGCCACAGCAGAAGGCACGCTTGGATCCTTGAATGCGCGCAAGTGTATACCAGGAACCATGCAGGCGCCTCCAAGCGTGGAGGCATGCTCAGGGCGAAAGCGGAGAGGGAGGAAACGCCCGCGGCAGTGAACGTCGTAAGACCTCGGCTCGCACCCACGATTTCACACGGGCGCCTGAACATCTGGCAAACCCGAGCCGCCAGCTCCGCTCTCCTGCGGAACCTCGGCAGATCTGAGAGGCCACTTCCCCGTGTGCAACTGCAGTTCATCATCGGACTCGCAGTTCCTTCCCCCAGGTCTGTTTGTAGGTGTTCAGCCGCTGCAAAGCGGCTGAGTGCGAAACTCGACGCCTGAATTTCCGCTTCGTCTGCGTACCTGTTGATCCGAGACCGTGAGCTGCATCAGCTTCGTCGCTTCGTCTGCCTGCAAACAAAACAGTCGACAGCGGGCACCTCGAGGAGCGTCGAGGGGGCCATCCGACAGTCGCCGCCGCTCCCCCCCTCGGTGCCTTCGCCCGCTTCGGAATGAGAGGAGAGTTTCCCAGGGAGAGGTGTTCGGCGTACGCAAACCGAATACGAGCATGTTCGCAACACACGTATACTTGGTGCACAGAGAGAAGTGTATCGTGATGCGGACAGTGAGCGCGCGTGGGCGAAACAAGTCTGGGATGAAGTAACCACGCTGCCGCCTCCGCCCCTCGCCTCGTCTCTGCGCGTCGTGTTGAGAAACAGCGAAACCTGAAAGACGGTCTTCATGGACATGCCTTTATCTCACTCGAGTCCGAGCCTCAGCGACAGCATCCTCCAGCAGCTTGTGCTGTTCCTTTCGCAAGCGGACGGCATGCGCAAGTTCCGCCGCGTAGGCGCTGAGGTCGGCATTCTCTTCTTCGCCTTGGCCTGCCGCAAAGACAGAGAGTCGCGCGCAGTGCGCGCTGCCGTCGCCGCCATTCACCAGAGACCGTACGCATCTGCCTTCTCTGAGCCACCTTCGCGAGAGTGTGTATTCATACGAGATGAAATAGAGAGGGCGCGAGAGAGAGTCACACGAGCGCGCTCGCCCATTTGGGCGGGGAGTACGGGGAACCGTGCAGCGCGGAACGCTTGCAGTTCTGCGGCTCGCGATGGGCAGGGACGAAATCGTGTGGCGGCCAACAGACGTGGAAGCGACGCTAGACCGAGAGTTCCTCCGCCCTAAGCCCCCAGCACGCAGAGGTGAAGGTTCACGATGCGATGATGATGGCATGTGCATGCGATTGAGAGAGCAAGAGAAGGAGAGGCTGCGCTTGGTGCAGACGCAAGCCTGGAGCACCTTCCTCGATGTTGGGAGCCCAGCAGGCTTACACGGTTGCAGCGGAAGGAGTCTCATATGGAAAGGCAGTTCATGAGCAGGCAACAGGACGAACGGCTCGAGTTCACGATGCGCGCGTGGAGCGTAGCAGGACTGCGCCGCGTACTTCACGTCCTCGCTTGCTTCCTCTTCCGCCATAGACGGAGCTGTGGCCTCTCGCCCGCGAAGTGGCGATGCAGGCGACGAGCCGATAGCTTTCGCGGGCTCCTTTGGGGACGACAGGTCCCCACCGAGGGGCGCCTTGAAGGGAGAGCGAGGCGACGCAACGGCAGACGACTCAGGCTCTGAAAGTTCAGGGGGCTCCGGAAGAAAGAAGTAGGAAATGTGGAACGGGCACGGGGGAGACGACGCTTGCAACCGCCGATCCGACGGCAGCACCTGCGCAGTGGACGCGAACGAAGCCAAAACGTGCCAGAGAGCCATCACCTATGCTAGATCACCGTTCAGTCAGTGGAGCCTCGCTGCTGGCGCCACGCGCGTCGAGGTTGGTCTGCCGCGGGCGCAGGCCGTTCGGGTGCTCAGAGAGTCCAGGCGCGTGCGTTTCGCGACCAAGGCAAGCCGTGGGGTCTGGCAGGTTCGCGCTCAAGGACGGAATCGCCGCCGAGCAGATCCCCCGGTCCTGCCGGTGCTTACCTCCGTCAGCATTTTGAAAACGAGTAGCAGCAGCCGCCTCTGGGCCCGGGGAGTTGTCGCCGACACTACAGTCTGCGCAAGGATGCTCAACAGATGGGGCGCCTCCTGGCGAAGAACGCGAAGAGCAGACTCGCGCAGCCGCGGACAGCACCGCAAGAGATCCAGGGCCAAATCCAAGGCGGCGCCCAGAGAGGCAGCGTTCGCAGTGGCGCGGCTGGCCGCTGAAGCGACAGACCAGGAGTCGCAAGCTTGAAACAAGAGCTGACGCAGGAAAAAGCGGCTGACGGGTCGCACGCGTCCCGAAATCTGTCACGCGCACGGACTGAAAGCAGTTCACGCAACACTCTCAGGTCTACAGACTTGGGAGCAGTTTCCCAGCCTCCACGGGAGAACGCAAGACTCGAAGGCCGACCAAAAGCCAAATGGCGGCTTCGCGAGTAAGTGCACTGATCTGCGCTGATAGTAGTGGTCCGCAGCATGACGTAGACCCCGTTCAGGTCGGCTTCCACCCTGGCCATTTGATGAACCCACGACAGAATTGCGCGCTCTTCGCGCCTCAGCACCGACGTATTGAATACGGTGTCAAGCCCGCTTACCATCCGCGAGGAGGTCAAGAAGTATTTGTTGGACTTCCGAAGCGAAACTCGCACAGTCAGCCATCACGCCGAGGAGCGAGAGGCACGCCGCTCGACGCTGTGCGCAACAACTGTCTACGCCTGAAAAGCCTTTGTCCGCGCCAGATTGTTCCCCTGACGCTGAAGCGAAGAGTAACCAGGACGCAGCACAGCAACACAGCCTTCTCGAAAGTTCTCCTGTACCTGCTGATCAAATGAACAGATCCGCCACGCCCACCAGCCCGATCTCACACACTGTTCGAGGATCCTGCCGCCAGTAAACAGTACCGAATTATCGACTGGTGCCGTCTTGTCATGCTGTGTGCCACGGCTGCGGAAGAGACAGATGCAACTACCCCAGGTGCACACGGGCAGCGCTAAGCCTAACACTTGACCAGGCTAACTGCGAACCCACTGTTGATACCAGGTGTGAGACATCATTTCCGCGTACCCTGTAATTCACTGTCGCATGGAGCGGCGATAGTCTTCGTAAACGCCTGAAAGATCTTAGTTTTATCTTCTTGAGAGAGATGAACACCGAGACACTCGCTCGGTGCACTTGCGTGCCGCTGGCCAGTAACGAAACAACTCTCGAGAAAGGCTCCCATGTAAACGCACGCCTCAGTATTTTGAGATGCACATGCCTGAAGAAGAAATGGAAAGTGCGCTGCGGCCGACGACAGCTTGCAGGATTGACGAGCGCGCTTTGCCAGAGGCTCGGCGGCAGCTGATGAAGTGTCGTCCCCGTTGTGTTGATTCGCCGCATTCGCCGGATCGCGGTTCATCTGAGCGACTGCGTGGCGCCGTAGCGCGGATGATGCGGTAATTAGGCAAACAAGAAGCTCAGCCACCACTGACAAGGCCATATCGTCTCCCTGCTTCTGCAGGTCAGCCGCTGAAGAAATACAAGTACCCAGCAATCCCATCGTACTGCTTAGCAACTCTGTGCGCAAGAACTGCAAGAACAACTTGCTGCGCATGGCTTCCCGAAAGCAGTCAACAGTTGCCCGGAGCTCCACGACATTCTGCGCCTGAGACCGTACAGATGACGTCGTGAGTAAAAGAATATTATGACTGTTCTTCTTGGTGTACCGCTTCGTATCAACTGAAAAGTCTGCCTTCCCTCGCCTTGAGCCACTCGCTTCCCTATTCTCGTCTTTGCTGTAAAGGGCGAAGATGCTCCACAGGCGGATGGAAATGCCAGCAGGCACCGACGCAGCATGGACGAGAAGCTTCGCGGCGACTTCTACAACCGCCGCCTGGACACTGCGTATCCCCCGGTGGCTTTTACCTCGCAAGACCACAAATTCAGAACGACAAAGGTTGTCATACACCGACACCAGTCTCAGAAATGTCTCTCCAGACCGACCCTCTCTGAGGCAAGCCAATGCCTCCGCATCTCCTCTGGATTGTTTCGACAAACTTTGTGGTGGCTGGCGTTGTGAAGCACTACCGTCCGCTGTAAAACTGGAAATCAACGCACCAATAAAGCAATACACGTCAAGCCCTCCCGGCGTCCCCAAGAAGCTACACACAAGCGACGCGATGCTGGGCTCACCACACCTGCTGGTAATTGTGTAGAGGAAGTATACGCAGGCATTGAAACACTCTTTCAAGTTATCGGGGCTGCTGTTTCGGAAGCAAGCCAGCTGTCGCGCCTTCTCCACTGTTGCCAGCCACCGCAGCTCTTGAGAATTCTCCCCATAGGCACACAGATACTTGGTGTCGAATGGGGCTGTCGACTCTGATGTGAGAAACCGCATAACTCGCTCACACCAACTGAGAGGATTCAGACGAGCAGATGCTGTTTGCTCCTCTTCTGCAGACCGCTGAAACAGCTCCAGAACGGCCTGTCGTCGCCGAGGGCACACGCACGCTGCTGCCACGCTGGATGTTGCACTGGCAAAAGAAGGATTCAGGATTGCAGCACGAGTTTCCTTGTAGTCTTCCGTGTCAGCATCTTTCGCTCTCGCAATCAGGTTGTACCCCTGAATCATTCGGTCGATAGACAATAATAAAGGAGCCGCAAGCGGATGGTTGAGGGTAGAGCGCGACGAGCTTCGTCCTTCGAAGCGAGGCGCTCTAGGACACGCCTCCCCCGTTGCGGCGGCCGAGAATCCCGGCATCTTTCGCTTCACGTGAATCAAGGAATACCAGAAAACAACACGTCATTGGGCAGCGCTCGCCCTCTGCTCCGCGGGCGAGACTTTCTCCGCGCTGGATGCCCGGCAGAGTCACCTTGCTGCACACATTTTCCGGTGAAAGAACGACCACGCTCGCACACACCAAAGCGGAGCTGATATCTCGATTGTTTGCAGACAAGCTTTGATATGTGTGTACAACACACGCCAGGATTAGTCTGCTGTCATGACAGCAGGCACTTGACACCGTCCACGCACATGCAGCCACCAGTTTGCTGATTTAGTATGTGACCCCAGCGGCCATGGTATTGCATGCGGAATGCCAAACACTTACACGGCTTTGTGGAACTGAAAAGGAGCTGTTTGTTGTTCACTATATCGGCAAGATGCGCACCATTCTATTATGCATTGCGCTCCTTCCAGTGGTTGGCCAAGCGTCAGGTGTCACGGGAGAAATATTAGTTGCCAGCGACAGTGTGCAGGAGCCGGTAGCTGAGCAGCCGCCCGACGGCGTCACGCAGCAAGCAGAACCGTCATCGTCGGCACTACCCAGCCAAACGCCATTATCAGAGGATAGCTACGTACCACCAGTACCGCGGACAGAAAAACGGCGACAAGTCGTGCGACGGCACCATTGCTGCCCCGAACCACACTGCTGTGATGTGGAGAAAATGGTTGTGGAGAGTAAGGTAAGCGCAGCCGACAGACGGCGGCACGTACTGCTACAGTTGACGTACAGTGCGGTTGTGTAGGGAAAAGCCGAAGCCGAACTTGGTAACTGAGTTGTTCCTTAAAGCAGAAACATATTACCGAGCACTGTGACCCCGAAACAGCTAAGGCCGTGGGAGCTGCCGCGGTCTTAGGCGGAGAGCAGGCTGAGTACGAAAGAAATGCCAATGAACGGCATTTGCGGAGCAGGCACAAGGATGAGGAGTCTTCTGTTAACGTGACTCTTGCCCAGGCAGCTGCTGATTCACATATAGTGGAGACAGTAAGGGTACATAGGGAAAACGCAGAAGACATACGCCCATATTCTTCCGCATCGTAGGAGGTGGCTGCTCTCGAGCGGGAATTAGAAGATGTAAAAAAACAGAACGAGAAACTGGAGGACGCCGAAGATAAATTCAATGAAAAGCTGATTGAGCGGAAAGAGGAGGAGGTTGGCGCAGCAGAGAGGGACCTCCTCCAGCTCGAGGCGGAGAAACACAGTATTGCGGAAGCGATCGAGAAAGAGATAAAACGCATTGAAGACGAAGAGAAAGCAGCTGACATAGAGGTATCATTGGCAAATGCTCGCAAGACAGCGTTGGCTCACGGTGACACCGAGGAGGAAGTTGAGGGGCAACTCAAAGCTCTGGAAGAAGAGGCGAAGCGAGAGCAAGATGAGGGTGCCCAGCGAGATTTAAATCAGACGCTCTCAGAGTTGAGCAAGCACAGGGAAATCGTCACTGACCACGCACAAAGCATCCTAAACAACGCAGACAATACTCTCAGAAGCATTACGACCGAGCATCCAAACATCGCCGCAGCTGAGCAGGAGGCGTCGGATAGGCTTCATAAGTTTGAATCCGTCGCAGCGGTCGCAGAACACGAAGCAAAAGCCGAAGAGGCTCAGGCTGAGTCCGAACCCCCCTCAAAAAGAGAACTGGCTAATGCAAACGTGGATGAAGACGGCGACCCGCAGCTCGTGCTCTATAACCTCTCCTTGCGCCCCGTCGGAAAGTAGGCTCGTCCACCCACCAGACAGGTTTGTATCCCTCGCTCGGAATTCACGATTGTTGCCTGCACTTCTCTATCTCACAGATGTACCCTGTGTCTCCCAGTTACGCTATCTCCGCGTGGGGAGATTCGCTGTGGCGGGGCGCTAAACCTCGTGTTTTTAGATGAAGCCCACGATTCGCTCCTGCAGTGGACAAAAGGTGCACCGGCTGGTCCTCTGCGCCATTGTCTCTCCTGGCTTTACCTAATGCACCACGCCTTCGGCTGCGGTGCCGTCTCTGCTATGAGAGTCAGTCCATAGAACAGGGAAGTGAACAAAAAACAGAACCGGTTGCCTGGCGGCGCGCGTACATGAACATCAATGCCTTGATCCGGAGTGACCCTCCTTTGATCTGCATTTGGGCAACTGCTCCTCTGAATCTCTGGGAGCTTGAATCAGCAACTGCTGGGTAACTCGATATAGCAAAAGTATTCTATCCCTCAGTAAAACAACTATGTCCCCAGAAGACACGTCCGCATTCAACTTTTGCGCTGCTGCTCTCCACGAGCTTAACCTCGGAACATGGTTGTACACAGAAATCAATCGCTATCAGCATGATTTCATAAACTTAGTACGACGACTAAACGGCACACTTCTGTGGAGAACGCGCCGCCACAAATTTCGCACACAAACACTAGCGCGACGGTGTATGCTGAAATAGCAGCACACTCATCCTCTCGGCCAATACAGGGTCCTGTAATGACATCGATCGTGACGGGAAGCATCCCAAGGCTAGTAAAAAAAATGCAAAGGTATTACCGCCGTCACCAAACCGGCATCGGAAAGGAAGATGTAGCCGCCCTTCGAGTAATTCCATACACGTACTGCCAAGTATGCGGAAAAAGTCGGTCGCTAGTGCCCCACCGCAACCTCGTTCGCGACGAATGTATGCGAGCCTTATTCAACAAGCAAGGAAAACCTGAATCGGCCCTAGTACCGCCCTCTACAGCGGACAATAACGATCATCGAATTCTGGTTGCAGTCCCTCAACATTGTCCAGTCAACGGCGCACTGAGAACCCGGTATGCAGTATTGCAGTTACACGTGCTCAGAACTGCAGCATATGAGAAGAGCCGAACGCACCGGAGGAGTCCGTTCGAGGTATCGAAACGACCATTTATGCGCCGTCATGCTTGAGCGGCTTCATTCATTGACAGTTCTCGCGTCCGGCTGCGATTGTTTTGCCGCTGCATTGACGCAATATCGGCGTATGCTTATTTCCCATGTCAAAAGCTGGCGCCATCCAGGTTCACCTCAGCAACAGGGCCACGATGCGGGATTCCACACATCGAGGGAATCACTGCATGCGGCACAGTGACCCGCTGGCGATACTTAGCGTCGTCTTCCTTCTGTGAAAAAGCAAGAAGCCTGGCGTTGCCCATGGAGCAATACACGCAGACCGCAATCAGTCCCGCCGCATCATAACAGATTTGACGGACGGCGCTCCTTCACCGCTGCAGAAAAAAGGTTCTTCGGACTACACAACTTCAGTCCATCGCACCGTGGTGGTGCAGCAGACTGTGACTGGAGGAAGTATTGGCTCTCGCACATACCCACAAGCATTAACGCGCTCACGCGTCCCTATGTAGCGTAGTAGGTTGGCACAGCTACCTCGTAACTTGGCTTCAAAACACCGGCCGTCTCCACACTTGCGCGCCGTTATTTTCCCCATCGTCCAGTGTCTCGGCAATCCACCGCAATAGCGGCTATTCGCCTTTGCGCAATTGCTTCGGTTCGTGCCCGGGCCTTGCCCAGGAGGAGTCAAGTTCCCCCAAAAGCAATACCGATGAGCGGAACTTCCCTTCTGTAATGCGCGCAAGAAATTGTCTCCGGTGAGGAAAGTATCTTGACATGATACCAGACGGGACCGGCAAATGGCTGCCGCGCCACACCGTCCCCACAGGACAGAACTGCGTACCGTCCACTCCCAGACGAGCCTAGCTCAGGCTGCACATACGCCAGCGCGTACTGCAGCATGCGAGAGCCGCTGCCTCCGTCCTCATGCCAGTGGTTTTTCGATCAAGGCCGTCACGGAAGGCCATGCGCGTCCTTCGGATTCGATGATAAAGCTACACTCTCAACAAGTAGTCACGTCTGTTTGGCAGGTCTGGGCCCCACATAGCAGCCGAGTATCGTCACTGCCCTTCACCACCTCCGCTTCGGTGCTTTCTCCGCTCGGGCTGTCCCGAGCAGAGTCACGAACGCCATCATCGTCGTTGTTGCCTCCGGCGTTTTCCAGCACTGGTGATCCAGCACTTGTTTCCTCGTTCGAATCCTGATCCAATCTCACGTATTTACTGCTCCCTCCCGAAGAATCAGTTTTGTTAGTTAGTTGATCGGCGTCGCTCTTTGTGTCGTTGTTCGGTGTACATTCGCCGTAAGTTCTCGGAAGAAACATTGAGAGCGAGTCGTTTGGCTCCGCGCAGCACCTGGCACCATCGTCCGCACCGACACAGTGAGAGATGGCGAGATCACTGTTCCCAGACGCCTTTCCACAAGGTGAACTTTCGCTGCCAACGCGCTGAGACTTGGGAAGCATCTGGCCATGGCCTGCGACGACACGATTATCTTTTGAAAGCAGCCTTGTATTCGCCAGATCTGACCGGCGGGCCTCCCCACCCTGCCTTCTGCTTGCTTGCAACAGGATCTCGGTGCTTTCCGCCAAATGCTCAACTCGCTGGGGGCGTCCCGAACCGATATCGCTGGAACCCGACCGCACACAAGCCTCGAAAAAGAACCTGCCAACCCGCTGGGAACCAGCAGACGAAGGCACGACTGCGTCGGCAAACCTTCCCTCAGGGCAATCCGTTGTTTCATGCCACCACTGGTGTGACGTTAGGGGAGACCCAATAACTCTAGAATCCCCGTCGCCCGGCTCTGTCACACGAGCTCTCTGCAAAGCACAAACAACACACAGCAGCCAGATCTTCCACCCCGGGCTGAAGGAAGCCCTAAACTGCGTAGCTGTCTGCTGTAGAACTACAGGGCGGCGTATCCCCTCGCGCTCCCACGACGTCCTTCTTGCTTGATATCAACTCGACGTCCCTGCGCATATCTGCACCACGTGACACAGCTCCTCGCCAAAATTTGAAAACTCTGCCCTTCACAACAGGCCCGCAATGTAGACTGAGCCCCACTACCGAGCGTCGCCATCTGACGAGCTGAGTTACCGTTTGCGCGCGGTGACTGTCTTCCTTAGGTCTTTCACGGTGACTCCAAAGGCGTCCTCCGGCTGCGCGGCTCGCACGCGTCCCATCACGTTCATGTTGCCTCTGCGCATCTCTCGGTTGAGAATGCAGAAACTTCTGAAGATTATAGAGTTCTTCGCTTCCGGCCGGAGCCGCACCGCTCTCTACGACCCGTCTCATCTTGGCCACCGGGCCCCACCTGCGGGCCGTAGGGTCATCTGAGGGACTGAAGTCATCACTCCAACCCCCGACGCTAAAAACACCCACATTCTCATCATCGCCCACGTCGTGCCCTTCCCGAGATCTGCGCAGCCGCTGCGTCCGCAGGAAGCTTTCAATCTCGCCCATATCGACAATCGGAACTGGGAACACATCTGCCACTCTCGCATCACCATGGTCCTCGTGCCGCGCGGCGCCAAGCCCATCTGAGGCGCCACCCCCTCCGCCTGATGCCGGCTGAGAAACGGAGGTAGCCCGACTCGATGCACTCAAGATCCCGCTTCTCCCACCTTCTGCGAAGTCGTCACGGGGTCTCCGTTGTTCACCGTCCTCTCGCCCGCCCCGGGCACCGGTTGCTGCGGCGGCTAGGATCGAGGACAATGCAAACAAGGGCAGCTTCGTGAAGTTTGCTGCAGCGGCATGCTGAGACAGTGCAGCCAGCAGTTTGTGTTCTCCACTTGTGGGCTCCTGTGACATACTTCTCCCAGTCGTCAGAGTCCCTTCGCCCCACTGGAACGCTGCGCTGCCTGCAGCAAACACAACGCAAAACAAATCTTGCTGCAGGGCAACAACGCACCACTCGCACCATGTCGCGGACGCCTGCCTAGCCAGGGGGATGAAGCACGCCTACTCGAAGCGGGCATCGTGCTTGGCATCCGCCGCGGGTGCGACTCTATTTCGGCGAATAAGCAACAGCCCCTGTCGCAACTGTTCCGCGACAAGCAGCACTACACATATCGCGGGCATGCGCGCAGAGCGAGAGTGGACGGCCTCGCCGCTCTGGTTTCTCGTTTCCGCACGGTATATTCAGTGAGTGCCTCCCCATGTAACTCCCTAAAACACAGTCGCCGCAGCCCGCCCCGAATCGTCGCGGAGCCCCTTTAACACTTACCGTCTGTGGATCCTGCGTCGCCGCCTTTCGTGACGTTCCCTGCAGCGGGCGACGAGTCGGCTCGAAGATCGGTCGCCGGCAGTAATGCGCCACTCTGCCGTTTCCTCAACAGAGGACTTCCTGGCGAAGAGGACGCCCACAGCTCCGAAGTTGCGGCGAGTTCGGCCGCAACTGATGTCGGCGATGTAGGCGAGGAAGTAAACGCTGTGCTTTCAGAAGTAGTCGCCTGCAGACCGTTCCTCGTCCTAGTGGACGTTTCTGGCGCATATTGTGACAGGCGAGCTAGGAGCAACTGCGACTTCAAATCTTCCACACTCACGCCTCCTTCAGCAGTGGTTTTGCGAGCCTCCGCAAGAAGGGCCTCGATCGCCTCCATATCGCATCGTGCAAAGCGCTTCAGAGAGCGGCTGTGTCCGGACGAAGAGGCCACGGGCGGACAGCTTCTTTCGACGCCATCAGCCGCAGTACCGTGGCAGACCCCATCGACCCCCTTGACCACTCCTGACGCAGGCGACGCACAGCTGGGCTCGTCCTTGACACGCTGCTCCAAAACTGCGCGAGAGAATGCCTGTACGTCCCTGATGGTGGTCTCCCTCGCGCCCAGAGCCAGAAGACCCGTGAGATCGTCGTCGGCTTCCACGCCAGTGACCACGCAGCCTGCGGCGGCCTGAAGCTGCTCCACAGCCGCCACCAACGCTTCAGCCGTGCTCAGGGCCGCATCAGCATCTTCGCCGGCAGCGCAGTCCGCATGCGACTTCGCAGGGCTGCTGGACACACTTTCCGTCGAGCCCGTTCCGGGGGAATACGGGGCTTTCTTCTCCACTGCGCCGCTATCGCTTGCGGGGGCCCGCGACCCTGCAGATCCAGAACGTCGCACCTGGCCCACAGGCGGGGGCTGTTGCTCTACAGCACAGCTGTCGGCTGGCGGAAAACTTTTTGGGGGGAGAACTTCTGATATTTGTCCCCCGGCGGACGGATTCTGTTCGAGCTCATCGAAGCAGGCGCCGGCCGATGCGGCCGTACGCTGACCGACCTGGGCTGCTGTTGCGGATTTGCAGGACGAGTGGATGACGCTGTGAGACACGGAGGTGTGCCGCTTGTTTGTGCCGCTGGATGGGGAAGGCCAGGGTGAAGTGCCCACTTTATCGGGACTGGGCGCCCTGCAGCCCAGGGCGTCGGCCTTCGTTACGGGCTCTCCGAAAGGCGGATTCTCGTCGGGAGCTCCGTTGCGCATGGGCCCGCATAGTGCGGAAGGGGAGCGTGCAGCAGCCCCCCTAAACTGGGCATTTGTACGGGGAGCATGCTCAGCGTGCGCGCCGCGACAAACAAAACTATTTCCCTGGGAAATGCCCTGGACATGAACTGATTTCCCTGCTCCCTTACGATTCATTCGGATGGAGCTCCTGCGCAAGGATCGGATCGCCTCGGGGAACTCCACGGCCTCTGCTGCCCTCAGACTGCCCGCCTCAGCAGGAAGGGGCACCCGCCTCGCTGTGCGCGTCACTCCCCGGGTTCTGCCGCAGGCGGCCCTTGCGCTTCCTCCGAAGCCAAACACACTTTCGGCGTTGTAGTTCAGAAGCGCACCCGAGTCTATTCCGAAGTCGGCGGCCAACTGGTGCAGAAGGCTAACCGTGAAAAACGGGAGCTTCGATATGGTGCTGCTGTATTTATCCCGTAACAGTGTACTGTAGTACACAGGATTCGTGTGGTACCTCGCTCGAATCCTGTCGAGAAGCAACTGACGGCCGACAGCGCCTAGGGACATTCTACCTCTCCCCGTCCCCCCGACACTTTTCCCACTTCTGGTGCTTTCATTGAAACTCGCCACCCGGGCTGGAGCCACAGTCGAGACGCACGCGGAAGCAGGTACTTGGTATACCCGCTCCTGCGGGCCTCGATTCGTTGGTTTTTCCGAAGGGCATGCTGGGGCGTCTGAGAACAGGATGTGCACAGACACACACATAGGTCTTTCCACTGTTGACACGAACGACCCTCGCATCCGCCAGACGAGTGTCACAACACCACCTATGCCTTGGCAACGTTAACGTGAACACGAGAAGGGCCCCACACGCACAACCCCATGACGGAGCGAAACAATGGAGCGGAAATAAAATTGGCGCGGTTTCTAGTTAGATACGTGTCGTTGGTTCGCAGTGCACGCAGCCGGCAGCATGAGCTCCTCCCCGGACGATATATGTCATTCCCGTCGCAGGTGGCATTTTCCGTAAATTATGTCGAGTCCATCAACGCTGTGTTCCCCTCACGTCGGACGTCGGCGCCATCTGTTTCGTTTTCTGCGGAGCAGCTCCTGCCTTCAGAAGGCCCCGATGTACGCGCCAACTTGTCAGAACAATTTGCCACAGTTGCAGAACTCTCATGGACCTCGGAGGACTGCCCGTGTTGCTGGACTCGGGGAGAATAGCGTTCTGCATCCCCGTCGTCGTGCGGCTCGGCTGCTGAGGGGTGACCCAGGTCGGCAGGAATTGAAACATTTAGGAACTCAGTCCACACGGGCGTGTCAGTGCTTCGCCCAGCAACCGCGACGCACAACCCCTCTGGAATGCCCCTTCGTCGCCGCCCGTCGGCCGGCGCGCCGGAGTATGCTTCAGATGCATTCATGGAAACGCTTGTCCCGCCAGAAGGCGATACACGACTGCCTTCCATTTGCACACCGTTGAAACAGATTAGCACTTATAATCCTATTGTCTATGTGTTGGACATACGCAGACGAGCACTGTCGCCTGCGCATATAAATTCCCATTCAGCACCCCTCTCCTCTGCTGCAAATATGAGACGACCAACGTAGAATCCTCGCGCCAATATCACGCGGTTCCGGTGAGTGGTTCCGTTATGCAAAACGCAAAATCACGGCAACTTCATGAACAGCCCTATCCGACGCCGGTATCTCGGAGCTTTGCGCAACGCCAACAGGACACCCTCACTGCCAATACATCTCGCGGCCACTTTGTGCCGCCCGTGTACTTGGTAGCTACAGAATAGAAACAAAGGACAGGGAAAACCCGCTTTAAAATTGGATACTTTAGGCTTGGATTCACTGTGCATCGACGTGAAATAAGAGACCGATGCTATTCTTTAAAATTTGATCAAGCTTTACGTTTGTTTGTCAGCCCAGCAGGGAGCCGGGCGGGCCCTTACAACAACAGCTTGCAAGCTTGCTAGGGCACTTCAGTGAAACCGATCAGTGTGCAAGGAGAAATGCTCTCTCTGGGGGGGATAGCCAATGTGATACCTTCACCTCAACTACCGCGGAGAATGGAAAGAAAAAGACATACGCATGAGAAAGGCTCCAAAAAGTAGTAGTGTGTCGTTCGACTACTCCACCAGCTAGCCCCCCTCGTCATTCGCGGTTGCCCCCCAGTCGGAGTCAGAAGACATTTCAACATAAACGCCAGAAACATCAACCGATGTTCGAAGACCTTATTTGCCTAGACCAATGCGTGAGTGGTGTGCGCGCGTGTTTGACAGGGCAAAATCCAACTTAGTTTCACCGAGCTCCCGAGACAGAGTAGACACGGAGCCACACAATCCAGACACGCGCGGGAGTCGCCTGACCAACTGCGAGCGGCACCACTACCTCTTGCACCATGCAGCTGACTGAACCCGAAACTTCCCCACGGACTGGTGAAGAGTCTTTCCCGAAATCTCCTCCCTGCCGCGAACAAGTTCTACGCAGGGCACTTGGCTGTGTCGTCGGAGGTACGACCGTCCACCACAATTCGTCTTCAGACAGTCTCCCAGAGACACAACAGCCGAAGAGTCGGCGATGTCTCCAAGGGGGTCGTCTTGGAAATCTCGGACGTGGGGCTACTCCAGTGGAGCAAACGATGGTTCGCTTGCCTAATACAAGACATGCACATACATATGTATCCAGGAACTGCCAAATTAAAAACTTGCCTAGATACCAAGCTTGCGGGGAAAAAGACCCGTGCACGCGGCCGGGGGGCAACGGTTACCTGCCGGCCTGCCTCCCTTGCCGTGACCTCGGCAGCGTGCGACGGCGGCAGACACGCAGTCCGCTGGGTCACAGGAGCTGTCACCGGCGGGGGACCACCAGCTCGGAAACACAGAGGTGGGGCGTCGCAGTTGCACATTACATGACGGAGACCCCAGAAACAGCCTTCTGCGCTCCCACAGCCCTACACACACGCTCTTGTCTGTCCTTGCGCTACGTTAAATCCAAACAGATGCCTGGCAGGGCGCTCGCTTTACGTCGTATTGGTTATCCATGACCAGTGTTGCGCGCAAAACGGACAGGCAAGCCCCACGCCACCACCTCAGCTTCGTCGTACGCAGATTGTGTTTGTGGCGGCTACCCCGGGGATACGGAAGGCCTGGGCGCGAGTGCGGCATCCACGCTGGGTTTTTGCCATGAAATACATGAATCACTCAAGAAGGAAGGGTTAAAAGAGCACACTAGAATGTGGCAGATTTTTAGCACGGCGCCACTGCCACTGCCTCGAACCCGTATGGAATCATGCTCAAGTTGAAGCACACATCAGGACAAATCCCATCGCAACCATCTAAGCAAGAGCGAAGGTTGAGAAGGCACCGGTCGTGATCCTGCATCATTTGCCCGTGAGCAGCGTCGCAGTTACTTAAGGACTGACCACGGAAGGGGACAGGCGACGCGGTGCTAGCGGGAAGAGTCGCGTCGCAGACAGTTGTGCGTCTTGCACGGTAGATAATTTCGTCCGTAACTCATCCGTAAAGCGACATCGAAGGGCCAGTGAGCGGTGCAACCGTTCGGGGACTAGATAACCAAGCAGCACGGCTTAGGCACAAAAGGATGATGCATGGCTGCAAGAGCAGCGCCGCGGAAATCCTGAGACTGTCCTTCGAAGAGTAACGTCCCCGCAAAGGAATCCGGGTCTTTTTTTCCGATGCAGCACCGTATATAGTGCGTGTTTACCAATGCTGCGTTGTAGTCGCTAGTTTTTCTTCGGACTTTTCCGTTGGCTGCGGAAGGGAGGAAAGCTGACGGGGTAACTGTCTGCTGGCAACCACTGGACTGTTTTCCTGGCACAGTGTAATGTTTAGAGAGTGGTGAGTGTTCCATGGAAAACAAGGCGTTGGAGATTTTCTCAGTGAGAATATGTGAGGCGCCTCCCCAAAAACGTTGTGAGATCGAACAGATTTCATTCTCACGCCGCCAGTTACACCACCCGCAGGAACCCGTTAACCGGCAGGTACCCAATAGGAGCTCTGAAACAGCAGGATGGCGCAACTAGCATCCAGTATCCGGCGCGGGTGCGAAGGCATGTGCTCCTAACGATGCAGCAGCATGAATGCTAAGCCCCCCCGTCGCTGGAAATGTTTTCTTCAGTGTTGACTAATCCAATTAGCCAGTACGGCCCAGGAACATGCGAACGTACTGATATGATGGACCACGCGTATTGATGTGCTCTCTCGATGCCGGTGAAGAAGGCACCCCGAAGGAGGCAACCTTGCAAAAATGGATGGAAGGGATTTACTGAGGGCAAACTGTGGCAAGGCGATGCGGCTGGCGTTTTGGGCTCCCCATGTGAGTCACTTTCGCAAGCACAAACAGCTCAGATGGTCAATTCGACCTCACGTGCTAAAACAGTGCCATCAAATGCGGCGTCGCAATTCGAAGGACCGTTCATTCCTCGTGCGGGCCGTGGCCACTGCAGCGGAGAGCCATCAACAGTATTGAGGGGAGGGAGACACGTCAGTCTACACCTGTAGATGTAATTGAGAAGCCTCCATGTGAGTACGGTGTATTTGGCGGGGAAGGCATGTAGCAGTGAAAGGTAACTGCGCGTGCACTTGTGGTGTGGACATTATGACGTGATGCGCATAACAAGGAATAACCGCGTGGCTCGGCGTAATGCATGAACAACACGCATGCCCACATAAATCCAGCGGATTGAAACGATAAGTGTACCCCATAAATCGACACGTGACAGGCCTCTTCGGACCCGACAGATTAAGTTTGCCAGGCGAGTATCTACGGATGTGTGAAATCAGAGGGACTGGGGAAAACCGGTTAGTATCGCGCAAGGGCAAACGAGAGAGACAGACACTTCCGAAGAACAGTACTGAACTTCTCCGAAAAACACGAGAGGACGCATACGTCTACCGCCGGTGGTGATAGCCTCTGTCACAGATGTCATGCGCGGGTGCGGCAGCATCGAAGTGGGATTCTTCCAGTGTCGACTTTACAAGGGCACGGGAGATGCGGATCCTTTGCGTGCGGGTCACAGCCATACGGGTTTCCGTATTCCAAAGAAGACAGAAAAGAGTTCTATCAACAGTCATACAATGTTCGATTGATGAGCCGTCCGACAATGAAATCCCGGGTCTCCCCTAGGAAGACTCTGCTACCATTTTCAACGTTCGATAAGCACGAAAGAGGCGGATGCGGTGACTCAGTGAACCACATCGTTGGTGCTGGAGAGCAATCGGAAGTGGCTGTATGCCGTGCCTTACAGACGCCCCGTAATCCCGCATGCACCTAATGTGCTCTGCTGTTTGAGTAGACATGTGAGAGGAAGGGAACCCCTCTAAAGGGCGGTGGCTGGCGCAAGCTCAGAACCACTAGAAAGACGCACACTGGTCAACTGGAAATAGTGAGTTCGACCCTGGCAGAGGCAGCTTTGTTGACGACGGGGCCGCCCGGCTGCTACTGTCGCTGCGGCAGGGACTGGCGTTCCGCCACGCGGTACTTCACGCCCAGGAAGCAGCTCTGAGTGTATCTGCTTCAGCGGAAGTGACCGTAAACACACCTCGAGGCGTGGACGGCAGGGAGCCCGCCGAGTATCAGTTGCTGCCTAAATTGCTCGTTTCCACCATTCTCACTAGGCCGTGGCTGGACGGATTCGTCTCGTGGTTCAGCTGCACTGACCGGACTCTGGCTGGTTGAAGCAGGTACGTGCTGCAGCATTGCACCAGGGTACCTACCACCCATGCAGAAAAGCGGCAGCTTCCGCTGGAAAGAAGCAACACCTTTCAACTGATACTGAGACACGATGACGTGGAGACTGCTAACCGAACAATGCCATTGCCATGCTATCTGTGCTCATCGCTGGGAGCGATGTCTGTAAATGGACGCACGCTGCCTGTAGAGCCGCGAGCAGAGTATCGCTGCCTTTTCGCATTTCTTTTTGCGTAGGACAATAGACCGAGAACGAAAATTAGCCAACATATTACAGCAGATTCACGTCTTTTGCTGCCTGCACTGTGCGGTGTGCGCTGTCGACGGCGATTCGTTTTTTTGCTGTTGCATGCTCAGTATCTTGGTCATTGGTTGTGGTCCTGCCTGTCTCACTGCCGCGTAAAATCTGCCAAGCCCGTGTGTGTGCTGTTTAAGCAGCCAGTCTTTAATTTCTGCATTTTTCACTCGCTTTCCATATCAACTCGTGGGCCTTCCTCGCGGGAAGAGTGACGTCTTTGTTGTCGTTCACCTCAACTGGCTAATTGCAAGTTCCGGGGTGGTCAGGGCGGCTCCTTCGGCTGAATGCGGACCTCTCAGCCTGGTCCCCGTTAAAAAGAGTCGCTCATTTTCCACTCGCTTTGCCTGCCTGTCACCCTCGAGGTGTATGTTTCGTTTTTATCTTCCTCCTCGAGCTTCCGGCCGCGTTTTCAGCCGCTGCGCCGTGCACGACCAGCCTGCTGCGTTACCGTCTGTATATTTGAAAGAGCAGGCGCTGAAGTGATCGGCCTCCGAGTCTCTTAGCCGGGAAGGCGTCGCGCTCTGTGAGCAGGCAGCCGTGTGTCCTTCCGCAAGAGTCGCGCCAAGCGGGAATGCGCACCTAGCCTTAAAAAAATTCCGGGGCGAATGCGCGGGAAAAGTGAGGCGCGGGCGGTGTCTTTCCTTTCGTGAGGGGGTCGCCATGCCCACTCGCAGCTGAAGACGCGCCGGCCTTTGAAAGCCGCCAGCGCAGTATCCGCCGCATCTGCTGCGCTGAGGCAAACATGGAAGACCTCCTCGACACCCCCAGTCCTCCTGCCGCAGGCGCGTTTGGCACAGACAACGTCTCTGGAGAGGATCTCAGTTTACCGCGCTCGACACGTGACGCTGCGCAGGCTGCCTTGAGTGACAGGCAGCAGCTACCGAAGAACTCGAGAATCTCGTCGGGAGGATACGCTCGCCACCCCGAGGCGAACTCGGCACATGCTGAATCACCAAGCGAGGCCAACGCGCACGCAGGTCAGACCTATCCAAATGACGTGTCGGGCCTCCAGGGGTCGATCCACGAGGACGCCAGAAAGGAGAAGCTGCTTATTCCCAGTCCGTTTCACGATGACGAGGATAGCAATCGCGCATCTTCGATGCCGGGCGACTCGCTCGAGGAAGAGCGAACCGCTGACGCCGCAGTTCACAGCTTGCGGAGGTCGCGGAGTGAGTCGGCGGATGCAGGTCCAACAGAAGATGCGGCAGTCAGTCCGTCTCCTGCAGAGGGCGTAGAAGCCGCAGGGGCTCAACGAACGATCTCTTCCGCATCGAAGGCGACGAACGCCAGCGACACGGAATCCGAGAGCTCGATCCAGGTCGCACCAGCATCTGGTCGCGCTGTGAATCTAAATACGCGCGCAGACCGGGCGCTGCTAACCCATTTGTCAAACAGCTTGTTTCCTCTGCCTGTGTCGCCTTCTTCTGGCGCCGTAGGCGCGCTCCTTTTGTTCATGAAGACGGGCTTTTTGCACCGGAAAACGCGCCATACTCGCAGATTCGCCAAGCGGTTCATGATTCTCGACCGGCACATTTTGTTCTCGTTCAAATCCATTCCTCTCAAATGCACAAATGTGTGTAGATACACCTCCCGCCTCCTCTTTGCTCGCTACGCCGTCACACCTTCCCCTGCGCATTCACTCGCCGCAGTCACCAGTGAAGATGATCAATTTCACCCATCTTCCTCCTCGTCTCAAGAAGCCGATGCGGCGACGCGAGCGGGTCGGTTCGCGTCTGAGACGTCCTCGTCCGCAGCCCGCACAGCAGCGGGGCTTTCTGCAGGGGGCTTGTGGCAGGCTAGTGCGATTCTGCAGGACCCCTCGTCATCTTCAGCCGCCTCGTCGCCAGCCCTCCGTCCCTCCACTCTTCGCCAGGAGTCTGCGTCTCAGACTGTTCCGCTGTGCCCCCCGTCTCCTTGGCCTGGCTTGGCGAGCGACTCTGTTGCAGACGAGGGGCCTCCCCACGGCGTCGGACGGTCGCCGCCGTTCTCGCCCGCGCAGGCTCCGTCACCGCTGTCGGCCTCAGGCAGGCGCCCAGGGACGAACGCGGACGAGGCGCATCGCCTGCAGAGTGCGACGGGCGGTGTGACCGCGACGCGAGCCCGTGTGGCGAGGCCGCCGGAAGCAGTGGCGAGTGTCCTCGACTCTTGCGACCTGCGGGCGGGCGTCTTGAAGACGGAGGCGGAGCTGCGCGCGGGGCTTTGGCGCCCAACTGAAGGCCAGGCAAGCTTGCCGCGCACATCGGCTTCTCGCAGCGCTCCGGCGGGCGGCGCCGCCACCTGTTGCACGTCCGCATCGCCTCTGGCGATTCTGACCGACGCGGCACTGGCGGATTTGTTCGACTTCTCGCAGGCCACCTGCGCGTGGGACCTGCGGGGGGTGCGCGTTTCAAACTTCGCGTACGACAAGCAACAGAAGGGCTTCACGTGGACGCTGCACGCGCCGAACGTGTGGCACCTCGCCCTCCAGACGCAGCACGCGAGGAAGCAGCCCGAGGAAGCGGACCGAAAGACCCGACAGAGTCGCCGGGCGCAGGCCGGCGACCTCGCACGCACGCCGTCCGCATCCTCGTCGTTCGTGGGCAGCGAAGAGAAAACGAACGCGACCTCCACAGGCCAGCCGGCGGACGGTGGCATGCAGAGGGCATCCGCAGGGCGCAGGGGCGAGTACTCGAGCAGACAAGGCGACGTCATAGGGGCGAACCAGGGTTGGGTAACGCAGGCGGAGCCCCCCGCGGTCTCGCAAGGCGCGGCGGACGAGGAAGGCGGAGACGAGGAACTGGAGGACGACCGAGAAGCTCCGTCGAGAACGCGTCGCCTCGCCAGACAGATTGAGAAAGCCGCGCAAAAACCCACTGCCGTGCTTCGCTGGAGAGCCGCTGGCCAGCGAAGTAAACCGCAGAAAGATGCAGTCGACCCGGACGACGACGGCCCGCCGGACGCCCCCCGCTCGTCGTCCTCTTTGTCGTCGTCTCGCCGCTCATCGTCGTCGTCTGTCGCCGGGGCGGCGGCCGGAGAGGGCGACGAAAAGGAAGGAAACAGACGATTCGAAGATGAACGCTTTCTGATGGAAGCCGCGGTCGAGGAGTCCCCCGACTTCTTCTCGGATTGCAGCGGCCTCTCGGCGTTCTCTGGTGCGCCGGATGCGGACTCGATCGTTACGGCTCGCGAGCACGAGAGCGACGGAGACGAGGCAGGCGAGGAGCGCGACGAGGATAGAGAGGGAGGAGGTCCGTCGGCTTCAACCCACCCGTATGTCTGGCTAGGGGCGCCTCGCCCTTCGAAATCCGGCTGTTCAGGTGCGGACGACGCGCTCGTCGGTGTGCCTACGCCGCAGCTCGCATTTCGGTCGCTGGAGCGACGCTGCAACGAAACGGCGAACGCAGGGGGAGGAGACGGTGCTTGTTCTCCATCCGCCGGCTCTGCGTCGCCTGCGAGGTCGCCCGCGCGCAGGCACCCGTCTCTGTCGGCGCCGGCACGTTCCCCGCCGGCGCGACGAACCGTAAAGCGCGCGCTGCCGGCGAGGGGATATTTTGATGACCTCGGGGCCTTCGCCCCCCTCCCGCCGGCCGGCATCTGCATGGAAACTTTGACTTTCTACGCGCAGGACGCCGTGGTCGCACACGACTGGGTCGCGGCGCTCCGCATGTGCAGCGAGTTCGGGTCGGCAGCTGCGCTGTACGCACACTCGCGCGACGTGCAGCTATACAATAACGCCTGCACCGATGGCCTCCCGCACTGGCTCTGGCCGTCGGTCGAGTGGGTGGAAAGGCGCGAGACGCAGCGCCGGCGGCTGGCGGCGATGGGCGCGGGAATCTCTGACGCGGACGCCTCTCGCGGGGCTTCGTTCCCTCCATCGCCTCCCAGAGCACATGCGAACGAAGCGACGCCCCTTCCGCGCTCTGCAGTCGAGGAGCCGGTAGCTTGTCCGCAGCTTACCCGAGGCACCGAGTGCCCCCTCGACGAGGCAACATCGGCGTGCGCTGGAGACTGGCAGGAGCGTGCAGAGTACGCAGGGCGGCCAAAGAGCGAAAGCCGAGACGGCGACGCGGAGGGCGCGAGTCGAGCGCTAGGGGGAAGCTCCCCAGGGCGCGCGCGTGAGCCCGCGAGCGATGCCAGGCACCTGCAGGGGGGACGGCAGGCTGCGGCAGTGTGTGCGGCGCCTGGAGAGGGAGGCGGACAGGGGCGCCGGAGAGACGGAGATGGTGGTTCACAAGTTGAGGCGAGCTACGTCGCCGGGCTGGAGCTCGACGACGGCGCAGCGAGAGCGAGCGGACATGCGCGGCCCCGCGATGGAGGCGGCGAAGTCGACAGAGCTGGGGGCGGCGGCTGCGTGAACCCCTTCGCGTTCGACCCCTTCTGTCTCTTGCCGCCGCCGTCGTCGGCCTCGTACTCGCTGCTCTCGCTCGCGCTGCACTCACTCGACGTGGACATGTTTCCTGTCGGGTACACGCCTTACGTTCTAGTGAGCATTCAGTCTTCGCTGTATCCGTGCGTGCTCATTCCGGCGTCGCCCTCCGCGGCCTCGTGCTCGCCGGTGCTTCCTCTTCCCGCTGCCTCGGCCGCGACGCCGGCGGCCCCCGCTTCCGCGTCGCTGTTTCACAAGCTCTTCTCGCGAGCCGCGCCGCACCCAGTGCCGACGTTTGCCCCCTCCAGCTTCGTCTTTCGGCCCTCGCCCTGCTTGAACCTGCCGCTCTTCGCAGTGACGCGCAGCCAGCAGGACCTTGTCATTCATCTCTACGCCGCCCCGCCGCCCAGCTACGTCCGCGGAGCCTCTGCGAAGGCGCCGACCTCACGCGGGAAGTCCAAACCCCACAAAAGGCCGCCGGGTCGGTCGGCCGCCCAAGGGGGTGCCTCCGACGGTCGCGGCGGCGACCGGGGGAGCGACGGCGGAGACGCCAGCGTGGAGACCGAGGGCGGTGCCGCAGGCGCGGCGGCGGCGCCGGCGGCGCTCCCGTGCCCCCCGCCCTCTGGCGAGCGGCCTCCGGACACGTTGGGCCCTTTTCTCTCCTCGCCGCAACCCGCGTCGTCTCCGCCGCTCTCCCTGTCGCTCGCAGGCCCGCTCGCCTACTACCTGGGCTCTGTCGCGGTGCCCAACTACCTCTTTGGCACCTCGGCGCCGCAGCGCCTCTCTCTCCCGCTCCGGCTGCCGTCGTCCTCCTCCGCACACACGCCCTCCCACCCCCTCGCCGACCTTTGCCGCACGCGCCCCTCTTCGGCCGCGACAGCTTCCTCCTCCTCCGCGGCGATCCCTGCGGCCTCTTCGGGTTCTGCGGCCTCGTTTCTGGGCGTGGGGTCGCCGGGTCTGGGCCCGCAGCTCGCCCCCCCGGCGGCGGCCTCGGCGCTGACGGCCGCGCAGCCCGCTGTCCCTCCGGCGCCAGCGGCGGCGCGCGGCTCCGGCGAGAAGGGCAGCGAGCCGCGGCAGGCGCGGAGTCGCGCAGGCGGTCGTCTCGAGATCTCCGTCCTCAGTCCCCTGGTGTGGCCCAACTTCCTCCAGCCGGTCGAGGAGGTCTACGACACGCCCCAGCCCTTCCTCGAGTGCGCGAGCGTCGCCGCCGGCGCGGCGGCCACCGCAGATGCAGCCGGCGGAGGCGGGGGGACGTGGCTCCCCATCCAGCAGCTCCTCCTGCAGATCAAGCGCCTCGGGCGCCTCCGCGACAGGTGAGTGGAGGCCACGGCACGGGGGCGTATCCGCGTGGAGTGCGGCGGGACAGGCGTGCAAGCTGTTCAGTGAGGCCTGTGAAACAGGCATGCCGATTTGCTCTTAGTTTGGCGTTTGCTTGTTTCTGCCTCAAGGGAACTGAGCAGAGTCGCGGACGAGCGCGCCGCCTACGGCGTTTAAGGATATACATGTACGCTGTGATGCTTTTGGCGCATAAAGGGATGCGTAGTTAGTCGATGTAGGCCGTGGCGACGGGAAGGGCGCGCGTTATTTTTTTAGAATCTGCGTGGATCGATGCGGCTGCGCGCATGCCGACGTCCATGGCTGACTGTGTGCGACGTGCCTGGCGCTGCTGTGCTTGCCTCGCTGTTCAGGGTTGGCGATTTCTGCGCCTCGGCGTCGTGTTTGATGGAGTTCGCGTCGCCGTGGCTTTCGCTGCTATGTCTGTTTTATCTCCTCGCTGCCCTTCTCCTTCTGCCGTCTCGCTTTTTCGGCTTCCTTCTTCTCCCGCCGCTTCTCCTCGTCCTCCGGCGCCACCCAGACGGCGACGCGGCGCTCGTCCAGTTCCTCACTGAGTTCCCATTCTTCCTCCTGCTCACGCCGCAGCGCCACCTGGCCAAACTCCTTCTTTCGCCGACGTCCTCCGCCCCGCCGCCCGCCGCCTCCGCGTCGCTGCCGCTCGCCGACATGCTGCTCCTGCTACTGAAGCACCAGCACGTTGTGTGCGCTCCTGCGCCGTCTACGCCGCCTGCGTGTGGTCGCGCGCCCGCGCATGTAGGTCTGAGTCGAGCGCCGGAGGATGCCCCGGGCTCCGCCTCCGCTCGCGCTTCTCTCGCCTCGTCCGTTGACCCCTGGGCCCCGCTCCTGCCGTCGGCCCATGACTCGCTAGCCTCCCGTTCCGCGGGCGGTGGTCAGAGCGACGCCAGGACCTCCAGTGGGGGTCGCGAGGCCGTCGATGGCGAGCCGCTGAACTCCGCACAGGCGTGCGGAGTGACGGCGTCGGCGTCGGCGTCGTTCGCGCTAGCCACGTGCGGCTGCTTCTCGCCTTCGTGCTCGCCGTGGTATCTGCCGCCGCCGCTGCCGCTCCTGCTGCTTCCCGGCTACGCTCGGCGCGGACCGTGGGCGCCGGGTTGCAGTGGCGCCCGCCTCAGGGACAAACTCGCCGACCTCGCGTTCTCCCTCTGCCACTGGGCGCGCGTCCTCCTCGCGTTCTCCGTGGCGGGCGGCGCGCCCACGCTCTCGCCGTCGCTCTTCCTGCTGCTCGCTGAGGACTTCTACTGGAGGCCATGCGCGTGCGCGGCCGAGGGGGGCAACAGCGAAGTGACGCCTGCGGGGCGAAAAGAGACAGACGCCGGAGACGACGCGCGCGACGCAGTCGAGAGGCCATCCGCCAGGCCCTGTGACGAGAAAACGCTGAACGCGAGTCGAGCGGAGACCGGCGACAGCGCAGCTCAAAGGGACGAGGCGGAAGACGATGAGGGAGGGCGAGGCGAGGCCGAGCAGTCGGGGGTAGACGCTGTGCAAGAACGCGACCGCGGCGAGCGAGCTGAACCCTCTGAAGAAGGGATATCGGACCAGCGGAGAGCAGCTGGAAGAGGCGGGCTTACGAAGGAGAGCAAGACGGATCTCGGGCGCGGAGCCTGTCAGTTGGAGCCTTGCCCAGAACTGCTGGCCCCAGCCTCGGGCAGCGAGGCGAGCCCTGACGCAGCAAGGCGCGACCGAGGCACCCAGCGAGGAGCAGCCGGCGAGCGAGGGGAACTGATGGACGAAGGAGAGCGCCAAGCCGCAGGGGACGGCGCGGGGCGTGAACTGGAGGGCCGCGCAGGAGACGAAGGTGGAGAAGCCGCAGGCGCCGCCGAGCAACTCGAGCTGACGAACGAGACAGACGGTAAGCGAAGGACGCATCGAGGCCGCATATCGACTGTGTCTCCTCGGTGCCCCGCCGATGCAGCAGCTCAGAGTGGCCAAAGAGCGAGCCTGTGCATGCGCTCCAGTGGAATCGCCCTGAGTGCGCCGCCGCCAATAGGCGACGCTCGTTCGCGTGCGCGCCATCCACGTCTCATGTCTTCTCTTGTGCCCTGTGCGCCCCGTGTGCCCGCAGGCGAGGACGCCCCGCGCGAAGACGCACGCGAGCCGGGACGGGGGAAGAGCGACTCTCCCAGAGGAGAGTGCGAGGGACGCCGGGCAAGCATCAGCGTCGCAGACGCCAACGGGGATGAAGCGGCCCCCGGAGCGGAAGCGCCACGCGAAGGCCGAGGGCCTCACGGGCGCCCGACGGGGCACACGGCCGCTGAGGCGACGCTGTTTGAGAGGCAGACACTGGAGGGACAGGGGCCTGCAGCTGCGCCGGGGGCCGCGGAGACAGATGAGGCAGAGCCGAGTCTGCGCCTGGAGGACGAGGCTGGGAATGGGACCTTGCGACGCGGAGCAAACGGAGAGGCAGTCGGGGAAGAGTCTTTGGGCGATTCCACGTTGTCGCCGCGCCGCCGGGGGCCGCCGCGCTCTCGTGCGTTGTCTTCCGCGTCGTCGAAGGGCGTCACGCCTCGCGATGACGAGCCCGCGCCTACGCTGCTCCATGACGCGGAGCTCGACAGGCGTACCCAGGCACGTCTGCGTTCCCCTCTTCCGTCGTCGCCACGAGTTTCTCTGTCTGAGCGGGATGCCGCAGGGGGTCCGGGAGACGCCCCGGCGGGGGCCTCGTCTGCTTCGTCGGGCGCAGAAAAAGTCCTCAGGGACGTCGCTCACCTCGCCCGCAAGTGGATGAAGAAGCACTTCCATTTGCATCCGCGATCGCCGTCTCTGCCTGGCGCGTATGCGCACTCGGCGCTGCCTCCAACGGCCGCCGCGGACGCGTCCCGCCGGTCGCCGCGCGCGGGCGACGAAGGCAGAGGGGAGAGGGGGCTCGCGGAGGGTCGGGCGCCTGCGACGGCGACGCGCAGAGACGCAGAGGCCTCGCGGGAGAGGCTGAGGCGGTGCGGGGCCGGCAGAGACGCCCGCGGCTCGTCTCCAGGGGGGGGTGCTCGCGTGGAGGCCGGTGCGCATGCAAGTGGGCTCAATCCACGCGTCGCCTCAGCGCCGTCGGGCCGTCCAGGACGGGCCCCAGCCGGTGAGGGCGACATGTGCGCTGGCGGCCGAGACGGCGAGGCGGTGGAGGAAGCCCCGACGCCGGCAGCAGAGGCCACCGGCGAACGAAGCATACACAGGCCAAGCCAGGAGGTCGGCGCCAGGGGCGGGAAGGCAGACGACGAGGCACGCGATGAAGGAGTCGTGGTGTTTCCGCGCGTGGCCGCGGACGCGCCCGACGAGGGACAGGTTGGAGCGCCTCGCGTCGATCTGTTTCAGCTCGGCAACGCACTCGACTATTTCTTGCCGCCGTCGGCGTCTTCAGGGCCCTCTCCACAAACGCCCGGTTTGATTCCGGTGTGCACTCAGACGCCGCCGCCTCTCTCCAAGGCGCCTTCAGAGATCATGGCTCAGGACCCGCCGACCTGGGAAGCGTCCGACCCCCGCGCGAAGGGCACTAGCGCCGCCTCGCTTCTGGGCAAGAGGGCGCGTTTCTGCGACGAGGACGCAGGAGCGCGTGCCACCGCATGGCATGCTGGCGGGTTTGGTGGCGTGCAGAAAAGGGGCGAAGACGCAGACAGCGAGTCTGTGGATGCGGGAGCGCGAGAGGGGAGCCCCCGAGCGCGGCGGGCGCTGCGACGCGCCGAGACCGGCTCGTCGGCAAACAACGCAGCGCGAGCGACTGAGGCGGGGAGGGAGTCGAGCCCAGTGCGCCGGAAAGCCGCCTCGTCAAAAAGCCGGGGGCTACCGAGGCCTCACCGAAAGGGCCGAAGAATGTCAGGGGAGACGAGGCGCCGGGGCGACGAATGCCTCCCTGCCGACGCGGATCTCGACTGCGGGCCTGCAGTCGAGGCGCAGGGGTTGGCGGCTGACGGCGAGAAGCTCGATGGCATGGAAGATGCGCGACTCCCGTGGACACAGAGGTCTATGTCCCAGTCTCAGGCCTTCGGAAGCTTGTTGATTTCCCTGATCCTGCCTCGACTCACTCCAGTCATGCCGCGCAGTGTCGACGTTGTCCCCCCGCTGGTTTCGCCATACGCGTCGCCTCTTCTGGTGGCCAGGCTGCGCGCCGGAGGTGCCGCTCGGGCCGCGCTACGGAGCCTTATATCTGCGTTTTCGCCGTTTCATTCCGCCTTCGTCTGCAGTCCTCCTCAGGGCATCCCGCCCGCGAGGAGGACTCAGCAGAAGGCGGGAGTGCCTAGTCACGCAGGTGCCTCTGAGTGCGCTGTTTCGCGAATGGGGACGGACTCAGGAGAAGACAAAGGGGACATACGGAGACCGCCGTCTTTCCAAAGCCGGGAGAAAGGCGCGTGCGTTCTTCATCCATCTGTCTGCCACGTGGCTAGCGGAGAAGCGCCTGTCGTCGTTCTCAGTGCCCCTCCCTTCGCTTCGCCTTCTTCTTGTGCAGCCTCGCTGGAGGCGCTGTTACACCTCCTCACCGTGCGCCATCCCTCCCTGGGCTCGGCGTCGCTCTTTCTCCTTCCCTCCGCGTTCTCAGTCTTTTCCTCGTCGCCAGCGCGCAGCGGAGGGCCGGAGGCGTCGGCTCGGCGAGGGGCGTCTGCGGCCTCGTCCTCAGCCTCTGTAGGCCCGCCGTGTGGCGATTGGGGCGGCTCTCCGCCCTTGCATCCGTCAAGCTTGGCGGCGCTTCCAACCCCTTCGAGCCTTTATCTTGGGTCAGGGTTCGGCTCCGGCGGCGCGGTGCCGGCGCCCTTTCCGGCGAGCGGGCCTGGCGGCGCGGGGGGAGCTGTCTCCGAAGACCCCACAGACTGGGACACACCCGCGGTCGCGGCGGGAGCCGGGGGCTCGTCGCTGCCGGGGGGCGAGATCTTGGCCTGGTATCGGGAAGTGCGGGCATCCTCGACGCGGTTCCTCGTGAAGCTGTGGCGGTGGGTGGTATGGGGCGAGAAGGTCTGCAATTTGTTTTCTTGGAAGAATCGCAGCCTCACTGAGGTGGCGGTCTTCCTCGCGGCCCTTACGCTTGCGCTTCTGCTCCTCGTTCCCCTCCAGTACCTGCTCGCCGTGTGGATTATTCACGCTTTCGTCAGCGGCCAGAAGCGCGGCCTCTGGAAGCGGCTCTCGCGCGAGTGCGCGACGCGACATGTGGAAGCGGCGGTCTACGAGATTGTCCTGTCGGGCTTCTCGCAAAAGGGAGGCGCGGCAGCGCAGACGCCCCCCTCGCAGGCCGCGTCGCCTCCCCCTGGAGGCTACCCACGAGGCGAGGAGGAGGCTGGACGAGTTCGAGAGGAAACGGCATGCGCTTCGCCAGCCTTTCAGCCGATTCGCGCGGATGCGTCGCGGCCGGTGCCTCTGCTGCCGCTGCTGCGCTTCCTCAGTCTCTCTGAGCTGCAGCAGCTCCGAGTCAACCTCTGGCGGCGATGCGGAGTGGCGCTGCCGCTGGAGACTCTTTGGGAGGCTCTCGACGAGGCCGAGCTCGCTGAGGCGGTGCGGCGGGGCCGGCCGGAGACGACTGTGAGCAGCAGCCGCTGGGTGCGCACAGACTGGATGACGAATCTCCTCTTGCATGCGCCCACCGACGTGACTCACCAGACGTCGGCGGTCGCGATCCGCGACAGCCAGGCGTTCTTCGAGGGCGCGGAATTCCTGCCGTCGCCGGAGGAGACAGCTGTGTGGAGCGGGTCTTCGCGCGCGGGGGGCCCGCGCCCATGCACCGCCTCGGAGCGCAAACCCGGCGCCCCGGGAGTCGAGAGGCCAGGGCAAGAGGAAGCTGGCGGAGGCGTAGCCCTTTCAGCCGTTTCGTCTGTGCTCGGTGAAAATGCAGAAAAATGGACAGCGGAGGAAGGCTCTCGGGAAGGCGACGTTGCTCGCAGTCTTGTCAGCATCGTCAGAGAGTCGATCTTTGGCTCGCAGGGGACGCTGGGAGTGAGCGGCCGAGCTGACACCGATGACGAAGAAGCGAGCCAGCAGACTGCACGATTGAATGCGGCTGCTGTGGATGTTGTGGGCGGGGCTTTTATCTTATAAGCCAACTGGGTGTCAATATCTGATCAGCTGGCATCGTCAATTCAAACACAGACAGACCGTTTGCTGCTGCGTTTCGTGTCTGCGCTAGCTCGGCGTCGCTCTCTCCCACGCGCGGGGGTACAGACGCACACAGGCGATCGGCACAGAGCTGAGGCCGATCGGAGAGCAGCAACGTACAGTCCCGGGATTCTCAACTGCTCATGCCTACTCCTAGATCTTTTAGAGCGAACGCAACGATACAGGGTATACATATAACAAACGAGCGTGACCTGCAATTTGTATCAGCAGACATCGGAGTGAAGGTGTACCGACCGAAAAGTCACAACTGCTGCAATTATTTAGGCTGAACGAAGCATTGACAATACCGCCATTCGGGCACGGCCTGCATTGCCAGGCGCCTCATAGTTACACGGTCTAAGATGGAAATTGCTTCGGAGCGTGCGCACGCGAGACACAAGAGACAGTCAGGGATACACTGACGGAATCTTGCTTCCAAAGGGTGAGGAGGAGCGGTAGGTTTTACGTGGTCTGATCGATCTCTGTTGAAACCTAACAGAAAACGTAAAATCCAGGAGGCGAACGAAGAGGCCAGCGCCGGAGCGTAGCACGCGGCGGTAGCCACTGGGGAGCCATGCCGTCGAAACACTCCAGGGGGCCGATGGCGGCAACAAAAGAAAACAGTGGAACGCGCCTGGCGGTAGGAAGGAACCTGGACACGGACGAATGGGCAGTAGTTCTGGAGACCACGTTAGCTGTAGTAGTGCAACTCTAGCTCAAGCACGAGTATCTGTCGTGTTGTGTATCTTGTGAAACGTTGCGTGGAAGCGCTCAGTGTTTCTCCTCCCTGTGCATTACGCGCATAGAGCACACAGCTGCTCCCTTACCGTACGTATTTTGGTGCAACATACGCCCTGTGTGGGGTTCGCTACTCACCTCCAAATGACCTCGGTGCATAGGCGGCTGTGCCGCCACGCTCACTACATATATATATATATATATATATATATATATATATATATATGAGGGGGCGACAGCCGATTCGGTAGTTGCTCTGAAGTGTCGGCATAGCGGCCCTGCTTTCCTCTTTTCCACCTTCAGGAGAGCACCTCATATTGCCGACCCTCAGATTGCCATGTGAGGCCGTACACGCAGGGTGCCAGTTTACTGCAGATCGGCATTAAACTTACAACTGAGCCAGCTCGAAGAGGTGGGTTCACTGTAGGTACTTGTGCAGCATTCACGAGTGTGGGCTCGTTTTCACGCACATGTGAGGGAATAAGAAAACACCCGGATATCGGAACGCACTCCTGTGCCTCCGCGTGTAGGCAGTCTCCGCGCGGAGCTTGCCACCGACTTCGTGACTCTCTCAGCGGCTGCAGGGTCCTAGCATATTTGTCTCTAGCCCGCGTTTTCATGCATTTTGAGTAGTTGAAAGCATGAAAAGAGCAGAAGCGGCGCCTAAGAGTGGCTTCAGCATACAGTCCTCTCTATATGTAAAGGCCAGGTGTCAGAGCAGCATGAAAAGAGTCTGGCGCGCTGGCAGGATATGCCAGCAGCCACGCGCTGGAGTGAGTGTCCTGTTTCGCCTTGACCAGTTCCAAACATAAAATAGACATGGGTACCGCGAACATTGTGGGCAGAAGCTGATATGTTTGTCGAGCTTTGCCAAGTCCCGACTTCTATACATCTGTACCCGCGCGCAACTCTCGAGTCTGGAGACACTGCATGCGTTTGGCCGCAACGAACGGAGGTCTTGTCCAGCATGCAGTGACCCCTCTATTCGCGTCTCTCTTTTGCAGCTTTGAGGACCTCTTCGTCTTCTTTCGGTTGCCTGACTGTTTTTCCTTCATGTATTATCCTCTTGTCTCCAACAGCGCGAAGAAGACTTCTCGACTCTCTGCCGTTGTCTTCTGTCACCACCGCACAGAAAACGGCGCAACCTGTCTCCAGCCCTGACGTCGCTGTCCGCCACTTGAATGGCATGTGCTCTCCCTCTTCCTTCCACTAGGTTTTAATGCTGCCTGAAAATTTCTGGAGGCAGGTAAAGAGGGGTCCGGGACAAAACGACTCGTCTTCCGTCGCGGTCGTTGGGCCGTGCGGCGGAGCGCCGCTGTGCATGCCCTGTGTCTTGCACGTATTGCATGGATCTACCTCTGCCTTCACCTTGTTTGGCATTCGAAAACCATTCTGTCGCCTGTTTACCCCCTGTGCGCTTTCTCCCTGCTGCAAGGAGATGATAATCGCGTCAGAGCGCTCTGCCGGCGCTATGGCTCCAGTATTTTCTCGAGTTTTGCGGCCTCGAGGTGACTACTTTTGATTGCCTGCCGCCTGCTTTTTCTCGAGACTCGACGCGTTGAGCCGCATCCGCGGCAGAGCAGCGCGAACGACGGGGAGGGGTGAAACACCTAAACCCTGTATTTCAAGCATGGAAGACAGGGACACAGTCTTTGGTTCCCCCCCAAGCCTTTGGTTCGTCGTCTCTCGCCGAATCATCTGCATGCGCAAACCATGGGGCCGCTCATGGTTTTCCGGTGTTCGCTTCCTCTCCTTTCTGTGACTGTTCTGGCCTTCGTCCTCGTCCTCTTTTCTCTCCCTTCTGAGGCACTCTCGCAGGGGGCTCGCAGCTTCCGGACCTCGATCCAGACTGACCTCTTGACGCTGCCTTCGTCGGTGCGGCATTTTTCATTTTCTCAGCCCCGTCTGTCCGGAATCAATCCATTCCTTGTCTCCCCGCTGCTCGAACTTCACCAGCCAGGCCTCGCGTCTCCGCCCTCTTCACCAGCAGCCCGTGCCTCATCCATCTCAGCTTCTCGTGCTCCCTCTTCCTCTCCTATTTGTTGCGTGGTGCATGCTCGGTCGGCGCCCAACTCTCTGGCTGCATCATTGCGCCCTCTACAGCACACCCATTTTTTCTCCTCGCCTTCTTCTTCTGTATTCGTCACGCGTATGCGGGCGAGACACCTGGGAGGTGCGCCGCTACGTCGCCCAGCCCTGCGCGCTTCAGCGTGCGGAAAGAAACCCACGTTCGCCGGAAGATGCAGATCGCAGCGCCTCTGCCGTTCGCTGGCGTGGGCGGGTAAACGCCAGGCTCCAACACCCCGTGCGTTCCTGTGTGTTCTGCAGACACGCGCCGAGCTGCCCTCTCCTTGCCCCCAGGCGAGGCAGCGAGCGCTGGGGATCGCGACACCGAGGAGCGACCGCGAAGGAGATGTCAAGAACTCCACTTCGGTCACAGGCACAGACGCCTGTGTGCGAGGCGCTGAGGCGGCACGAAGGAGCGGAAGCTTCCGTCTTGCCTCGGCGCAGTTTCGGGCTCTCCGACAGCTCCGTGTGGGGCGGGCAACGGACCAGTCATCGCCCACACGCGGCGGACGTGCTTTCAGCGCAGCAACGATCTTGCGAAGCGAATGCGTCCGCGCGGGAGCCGCCAGACGGGAGGTCCTTGAAGAAGACGAGACGCGGAGGCGAAGCGCGGAGACGGGTCGCTGCGCTGAAGAGGCGCGGCGAGGCGCCAGAAGAGGCCTGGGCTCTTTTGAGATGAACGTCGCGCCGCCTGGAACTGCGTTTGAAGCCAAGGTGGCTGAGTGCAGAGACAACCCGATCGACACGATGCCAGTAAGGATCGCGAGTCACTCCGGGGTCGCCGCGAGGTTCTGTGGCTGCCCTGATTTCTGGGGGGTACGGCGAACGATGCAGGCGATGTGTCTGACAGAGCCGTCCGCTGGGGTTATCCCCGTGTCAAGCGCGAAGGGAGAGGGACACCACGGTGTTTGCTTCCAACTCGGTCTCTGCGCTACGCCCGTCCGGGGTCGCCTCACACGCGGGCGAGACTAGGTGGGCACGGCTGGCGTGAATTCTCTCTTTCCCGAGGCGCCACGTGATATGTTCAGTCTGTTTTAAGTTCTACTGTCGCTCTGTGGCCTCTGATGCGTCTTGTCTCCGCCTCAACAGTGGGAGCACGTCGTGCCCTTCTACAAGGTTCACAAAAAAGAAGACAACTTCTGGCTTCAGTTTCTCAAGGGCAACTGGACCTATGTGGACGCGCGGAAAATGCTGGACAAACCCGCAGGTAGGGCGCCGCCGCCCTTGCCTGCGTAAGCGTGTCGGATGCCGTCGAATGTTTTGTGCGCTGCCTCCTTCCTTTTATGCGTCGTATTTTTCGTCGCATAGGGGATCCAGTGTATCGTTTCGCGGAGCCCGGCGCGCACATGGCGGCGGGTTTCTCTCCGGGGGTAAGGCGTCTACGCAGCTGTGTGTGCGCGTGAGCATTTGAGATCTGTCGGCGTCGGGGAAGGCAGCTTTGAGGACGTCGGTGCACAGGTGTAAACACTCTCGCGTCGCTCTGTGACTCTCCACAGAAAGGGATGTCTCTTCTTTTGACGATTTGGCTCTTTTCGTCAGGTCTGATTGACGGGGGCCCCGCGGTGTACGATGGCCTGGGTACGACGCTGCCTATGAACCCGCTCGCTAAAGACCGCCAGCGAGAAAAAGCCTTTCCTCAGCACCTCGACCACGGCGTGCGCTTTCGAGAAGCCGTCGACCGGCCGCACCGCATCATCTACGACCGCATTCCCTGCGGGAACTCGGATGTCTACTATGGTAAGGTTTAGGGTTCGCACTTCTTGCGGCGGGCGCGCGTGCACTGCACGCGCCCAGGCAGAGGCGAAGCCCAACGACGCGCGGAACCGCACCGGGGTCGCGCGCGGTTTCCAAACGCGAGGACCTGGTCCTGCAGATGTGGCCTAGGCCCCTGCCAAAACCGCGCACGCGTGGGTACACCGAAGGCGCAAAACGCGTCTCTCCGGACACCGACATTTCTGCGTTCTGCCCCGTGGACCGCGGCGGAGGTTTGGGTGGGGTGTGACGGCGGAAGGGGCGGCGGGCACGGAGGCGTCCGCCTTTGCGCGACGGCGGCGCGTGGGGGGCGCGGTGGTTCACAGGTACGTGAGGCGGTCTTTTCTGTCGTTCAGGAGAGACAGACATCGATCTGGAAGAGAGACTGTGGGGTGCCTTCCACCACACACGCGCGACTGAGGAGGGCTTTCCGGACTCCGGTAAGGCTAAGCGGGCACTTGGCTTCTTGGGGGACAGCGCCGAGGCGCGCGCAAATGATACTAGATAACACGCGTTAGCGCCTGACTGAGAACCGCCCCGAAAGCCTACGTCGAGCGGGTGAAGCGCGAGACGACTGCGTTTAGGGAGGCGCTCAGGCGATCCCACGGCGCCGCCTCGCCGGCAACCCAACAGGCGCGGCCCGCTTTGCTGCGTGGTTCAGGCACGCGTCCGATGCGTTCTTCAGAATTTAGACTGTGGATCTGAGAGAATGGAAAACACGTGGGCGACTCTAGGGACGTGCGAATACTGGCGAAGGCGGGGTGTGTGCCGGTGTCCCGCGGCGCGGCAGTGTATGAGGCAGCGGAGTTCGGAGGCTCAGGTCCCAGGGTTGCGGCGGGTCTGTCGAGTACAAACGTATCTACATGTGTATACGTGCATGCGAATATGGATCGCCGCGCACTCGCACGCAGGACCATGCGAGTTTTACGTGCGGAGTGAGAACGAACTGCGCGCTCGTCTGAGCAGGAGGCTGGGGGGCAGATGCATGTGCGCGTGTGTTTCCTGATGAGTTGCGGTCTCGTGTTCTCCATGTTAGGCTGGAGAGACATTCTTCCGCAGTACGATATGAGCGAGATGCCGAATCCCTGGACACACACAAAGGGCGAGTTCATCGTAAGCTACGCACCGCGTGCTTCCCTGTGACCTCATTCGGTAGAGTCTTGAGGCGATTGAGGGGTGTGGCTCCGCGTACCTAGCTTTCTCGCAAGCGATCAAGCGTCACGCGCTCGGGAAGCGTGGGACGCTAAAACCAGAAAGTGCGCGCTGGCTGAGAATGCACCTTGTAGTGGTGAGTGACGTGAAATTGTTGTCTCGCGTTGTGCCTGCTGGGGCCTTCAGGAAATGCCTTACAACTCCCGAGACCCTTCGGCAGGGCCGCCCGTTGCGCCGATCGAGTTCGACTTGGCTGCAGCCGGGAGATTCGGCGGCTACTTCCTTGATCCCGGCTGGACACGTCATTTCGGTACGGGTTTTTTCCAAGCCCTAAACCGTAAACCCTAGTGACCCTCGCAGGGCGCCTTTTCGCGGGGAAGAGTGCCGCTGAAAAGATGCGTAGCTGCTCAGGCTGCCTGCAGCGCATCAGAGAGGCTTAGCACTGGCAGGCGAGCGACTAGCCGTAGTCTGCGCCAACTCCCAGGACGAGGCTTCTGTTTTGCCTCTTGCCTGTGCGTTTCTCCGCCTTCGCCGTACCGCAGACTACGTGGAGCAGTACAACGAGATGAAGCGGTGGCAAGAAGACGAGGCGGGAGCCGCGGACACCACGGACGAGGCGCCGGAGGAGGGAGAGAAGAAGAAGCGAAAGAAACAACGCAAGTCTCAGCTGCTCGACAAACCCATGTTCCGGGAGGCCTACGAGCGAGGCCAGCTCCTTATTAAATCGAGATAGTAAGTTCCCCGTCAGCTGCTGCCTCCATGAAGCCGCGCACGCCGCTTAGAATGACATGCGCCCCTCCACCCTTGATTCCGTATTCCGGCGTGCACGGCACGGGACAGATATCCCTTCGTCGGCACAAATGAATATATATATATATATGCTCATATGTATATATGTATGTCTATGCCTACAAGCATACCACGGCACTGCTGAACTATATATATATATATATATATATATATATTAGGGTTTAGATATATATATATATATATATAGGTCTGCAGTGATGGCGAGTCTCGAACGAGCGTCTGCTGAGATTTAGTGTCCGAGGCACACCCGCTCGCGCGTGCGCTATCCGCTCGTTTGGCGGTCCTGTGTTCCATTCGTGCAGTGAGGACATTCGGAATCATCCGGTGTATAAGAAAGCGATTTACGAGGGGGCGACGCACGAGGCGGCGTCGATCGCGGCGAACCGCGCGACCGAGGAGACTATCGTGGACATGTGGCGTGGCATAGACGTGGCCGCAGACCTCCCCAAGGTCGGCAGGTACGACCATGAAGGCGGCGGAAAGTGGAACTGCGAAGACGGCGAAGGCCAGACGATCGCCATCAACATGTTTGGCGAAGACATCGTCCCCCACGCAAACTGGTGAGTCGAGAGAGGGAGATTGCCGGGCACGTGGTGGGGGGGCGGAGTGGTGATGATGTGTGTCTGTAAACGGATTTTCGCGGTTGGCGAGCGCCGACCGTGCAGGGGTACGGTCTGCAGGCTTTTAGAGTCCTGGCGGAGGCGGTCAGGTCTTTTTCGGCGGCGTCTCGCGGTGCCGCGTCGTGGGAACTGCGTTGCAGAAGCGGATGCTTGGCCCTGAGTCCTTTGGGTTCGCGTCGTTGCCTGACCCGTCGCATCCGCAATGTACCCAATCGCCGACACAACCGGCGCGCGTCCTCGTGAATACATTTGTGCGCGTGAGCACGTTCTTAAACAGATATGCTTCGCTGAGGTCCTCCGCGCGTGGTGTTGGTGTCGATGCCGCCTGGGGAGATTTCCGCCGCGGGACGCGTCTGCTCACTCGCTGGTTTCCAGCTGCCTTCTGTGGGTCGCCGGGCTGTAGAGCCCCCGTTAGCCCTGAAGTGTGTCGCTTGCGTGTTGGGCGCGCTCCGCAGCTACATGTCCCCGAAGATGACGACCGAGGAAATGGCTGAGCTGTGGCACTACTGGATGACGGAGTCGCACCGCGAGGGCCGCTACACCGACTTCCACTCTGAGATCGGCTGCTACTCGGACATTGAATACGAAGACCGAAACTACAGGTGAGGAGCCGGTTCGAGGGGAAGAAGCCGCTCAGTCCATCCGTTGAGAGAGTCTTCGCAGCACGCGCTGCCATACACAGGGCGAGACGTAGCTGCGCGCGGGCGTGTCCGGATGTGTTTGCTCTCGCCCTGTGGCTAGCAAACTGTGCGTAGACGTACGCGTAGTGCTGTATGCAGACGGGCAAGGTGCAAGTAGGATATCTCCCACATAGACGCAAATGACAGAAAAGGGGTTTCTGTGTTGTGCTCACACCCGAGCGCTGCGGCGCAGTGAGACTCTGGACGGCAACTCCACTGAATCTCAGAGGGAGGTCTGACAGGTTGCCGCGCCGTGCTGATGAATGCGCGCGGACGATGACGGAATAGCATCGTAGGAAAAGACGGCAAATGTCCCAGTGGAATGTCGGCTGGCCCTGTTGCTCAGGAAGAAATTCCCGCGCCTGATGGCGCTGTACAGACCCTTGTGGACGCATCGCAAGTTCGGCGACGAGTTCGGGGATGCTCTGCGACCGGACGAGGTCAGCGTCTTCACTTCTATTTTGCTTATCTTGCCAGAACAAAGCCCTGTACCTACGCGAGGGCATGGGATGCGACGTGTGTGTTCATACCGGCGTCTGTGTGTGTGTCACCCTGCGTTTCGCCCGTCGCCCAAGCTTCACAGAACGCGACATGCTAAACTGGTCTCCTGGCTATGTATCCATTCACTTTGGCGCGAAGTTGTTTGCAGCCCCCCCCCCTTCCCCCCCCTGTGATTGCTGACGCATCTGTCCTTTTCCCCTCTGCGGCCACATTTTGAACCCTTAGTGTCAAGGGCGGGTTTACGGTATTTCCAGGAGGGGTGCCTGACTTTTTCGCCGCTTTCTCGGGTGCTGAGCTTGCTGCGGGTGTTTGACCGGCGTGGACGATGAAAGGGAGGCTCGCTGGCGCCTCAGCCACGCATTCTGCGTTTGCACCGGCGTGTGCCTCGCGTGTGGCTGCGTGTGTGGCTGTCCAGGCTCCTTCGGATGACGTGTTGACGCAGTTTGGCGCACCGCTCATGTCTTCGTCGCGTCTCCTCCGGCGGGCGGCAGCCCGCGTGAAGCACCGCGGGGACTCGCGACCTCTGTGCGCGCTTTCGGTAGATGAAGACCAACTTTTCGATGAGGCGTTCGATTTCAGCGAGCGAGACGCTTCTCGTCTGCGTCGCGCGCGGCTTTCGCGGCACGAACTCTCTAGGCTCGCCCGCCAAGAGGGAGCAGGGAGATTACCAGGCAGAGGAGACAGCGCGGACAAGGGGGGCGCCTTGTCGCGGGCGGGTCGCGGCCTTCGGGGCCGGCGTCAGTATGAGGCCGCGGACGAGCGCGGAGGGGGCGAGGAGAGAAGACCACGAGTTGACTCTGGCGAGAGAGACGCGGAGGACAGACGTAGCCACGGAGAGAGACGCGCCGACGGAGACGAGTGTGAAGCGTATGAAGAGCAGGGAGAGACGACCGTGGAAGAAAACGACCTCGAGGATCAAGCGAGCAGGTGGGCAGACAGTCCCGAGGACGCGCAGGCCACGGCAGAGGACGACGAGGCAGAAAACGAGGATCTGAACTTCTTGGACGAATACGATGACCTGTGGTGGTTCGATCGCGGGCGCCCCTACGGGGCCACCACTCTTGCGTATAGAGGCCCGGCCGTGGTCGCCGATGTCGTTCACCGGTCACCTTTGGGAGGGCGCGACCGCCACGGAAAGGCTCGAGAGCCACGTACAAGGAATTTGAATACCCCGCGATTGGAATAGTGGAAGAACAGCCTCTTTCGGCCTATCCACGCAGCGCGCGAGACAGCGTGCGTCTACTGTAACGTTTTGTTTATGCATGCATGGGCTATCACCTGCCGCATTCGATAGCATGGTTGGACAAAGCTCAAACGCCTCTTTTCAAAATTTGCCTACGAAGGAACTTCGTGCGTTTGAGTGCTCCCGCATGTGCGGTCTCTGCAAAAGAAGTGAGCAACTATACACTTTTTCTGCTTTACGTGGAAAATCGGAAATTGCACACGGGGCTCAAAGGTGGAGCGACGCCGTTGCCGAGAACAGTGCAGCCGAGCGGTGCCGACCAGTGACTCTGTATACGTAGACCTATGGGGGCCAGTGATGCATGCTTGGCGTCGGAAGCTGTCCGCGTCTAGAAAATTCCCCCTTCTTCTGGCGGAACCCACAGAAGTGTTGCTAGACCTGGTGGCGCACTCCGGTAGAATCTGCGTGGCTAGTGAGGCTTTTTTTCGGCCCGCCGCGTTGCGTTCTAGTCTCATCCTATGCAGCCTACGCCGCGTTCGGCTCCAGCAGGCCGGATGCCTGCTGTAGGGGAGACTATGGAAGGCAGGCGTTACTCGCCAGAAGTGTCGGTGGCTTTCGCTGTAGCAGAAGCGAGCACGCGACCTGGTCGCTTTCGTCATACGGAGCCGAGATGCCATCAGCGCCATCATTTGGCAAGGCCATCCGTTTAAAGAGAAGGGGCGAGTCGCAACGTGACAAGAAACACAACAGCTTTCGCGCGTGCAGCACTTCACCTAGAAGTACGAGACGCACAAGCTCCGCGGGCTGACGTGCACGGTTTTCGCATGCTGCATACGCCAGTCGGGCACATATTCAACAAACGAGCAGCAGCGCGGCTTTGCGCAGGTGCTGCGTAGACTTCATGTGGAGACAAAAGGGTAAGGCCGCTTCCCTGCGGCGGCGTTTCCCTTCCAATCCTCAGGCATGCCAACGCCGGTACAGCGGCCCCGTGTCGGGCATGGCTCCCTGCCCTTCGTCTCTTTGTCAGATATTTGCAGAAAACAACGACACGTATACAAGCAGACCAGACGAGGGCCGGCTTCCTATATGGTCGTCAAGAATGTATTCCGCGGCGGTCCCGCTGGCGGAGGCAAGATCAGGGGCTCTCCGTCCAGCCCTGGGATCCAGGGGGGCTTCCCACCAAACGCGGGGCCCGGCCGAGAAACCAAGGACCGGACGGGGCCTCGTGGAAACGGGGGATAGGGTCGTACGAGCGGGGGCGACCCCGTGAGTGGGTAGCCGACACTCCTTCGCATAGCGAGGCGAGGAAACGGCAAGACGGCGGGTGATGCGGGAAAGGGGGCTGCCGTGTCGCATGGCGCTGCTCCGTACTCGTACATGGGCGACGCTGCAGGAAGGGGGCTGCCTCCACCGAACCGCCGCCCTCGCGCGGGCGGCCCTCTGGGGACAGGGAGGACAGGAGACAGGCTTCGCGGATAGGGGCCAGCCCGCTGGCGCGCCCCCGTGGAGTGGCTACGTGGAGGGATTGCGTGCCGCGACGGAGGCCTCCTCAGCGCCGCTGGAGGAGGTGGAGGCGAGTGGCTGCGCGAAGGCACATGTCGTGGCCATTCCTGCCCTCGTCGCATCCGTGGAGCGGAGGCTGACGCAGTGCGACGCCGGTGTGAAGGCTGTGGCGACCGGCGCGCGCTTGAAGCGCGCTGACAAGAAGGATTGCACGGCCTACGGGTCCGCGGAGCCGCGCGAGGAGACTGGCAAGCGCGCCGGGAAGAGTGGCCTGGGTGCCGGGCGGTGCGTCCATGTGGAGGCCGGCAGTGCGGTGACTGAACACGAGGGCGCGCGCGAGGCGCAAACGGGCTTGCCGAAGGCGATGCACTGCAGCTAGGCTCGGGACGCCTGCGATGGGAAAGCTCCGACCTGCGCCGGCCTGGAGACTCGCACCGAGGCCGCGTGCACCCTCGCGCGCGCGGGCTCGTCGGGCGGCTGCGGCTCCGTAGTCGAACTGCGGGAGGGTGCGTCCGCACAACTGGCACGCAGCGGTCGTCGTCGCTGCTGCTGCTCCTCGAGCTGGAGCCGGCATCCATCACCACATGTCCTCTTCGTCGCGTGCGCTTGCCTTTCTCTTGCCTTCCTACCGCGTAAAACGCACGAACAGGATCACAGGGAGGCCGGTGGTGGCGCCAACTGAAACCGCTTCGACCCGAGAAAAAAGAGCTGCCCAGCCGGCACACGAGGGAGCACGACGGCTCCTTCCCCATCGCCGCAGGACATCGGCGTGCTCTCGCTGACCGCGGACGCGTGCGAGGCTGAGGCGGATCATGCACGGATGCCTCCACCGCAGACAGGGTCGCTCGTGTACCTGTATTGATGGAAATCTGACAGGTGTTGGCCACGGGGTTCTCCACCGCGGTGCGCTGCTGCGTGTCGGCGTCTACTGGGCACGACGCGTGGCAGGGATTGGAGTGACTTGTGTGCGTCGCCGTGGAGGTTTTTGTTGGAGGAAGGATCGACGTCGCGGAGCCCCCTCCCACTGGCCCCACACGTATAGGCCCAGTGCCGGCGGGGCCTGACGTGGCGCGCACGCCGCCCCCTGGATGGCAGCCGCCGTCCGCCGGGCAGCACCCCGGCGCGACTGGGATGGACACTGGAGGGCAGCAGGGGCCATCCGACATGCAGCCCACGACCGGGGGGGCGCCGGGACTGCAGGCGATCGCCACTGGGTGGCAGTCGCCTCCGCAGGGCCCGCAGCCAAGGCCAGACGCCCCGCACGCGACGGTGCAATGGATATGCGGGCCAAAGCCTAGCACACAGACGCAATCGACGAACCGCGGCTACAGATCACGCAGCCTCAGCAACAGGGAAATCGGTAGCGGCTACATCCTTGACTCTCCTACCCCGGAGTCCCACGCCTGCCGACGCGTCTAGCGCTTCGGGGCGCCACACAGCGTACACCCGCCGAGGTGAAAGGAACACCGTCTCGTAAAAGTACGCTAGGGAGATACACAAGGCCGCAGTGCAGGCCGTCACTAACTGAGAACTTGCAGTGTGGTGCGCAACACCTTGATGCGACTCCGAAAACACTGCAGAGATGCGGCGGAAAACACGCACGTTTGGCCTAGCTAACAACTCACAGCGGCTACTGGCGACTCTGAAGTGGCAGGTCTTCCTGGGCACAGCTCCCGCCCAAATGTGGGCAGGAGGCGCTGGTAGCGCCGCTTTGCATGCAGTGGCAAAAGGAAGGTTCAACTTCTGGACTTACAGCAAGCTTCAAGGCACGCCCAAATGATGATCATCTCACCAAAAATCGCGAACAAGCCTAAAACAGCTCTGCGCACAACGTTGCCCACAGCAGCCGCTTCGGCTACGAGTCAGTGAGCGGCCGGTTCGCGTAGAGCGATGGCTGACGGTTTCATCATCGGCAGGAAAACATCTTTTTGTATGGGCCGCGCGTACCGCAAGACGAATCGCGCATTATTCGGAAGTGGTTATCTGGTGGCTGGAAAGTCGCTCTGGATCGCTAGGTTTCTAGGTTTCTGTCCCGTGGCGTAATAGCTACCCACAGCTCAGCGGTGGGTTCGGACATCATCCACGCGAAAAATTCGCTTGAAACACAACGTGTATAATGACAACGGTGGCAGCTGTCTGCTCCTGTAAGAAATGTACGCGTCGTGCTGGTCGGTGCCCACCGGGCACCATGATAGTCAGATCTGCGATATGTTGCTAGGAGATTGCATTGTACCTAGGTACCGTTCGCCCGCGACGCTGTCAAACGCGTATGCGTCGGCTTTCTTGAGTCAAAAAGGTGCTGCATATTTCTGTGGTCAGATGCATCCCAGTTGACGCCCAGTGGCCGTCTATTTCCTCTCCCGTCAGGCTCCTACGTCAAGATAAGCAATGCATGGCCTTGTCGGCGATTGGCAACGACGAACTGCCTGGCTGCCACACAGGCCTGGTTCAGTGCGCCTGCCAAAGGCGTGCACTGAACTTGCGTTTTGAACTTGTTGACCAGCGTGAGAGAATCGCTCGCTAGCATGCCACCTGCAGCAACAGTTGTGAGACAATTTCAAGCGGTTCACGCGTCTACGCAGTTTCGTGAACCGCGACGCTGTTGGTCGCTACACGTGCGAGACAGTGGTCACGGAATGCATGACAGATAGCCAGAAGGCTGTGCCTAACTCGGATAAATTCTGATAGATATGGCTTGGGCAGGTAATTCTCGCCGTTCCATTTCCTCGGTCGCCTGCCGGTAGGGATGAGGAAGGAACTGGCACTGTAGTCTCTTTCTGGCGCTGCTGCGTAACTCCTGCCTGGGCTCGGTCGGGGCCTGACAGGAGTGAGGGCACTACGCGGAAGCCTCGAGCCCCGTCACAGACGCTGGCGGTGGCTGATCTGTTGCCTATACCGAATCGCACGTTAGAAAAGGATGTACAGTTGGAACCTGCAAGAGATTTCAAAGTGGTGTCGAACAGCGTTTTAGCATGACGTTCAGTGCAGACGGGGGCAGCGGCGTTCACTTACAAACACCTGCAAAGCCCAGAATGGCTAGGATTGAGAATCCGAAGACAAAGTGCATGACGCCAGGATGAAAGGGGTTGCGTGCCTGATGGTCGTGGCACAGAACAGGGAGGATGCAGACGCACAACGTATACCAGAGAGGAGAAAGGGGCGACAGAGTCTAGCATTGCGAAAAAGATCGAGAGGATGAAGATGCGTGGTATTTCTGTTCTGACTGTTGGGCAGCTAGTGTTGATAAGCAGTGAGCTTGATGACAGATTGCTCTCTTCTTGCTGAGCCGAGACTGAACGATCCCCTAGGTGGTTTCGGCATTATTAACGCTCCGGGGGGTATGTCGCAAAAATCTGTACGTCTCCTGGCAGTCCGCGACGTTGTGCCACAAATACGCAAGCAATAATGAAGGGCACAACTAGAACGAGTTCAATGCGATTTGCGCCCGCATCCGCGTCCCTGACAGCGTTCGGTGCTGGACTGTAGCTCAAGCTGAATGTCTGCTCACGTGCTTCGCCGCGACGATCATGCGCCAGATGTGCAGGGCCAAGATTGCGAAAGACGACACGTAAACCACAGGTAGCCAGACAGATCCCAGGGCATTTCCAGGAGCCACCCAAGTGAGGGGAATCGAGCTTGGGATCTTGGCAATGCCTTTGACATTGAACATATCTTTGACCCAGAAAATGGAGATATATATTTCATGAAGAAGCGTCAAGATAGCGTCAATCAGGGGGACGACGAATGGACCCCTGAACCACCAGGCTCCGTGCATCTCGGCGCAGCTGTGAGGTAGTATCGAAGAGCTCTTGTGTTTTCACTCCAGCAATGTATCTGCGAGGAGAAGACTCGGCCTCGCCAGTTTGATGTTTGCCCTTTTGTACATAAGCAAGCCTTGTCTTTTTCTGCTACTGAATGCAGCCGAACAAAGTCTGGCAGCTCCGCAGAAAGGAGTCCTATCAGAGGACATACGGGAGGGTGGGAGCGCCATTAGCTGACGCACAGAGAAATATGGTAAGGCCTTGGGAGATCAGCATTTACTAGACTATGTGACAGCAGAAGAGAGATAGCGATCCGTAGAGAGGCATAGCAGCCTCCCTTCTCCGGTCGATTTAGACTGTGTGACAAAGCGGAAGGCAGATGCACAATTCGGGATCGCCTTAGGCGAAACTGGACACAGGCTTGTACCACCTCGGAAGAAGTCCACGGCGGCAATCGATTGCCGTACGCCCTCATCTCTTCAGCACGACAACGTCTGTTTCCCGGTCGTGCGCTGCGTGCTGTGTTAATAACGGTCTAGTAGGTATGACATGGATATCGGCGGGTAATAAAACGCAGAGCCTTGGATACAGTTGGCGCTAGGTGGGGTAGCGCGTCCTTACCCACCACCCGCGACATCAGCTCTCTCGTGGTCTTCCATACGGATCGAGGGATAAGTGGCTTCCAGAGGTTCGGTCGCAAAAGATCTACCGATCCGTGCTCTGAAAGCCCTCGATTCCAGATTGCGACCGAAGCGGAACGCAGAGGGTTCATGTCTGCCTCAACCTAGGAAAATGATGGGCCCGAGGGGCTCAGCCTTACGCAAGCGGCCGAATTCCTGCCTCTGGCTGCGCGATGCATTACGTCTTGCACACTTGAAAGTTGACGCAGGCTGCGTGCCTGACGACCGCATGGGCAACGCACTATAGGAAATGTACAGGTCTGCGTTGTGGGCCACCCTACACGGCCCTCTGGCTGGTTTATCTGGGAAGCGTGATCGCACGATATCCAGAATGCTACTGAATTGAGCGCCAAATACATCGTTTCGATGTTTCCTGCAAGGTCTCCGGCCCGCAGGTTGCGCGTAGTCGATGCATTGAACTCATGCCAAGAAACAAGGATGGGAGCGCGTGCCCGATCTAATATATTATGTGCGGCTCCCAGTAACCACTACCATTGTAGGAGTATTAACAAAGAGACCTGAAGTATTCATTATTAGGGTAAGTATGTCAGCAGCAAGCACGTGCTGCATGCGATGAAGACTATCTCAGAGTGTGTGCATGTCTCGAGTGACACAGAAGTTGCTGCCCCACATAGGGAACGTAATTTTGTCTCCTGCAGAAAAGAGTCTTCCCAGCATTCACCATAGAGTCATCGTAACCGCGGCGGCTGCTACAATATTCCACCCTGATCTATAAGTCCAACAGACCGTTTCCCCTCCACACATATCCTTTTTTCCCGTCTACCCGACGTCGGGGAGTAGCTCGCTGCCTTTGAATCTGTTGTTCATGCATGAGCAAGCCAGGGGCAAACGCAATTGTCAGGTCTCCGTTCCGCTTGCTCCAGAGGCGCGCGTTTATTCTTTTATGCTCCCCCCATCTTATGCTTTTGAGTCGTCAAAGCTGCCGTCACCGCCCGTTTGTTCCACGTTTGCCCAGGCCACATTGAAGTCAGTATCACGAATTTTATTGCTAGGGGCCTCTGCTGTGCTTGTCGCATTTCTCCACAATGCGTTGAAAGATGGTGATAAGTCCTGCTCGATGTCCGGTCGTCCATCACTCTAAGTTACCCGGAGACAGATTTTGCTCCGGAAACCAAAATTCCTGATGTGCACTCACCGGCTACCTCTGTTGCAGTATTTCGGGCGGCTCAACACATTGAAATGGCAAACTGCTTTCTCTTTGACGCTATGGTAAAAGTGGGAGTAGCCGTCCCACTTGTTGGCCTTGTCTTAGTGAAGTTCAGCTCTTGTTTGTTTTCAGTAAACCCACCGAGTTCTCTGCCTGAGGCTCCCCCGCCGGGCTTCACGCCGCCACTGACTGTCCCGATAGGGTCTTATTCTTTGCTACCAGTGTTCCTGCTGGGATGTTTCCTTGTGGGGGTCAATATCTACTGCCTCATTAACCATCGCAAGCTGGTAAAGGACCAACGACGTGGGTGAAATGATGAGGCCCCGTACACAGTGGGGGCAATACTGGGGTATACATGCATCCCAAGAGTGCAGCCCAGGTCATTCTACTTTCCCTGGTCCAAATTATCCTCCCCTAATTAGTGCGTTTAGAATTTGCGACCACGCAGGTTCTCCGCACGTCTTACCGAGAAACCAGAACCACAAACAGTGGAGCACGTGAACAGTTTGCCGACCCCGGCGCTGTCGGTTCTGCGCATTGTAGCCTGTTCGCGTACCACTCATTCATCGCATGGCGTTTCCGCGCTCAATAATATTTTTACCGACTCTCGTAAGATCGAGCACCGTCCGTCAGTTTGCACATTTCGTCGTCTTATCTCATGAGTTGCACGGGCACGAGCACAGGCAGCAACGAGGCAATGATGTCGGTCCATCACTCGTCTCTGGTACAAATCCTGAAGGCAAGAATCGAACACGCTTATCCGCGGCACTGCTCTTGGCTCCCTGCGCTGTGCTCTCGCAGCGTCCGTGCCTGAGAAAAAGAAATCGATTTCGGGGTCTATCGACGGGTGTGAGCGCCGCTCTTATCCCAGCCTGTAAGCCCGCTTCGTTGTACTAGTATGGCAGACCACAAGAGAAAGGCGACGTGTGCGACTGTAGCCTGCGACGGTGGTATCCTTTCCACCTTACATGCGACGTAGTCCGCGGGGACCCGGAAGATGACAACAGGAGGGCCTGCGTGTACTGCAGAGGAACCGACATCTCCCCGGTTTGGCGTGTGCGTCCTTAGGTTGCCTGCTAGCAGTTGACGCATGGAGGTGTTGGACAGTTTACGCCGCTGAACACCCGTGCAGCGGGGTGGACGAGGATCCTTGCCCTGCGGTCATGGCATATCTCGCCGACGCGTCAACGAGCGCTCGCCTACTGTTCATACTATCGTAAGCCCTACCATGGAGTCACAGCTTCTTGAAAAAGTTGACATCAGCCCTGCTAGGCGGAAAACGTGCAGAAGAGTATGCGATGTTTGTCCGCCTCTCACCGTCGCGTTATTCAAAGGTGCAGTCTCATTTCCTGGTTCTCCACAGCGGGAGAACACGAGAGCGTCTAGCACATCTTTTCATCCAGTCCTTCGAATTCTGCTGTGACATCAGGAATGTGAATAGTGATCTTCCATCCCTACATTCGAAGTCCTGTCTCAAGGCCGTCTGCAAAAGTGTGCAGGAGCACTCCACGTTCTGAAGTCTGCGTAAAAGATGGATACATGAGACTTACTCAGGAGGATGTGATGCGCTTTGTATTGCTTCAGGCTGGTAGGAGCAACCGCCCTCTTCTGTGCCTGTGCCGCGGACTTAATTTTACTTTGTGAGTCTCCTGCGGGCAGAGGGTCCTGTCTCGCGGACCATCGTGTACGTCGACACTACATAGGGGACACAGTCAGGAATGATTTATCGCCCTAGCTGTGCGTATTTCAAAAAGAGATCATAGTACCATGGTGCCGCTTGTGCGTTCGGGTCAGCCACCTGAGGACGATCCCATGCACCTACTGGTTACCAGAATATATGGAGGAACCGTCCTCTAGGATCGGCATTCTCAAGAAGGCTCTCAGGACAGCCCAGCGAGTCCCCAGCCGACTCCACCCGGCGGGCCCGTACATGTGGAAGCATCTGACGGCTGCGCTGTTGAAGCCATGCCGCCAAGGTAGCAAACGCCAGTGGCTAGAGTTTGGCCGTGCTTTGCCCATTGCAGTAGAGCTTGTGATGTGCTTGCCAAACTGCGGTGTCGGTCTCAGGCACAAACCGGAGCGAACCCCCTTGCGGGTGCCCTTCCGACCTGTCAACATGCGTACCCTCTTCGTGCTACTTGTCGTCGATTTCCTCGTCACTTACTTTCTCGACTGACTCTAACGATCTTTCAGTCGCTACCTGCACCTTCCCCCACTCAGAGGAGCGGCGCCATTCGTCCCCCATCCCAGTGTTACTTGCGTCTCACAATCCCGCACCCATATGCTGGAGCATCGCGGATCATCGACCCAGAACGCCAATCCAAAGAGTTTCAGCATGCCCGTGCCCTCCGAAGCCTTCGTGTTACCGTGGACCGCAACAGAGCGCATGTTCATGGCCAAGCGAGCTGTCATCAGCTAACAAAGTGCGGTCAGATATCAGGTCCATGTGCCACAGCCCGCCCCACCACGATAAACTTCAGCCATTGCGCCGCTCACTTTCGACCGGCTGTGCGAGCTACGTTGCTCCCAGGCCCTCCGCATCCGCTTACAGTCGTTGTCCCTGCACGGCGCATGGTCTCATTCGTGCGGTTGGCGCAGTGAGGAACGACTGCAGCCTACACGCTGAGTCGCGCTTAGCAACACGTACGCCAAATTGTATAACTTGCGACGTCGCACCTGCGGTACGCGAGTGTCCCTATTCCTTTGCAGACGTTGCCGTTTCTCCCAGAAGGGCATATCATGATGGCCCTCGAGTGCGGACGCCTTCCGACTACGGTAACTTTTTTTGGTAAACCCCTGAAACCTATCCTCAAACACTCGGACGCCGCACCCTAGTCCCCAAGCTGCATTTCCGTAGTGCGGTCCTCTGAAGGTGGGCCTTTCTACGCACGACACGGTGAAGCACGGTGAAAGGCTGTGAAGAATGCCACACGTGCTCCGGGTGCGAAACACGAAACCCCATCCATCCACCTTTCGCCGGGTGACCGCGTGACCCACACGATCTACAGCTTTACACTTGTTTCACTGCGGTCTAGCGGCCGTGGGGCTATACTCGTGTGAAGGAGCCTGACAGGCCAAAATGCGACTGTAATGCAACTGTGGCCGCAGTAGTGGATTCAACAAGAGCAGACCCACATACTGTACCGCGAAATACATTGGACATGCAGAATCAGGAACCCTAAGATCTGAATGTGTGACACATCAGTGTGCGATCTGGATCCAACGGGGAAGCCTAGCACGAATAAACGCAAACACGTACAGATGGGTCCCGCACGCGAACAGAGAATGGGCAGGCGTCCTTCGCTATGGCCTTGTCGTGAAGTCTACCCAGTCGCTACCCGCGGTGACTGCAAGACTTCTATGGGTTGTGTTGCTTCATTGCCGGAAGAAACTGGTTGCGGCGCGCTGCGACCAGCTGCAGGACGCCCCTCCAGAGGCTTCGTGTGTGGCCTGCGCGGCCCGCTGCGGGATGCTTGCAGGCGTCTCCTCTGCAGCCCGCCAGGTACTGGGTTGTGGCGGTGCGCTTCCTGCGGTCACCCCTTTTAACCTACAGCCCCTTGACGGGAAAACATCGCACTAAAAGACCCTGTGCTTAACTCGCTAGCGTCCTGGTGGATATAGCGTGTGTGTTTTCATCTGCCGCGCGGCACCCAAATCAGTACCGCACCCAGCGGCTCGCCGCGCCTGGAGCTATCTTTCCGTAGTCAGTGGGGGGAAGGGGGGGGGCAGCTGCACTCTCACGAGATTCCGCCCCCTAGCTAGCGGAATGAGCAGTTTCCGCTCATTCCCGTAGCTCCGTCGATCAACGGAGCGGCGTGGTGTTTTTAGAAGTGAGTCAAGCTTCCAGCACATGACTGGAAGCAAGTCAGGCCCGTGCTTGGATGTACGATCTGCCTATTCTTCGCATTTGTGAAGTCTGAACCCATAATCGGAGGCCCTCGGCGTTTGGCGTGTATGTTCGTAATCCTGTCGATAGGAATTGGAGTCATGTGATTCTGAGCAATATGGCGGTCTCCATTTTTTTTTCGGTCGTACTCTTATACGCCACAACCGCCGCAGAGGTAGCGCTCGTAACAACTATTGGTCCCTCTCTCTTCCCAGCATGTGGGCAGCAGGCCTTTCCAGGGCAAGGGCAAAGCACGGCCGCGAGTGACATGTCTGAACGTCACAAAAGCAATACGTTCCTGCGAACGGCAGCCAATTTCCCGTCGCCCCCCGCCCATGCCCATGAAGATCACAGCACGGCCGTAAGGTTCATCAGCTCCAAAGCACCCCTTCCTCTGTGGGCCACTTTGGAAGTGACTACCGATGCGGGCTCGTCCAGAAGGCTTGGGGACGGGCAACCTGATCTTCCCACTAGCTCAGATCTTATGTCCCACTTTTCAGCCCCTTCTCCGACTCCTTCCACCCACCTATCGAGCATTGCCAAACGCTTACCACAGCACACTAGCACGGCGGATGGATGGCACGCCCTTCAGCGATCGTCTGCGCCATACGCAGAGGGTTATCATGGATCGCTCCCTTCTAGCATCCTTAACTCATGGCGTACAGGGGGACGCCAGGCTTCCCGTCCCGCAGTTGCATATCAAGGACGGTCTCCAGCGGGAAACACCAGCGCCTGGCGCAGGCCAGACGGGACATATGTTCCACTGTCACAGGTGTACGCCGGTCAGCTACTGGCACAAACCCGAGGAACTCAGTTTGGTCATCGGCCACTGCGGCCGCGTTCTCCTTTCACTCACCAGCGCCTCGCTCCGCAGGTGCCTGCATCGCTAGCCCATGCTGTGAGCCGATGGCACACCGCTGGTTTCATGTGATGCAAGCTGCCAAAGTCGCCTGGGTGCTTGCGGCATGACAACTTAAGGCGCTGTTAGGGTATCATTCACATGTCCCTGTAGGCGTACAGAACCGGGCGAGCCCGCGCGCCGAGATTCACAAAAGTAATCCCATTCAAAACCGGTGGTTTGTTAGTATTTATGTTGTCAACATGTCATTGAAATATCAACAACGATGAAACTTGTGAGCCTCAAGCTAAGCTTGTTCGCTGACGTCCGGCGGAGGCCTCGGTCTCTACTCGCTCCATTGCACAGCAACACTTGTCACTATGCATGCATGCATTCCACAGCCTTCATTGCTGAAACCGATGACTGGAGAAAGCTGCCGCTCTCCGAAGTGTGGCGCTCTCGTGCATTGACGTGGTGACATGCACCTCAATGTCTAAAACGCCCGGCCCTAGAAGCAGTGGAACAACTGTGTTTCCCGGTGGCGACGGGCGGGGCAATAGCTCACCCTCGCTCACTGGACTAGTGAACGACCGCTTCGGACTTGCGCCACAATGAGGCTTCGCGTTGGCATAAGAACACCTGGAAGGGTGCTGCTCGATACTGTGTGCCTTCGGATAGGCTGATTGTTAGTGTGCGGCCACATCAACATTGTCAAACGAAGCCTGACCGTAGCAGCGTTGATGGATTTATGACGAATTCATTCATGCTTAGCGACACACGTCCAGTCAGCACTGTTCTAATCTGTCTCGAATACAGCTACGCGGGACAAGCTTTCCGCTCACTGTTGCACGTCTACGCCAAGGTGCTCTAGATACACCGTCGCGTACGGTGCCCCGAATCAGCCTTTGGCTATCAGTTTGGAAGTGGTGTACGACTTCGGATACACGGCTGATCGGCTAGCGCTCTCCCCGAAGAAAAGCAACCGCTCATCAAAACGATAGCCCCTCACTAAAGAACCTGACGTTACAGTTCCGTTCCTCGAAACGTCATCTACACTTTCGGTAAGTGGTTTGAATACAAATCGCATGTGCGAATGCTATCACTAGTTTCATAATTCTGCGATGAGCAAGTCTGGCAAGCAGCCCGACCACGCAGAACTAGACGATAGTGAACAGAAACATCCACACATAGTATAACACGCATCTTTCGCCCCCGATACGAACTGACCGTTGCAGGCGCGCGCAGCTCTAGCAGCTACACAACGCAACGGGAACACCCTATCTGTGACTCTGTCGGCATGTTGTGCAGGAAGCAACAAGTAACACACACGTGGCAGTCTAAACTGACTGGATGAGGTCACGCTAGCATGCTCATGCAACTTTGGTCATGCAGCGCTGGTTACGCCAAGTATCCTTTCTAAACGCCTGTGGCGTTTCCTGCCCTGAGAGCGGTGGCCCACGGCTTGGCTCGAGCGGTGAGCCACAAATGCTAGCTATGGCACCCTCTCCTACAAACGATTGTGTCGAGGTGCTTCTGGAATGGGCATCAGCCATGCCAGAAAAGCAAGTGAACCCATCGATAAAGTTGTCCACTTCAATTGCTTCCCATGTTCTGGTGCTTTTGCATTAATACGCAACCGCGGAGGAACTATTGCTGGAGTGTGTTTGCTGAGTCCCGGCTGCAGAAAGACATGGCTAGCCGGCTTGTAGCAGCATTGCTGCTTATTATGCTGCTGCTCACTTTTGTCAACAAGATGGGATGCAGTCCGCAAAAACAGACATTCTGTCCCTGCTATGTGGCAGCAAGCTTACTGCAGCAATCAGCTCCACGAGGTTTCGTTCCAGGGTCTGCCCCTCCGAGGAAGCTGGCCCTTTCCGGTAGAAGGTCACCGCTGCTTGGCCACTTCACAGCTCCCTCTCCTGGAGGCCCTGATACGGTCGCCTCTCTGGTAGAGGGGGAGCCATCACTGCCTACTGGTGGCGATAGCCTCCGGTTTTATGAGGGGCACGAAGGAGTAAAACCCGCTCGCCGGGCACCGCCTTTTGCCCACCACCGGCCGCACCGCCATTTTCGCCTCCCGTCACACGGAAGGCGGGACAGCGACGGCAGAACGGAGATGTTCAAATGGCAGATTACCAGCTTCTGCCGGAAGAACTATCGAACGTGGTCTGCTTGTCCGCTTGCGAAGCACCTCGCTCGCGAGTGAGTCCTCTACTCGCCGTGCTTTCTTCTGGATCCGAGGACATTCTGAGTTTCCTGTGGCGAACCAAATGGCTCCAGCAAACTGCGGTGTGATGGGGCTACCTGACAAGCCGGATACGTTGGTACGGAAAGAAAGAAGTCGGTTCACGTGGCAGTCACCTTAACACAGGGGGTGCGAGTGCGTGTTGTGGCAAACCATGTAATATACGTTGTACATTGACATCAGCCGGTGAGGCGCTGAACGACGCCATGCGCGCAGCCACTGAGCTTCTTGCCAGCTTTTCGACCATGGGGGGCGATGCAGGCTAGCTGTCAACAAAAGCCACCCGAACCAGCTGCTCTTAGTAGCAGATATATTCAGCAGGCGCATCCGTTGCCACACTAGCGAATGTTGACCCTATCCCGCGGCATGTCTTTGAGACAGTCTAGCTGACAATAAAGCAAGGGGCTCGGTGACAGCGGCCAACTGCCTATCCGCATGTTCGTAGACACGGCTGCCACTTCACGATGCATTCCGATTACCACTGGCACTCCCTTCTTGCGGCCTTCCGGATAGCACCGACACGACTGGAGCGAGACCTGTGTAGAAACTATCCGGCGTCTGTCCTTCCACTCCTCTGGAGTCGCGCGTGCCAGCGCACAGTAGGCGGCTCATCTTGACTATGAACTTGCTCAAAGAAATGGCCACTGAAAGAAATGCATTTGGTGCCGCATTGACTCAATCACAACTTTTCTGGGAGCGGCCAATACATAGGAACACTGACGGTGTTCAAGCGACACACGACAACGTTGCATATAGAACGTTGAGCTGAGGCACTGGCCACAAAAGACAACGCAGAAGGTCGCGTATTTGCTGACGGTGAAACCCCAGCTTCGCGTTGCGGCATCACCTGCCTGGATTGTAGAACCTCTGCGTAACAGAAGCGAGCACTAACGTGAGGCCTGTCAATTGCGACATGGACGCGCGGAAAAACAAGATGCCCCCATCAGACAGCGCAGGTAATTGAGTAACAGGAGGCGTGACCCGATAGCCGAAGAAAACGGAAAATTCGTACACGTTGTGGTGATGGGGCACTCAATTTTAGCGAGGGCGGCCTGTAGCTGCAGCGGGGTTGTCGCAGCGGGCGAGGGGGAGGGGAGTGGGTGCCCCGGCGGGTTCACTGACTGACTGTGTGCGGATCTGCTGTTGTACTCGCGCCGCATGTAGCAAGCCGCAGGTCCACACCGGCTAGCACGTCACCGGTATTTTTTGACGTTCGTGCAGAGATTACTCTTGCCTGAACAGTCAAGGAAGCTGGTTCTTTCAGAGTACCTATCATCACTCGAGTACAGCAAGCTACGCGTTTTTTTGGTTTGCATCACACCAAACGGTGCAGGGGACAGCCAAGTGATCCCCAGTTTTAGTAGGAGTCCCACCCCGTGAGCAAGATGGTTTTGCGACGGGAAAGCACGATATCGTGGACCACGGTCTGTTTGATTTGTGCTGGAATAGTGGCTTCCACCGGGGAGCAAATTGCCCGGGATGGCTCCGTAGCTATCGGGGCCCTCCGCAGGTTGAGTACTGGAGACGATCAGGACGCACAAGAGAGGCAACATGCCGGAAGCCGAAAAGCGCAACCCCAGGCACCTCCCAAAGGATCTGCCGCCTCGCATCGCATGCAAGCCGTTCCACAGCTTCTGGGCCCGCAACAACCCACCACCCTGCCGAACGACCTGCTTTCCGTGATTGAGTCGCGTGCGCAAAAGACTGGTGGTAATCGTCCGCGGACATGGCACAGGATCGACCGGCCGCAGCAAGCAACAGCAGCCCATCCATATTCACGACCTGAACCTTCCACGAGTGGGCGTGGCCGCGGATCACAACCGAATAAGGATACTGCAGGTCGAGGTAAGGATTCAGACGCGTTGATCGCGGATCTCCTTGCTTACTGCAGAACGCACTACGCACCGTGGGATACGTGTTCTCAACTCGCCGCGCTCCACCGTTATGCACGCTCATTAGAATAAGACCGTAGAGGTATGGACGCCCATTCCGATCACTGTTTTGACGATGACTGTGCCGCTGACCGGCGACGTCAGCACACAGCCGCGCTGCTGTTCCGAACGGGACGTGCTCTTCGACTCCGCCTGTTTTCCACCTTGTCAACTACTTGAGGGACGCGGTGTCCGTCCGGGACGCTCCCTGCTCCCCAGTGCATACTCTCGCGCGGGCAGCTAGTGTCACCCCTTTGGGATGATGTACGATCTTTGTGTCACATCGTTGTGAACGTCTGTGGATTCGGGGAGCTGCTGTGAAGGAAAGAACAAACGTGCTGCCGCCGAAGAGCGTTTCCACATTGCTCTCGCGGATGGAAGCAAACAATCATGTATTCCCCTAAACACCGTAGTAGGCAGCTTGGCGGAAGCTGGAGGTCAGTCGCGAAGCAGTTTTACATGCTGACAGAAGGCAGGAAAGTGACACGCTTGAAGCCCTCTACTCAAAACCGTTACAGCTGTCGAGCTTACTTAAGCACACGGCATAGAGGCTGTACGCCCCTCGGCAATTCTATGACTCGCATCAGACAGTAGCATTAGGCCATTCGAGTGGCAGTGTGTTCCGCCTTCGTGGCGAGCTAAAAAAAGAACTGACGTCAAAATTCACCACGACTGCATGGGGTATGCTGCCTCGCGCTTGCTGACAAAAGATAAATCGCTCGGGGCTGTGGAGTACTCAGCGCTGCGGAATCACATCTATGTGTCCTATCCGTCCGTATGTGATGATGGCAACCAGCTAGATACTGCAACCCGTGCACCGCTCATCACGGCGTCAGCGGGCTACATCAGTTGTGCGTTTCCGCGCATGTATCGAGTGGCCTCTGCGAGGCTGCTTCCCAGGCGGGGAGACCAAACAGTAGCTGGAACTCTGATGAAAAAGCCCTCGCATGTGACACTCCTTCGCAAACTCTGCGAGCGGTCTCGGAACCGTGACATCTCCGCTCGTGTCACGTTGTTTTGTGCGCACCCTCGTTTCTGCTACATCAATCGGGTGTAAAAGCGATGCAAAACAGCGGAGGCATCGAAGCCGAGAGACGCCATCTGTGAACGTGGTCAGCTCCGAACACACATACCGAACCCGCCTGCTGAACCTATTCGCTCCCCCTGGCACGTGAATACGTAGACAGAAACGCCGCTGCGTGCATGCGTACAGTACATGTGTGCGCGCATCTTTAACACGCTGATTTGTCGCCGCCTTCGCATGTCACGAAGGTTGCACGCCGGCTCCCAGACCCTACACACCTCAAAGGACGCAGAAGGGCGGACTCGCCACTTGCGCGCTAGGGATGGAGCCGGGGCTAACAGCACCTGCCTCTGAGGGATGGGTTTTGAGCTCCTCTTTAAAAAACAGGCGTTGAAGCATGTGTTTCCTGAGACGCAGTGGACGTGCATCTTTAGCGAATTTGCTGAGGCGACGGGACGTGGCCCACGGGGTTGGGACCGTACGCTTCTTGCTGATTCTCGTAGTGATATGGGCGCCTCCAGAAGACGGTTTTCCGAGTCTGAACAGGACAAGGAGACACCTCGCGGCAGTGTCGACCTCTACGACATGAAGCGACCGCCCACAGGGAAGAGCCGTCCGACAGCTGTCACAAGTTCCCTGTCCGCAGTGCCGCTGACTAGCATGACAGGCTGGCAGACTGACAGCTCTCCAAACCAGTGGTGCAGTCGACACCTACTAAATGGTGCAGCGCAGACTAGTCTGAACCGCGACTGCGACAACGGTAAACACTCTCCGAATTGCATCCCGTGCAACTGCCTGGGTCGAGGTGCGGACGTGTTGCACACCTCGATTCCTACAAGTACCACGCAACGCCTGACTCTTCTCTGCTGCAAACGCAGACCGTGGCGTGTTCACAAAGGCCTTTTGCGCCCTACCTGCGCTAGCACTTCGTCCGACAGCCGATGTTTTTGGTTGCCTGGTCGGTCTTCAGGGTCGATAGTGTGCTGCGCACATCCAATAAGAGACAATATGACCCTCGTAAGAGGTTTAGAGAGACGGAGGCGGCCACGCAGTCAAGTCTGTTGACTCGTTGTGCCCCCTCTCGCGATATGCATGTTCGTGTGCGAAATAGTGTGCTCATAAGGGGGCACGGGATAGACAGTTTGATGGTTTTGAAAGACGCTCGCAAGAAAACTCGGTTCGACTCACCTCCGTCACTAATCGCACTTTTGCTCCTGGATAATTTGCTGTGATGAGGTACCTGAATAAATTCACATGGGACACCGGACTAAGACGAGAGTGTCAACCCAGATCTCATCAAGGTGCAGAGACAGTGCATCGGACACTTAAACCTGGCGTGCTAGCACACACCTCCACGATAAAACTGTCAAGCATGCGCACTGCGCACTTCTCGTGGACTGTGTGAGGAATGCCGATCTATCCGACCCTGCCATCCGCGGCTTGTGGGGAGAGGCGAAATACGAAAAGCGAGGCAGCGCGGTGCGACAGAGCTTCGACAGATCGCCCCCTCTGCAGATGCCTGGTGCGCCTCTTCTGCGCAGTCCCCGCATCAGACTACTGCTCCATTTTGCATGAGCTGTCGTCCGGTGACATGGGATCAACTCTTCCCTGTGGCCTTAGCAAAGCACCGCGGCCTTCGGGTTCCGGATACAGGCCTGCGCCGCTTACGTACCGCAGCCACTGCTTAAAACCGAATTTGTGTGTCAGAGGCCCGTTGTAGCGGAAGGCAAACATCCCGTCTTTGGCACCAATCAGGGTCGCAATGCCCACTCCCTGAGGCGAATCCACACAATCAGACGCGGACCGCCCATGCACTCCGCAGTCTCCAGGAGCAAATCTACAAGACGAATGAACATGACTGGCATGCGAAGGCCAGAGAACCAGATCTAGCTGGAACGTGAATATACATATCAATGCATGCGTATGCACATGTCGGGGCCCTCACGCATCAACAAGCCAGTTCACATGAGGAGGGGGGGCGGGGCAGTGGGGGGAGGGGGGGTGGTGGGCGCATGAGCAGGACCGTGCGCATATCTGAGACCGCCATTTGCTAGGTGCGGCGAACACGACACCTGTGGCGGAGGGTGCCGACTTACGTCTCCGCGATCGACCGTGGGCAGGATTCTTTTGATCTTCTCGACTTCCTGCGGCACAGCAACACGCAGACCGCACGCGGGCCACCATTCTCGTGAGTTGACACTGATCGGCTGAGCCCCCAGCACGCGCCGCTGAAAAGAAGAAGCCAGAGTCAGTCGAGAAGCGGGAACGCAGAACGACCTCGGGATCAATTTCGACGTTTCCTGCGGCCTGCTCAGCCGTCATCATCATGTCGTCCGTCGTGCCGAGGCCTTCCTCCTCGATTGTATGAATCGAGTGCTCCTCTTTGATGTAGTAACTGAAACGAAAAAGCGGCGCGACAGGAACACACATTGCACCTACAGGATGCAGTCATGTGCAAAATCGAGAGGAAGGGCGACCGGGGGCACAGTTGTGGCAGCCGGCGTGGACGCTTCGACGAGCGTATCTGTTCTTGTGAATTCTCGCTTATGGATAGATAGACAGATAGACGTATGTGGGAGATACACATAGAACGATGTATATATAAAGATATATGTGAATGGATAGGTAGAGACCGCGAGATACACAGGTGGATAGATAGAGGCGGGGAAGTGATCGATACAGAGAGAGAGAGGTAATAGATGTGCATAGATGAGTCGACTGATAAATAGAAAGGTACAGAGATATACGAAGAGGCCGCAGTGTGCGCCGCTCATCTGCGCAGACCTCGGACATGGCTCTACATCGATGTGTCCCACAAAAATACTCGGACGCAAAGAGAGTTGACGTGTGCATGCATATCTGAACTCCGCGCACAACCCAAGCGAGTTGTCTTACATGCCCTGCGCGAGGCGGTTGGCGGTCTCGTACTCCCAGGCTAAGTTCGCCCGGCGCAGACCTCGCTCCCACGCGTGGTCGACGGGTTTTCTCCGCAGCTTCTTTGGGTCATCCCCGAAGACCGGATAGCCCCATATCATCCGCAGCGCGGTCGAGGACGCCGCAGGCGCAGCCGCCTTCGGATCTGGAAAGGGGCTCGCCGTCGACGCGGGCGCTCTTCGCGCATCCGAAAGCAGCGCAGACCGCCCAGGAAGAGGCGCGCGGAGCGCTTCAACTTGCTGTGCGGACGCCCGCAGCGACCCAGCACACGGGCGCGGCTGCCCCGTGGAGGCGCTCGCCGGCGCGACCGACTGCGGGCGCTGAGCAGTCGCGGTCAGAAGGAGGAACGCGAGGCAGGCTTCACTGGACCTCGTGCGGCGAACGCTGGGAGAGAGAATGGAAACTGGGAAACGACGGGCGAGGCGCCGGTCGAGGGACGGCCGCTTAGCAGCCGCGCCGCCGCGGCGTCGCCTCCGGCGCGCTCCCGATGACGTCAGACAGGCCGCGGGGGTGCCCCAGGGAGCCGACGCAGCTGCAGGACGTCGAGCAGACGAGGGCGGCGGAGACACGACGAGAGAGGGGATGCGCTGCGAGGCCGCGACGCAGGGAGGAGAGAGAGCGTGCGCGACAGCCGACGGACCCGGGGAGTGGAAGAAAGAGAAGGGAGTAAGCGCAGAGGCGACTCCGGCGCGGATGGAGACTTCCCGCCTTGCATAGAAGTCAACGAGAGCGTCCCCGAAGGAGGCGAGCGAAGGGGTGAGGAAAAGACTGAAAGCGAGGAGAAGACACAGGCCCGAGGGCGAGGCGACAGGAGGGGGAGACGAGGAGACACGAGGCGACAGCCGGTGCCCTCCTCGAAACCAGCGAGCCGATGGAAGTTCTGAGTGATTCCCTGCCTTCCGCGTCGTCCTCTCCCCCCTCTCGCTGCGGCCGCCGGCGAGCGCGGGCCGCATTGAGGAGAGGATCTCGCTGCAACAAGGCTTTCTTCAGCAGCTGCAGGGCTACGCCGCTCTCGGATCCCTGAACCTGCAGCTACCGCAGAGGAGAAAACGACGCGTTCCCCTGTCTCGATAAAAAGGCGAGTCGCAGAGGTGCGGCCTCAATTCTTAGGTCTTCAGTTTGCGAAGAAGATAAAGGCGGTGAGGCAAAGGCAGCAAACACGACACGGCGAGAGAGCGGAAGAGAGACGGACGAGACGAGGGGCGAAGAGCGACTGGAGAGAGCCCGAAGAAGAGACAGAAAATGAAAACAAATGAGACGTTTCTGCGAGGGGCAAGAGCGGAACGAGAAGGGCGAGGGAGAGACAGGACATGTGACAGAAACGCAGGAAACGAGAGAGAAAAGTGGGCACCATGCGGAGCAAGGCGAGGAGAGAGAGAGGCAGATAGAACAGGCCTTTGCGTCTCGTAGCGGAAGGCCCCGCCGCCTGGGCGAGTGCGAGACCCGCTGTGTCCGCTTGCAGAGGAAAGGACGCTGAAAGACAAAGGAAGACACTATATTGTCCACGGGGGATGGTTCAACTGAGAAAACCCCACAAAAATACAACCGACTGCATCCCTTGAGTCGCTAGTGCGGCCAAAGAGGTCCCACGGGCCTCCCAAAGAGGGTGAATGTTTAGGGTTTCGCCACATCAAAGGAAGACGTGCAGCAGCGCGACGCCGGCGGTCAACACCTCGGCGCCGCAGCTGCAAGCGGCGAGGAAAAGTTCTCCTTCGCTCTCGCAAGGCTGCGGCAGGCGGAAGCGAGAGACAACAGATTCTCCTCAACACGCCCAGGGGCACAACGCGGAGATCTTCCTTGTAGGACTCTCGAGATACGAGGGCCGTAGAGATGTGCCAAAAGGCACTCGGCACGCCGCTCGTATTTTCCGCCACGTGGGAAGTGAAGGCAAGCTGGCGACCCCCGCGTGAGATGACGGGAGGTCAACAGGGCCCAAAGGTGGAGAGAGAGAGAGGTATTTCTAGCAGAGAAGAGAACGCGACGGAAACGGCGAGACAGCGGCGGTGTGCTGCCGAGCTGCTGCTTCGCGCTGTCCTCTGCGGCAAAGCAGGCCTCCCAGACACGATAGCCCGGAGACAAAGGCCGTAGCGTCGATTCTGCGGCTCGCTCGGCCGGATGGAGACTCCGGCATGCGGAGGGAAAACCACAGCAAAACAAGAGACTGTCTCTAATCTAAGAGACAGAATAGTTAAAAGTAAAGAGGAAGTTCCCTGGCTGTCGCTTTTTCAACGTCAGTGAACCGATCTAGGCACCATGTGCGTGTCTGCTAGTTGCCCTCCGGACACGGAGGGACTCAGGCGATGGAGGGCAGGCAGTAAACAGCGCTCGTACCCTGGAAAGAAGAGACGGCTGACGCCCTCTGAGTTGCGGGAGGACATCCTGAGAGGCAATAGCATATCCAAAAGGCAGCTGGGAGAGCGCTCCTGCATTCGTGGGTGGAAATCTGCCAAGGGGCTTGCATTTGACTAGGCAGGAAGAGAACAGCAGGTATCTCCGCTGCCCTGCGACACACTCGGGGAGACGGGGGCTGCGCGGTGGACGTACACCGCGCGCTGGAGGCCGGTTGCCAGACAAGGCACGATGTGCAGCGGAGTGACTTAGTTGCCCTCGTTCTGCCTGCGTTTCTGTTCTTCTCTAACTGAGGGTCTCTTTTTTTTCACTCCTTTCGGACAAACACGCGTTTGCTGCGAATCTTCGTCTTTCCCCCCCGCGATCTGCGTGCGCAACTCGGCCCTCTCCGCCGGACATACAGCGCATGAAAACCCGCGACATTTTTCTTGAAAGTCGGGTTCGAAGGCGAGAGAAAGCGATTGCTGCGTTCGTCCTCGCCTCCCGTCTCTCTGCACACCGCTGTCCAGTGAAAACGCGCACATCTCTTTGTCCCGCCGCGCCGCCTGTCTTCTTTTTACCCGTCCGCGTCTCCTCTCGCCTCTGCCTGTCTTCTCGCTCGCCGGCCGGCGCCGCTGCGGAGACACCCCCCTGACGAGGCATTTGTTTTTTCCTTCGTTTCCGCTGCGCCAGGCCGTCTCCAGTCCTCGTGCGTGTGCAGTCTCAGCCCGAGAGGCGCCCTTTTGCGCATGTCTTGCCCATCCTTCCCCCGCTCAGACTGTTCGCCAGGCGCTCAGGAGCGCCGACTGGCACAAGACAGAGAAGAGGGGGAGCAACGCAAAGAGCTCTCCACGGGCCTTCAAGCTGTGCGTGACGCGCAACAGCGGACCTCTGATCTTGGCGCAGCTTGCTCACCTCGCCTTATGCTCGTCCTCACGAGAGATTCGTCTGCTTCGCCCCATCGGTCCCTGTCTCCAACCGAGTCGCCTGCTGCCCTGCCCCTTTGATCAAGTCAACCTCACAGCTCGCCTGCTTTACGCCGCAGCTTTTGGTGGTCGCCTCGTCTCTCAAAGTGCTGCGTGCTTCTCTCTCCGCGCATTCGCTTTCATCGTTTTGCTCGCGGTGCCTCGCCCGCCTCTGCCGCCATTCGGTTTCCGTGTCTCGCTCCAAGGACTGTGCGCGGCGCCTGCCAAGCTCCTTGGCCGTCTGCCTAGCAAATTTCATCTTCCGTCCGGTTGTCTGCGCCGGTCGCTGCCCGTCCTCCACCTTTTTCTCGAGCCCGCCACTGCCCCTTTCTCCTGAGCTAGCGGCGGTGCTGCCTCGGAGAGACATCGTCTGTTCGCGTCCGCCGTTTCGATTTGTGGCAGCGCCCGATATCCGATCTGTCTTACATTCCACCAATATATATTGGTGGTTCGGAAGTCGCTTTCCCAAGAACTAACGTACTCTCCTATTTTCTAGTACCATTCGTGAACTCTTTTGGTCTGATCCGAAGTACGCGGTGAGCTAAGTACATAAAAGGAACGTCTCACAGCCGTCCAGCTGATATCGTCTTCAGCCGCTTCTGCGCGGCGCCCACTTGAGGCTCTCGCTTGTCCACAGCTCTGCCGGCCTCCAGCCTTCACGGAGCCCTCTCCCACACCTTCACTGCAAGCCTCCCCGTGTATAAGCCGATTTTTATCTGCACTCAAAATGAAGGCCCTCACTCTTCACAGAATCCGCTGCATCTTCGGGGCGTGCCTGCTGCACTTCTGTTTGGGCGGGTCGCACACGATCGGCAATCTCCTGCCCTACCTCATTGGCTACGTCCGCAGCCGACAGGAGATGCCCGCGGCCTCGTACAAGGTGAGCAGGCTCTGAAAAATAAGCACATGTATAAAATGACTCGTGACGTCTAGCTAGAGGCACCACGCTCTCTGTCTCGGTAGATTGTTCGGGTGTGTTGGACCCGCCCATTCGTGGCTGTACGATAATCTCACGCATGCGGATGAAGCTAGACAGGTTTTCTGGTTGAACTAGGGAAGCGTTTAGCAGTTGGATGAGGAGAGCCTGCGGGCGGGAGGACGGAGGAGACAGGCGAGGCGAGCTGTAGCGTGCAGGGCGCAGCGGCGATTCCGCGAAGGCCCCGGTTTGGTTTAGCTGAGCTCCCTCTCGGGTTTCTCGATGGAGTCGCCGCAGTCGTCGCTTCCTCCATGTATCTTTGTTTGTTCAGGATGGGCTGAGTATCTATGCGTGGGCGGTGATAAGCCAAGGCGTGGGAGGCTTCATCGGCACGCTGGCGGGTCGTAGCATTGGCGTCAAGAGGTAGGCGTGACAGAGTCTTGAGGCTCTAGGGATCTGCCGCGTGGGGCTCTGGCAGTTTCCTGGTACTCGCTGCGTAGCTCTAGCCGCCGTGTCTGTGTATGACGGCTCGCGGCCCTCTGGGCGGGGACCCTGTCAGGCGTCTGGATCCTCAGCCGTGCACACGCATCGCTGATGTTTTTGCGCATGTCCGCGTGTGCGGGTCGTTCCTCTCTGTCCTGTGGCGTGCAAGCCGTGCGTCGACTTCTCACCTTCGTGTCAAGTACCCGTGTAATCCGGCGCTCGGGCTTCGTTTTTCTTTTCTGTGAGAGACGCGACGCGCTCCCCAGCGCGGGGTCTAACCGGTCTCGAGAGCCCCATGACACCGCTGCAGACGAAACGGACGGCCAGAAAGAGAGAACAAACTTGTGTCTCGCGCGCGGTGTGGCTGTCTGCAGGACGGCGCTCCTGGGCAGTGCGTGGCTCAGTCTGGGCCTGGCACTCTGCAGCGTGTGCGCGCATGACCTTTCGCTCTTTCTCATCGCGTACGGGGTTGTCACGGCTCTCGGCTGCGGCGTCGCGTACCCGGTGCCGCTCTCCGCGGCCCTCAGGCTCTCGCCGGCTCAGGACAAAGGATGGGTAAGGCGTCGGCGATCACGCCAGCGAACGCCTCTCCAGCTGCCGTTTAGGGTTCAGGGTTTGCGTGGCATCAAAACGACACGCCCCAGCGTCTCAGGTAGCGTCAGAAACTTCAACAGTCTAGGAAGTACAGTGTCTTTGTCTATTCGACTTGAGTGAAAGATGAGAACTACTGTGGATATAGAACCAACTGACGCGTTAGTTATTGGGAGAACGACTTCCGGGGCTTTGTTTACTCGATGTTAGTTATACGGTTCTGGATCGCCGATTCTTTCTACAAAAATGAAGTCCCCCTCCTCTCCCTCCTCCCACGGCATCAGGGCCATGCCTGCACCAGTTGCCGGAAGTTAGAAGTTTGAACCCCGAGGGGGGATACGACGGGTGCCAACTCGCTATGCAAGTTTGGGCTGGTGGCGGATTGGGCGTGTCTGCATGCGCTGGAATTTTATTTTCTCGCTGTCCTCTTGTTTTCTCGCATCAGGTCAGCGGACTGCTCTTCTTCGCACGGGGCCTGAGCGTCTGTCTCCTGTGCCCGTTGCAGAGCTTGTTTCTGCACCAGCCGGCGGAGATGTTCCTGTCCCTGCCCACCTTCTTCATCTCTCCCCTCTCAGTCTTCGGCATCCAGGAGCCCTACGCGCTCCACCCGCCCTCAGAGGCCCGGCGTGCCTTCGCGCCCGCTGACGCAGATGGTGCGCCGCGAGTCTCGCGCGAGTGCATTCAGGGTTGAGGGTCTCAGTGTTTTAGGGCCTAGGGTTCGTGTCCAGTAGGGAACCGCTTCTCAGCCTGCCGCTGCCCGGCCCTCCGTAGAACTCACGCGTCATGAAGGCGACTACCAAAATGAACGTCACGATGTTCGTACAGCTTGTATACAAATGTTGGTTTTCCAATTATAAGCTGAATACCACTACAGGGCGACGAAACCGCTGCCGCGCCACGCATCACTAGATAGAGATGATAACGGGCCGCCGTTACGGGGCCCAGGCGATCCACGACCCAGAACTGCACCTGAGAATGCGGCTATATGGGTTCGCCTGCAGAGGCGTTTCTCCCCGTTGAGGATCTGTTTCCACGCGCGCTGGGAGCTTTCGGGCCCCAGGCGTTTCGTTGCTGCAGGCGATGCGGTCCGAGCCCTTCGAGGTTGGGATCGGGGCTACTCTCGCGCGGCGTCGCGAAATGAGGGCGCGTTGATTTGCTTTGCTTTTTGTCGCCAGGCGAGCGAGTCATTACAGATCCCGTCGTCCTGAACCGCCTGCCGTCCTTGTTCATCACGATGGCACTAGGCTTCGCCGTGATTCAGGTACGGAAGCGCTCCAGGGCGAGTCTGCGCAGCTCTGCTGCGCTCGCCAGCTTCTTCTCCTCGAGTTCGGGCCTGCGCCTTCGCAGGCGTTTGAGGCGTCGCTCCTGAGAAGTCCCACGAGGCGTTGCTTCATGTGTCTCAACACACAGTATTGGACTCCACGGGTTAAGCGCCGCGTCCGCAGATGTGCGTCTCGCAGGCGCCACTTTGCATGTTTGTTGCTCCTTTTTCTTCTCTGTTTGCTCAGTTCATCGGCATCCTGCTCCTGGTTGATCCCGAGGACGTGGGCGCGGCGGCGGAGGACTCGCCCACAGCCGGCGAGCAGCAGAAGCTGCTGTACGACGACCCCCGCGGTGAGGAGGTTTCGAATTCCGACAGATGTTCCGCGGCGACACGCAGACAGGACGCCTTCGCCCCAGCAAAGAGGAGAACGCTCGCCCTGGGCGCAGCGCGAGTCCGCGGTGCGGCGGCCGGCGGACATTCACGGGAGACGTCAGCGAAGTTTGGCGCCCAGGAAAGACTCCCTTTACTTGATTCGCGAGGCAGCGACCGGGCGCGCGGGGTAGCCCGAGAGGGCGATAAGTGCGCGAGCCTGTGCTTCCGCAGCCCGCGTTGATCGTCGCCCGATACGCGCAGCATCAGCCGAAGGAGTGGAGCGCAGGAGATGCAGCCAACGCCCCTGAGCGTCAGCGAAGGCGATGCCGCCTTTCGAGGCTTCGCGCGTTCGCGTGGAGTTTTCCAGTGGCGAGCGTGGATGTAGCTGCCTTGGCTCGAAGCGCCGCCTGTCATGTGCGGTTTCCTGTGTGTTGTGGTTTTGCTGTGCAGCAGCGACGTCAGGTCCCGGCTCTTACTCGTCGGTGTCTTCCTCGCAGCTCCTTTCTTCGCTGATCTTGACGCCGCAGGACATTTTCAGCTCCGTGTCCTTCTGGCTGCTGTTTCTCATGCTGCTGCTTTCCTGGCAGTCGCTCTTCTTCGTGCAACTCTTCTGGAAGGTGCTTCCGCTCTACTCAGAGGCCTCCGTCGCAGCGGCGGCCACCGCCTTGCCCCAGCCGGACTCGGTGGACGCCTGGCTGTTCGCGCGCCTGCCGCCCGCGCTCGCTCCAGTCGGCGCGCAGCAGCTGCTCACGCGCTACCCCTTCGAAGGCGGCGACCCCTGGAGCCTCACGGGGCCTGCGTGGGCGCTCACAAATGACTTCCTCCTCAGCTGCCTCGGCGCCCTCCTCGGCGTCATCTGCTGCCTCGGCCGGCTCGTCTGGGGCTACATCGGCGACGGCATCGGCTACATGCGAAGCACGGTACGGCGGTTTGGACGGGCGCGAGGCGCCAGGCTTCACTGACGAGAGGTGGGGATGTGGACTCGCGAGAGGCGTCTGGAGGCGGTCAGCCTGGTCTGCCTCTGGTTCCGCGCTTGCACATTTCTCGGGTTGAGCAGCAGAGGTGTCTGTTGGGCGGCTGTTTTCTCTGGCGGCCTAGTTTCCCCTCGTGTGCCGGCCGACAGCCCTGAGCAAGCGCCGACTGCTGCGTCTATACATATGTATATGATTTATATGTATATGCGTGTGTGTGTATATGTATGCGTGTATATCACCATTCAGCGTATACAGTTGAGCGCTTGTGTGGGCGTGTCGAGCCTGTCTTGGTGGCTGATGGATGGATGATTCACTGGGCAGCTTCTGTGCGTTGCGATTTGCAGGTGGTGATGAACGCCCTGACCGCGCCCTGCCTCTTTGTCCTCTCCACCTACGCGCTGCAGTCGCCTCAGCTCTACACAGTCTGGTACGGGAACCCTCCTTACTGTTTTTCCTCTGGTCTCCCCGCGTCGTTCGAGCTAGGGCAGGTCGGCCTCTTCTCTTCGCTGTCTCCTTTGCGTCTCTGTGCTATGCGCGCGCGCTGCATCGGCGACTGCGTCTTGTCGCGCGCGTGTGTGCCGCCTCTCCCGCGTGTCTCCACTTAGTCGCGAGATTTCGAATCATGCATGTCTCATTTTCTAGAGTCGGCATGCGCATTTTTCTGTTTCTCAGTCTCTCGCTGATCCACGTGTGCCACGGAGGCACCTTCTCGCTGTTTCCCTCTCTGACGAGCGACCTCTTTGGCAGGAAGAACGTCGGTCCCGTTTTCTCTCTTCTCTTCGCCGCGCGCCTCGCAGCCGTTGCGTTGGCGTCGATTTGGATCAATGTGAGAAAACAGACTCAAAGGACGCCCGACACATTCCAAGGTTGCTGCCTCGCGCGCGGCCTGTGCAAATTCTCACTCTCGTGCTTGAGGGTTTTCCACGCACATCCCCTCGCTTTACGTGTCTTAGGAAGGTGTATGAGTGCGCGGCCAGTCCCAGATTGTGCGTATTCGATCAGCTTAATAACGGCAAATACCTACAAATATAAATGTAGATATGTATATATATTCATGAAAATGCACTTATCGTATTTTATGGCCCTGTCGCAGTGGTTCATGCCAGTGTCACGTGGGTGAAGACGTATGGCGTGGTTGCTTGGATGCGTCTTGCTTTCGATTCTCACGCAAATCCCCGCTCGCTGTGTTCGAGCCCGCAGATCGCTCTCTCCTACAACAGTTTGCATGTCGTCGCCGCCGTCCTCGGCGTCTGCCACCTCGTCAGGTAAAACAAGCGAAAGAGATCAGAAACGCGAACACAGGAATGCCGGGCGTTCATATGGGCAAGGTAAAAAGAAAACAGAACTCTCGCGCGGACGCCATGCGGGACGCAAGCGAGTTGAGTTCAAAATTGCGCAGCCATCAACCGTGTAGGCACGTATGACAGGTTCCGGGTATATATACATACGTTTGCCGCAACCAGGATGAAAGGCGACTATACATGTATATATATATATATATGTATTTATATGCGTATGTGGCAACTGCCTCTGATGTGTGTGGACTCAGCATCGGCACGACGTTCTTCTTCCACCCGACAGATGCCCTCCCCTACCGTTTCCCCGCCTATGCAGCCTAGCCGCTTAGGCAGACGCGGTTTTCGTGTGTGGCACGAACGCCTTGCAGAAAAGACGAAACTGAACGTGGGACCGCGAGGCCTGCGACCAGCGTCCACTACAAGCCTCAGCCATGCTACATACAGACATATATATATATATATATATATATATATATATATATATATATATATATATATATATATATATATATGTATTTATGTGCACGGCAGTGAAGCGTCGATTTCGCGCCGTGCTACATAGCAGGGCAGACGCAACACTACAGCGGAGCGAAACACGTACGCACCGCTGTCAGCTGCCTTCCTATATATATATATATATATATGTATATATAGGGAGGGGTGTGGGCGGGCACAACCCTGGCCTCAGCTCCGTTTTGAAAGAATCGTTACAGTGCACGTTTGAAAAGATACTACTCACGGCGGCGTGTGGCAGCGCTCCCCTCAACGACGCTTCCGTGTGCGCTCCGCAGGGAAACGACGGGCACAGTAAACATTTGTGGGATATCCACAGATGTCACGGTTAGCCGAAAGGGCTCTTCTGTGTTGCCTGTGGTTGCCGGGGTTCCAGTCTAACGGCGCGAGGGAGCAAAACACAGGTCTCTTCGTTGAAAGCAAGGCCGTTCGGCTCTGCCAGGAGCTCCGTAATGTCCGCCGAGTCCCTAATGTCTCCCAGAACTATTTCTAATTTTGCATACTTGCATGCAGTGTCTCAATCACAAACAAGTAAGTGGCAGTCGTCTGAGATAATGCGCGAATGTGTCGCCGAAATGTTGCTCCATCTCGCTTTTTTACGCACATGCATGAAAACAGGTGGGAAACGTAGACATGTTGTGTTCTGCGTCCCGTCTTGTGGAACACTGAGTCGCGGTGTTCCTCGAAGAGAAGAGCCGTGGCCAAAAGTGTATGGGCTCGGGTATGGCCTGACATGGAGAGCCTGGAAGTCCTACTGACTGCGCCAGCGATCCTGACTTAGCCACCGATTGTTTCTCGTGATTCCACACTTAAGGCTCTCTCATGGCCATGTCCACATTTCCATCGTCCAGAAGACGTCGCCCCGCCTCTCATCTTCAAACGCTGAACCTAAGAGTCGTGCAGTTCAATTCCGACTTGCTGCCGAAGCATTGGCAGAAGTCGCCAAATACACTGCCCGCGCCATTCACGCTACGCGACGAGCTGGCAGGCCGCCGTAGTGTTCGCGGCTTGTCCGTGGAACAAAGCAGGAAAGCGGCACATAACTCTTATAGTCTGATAGATTTACATATAAGTTTGCATGTGTGCTTGTAACTGCCCCAGTACCTGAAGACGCACGAGTTCGGAGCCACATATGTTCATTTGCCGCCGGCTGCTGCACACGAGGTATACAGACCCGCACGCTTATATCTGCATGCTTGCCTTTCTTCAGGCCGGAGTTTCGTGGTAAAACGTTCATGTTGAAATGCTGTGTTGTTATAATTTGGCCGTCTAAAGTGCCTCAGTCTGCGGCATGGACTCGGGTCTGAACGCTTCACCATTCCTTCGTGGGGGGCGACTTTTCTCAGCCGAGAAGGGGCGAGATCACCCGAACCAGAAAATCTGCAGCAGACGAGTGAGTGGACGAATACACACAATATTGTGAGTCTGTATACGGGATACTAGTGAACAACACGTATGTAAAAGTGTTTGGCAACACACGCGCCTGACTACAAGTCGAGAGAAGAGGACCACCTATTCTAGGCTTCCAGATGGGTTTCTACGCTCATTCAACTCCATTAAAACCTGGCTTTTTATCCAAATTTAAAGCGTTTTTTGGCCTCGTGATTCATTTTGCTGCTACTCGGATTCGAACCCTGACCGTCTCAGCCGGGATAGCTCAGTTGGGAGAGCGTCAGACTGAAGATCTGAAGGTCCCCGGTTCGATCCCGGGTCACGGCACTTTTTAATTTCCTCCAACCATTTTACTTTTCCCGAGCGCACACAACGCAGTTTTGATGGGTTTATGCTCATCTTTCAAAATTAAAAAAATCACTGAGTTTTTTTTTCGACACACGCCACACACATACGCACTCTCTCTCGCCCGCGCGAAGTTCTGCTCTAGTCGCCTGCACGTTAGGGAAATGGGAGGTTCGGGGCAACTGCGAACCAAACCCTCTGAATTCAAAGCCGCGTTGAGGATGTAAATGAAGGCCGCAGTTACCTTGAACGACTCTCAGGAATTTCCTCTCAAGTGGTTGACTACGTTCGCGCAGCTCTACTGTGTCCATTATCCCACCCACCCACCCCCCCCGCCCCCCCCCCCCCCCGCCAACCCCTTGAAACGAATTTTTGGACGAAGGAGTGAATTAGCATCCACGTGGGCGCGTGTGATGTTCCGAACAGGTAGTATTGTATAGGGGTTGACGTGCCCATCCGTCCTTTATCCATGGACGAGTTTCTACATATAGACATTCCGTATATATATGTAGACACAGACATTTATAAACGGGTAGCAGATGCTTGTGGCTGCACTTTTTTCTCTGGCATAGCGATGCTAGCTAATCGTGGTTTGTTCGATACTTGACCTCTTCCAGGTTCCTATATGCGCGCCTTTCCCGTGTATAGGCAACTGGCATGTTCTAACCCTTGACTGGCAATCACAGCAGGGCGGCCACCACAGGGGAGGCTCTCTCGTCTGTTTGCATTGCTCCCTCAAACCTGAAGTCTGCCAGCTGTTTCCAGGGCTGAGTCCGCGGATGGGAAGGCGCGGGCCGCTGTGTAAAAGGAGTTTCTTTCGAAGTGCCGTCCTGCCTGGCGTGAAAGACGCGACAGGCTCTCAAAGGTTAAGAAGCCACAAAAAACAATTCGTGTTTCAAAAAGAGTTGTAGGACGCTCGGATTCAGAAAAAATTACCCACCCGATCAGACACGTGAACAGAGCCTGATTTCGCGTAACGGTTTCGCGGGCCTCTACTTTAGATTTGCTTAGCATTATAGAGCTTGTAGACATGCTCTTGTGATGTCCATGAACGGAGTTACATAGTAGATTATCTTCGCTCCCATGGTATTTAGTACGTTAACATTGAAACCGTCGGTGATCTTAGGGCCACCAAAACAAGCGCCTTAGTGGTCGTGACAGCACAGCCGAGCGAGTGGATGCAAGACAGCACTGCTTCCTGAATCGAATGGAGTTCCTCACGAGGAAGTCTGAGTGCGAACCCTTCCGCACTAACACGCACACGAATAAATGGACGCCTGCGTATAAGTATATATATATATATATATATATATATATATATATATATATATATATATATATATATATATATATAGATATAGATATAGATATAGATATAGGAACGACAGTTACTCAGAGACGCCGAAGGCGCCTGGCGTATGGCAATACGTGACTTCTGGCGTGCCCACTCCTATATATATATATATATAAATGATGAACTTAATTTTTGAGGTGGATTCTTGGCTTGAACGCCTCTCATGGAGTCCTCAACATGAGAGGCTTTCTTGGGTGCTCTCGCTTCCTCTTCGCCTCGAAAGCACAATAGCGCGTCATTACCCACTTGCCCGACACTGTAAACCACTCTGGAGACTCATTTATAGATCTATATGTTTATATAAATGTATGCACTCATGAATAGATGCCTGCGCTTTCTGCACATGTCGCCTCTCCGTCCGCGTGCAGGATACGTGGTTCCAGGTTGAGGACTCTTTGTCTGCGCCGCCTCAGGCGGAAAGTCCCCTCTAGAGTCGCGCCCCTGTGATAAGTTTTTTGACATCTCCCGCGGCCTTCAGGCCCTGTTCTCTCAGCGTGTCGCCGAGCGCATGCAGAGGCAGCATCGCGCCTCCAGTGCCTCTCTCCTCCTTCCGGTCACTCTCCTTTTCTGAGTGCCTCCTGGCGTCGAAGCCCCCTAGAGGGACCGAAGCGAGCGCAGGCGAGAAGGAGGAAGAAAACGAAGTAGCGAAGGGCGCGGAGAAGGGATTCGTGTCCGGCGACCCAACGCCCTCTCTGCCGGCGTCGCTGGTCTCAGAGTCCTCCTCGCGCTTGGAGGCCTGCGGCGCGAAGGGTGAAGAAGCGGAAACCGGCGGCGGCGCTGCAGAGAACGACGCAGCGAATGGGGAAGGTAAGGGCGAGGACGAAGAGTGAAAGGTCGCGAGAGAGGACGAAGGCGCCGAAGACCCCGAAGACGGCGAAGAAGACGAAGCACAGGAAGGCGCGGACGACGAGAAAGAGGAAGAAGAAAACAGTTTGCTCTCTTTTATCGGGAGAACTGTTGTCTTCTCAACCTTTGGGACCGCAGACGACGAATGCGATCGCCCAAACAGAGACGTCGCTGAACAAACACAGAAAACATGACACGCCACAGGAGCTGCCATGGCCTTTGTGGAAAAAGGTAATACATCCAACGACTTGCGCACCTACATATCGTGCTCCATCTCTCTGGATTTCTCACGTTACCGCGCCGCGCGAACGTTAGGAAACCACGGGGTGACGTGGAGTCTACCGGCGTTGAAATTGCGTCATCGTCCCTATCTTCACTCATCTAATCTAAATGGAACCCCTAATTTGTTTATTTTTCAGTATTTTCGGCATACCTCCATGTGAAACAGTCGCAACCTCGTCTTCCGGCGGATAGGCAGCTACGCGGAGAAGCGCTTCCGCGCGCTCCATCTCCCGCGAGACGTATTTCTCATACCCTGCGGAAACACGAAAACAAGACTAATTCGCTTTCGGACGAGAGAAACTCGCACGCGCACACGGAGGACTATGCGCATATGCAGGCGCGTGAAGAGGCAAGCTCGCGTAAGCAAAACATCTACGAGGTCAACAGGATGCGCGCCTCTTGCGTGGCGATAGCGATCGCCGCCTCGCAGCCACCACTCAAAAACACACATGTGCAGAAGAGTAGAGAAGCTGCTGAGAAACTGAATAGCATGAGCCTTCATACACCTCGCGGATAGACCGAATGCCCAAAAAGGCTGCTACACGTCTGCGCACGTTAACCCTACACATAGAGACAGAGAGGCGAACGCCGCGTGCGACAGACGCAGAGGCCCAGACTTTGCAGGCTCGCATACGGGCACGCCGCACAGCCCCTGAGAGAGACATTCCCAGGTGTCAACGCGCTGCCTTTAGAATGACACCAGAGTACCCTGATTGACTTCGTTATATTCATACACGGTAATCATTGGGTACATCTTGCAGCAACAGAGTATCTACAAAGAGGCTAAGTCCGCTATATCTTCTATATATGCACCGTAACTATATCCCTGGCGACATCCAACGTCCACGCTCAGGGATAGGCCGCTGTCCACTTTTTCGCCGGTGGTGGCTGTCGACCGCGTCCCGCTGGGTACCTGCGGGCATTTGGAATTTCTTTTTTCGGTTTTTTCCGAGCTTCTCTGTGCCGTTCGCCTCGCCGCCGAGATACGCCGACGCCGGCAAGTCGAGGAGGGCGGCGTGCAAGGTCTCAACGTCTCGCAGCAGAGACTCCGCGGCCGCCGGCGCCAGCTGTTTGATCTGCGCGAGCTGCGCGTGGACCTTCGAGACGACAGCCTGCACCGCAAAAAAGCAAAAAGAGAAAAAGGACATCCAGTGTTCACGCTCGAGGATTCAGTGTCCAGCAATGACGTGTACCAAGCAGATGCCGATTTTGGGCGAGGAGGCCCGCTGCATAGCAAACGAGGAAAAAGCCGACTTCGAAACGACTTCAGATCGGGTGAAAAACGCGCGAGCTCGACACCTTCTATTCTCCTCATTCAGGAGGCGGGCTCACCTGCGCAAGCTTATCCCACACGAAGCGGCAGAGCGTCGCGCTGAGGAAAAGACTGGCGACAGCCATGCCGCGCTCGAGTTGGCGCTGCAGTGAAGAGATGTTCGCGTGACAGCCTCTGGCCTCGCTCTCGCGCTCTTCGCGCGACGCCGCGCTGGCCTTCTTCGAGCCCTCCGCCAGCATGTAAGAAAGAGAAGAAGAAATCGCAGAGTTGAACGACGCGACGAGGAGGGAGATCGCCGACGACTGGACGGTCCACAGGAGATCTGCAGCCGCAGACGGAGAAACCAACAACAGAGGATGAAACCGAGGTCACAACCCAGTGTGCACTCTGTGGTTTCCTCGGATGTGCTTTAAAACGTAAGGGTCCTCTCTCTGCCTCTCTCTCCTCTTCCGCTCGGATAAGACTTCGAAGCCCACAGGAAGCAGCCACGAGGCTGAGACGGAAGAGGCCCGCGAGCTGGCAAACCAGGCCGCAGTCGCTCTCCTGTAGTCTGCGTTTACCGTGCACTTCTTCGAATTTCAGTTCCTGGGCCTCGTCGGCTTCTGTGCCGGCGCCGTCAGCGAGGTCTTCGGCCGAGCTCCGCGAGGAAATCGCGTTTTTATCCGGCGCGTTCGCCTCCAAGAGGGCCTTCGACAGATTCTCCTTCAGCCGCTCCAGCGAGGCCTCCACATACACACTCGTGCCCACTGTCGCGCATGCGAGGAGGAACGGTGAGGCGGCGGAGACGCTGCAGGACGCAGCCGAGAGAGACGCACCCGGCGCCGCGAGCGACTCGCCAGAAGCGCCAGAGGGGAAGAGCGCCGCGAGGTCGCTCAGAGACGGTGGTGACGCGAACTGCTTCGAAGCCGGAAGTCTGCACATGCGAAAAAGCGGCAAACAGCCACGCGGCAGGCGTGCAGAGACGAGAGCGACGTGGAAAGACGACAGAAACGGCGGGGACAGCGAAGCTCCAAAACGAGGAAATCTTCGAGGCGGAACGCACACGTAAGTAGAGAAGAAAGAGAGGGAAAGAAGAGAGGATGGCGACGAATCCGCAAAGGGGACCGATGCATTTCGAGGCTCGACGCATTGAAAAGCAGCGAAGCAGCCAAGAAAGGAGGGCACAGTACACGCACAGTGTATGCAAACCCGCGCGCCATTCGCGAGACGCGGCATCCGCCACGCGTTCCGTGCGTGTTTCTCACCGGTTTTTGAGGACGCCGGCGTATTTCTTGAAGAGCCTCTGGAGGACGAGCGCGATTTCCTTGATGGCTTGGCCTCTGCTAACGGCCTTCGCCTTGTCGAAGAGTTTCTTGCATGCGCTGAGGATCTCGCTGGCGGAGGAGAAAACGCACACGTCGCTTTCTTCTTCTTCGCCGAGCAAGTCGTCGACGTCGTCGGCGTTCGCGCCGCCGTCGCGTTGCTCAAGCTCCAGCGCTCGCCCCCTGCGGCGCTTCTCATCCTCTGCGTCGATCTCAGAGAAGGCCGAAGCGACGATCGCGGGAGCGTATTGCGCGTGCAGCACGAGTTTGTCGGAGACCAGCGCAGCAGAGAAGAAGTCGACCAGTTGCTGCTCCTCGAACTCCGCCCACCGGAAGAGAAACGGGTCGAACACGCTCGAGAGCAACCCGTGGAAGCAGGTGAGCTGGAAGGCCTCTTCCTTCTCCTCTTCTTCCTCGCGGCGTTCGCGCTCCCTGCCCCCCGTCGGTCCTCCGGGCGGCGGCGCGTCGCTCTTATCCAGCTCGAAGGGATTCAGCGAGCCGGAAGAGGAGGAATTCTGCGCAGAGGGGAAGACCTGGTCGTAGTACTGCAACGAGGCCGCCGCGGAGGACGCGTCCAGCAGCGAAGACTTCCGGTCGTTCTCGAGATCCTTCATCATCTCCAGCGCACTCTCTTCGTGTCGGAACTTCGCGTCCAGCGATAACTCGAACTCCACGGTCTTGTGCAACAGCCTGATCAACAAAATCGGATCCACCGTGTGCTGAGAACAACTCAGCATGTCCTGCATGCAGTCACACGATACGATCACACAGCACACACGCCACCAGGCCCCTGAAGCCACCGACTGGCAAGTGCCGCGACACCCGCTGGCCGCGAACTGAGACCCGTAAAAACACCTGAAGCGCGCAACAGCGAGCTGATATGGGGAGAACGACGTCTCGAGGGCTGGAGCGCGACGCCGCGCTGAGGACGCCCGCGAACGGGCGGAATTCCCGCCTCTCTCTCTGCGCCGCAGCGCGCGGGGCGGAGCCGAACTCCCTCTTTCTGCGAGCTGCACGCGAGGGCTGGATTTCCAGTATACACTGAATACCGCTCTCGTTGATGCACTCAGCCTCCTCACGGTGACCGCGAAGAGTCGTTCCTGCCCAGTGGCTCACCACGAAGTGCTGCTTGGTGACTCGGCAGAAGAGCGTGGCGAGATGCATTTTCACGCGCCACCTGGCGGGGAAGAGCGACTCGTGCTTGCCCTCGAACTCTCGCATGGTGCGCTTGAGCCAGGCGAAGCGCCGGTCGATGACTTCGAGGCCCGCAGCGCCCTGCGCGTCCGCCTGGCTCTTCCGACCATCGAGGGCGTCGCCGCCGAAGATCGCCGCAGTGTTGGGTCGGAAGAGTTTATTGTAGTTGAACAGCAGAGAGTGGCAGACGAGTTGCACAGCGTCGCGGACGACGGCAGGTCCGAGCACCTCGACAGCCAGAGGGGCTTCCTTCAGCGCCTCCCGCTGCGCCGGATCGAGGAACAGCAGCGCGTCGCTGCGCTCGTTGGGCGCGAACGGCGACGCAGACGCACCCAAGGACGCCAGAAGGCCACCCCGGTCCGCAGCCCCGCCTCCCCCTCCCCCTCCCGCCCCCGTCGAAAGATCCGCCGCGAACGGGTTGCTGCTCTTCTCCTCGGCGGCGGGTGTATAAACACCCGCCGCGCGGGGGGGCTCGCGGAAGAGCGCGGCGGAGGCTGGCAGGGTGCAGGCGTCTTCCTCGAAGACCGCTTGGTAGTCCTCGATCAGCTGCTGCTGCAGCGAGCGACAGAGGAGTTCCTTTTCGCTAAGGAGCAGGCCGATGCGTTCCACGCGGTCCCTGTAGGGCTCGAAGGTGCCCACGAGGTTGTTGATCGCAAGGAGGAGCTGCGCAGCCTCGGCGTACTTCCGATTCTTGCCGGCGACGCGAAGCTTGTCGAGGGCAGTGACTAGCATCACCAGGCGCTTGAGGGAGGAGATGGAGAGCGTGAGATTCTTCTTGGCCAGCGCGAGACGCTGCAGGTCCCAGCAGATTTTGGCGACTTTGCGGTCGCTCGCCTCCGTCTTCGCGCGCATCGCGTGGAAACTCGAGGACAGCGCCTTGACGCGAGCGCGAAACGCATCCAGCGAGACCGGCGCGGAGGCCGCCGACGCGGGGGCGAACGACGCAGACGACGAACGCCGTGCCTGCTCTCTGACTGCCACGAGAATGTCCTTATCCAGCGCCCGGAGGTAGGCCTGCAGCGAGGCAATCTTTGCGTCCAGCGACGCCAGCGACTCGAGCGTCGGAAACTCCTCGTTGAGCTGCTGAATGCACACCGCAAGCACTTCGGAGGAAGGCGGCGACGAAGAGAGAGGCGGCGAAGCGGCCGCCGCGGAAGACGCGAGAGCGGCAGACGAGGAGGGGCGTGGCGCAGGCCGCAGTAGCGGCGCCGCGGCAGAAAGCGGCGCGGGGCTCGCGGAGGAGGGAGGCGCCGCCATCTTGAAGACGAAACAGACAAGGAAAACGCGACAACGGCGCACGGGAAAGCAACACTAGAGAGGATAAGACTACACCGATCTCCCCTCTCTCAGGCGCTCGAAGGTACGCACCATCGCTCCTCTACGAATGACTGCACATCCACATATACATATATATATTATACGTACTATGTGTATATGTTGTGGATAGACATACGATCAGTGCAGATGGACGTTCTTGTCTCTACATGCATGCGAGCATACATGCGCATACCATGACTGACAGCAAAAAGAGAAAAGGGGAGAGAAAAACGGAGAGAGAGTGACGTCGTACAGATACCTGCGGCGCAGGCCCTCAACCATACGCGCGCAGAAGGAGCAGAAGACGAAAAACAACTCAGGCCGAAATTTCTTGCTTCAGATAGACTCGCCGCGCCAGAAGGCACGAGTCGAGCCCGCCTCGGCCGGTTGGCTGGAAAGGCAAGTCAGGGAACTCAGGGAAAAAAGAAATAGGCGACAGAGCTGAGACACGAGGCGCAGCGGAAACGCGTGAGACAGAGAAAGACTGCAGCTGAGGGCATGCCGAGAGAGAAAAAGCCAGTTGCGCGGAGAAGCGGAACGACAGCGAGAGAGAGGCGGCGAAGCCGAGGACGACAGAGAACAAGAGAAGACAACTCAGAACTCGAAGAACTCTGCACCCGCGTGGTTTTTCTGGCGGACGGTTCATGCCCACGGAGAAGAGCAGAAAATCCCTGCAGCCATCCGCCTAGCTTCTTCCTGGATAACGAGGAGGGCTAAGAAAACACGAAAGAACGAGAAGCGCGAGACACCCCGAGAGAAAGCAGCAAGACAATGAGGGCATGCAGAGCAACGGCCACGACAAGCGCGGGAAAGGAAACAGACTCCGAGCTGCCAGGTGTTTGCGGCACGGTCACGGGGAGGAGGGTCAACCAAAGTTGCAAGAAACTAGCCGCCAGGAGGGGCGCCAGAACCAGTAAACGTGGCAAAAATGGGAAACGAACGCCTGAGAAGCAAACACCCGAGACTGACGACCCCTGGGTCCCCTCCGCTGTCCCTTCCAAGCGGAAACGCGAGGCAAAGAGAGGCTTAATCCAACAGCGAAGGCGCTGAAACGCTGCGCTGGCGGGTCAGCGTGGCACGGCGGCTACGGAAAAGTGGATATCCGCGCGTGCGCCGAGCGCGTGAGACAAAGAATCTCTCCTTGTTTCTCGGCGGAGAGAAACGCAGTCATTAGACCAGGTGGAGACGAAGAGCCAGGGTGTATATACATTCGACAGCCCCTGCTGGCTTTGCCTTTTCCCTTTTTTCCACGTATTTCCCGCGGCGGGGGGTGACTCACAAACCCCTATCCCCGCCATGCCACAGGCTCTTTTTGACGGACCGAAATGCTTGCAAAGACTTCCGCAAGTCCCAGATGAGAATTCTTGTTTTTCGCGACGTCGCGCCCTGCATTCACTTCCGCTAAGAGCCCGTTTTGCCTCGAGGGAACTTGGGGGCGTGCGACTCTGCGGGCGACATACTCTCCGAGCTTCAGTCCGTTTGCCCAGGCTTTTGAGGAACTTGCGGGTCCCTGACACGCGCCTTCACGAAGCCAAAACCACCTTGAACCCAAGCATTGACACACCAGCTTCGCCTCTACTGCTTGTTTCCGCGTCCTCGTTCACCTCCGCGACGTCTGCTCATCACTCGCCGCAACGTCCTCGCGTGTTTCCTGTTCGTCCGTCGTCGTCCTTTTCCCTGGCCTTGGCTGGCGGGCTTTCCTCGCCTCTCCCGCATCCCTTTGGGCGAAAACTTCCTTCATCTCCTCATCGCTTGCACGGTCTGCGCTTTGCGTGCCGGCGGGTCCTTTGTCGGTGCCTCCCCCCCCCCCCCGCCCCGCGCGCCCGGTCTCTCGTACTCGTGTCACATTCTCAGCTCCTCCTTACGACCGCTCTCCGGCCGCCGCCGCTTCGTTCTGCGTCACTCTCACTACGCCCCTTCTCTCTACGCCTTTTTTTGTGCGTCACTCCTTTCTGCGCCTTCTTCCCGCGTCGTCTTGCGCCGCTCCTTCCCCGCGCCTGCCCCCGCCGCGTGCGACCCCTGCCAGCTTCTGTTGCTCTCTCTCGGCGCTCTGCGTCTCGCGGCGACATGGCGATCTTGTTCGACCCTTCAGACATGCCCCCCACGGGGCGGCTCGTGTCGCTCGGCACCGAAGGCGTGGACAGCTGTGCAGGCGTCCACACCGTGCTGTCGCTGCAGGCTGCGGCGCGGGTGAATCGCAAGTTGAAGCCGAACAAACCTGGCGAAGACCTCTTCTGGACGACGGACGTGACGAAGGAGCTGCCGGTCAAAGTCACCGAGTCCGGTCCTGGCTCGCTGCCGCCCATCACCGTCGTGGACTTCTTCGCGGACACCGTGCGCAGGTACCCCGACGCGCCTGCGCTCGCCTTCCAGCCACACACCAGCCCGCGCTTCCTCTCCTCCGCGACTGCGCAGAAAACTCACGCGACGCGCAGCGGCGGCGACGCGGCCGGGGACGTCTCGGCGCAGAGCGAAGCCGCGGCTCGGCGCGCGGAAGGCGAAGGGGACGCCGAAGAGACCGGAGAAGGCGGGAGGAACGAGCGTAGCGAGCCCGCGCGCTGCTCGCAGCATGCGCACGAAGGCGACGACGGGGGCTCGCTGCTGATTTCGCTGCCGCCGCGCCGGAGCTTGGACGCGTCGCCGCCGCCCTCGTACATCGAGGGCCCGCTGCCGGGGTGGTGTATGTACACCTGGCAGGGGTACTGGAACGACGTGTGCATGTTCGCAAAGGCGCTTCTGTACCTCGGCTGCGACCGGCGCTCGCGGATTGCGCTGATGGGCTGCAACAGCCCGGCGTGGGCGATTGCGTACTTTGGGGCGATCTTCATCGACGGCATCGCAGTCGGCATCTACACGACGAACTCGGTCGAGGCGACTGCCCACGTAGTTGAGCACGCGCGGTGTCGCGTCGCGGTCGTCGACTCGCTGGCGAACATGGAGAAGCTGCTGCAGGTCAAGAAGAAGCAGCAGGCCGCGAGGGAGAGGAGGCTCCAGCGCGCCGTGGAGGCCGTCGACGGGGCGGTGGGACCGGCGCCGTCTGAGGTTAAGCGGCGGCGAACGACCGCGCCCGCGTTCGATGCGGCGGCGGCGGCGGCGTCCTCGGGGTCGCCCCCCGTGACGCTGTCCTCCGAGACGTCCTACTCGCCGCCCGCGACGTCTGAGGAGTTCTATGACGCGTTTGTGGGCGAGGAGGAGCTCGGCGCGTGCGACGTGCTGCAGACGATTGTGGTGTACCGCGACCGCGTTCCCGAGGGCTACGAGGACGACGGCGTGATTTCCTTCGAGGACTTCCTGCAGCTCGGCGCCGCGGTCAACGACGTGCTGCTTACGGCGCGCATGGAGAGCCAGAAGCCCGGCGAGTGCTGCTCGCTGGTGTACACGAGTGGCACGACGGGGTTTCCCAAGGGCGTGATGCTGTCGCACGACAACTTCACGTGGACTGCGGCCTGCTCATCTCACATGATGAAAATCGACAACTCGCACCGCCTCGTCTCCTTCCTGCCCCTCTCGCACGTCGCCGCGCAGCTCGTCGACCTCTACATGCCCGTCACCATGGGTTGCTGTCTTTACTTTGCACGTCCTGACGCGCTCCAGGGCTCCCTCATCGACACCGTCAAGGCCGCGCGTCCAACGTGGTTCCTCGCCGTCCCCAGAGTCTGGGAAAAAATCGAACAAAAACTTAAAGAAATCGGCGCCGCTCGCGGCCAATCCGGCATCCGCAAACGCCTCGCCGACTGGGCCAAGGCCGTCGGCTTCAAAGGCACCGATGCGCTGCTCACCGGAAAGACGCAGGACATCCCCACCGTCTTCCCAGTCGTCATGAAACTCATCCTCAATCAGGTGAGAAGAAGTGCCTCAAACGCCCTGCAGATCGCCCGCGCGCGCCCAACGCAGACGCGCCGCTGCGGCTCCTTCTCGAGTCGACAAAGGGACCGGGCATGGCAGCGCGCCAAGCCGTACCCATACACCCATATAAATATATAAATATATATATGTATATGCATGTGGGCATACAAATATATATGCGTGCGACTATAAGTGAATATATATTTATACGCTTATGTCAATCTGGACACGAGAGTAAAAATATGTAAACGCCTATATATGTATCTATACTACATGTATATACTGCGTAGACTGGAAAGCGTAGTTTGCAGAGTGTTGTCGCGAAGGGTCGGGTGTCTGCGAGGCTGAAGGTCGTCGAGAGTTGACAGCGTGGCTGCGACGTTTCGTGTGTTCAGGTCCGCAAGGCGCTAGGCATGGATCTGTGTTTAGGGCTCGGCAGCTGCGCGGCGCCTCTGGACGAGGGCACGCAGAAGTACTTTATGAGTCTCGGCATGCCCATTAACTCCATCTACGGTCTGAGTGAGAGCACGGGGCCGCAGACATTCATTCTGCCAGCGCCGGGATGGTGAGCTGACGCGATAGCGACGCCCAGCAGACGCCGTAGAGAGACTTTTAGCCCAACTAGGGAGCCTACAGGGGCTGCTTGACAGACCCGAGATCCTAGAGAGAGACTTTCAGACATACAAGAGAGTGTAGAGAGAGTTGTAGACCGCCCAGCGAGCGGAGAGAGGCTATGAGCCAGACTGCAGAGTGTGGAGAGCCTTTCCGGAAGTGTGAGAGCGGTATCGGCACAGCGTGGAGGAGCAAGGCTGGAGCTTTGTTTCGCTTCTGTCTCCTTCTTCGCCTCCATTTTCCGCGCAGCGTGACGCCTTCGTGTCCACGTGATAGCGCGTTGCGCGGCGTTTCCGCCGGCGTTCCCTGTGTTTCTGTCTCAGGCGTTGCGCGGCCTGCCGCTTGTGAGGTCGATGTGTGGTGTGGGTTCGAGTCCTGTCGTCTCTGCATTTTTGGAAACGGAGGCTGTGCGTGTTCGTCGCAGGTACAAGGTGGGGAGCATCGGTCACGCGATGCCTGGGACTGACATGTATGTGGCGAACGAGAACGAAGAGGGTCACGGGGAGATTTGTTTTCGCGGGCGCAACATCTTCATGGGGTACTACAAGGACGAGAAGTCCACGCGAGGCACGCTAGACGAGAATGGCTTCCTGCACACTGGCGACCTGGGCTACGTTGATAAGGACGGCTTCATCTACCTCACGGGGCGGATAAAGGAGTTGATCATCACGGCGGGCGGCGAGAACGTCGCGCCGCTCCTCATCGAGAGCCTGCTCAAGCAGGAGATGCCGCAGCTCCTCTCGAACTGCATGGTCGTTGGCGACCGGCGCAAGTTCCTCGGCGTTCTCGTCTGTCTGTACACGGCGAAGGACGCGAACGACAACCCGACGGAGACACTCGCTCCCGAGATCGTCCGCTTCCTCGCGAAAGCCAACTCGCCCGCGGAAACGACCCGCGAGGCCATGGTCGATCCAGTCGTCAACCAGCTCGTGAGGGAAGCTATCGAGCGCACAAACGTGAGGACGATCTCCAGGTGAGCCACGCACTGGAGACCTCGGCGTCGGCGCTCAGCCGGCTGCCCGCCTTCAGTTGTCAGACCTGCAGCTTCGCGTCAGCCGACGCGTCTAGGATGGGTTTTCCGCTGCAGGGAAGGTGACGTCACACAAGTTGTCGCCACGAGTCTGCCTCTCTGGACTGCACCGTCGCGCCGTCTGCGAGGGATTAGCGGTATTTGAAGTTTATCAGCTTCGTTCACACCGGAGTACGCAAGTCAGCGCAGCCCAGGGTCTCACAGCGTTGTGGGTTCAATGCTTCTCAGTGACGTTTTCGCTTTCTTGTGTCTTTGCTCAGAGCGCAATCGGTCCAGGGTTGGCGCATTCTGCCGAGCGACTTTGCGATCGCGACCGGCGAGCTGACGGCGACGATGAAGCTGCGGAGGAAGTTCGTGGAGAAGAAGTTCGAGAACTTCGTCGAAGAGATCTACGAGGCGCCCATTCCACCGTGCCTCTCCGCGAAGGCCGACGCAAACAAAGCTCAGATCCATGCCAAGTTGTAAAGAAAGCGCCAGCAGGAAGGAGCGCATCCACAGCGGGCTCTGCAGATGAAGACGGCACCGAGTGCCCTTCGGTTCCTCGGTCGCTTGAGGAGACTCCGATATATATAAAGAGGGATGAAGATCCATGTAAATTCAGTCGAGACGCGCAGAGAGGGTGGACGCCTCCGCGCGCCTCCTAGGGCACGACGGCGGAAGCGAGGGGGGGAGCGGAGTGTCTCTTCAGGTCGAGCCCGCTGCCTTCGCTTCCGCCTGATGGCGAGCGAAAACCTCACGTGCGAGATGCGAGCGAAAGCCGATGGATGGACTTTGAAGAAGAGGCGAATTTGGCGCAGATGTCTGTCGCAGGCGCCGTGCGTGTGCGGCGCTGCCGCAGCGGGGTCGCGGAATGCGAAGGAGGGCGGCAAACGAACGGCAGAGTCCGTTTTCGAAGTTTGAGAAGAGAGACAATATGACGGGTCGCTCTCTCGCCTGTCGGGGGCAGGTTGCTGCGCTGGTGAGCGGCGTGTCTTTGGGAAGGTCGGCGGATTCGGTTCGAGGGAGTCACATCGCTTTGAGTAGAGAAAGAGAGGGAGCAAGCCGAGTGACTCGCTTCTTTTTCGGCGTTCATGTGAATGCACACGGCGCTTTGCTCGAGGAGCTGCGGAGTTTCGCGAGGGCATACACAGACAGATACGCGTTAGTCCGCGGAGTGACGCGCACCAGCCTGCGGAGAGATGCATCCGTGCTGGCATTTTTTATCTCGCGCTTCGCTTGAGCCCAGCGCGCGTGGCCTGTGGAGCCGGCATATTTGGGAACGGCAATGAGCAGGCGCTGCGTCGCGCTCAGCATCATACTTCAAAGTTTTTCTATTGCATGCAAGCTCGCCAAGCCGCCGATATATATATATATATCTACATCCGTATGCTCGTGTATATATGCGTGCGTGTTGGTATATGCGGTTTTCTAGATTAGACTGAACAGGTCTCGCGGGTGGGCGCCTGCGGATAGATGTATTCTCTATCTGTGTATGCTGCGCGGATATACTTTTTTAAAGCCTTCCCCTTCGATGTGCGTACAGAAGTGCTTCCACGAGAAATTTGCAACACCGCGTATGTATCTGCGTGTTTGAGTGGGCGCCGCCCCCGTCGGCTCCGCGCGCGTGTGACCAGAGGGCTGCAGCAGGCGGGTATGCCAGCTGTGGCTCAGATCAATCATCTTGTTGAGTGACTGGGCGTATTTTTTCGAGTTCGACTCGGCGCATGCATATGCGTCTCTATCTATATCTGCGTGCACATATTCATCCAGAGACCTGTATGCGTATGTCTACTCATACATATATCTATAGACATATAAATATACATATGTATACACATGCATGTATATTTGTGAGGTGAAGAAGCGGGGGACGTGTGCAAAGTGTTTATGATTTCCGTGCGGAGAGTCCATGTGAGATGCACGCATGCATAGCAAATCCGCATTTTTTAAACGCATTTTTCAGGAATATTTCGTGAGGGCTCTGGCTCTTCGTTCACACGCGTGAAGAGCCCACGCTCAAAAGGCCAGCTGATAGCCGTCTGCGATATTTCGGTCCGCAGGAAAGAAACCGAAAAAAAAAAGAACCCGCCACCGAGAAATTATGGGGAAACAGCAAGAACGACTTTCGATTGTTTTCACTAACTCTCCGTAGCGACGCGCGCAGGCCAACGAGTTCGCGCGGCTGAGGCGAAGCCTGACCTTCCAGGTCAGGAGCGCGACAAGCGGCGACGCGTGTAGGGAAAAGAAAATGCCGCACTCGTGCATCAGATTAAACTTTCTGAGACATGCAAGTCAGAGCGTGTGTCCGTGAAAATCTGTCATCGCAGAGCTTGCGAAACGAGCAAACGCCGCCCGGCTTGATGCCGCCGCGAAGGCAGCGAGAGTCGCCGCAAGCGGCTCTCTGGGAAATGCCTCGTCCTCGCATGTGCCGCGTACCGATATTTATCATTCCGTTCGCTTGTTTAAAGAGCTCCCGCTCCCCGTTCGTCGGTCGACCCGCGCGCGCTCCAACACCTCCCTCGCGCGTGGCTTCGATGCCATTTTCACGCCGGTGTGGTGACCGCTTTCAGGCTTCGCGTCTGCGCACAGTCAGTCGCCGGGAAGGAAGGGCCTCGCGTTCCGAATTCCTGTCCCAGTGTATGTGTGCTGCGTGGCTGTCTTCTGCGAAGGAGCTCAACAGATGTGAGAAAAGTGAGGCAAAATGTCACTCTCATGGCAGCGGGACAGTCCCGGACTCGGCTGCATGGCACCTCGAGCAACTGGCTCCCTCGGAAGCAGCAGCCGAAATGTGTCAGAACACACTCCGGACGGTCTTTGCGCCTCTTACTGGGTAAAAGAGGCCTAGCCGGGTTACTATTGTGATAGAGGCGTTTGATCACAGGTGCAACTCGATATATCATCTTGATGGGGAGGCGTCGCGTTTAGAGAGAGAGGCATGACCGCATTTGGCGATACCCACGCGAGCGGTCGCCACAGCCTGCGCATTTCGTGGTTCTAGTAAAGAAAGATTTGAAATTAAGCTAAAAGAAAGCTAAGCACGCAGAGGCACTATTCCAAAACTACTGAAGCTAAAACATGCAGAGGTGTTCTTCGTCTTCGGGTGTGTCGGCCTGGATGGCGGCTGTCCTCGCCTGCGAGTGAGAGTCTCATAATTCAAATTCCTTGAGAAGTGCGATGTCAAGCTGCCAAGAGTTTCCCAGGTGCGCGGCAGCAGAGAAAAAAAACTGCGAAAAGTGCTATAGAAGATAAAGCCACATATAGTAGCTAGTACTGCACCAAGAGATAATACGAAATGGAAAAAAACATAAAGCCGGCGTTATTGAAAACTCGCACAATATCACCTATCTCTCCCTCCACCGCTCGCGCCCGCAACGACTTTTAAACAGTCTCTCCGCCCTCTCCGTCTGCATTGGCGGCTGCTTCATTCCGCCTCTTAGCAACGCGTGGCGCGCTCTGCTTTCCGCGCCCTCACAGTCTTCGCTCCCGCGTGCCGCCCCGAGTCGCGACTGCAGCCGCGCCGGTGTCGAGGCTCCACTCTGCTTCGCTGCTGCTCATCAGGTCGCCCAAGGCCAGCCGTCGCTCGGCAAAGCCCTGTCCACTCTCTACCTCCCTCCCGAGTCCGCCAGTCGGCGCCTCGCGCGAGTCTTCACTCAGCCGGTCTTCGCTCGCTGCTTCCGCGCTGCGCCACTCCGAGCCGCTCTGCGCGCGCCGGTGGCCTCGCTCCCAGGCAAGTCGCCCCTCGTCCGCCTGGGGCGCGGCTGCCTCGGCTGCTTCAGCGGCGGCGGCGGCCGCCAGCGCGTGCGCAGAGCGACGGGGAGCGTCTGCGCCGCCTCGCTCTGACGGCGTGAGACGCCGCCTGTCCGGCGGCAGCGCGAGAAGCGAGACGGGCGCGGAGGCGAACGAAGGCGCAGACGAAGAGGCCAGAGGCGACGGCGAGGCGGCCGAGGCGAAGGAGGACGCGACGCCTGAAGACGCGAACGCGGAAGACGCCTCGTCGGCATGCGAGGAGGAGGCAGCGCTGCTCTCGCTGCTGTTTCCCTCGAAGCCGACCAGTGCAGGGAAATAAGGCGTCTCTTCTTCTTCCGTCTGGCTCTCGCCCACGCGGAACAAGCTCGGGGCCACCGGCAGCCGCAGCGACGCCGAAGAAGCCAAAGACGATGCAGAAGAAAGAGGAGGCGGATGAGGGAGAGCAGACGGAAGCGAGAGAAAAACAGGGGAGGGAGTCGAGCAAGAAGAGGAGGACGCCGCAGCCGCAGCAGGGGGCGACGAAGGCGACGGCGACTGCATGGTCGTAGCCCGGGGCGAAGGCGAAGCTGAGAGGCGCCTGGAGAGGCTCCTGCGCCGTGGCGAGTCCGCGGTCGACGACAGAGTCGCGCCCGGTGAGGTGTACGTACGCCCTGCAGAGGCTGCGGAGTCGGAGGAACTCCAAGACGAGACGCAGCTTTCTGCTTCAGCCGTGTCGCTCTCTCGCCCTCGTGGGCAGCTTCCATCCCTTCGTGCGCCGCGGGGCTCGTCGGCGGACAAGAACAACGACGGCGGATTCAGCGCACAGGGAGGGTTCGCCGCGCCGCGGTGGGTACTCCTTTCCTCGCGCTCTTCTTCGCGTCTGGCGGTGAGTTCGCCCGTGCTTTCGCGTTTGTCGCAGGGATGGACGCCTTTCCCCGCCCCTCCGCGCCACGCTCTGTCGTCGTTTCGTGCGCGGCGACTTGCGCGCAGGCTGTCTGCGTATTCTCCGCGGGTACCTGCGGCGCCTTCCTCCGCTCTTCGCTTCGCGACTTGCTCCTTCATCGCGTAGAGAATCTCCCTCAACCGCCACTTTCTTCGCATCCAGACGCACGTCGACGCCGCGACGCAGAGCACCAGTCCGTGGATGCCGCCAATGATCTCCTTCAGCCGCAGCAGCTCCTTCGGCGAGAAGCTGAAGGCCGCGGGGGGCGAGCCCGCGAAAGGCCGCGAACAGGAGTAGTGAGAGGAGCCCGTACATGCGGAGAGCGCAGACGAGGATGTGAGCGGCTCAGACGCAGAAAACTCCAGAGACAGCCGACGAGACGCCGCCGAAACGACGCTTTTAGCAGGTGAACTCGTCCCTCCTTCCCACGCGCCGGCTGCCAACTTCAGCGGCGGAGGCGACCAGCGGCGGGACTCGCTGTCGCCGTCGAGTTGAAGCGCGCGGAGCGAGCTGAGAAACGTCGCTTGCAGTGCGATAGGAGAAGGCAGCGGCGAGAGTAGTTTGCCGTGGCGCTCTTCCGTCGCCGCATTTCCCCCGTTGTCTGCGCGAAAACTCGCATTCGGCGCCGCGCCGGCGCCAGGCGTCTGTGTGCCCAGAACTGCGCTCGCGCTCCTTCTCCGCCTCGCCGGCGGCTCCTGCAACTCGCCTGTTTGACCTGCGACCGCTGCAGCGGCTGGAGCCCGCAGCGCTCTCCGCCCCGCGGAGAGACTCGGCAGGCTGCTGCCTCGCCTTCGGCCGTCGCGCTCGGTCTTCGAGCTCCCGAGCATGCGGCTGGCTCGCGGCGCACGCGTTGCGGGCGCGTTAAAAAATGCTGCGTACTGCCTGAGGGCCTCGAGGACAAAGACCAAAACTATGTCGCTGTGCCGCTCCAGACTCGCTCGCCAGCTCGAATCCTGCGCCGCGTCCGCCTCCGCCCCCGACCCCCCCGGCGCGCTCAGCTGCGCGAGGTCGCGCCGCGTGCGGGTGAGTTCTTTCCGCTGCTCGCCGAGGAGCCTCGCTTGCTGCTGCCCGTGGAGTTCGTACTGCTTCAGAAGCTGCTTCTGCTCGCTGATTTGCGTCGCAAAGTACTGCAGCCTCTCCTCAGTCTCCTCGAGCTGGCGGGCGCACGCCTCGGCCTGCTGCCGTGCCTCGCTGGCGCTCTCGCGCGCCTTCTTCTCCGCCTCCTCACGCGCGCGCGCGACGCGCTCGCTCTCTTCAAACAGACACTGCCACGAGATGCGAAGCGTCTCCAGCTCCCTCTGCAGCTCCACACACTGCCCACACGCCGCCTCCGCAGGTTGGCGCTCTCCCGTGAGAAGGCCCCCGGCGCCCGCGCGGCGAGGCGCAGAGGTCGCGGAGGCAGGCAGGTGGGCGCTCGCGCTGCGGAGCTGTTTGCGCGAGGCCGGCGAAGAACAAGGAGAAGAAGCGAACTCCAACCCTGGCAGCGCCGAGTGCGAGCGCTGACCTGCAGGACTGCCTCTGCCTCGAGAGCGCTGCAGTGCGCCGCCAAACTGCGCGTCCTCCGTGCCCTCCGTGCCGTCGGTCGACGCGCCGGGCTCCCCGGCGTCCTCCGCAGACACAGCCGCGTCTGCGCCCACTCTACGGCAGGCCTTGAGTTCTGCTCGCAAAGTGCGGAGCTCTGCCTCGGCCTCTTCGAGTGCGCACGCGGTGCGACAAAGCAAGTCTGAGAGCAGTTTCGCTCGGCGTCTCTCCGCGCGCCCGCCCGCCGCGCCCTCAGAGCTCTCGCGAGCCTGGCTTTGGGCGTCGCTGCTCTGCGTCGCGTCGCGCGCGTCTGCCTGCGGCAGCGGCCTCGCGGGTTCCTTCTCTGCGGCCTCGCGCCGCTGCAGCGCGCGCAAGGCGTGTGCCAGATGCGTGATGAGGCTGTGGTGCTTCTCGACGAGTGCGACGGCCTTTCGAATCCGTAGGAGGTTCAGGCGTCGCTTTTCTTTTTCGCGGCGGTCGGCGCGGGATCGCATTTCGATGGCCTCCAGGGCGAGGAGCTCGCCTTCCTCCCGCTGCATCTGCAGCTCGCTTCGCAGGTCGCGTTCGAGATCCTGGGAGATCGTCCGCTCTCTCCGCATCTCACGCAGCGCGTCCTCCAGCCGCGCGACTTTTTCTTTCTCGCGCTGCACCTTGGCGGCCCCCGCCTCGCGCTCTTGTTCCCTCAGCCTCTCGGCCTGCAGCGTCTGCTCGCCTTGAAGCCGCTGCAGCGCCTCCACGGTGTCTTGCAGGCGGGCTTGTCGCTCGGCGAACTCCGCTGCCTGCGCCTCGAGTCGCTGCCGGAAATCGACTTCCAGCTGCGTCCGCGCCTCTTCGAGGGCCTGCGCACTTCGCTCGCGCTCTTCACGGAGGCTGTGCGTCTCGCGCTGCTGCCATTGATGCAAGCCCTCGATCTTCTCCATCTGCTTGGCGCAGGTTGCCTCGAGCTCCCGCTGCTTCTTCTCCGCCGCCTCGCCGCGCTGGCGCCAACTCGCCTTCTCCAGGCGCTCCTTTGCTAGCGCCTCGCGCAGGTCGTCGGCCTCCTTGCGCCTCCGCGCATGCTCTCTGTGGCGCTCTTCCTCGCGCGCCTCCAGGCGCCGCGTGCGCTCCACGGCGAGCTCGTCCTCGATCTCCCTCTCGCGCGTCGCCTGCGCCTCCACGGCCAGACGCAGCTTTTCCTCCGCGTGCTTCAGCGCCACAGACGCTGCGGAGGAGGCAGAGAGAAAGGCGCCCTTCTCGCGCTCGAGCTGCTCCAAGAGCCGCGTGCAGCGCCGCTCCGAGGCCTGCTGCAGCGCGTAAAGCTCCGCCTGCAGGTCGCAGCAGCGATCGCGGCATTCCTGAAGGAAGCAGGAGACGAGAAAAGCGAAAGAGAATCCCGACTGCCTCAGCGAAGGGCACTCGAAGACATGCCCGCAGCGAAGAAAAGAAGGAACGAGCGAGCAAAGAATTCACAAACAGAGATGCCCGCGAGCCAGTCGTGCGTTCGAATCTCTCTCGCCTCCTTTTTTGCCGGTCTCGCCACTGGCGAGTTTCATCTTCCCTGCATGCGCATGCGACTTCGTCGGCTCCTCTCCAACACTGCTCATTCCGCGCGTCGACATCGCCCTCTCCTCTGGAAATGCGTTGCTTCTCTGTGTCTCCCTGCTTCCAATCTTCGATCTCTCGCGCGCGCCGGCAGCTGCGTTTTCATCTGCGTTCGCGCGCCTGCGATCCCTCTGGCCTGATGCCGGAAGGGAGGCGATTCTTCTTCAGACCGGTTTCAGAGTTGTTGTCTCGCGTTGCTTTCGCTCTGCGTCGCTTACCTGGCGCTCTGCGCAGACTGCGGTCATCTCGGCCTCAAGGGCCGCTAGGCGAGCTTCGCGTTTGGCAAGCAATTCCTTGAGCAGTCGCAGGTCTTCTTCGAGCTGTTTTCTTCTCTCCTCTCCGCTCTCGTCGCTGCTGCAGTTCCCGCGTGGCGCCGCAGACTTCTCCTCATCATCGGCGCCGGTCTCCGCGCCCGGCTGCCGCGCTTCTCGTTGGCATCTCGCGCACCAAAGGCCGCGGTCTCTCGCTCCCGCGCCCTCATCGTCGGACTCTTTGCTCGCCGGCGGAGGAGCATTGCGCATCCCGGTGGTGTGGCTCGCTTCCTCAAATAGAGGCCTACGAGTCGGCGAGGCTTTCCGCCGGCCTTCCCCTTCGTCGTCTTGCTGCTCGCCACCTCCTCTGTGTGCGTCTCGATCTTCGAGGCCGCTGGGCTCTCCTCTCTCCGCCTCATCCGCCTGAACCGCGCGGGTCAGCGACCGCCCGCGGAGTCTGGCGACCCGCTCGAGGAGGCCTTGGACCTCTTGGTGGCGTCGCTCCAGCGCCGCTTCTCTCTCGGCCTCGGCGTCCCGCTCGCGCTGGAGCTTCGCCAGCTCGCTCTCGCGCGCACGCAACCTCGACTCCGCGTCTCGCCGCCTTTTCTCTTCGCGCGCGATCTCCTCGCGCGTCTCCTCCTCGAGCAGCAGCAGCGCGACTTCGCGGCACTTCAGCTCCTGCTGCAAGTCCGCCACGCGCGTCGCCAGCCGCTGCGTCTCTTCCTCAGCGTCTGGCGCGTCCGGCGCGGCGGGTGCCGCCGCCGGCGAAGTCCCGCGGTCGACGCGCAGAGGCCCCGCGGCCCTTGGCACGCCTGCAGGCTGGGGCGGCGCGAGCGACTGCGCAGCGACGAAGACGCATGGCAGTGCGTCGCCCGCCTCGCTGGCAGCCACGAGGATGAGGGAAGCACGCTCGCTGAGCGCCAGGCCTTCGCTCTCGCGAGAGCCCCTCAGACGCGGACTCTCCGCCGCTCGCCGCGCGCCGAGAGCGGCCGAAGAGCCCGACCGCGTCGGCGACCGCATCGCCCCCCCAGGGCGGCGACCTGACGGCGCGCCGCGCGTCGCCTCCGCCGCGTCGGCTGCCTGCAGAGCGAGGGTGCCTTCGCCGCACGCGGCGCACAGAATCGAGCGGCGCGTCTGCGGGCAGGCTGCAGACGGAGACTCCGCCGACCCCCCCGAGAGCAGCTGGACCCTGACGCGCACGCCACCTCGTGGGAGAGTTGAGACGCAGCGCGGCTGCGGCTCAGCATCGGCGAAACCCTTCTCCTCCTCACTCGCGGCGGCCGTCGTGCGGCGAGGGGCGACGCGCTCGCCAGCGCGCCTCCATCCCGCGGCAGGCGCGTCGTGCGTCGCGAACGCGTACCGCAACTCCGCATCTTCGTGCCTCCTCAGCCGCGCAAGCAGCTCCTCTTCGTCCTCGCAGTCACGCCACCAGCGCACCCGGTCTCCACGTTCTCCGCCGCGTCTCGCCGGCGTCGCGCTTCGTCGCCCCTCTGCGCCTCGCGAGGTCGGGCGGAGGCCTGCCGAAGCGGCTCGCGACGCGGTCGCTCTCCGCGCGCTCTGGCGCGCGCCGCGCCGCGCGCCGTCCGCCGCCCTCGGCGAAGCTGACGAGAGGGAAGCCCGCGACGACGAGGCTGAGACCAGCGAGGCGGGCGAGGAGTTGCGCGAGGCAGCGGCGCGCGGCGTCTTGCGCGGCCTCGCAAACCCCCGCGCGGGCGCGGCGGGTCCGCGGAGCCCGTCCACCTCCTTGAGCAAATCGACCAGCAGCTCCACGCTCTCGCGCCGGCGGCGCCCGCGCGGCAGCTGCGGCGACCCCACGGAGGTCGACGCAGAGGAGGAGGCGGAGGACGACGACGAGGCGCAGCGCGCCTCCCGCCGTCGCTCTCTGCGCGGCAACGACGGCGAACGCGACAAGCCCCTACAGCCCCTCCTCCTCCGGCGCCCGCAGTCCGCGCGCGGGGGGTCGCGGTTTCGAGTCCCGCGAGAGGCGCCTGTGGACTGCGAGTGTGACGCGCTCTTCCTCCTTGACGTTCTTCGTCCACCTCGCTCGGATGCGCAGCCGCTCGCGGCGCTCCAACTCCTCTCTCGCGGTCGCCGCTGGCGCTCATGGTCAGCCGCAGGCGCGCGCCCTCCGCCTCGCACCCTCTCCGCCCTCTGGGCGGCGCGTGAAGGAGCTTCGAGTCTCCAGTTCACTGCGCGGCTTCGCCAGGCATCTCCGCTGCCGCACTTCGCCTCGGCGGGACCACGCGCGGGCTCGTGGTTTCGCCCCGGGTGTCTCTGTTTGTCGGAGGCCAGCGAGCTGCTCGTGGAGCACCCCCGTCTCCTTCCCGCGCCGCGGCTCCTGGAGCGTTCGAGACGGTCTCGGCGGCGCGCCGGGGCCAGTCGACCTTGCCGACGGGCCTCTTCGCCGTCCGGGCGGGCGCCGCAGCCGCCGTGGCTGTCCTTCGAGAGCGGCGCGAGGTACAGCGCGAGGGCGCTTGACTTCTCGTCGGCTCTGAAATCCGACCAAGCATCTGAGCCCTCCCCGCTGTCGCCTTCGCTGTCGAAAACACGTCGGTCGTCGCCGTCGTCGTCTCTCTCGCCCCAGTCGGAGTCGCCAGGCTCGGTCGTGGCTTCCGCCTCTTCTTCCTCGGCTTCTGCAGGCCGCGCTGCACCTCCGCGCCAGGCCTCGTCCTCTGCGAGTCGCCCTCCACGCCCCTGCCGCGTGCGCTTCCGTTTGCCGTCTCCGCTCGGTCTGGCGGCCTCCCGCGGCCTCTCGCCGTCTCCCAGGGGCCGTGCCCTCTCTGCGTCGAGCCCTGCCCTCTCTGCGTCGAGCCCTGCCCTCTCTGCGTCGAGCCCTGCCCTCTCTGCGTCGAGCCCTGCCCTCTCTGCGTCGAGCCCTGCCCTCTCTGCGTCGAGCCCTGCCCACCTGCTGCACTGAAGTTTTACGTGTCTCACCGACGCCCGCGCGAGCGCCGGCGCAGCGCCTGCGAGCGAGAGGGGATCTGTCTGTGTTTCCGCTTCACGCAGCGTCCCGGCGTGGATGAGTCTTACGGAGAAAGCTCTCCCCGCCTCCCCAGCCTCCTCCCCCTCCTTCAGCGCTGCGTCTTCCTCGCTAAGGACGCCTGAGGCCTGGGCGGCGCAGACGCGAGTGTCGAGAGGGGGAGGCCGCGCGGCCTCCACAGAGCGAGGCCCAAGACACTCCGCTGAAAAAAACTCAAATAGCCAGCGGCCTTCAGTCTGCGCCGCGGAGCAGACGGCAGCCGCGGGCTCGCGCGTCGCGTGCGCCTCTCCGCCCCCCGCCGCCACGTCTCCTTCGCCGGCCTCTGGAGGCCCTCCAGGCTCCGTCTGCGTCGCGCCGTCGGCTTGGCGGGGGCCGCCCCGGGCGCGCGCGGCCTGCTGGAGACTCTGCGAGAGGAAGGCGTCTTTCAGGACTTTTTTCGTTTGGCAGAAAGCGTCCACGGGCACAGGGGCGGGCGGCAGCACGAGCGACGCGTCCAGCGCGGCGGAGAGCGACGCCGCCGTGGCGAGGCCCGCGGAGGCGCGGCTCAATTCGGCGAGCAGCGCGCGAACGTCGTTCTCCTTCTCGCGCCGCTCTTCCTCCGCCAGATGGAGCTTGACGCGCATGCAATCCAGCTCCGCGCGTAAAAGCGGGAGGAGACGCGACTCAACCGGCTCCATGCGCGGGGGAGGACGCGACCGCGAAATCGCGCGCGCCGCTCGTTCTCGGTCTCCTCTCTCCGCTCTGATCAGCTCCGCGGCGCGCGCCGTCGAATCGCCCTCAGCCTCGCAAGCCCCCGCCGCTGCAGCCTCGAGTCCTTCTTCTCTTCCTTCCGCTTCGCGTCTCATCCCCGCGGCTTTCCCCTCCCCCTGGGTCTCCGCCGGGTCGCCCTCCGCGGGGCGTGGGCTCTCCGCACTGTCTTGTGTCTCCTCGCGGTCGCGCCTGTCGAGCAGCGCGCGCAGCTCGCCCAGCGCCCACAAGAGCACGCCGCCGCGGGGGGAAGAAGAGCTCAGCGCAGCCGCGGCCGCCTCTCCTCCGTCTCCGCTGCGAAGCAACTCACCCTGGCCTTCTCCGAGGCGAGCCGCGTCTGCCTCCAGCAGGCGCACCTGCGAGTTCGCCGGGAGGCTCGACGCGGCGTGTGCGAGTTCCCGCGAGCGCAGAATTTCGCGCTCGAGGTGCGTGAGCAGGTCGGCGGCGCGTTGGTGCAAGCCGCTGCCTGAAGACAGCGTCATCAGCGGGCCTTTCTCGCTGAGCGACATGGAAAAGGCGCCCTCGCCGCGCGCGTCGTCTTCAGACCCCCACAGAAAACCGCTCGCGCACCTCGCCTCTGCGCGACCCGACGTCCACGAACTCGACAGGCTCGAAGCATCCAGCAACTCGCGCGCCCGCCGCCTCTGCACATCCAGCCGAGAGGAAGAAGCAGTGAAAGAAAAAGCAGCGGCAGACGAGGGAGAGGGAGGGGGGGGGGGCGTGTTGGAGCCCGCTCCGCGGGCGCCCCGGGGCGGCAGCGCGGCAGGCGGCTGCAAGGCGGAGGACATCGCGAGGCAGCTGGGCGAGGAGGACCCCGACGAGAGCGCGAGCGAGGAGAAGGAGGAAAAGAGGGTCGTCGCCGAAGGCCGGCTGTCGCGTGCGTCGCTCGTGTCTCTCCCTGCATTCTCGTCACTCGCGCCCTTCTCAAAGAACGCTTCACTCCTCTCAAGGACTGCTTTGATGTGCCTCATCGCGTCCTTCACGTAACCCGCATGCGTAAGGTCGTTACCGGGCTCGACGTCTCTCGCGCGCTCCGGTGCCTCGCCTTCGGCGGCCTCGCCCTGCGGGTCGCGCCCTTCTGCGAGGAAAGGGAGAAGGCCGTTCACGCGGTCTGCGAGCTCGCGATTGAGGCAGGACATCGCTGCGTATTGAGCCTGCAGGTGACGGTGTTTGGCCTCCAGGCCCTCGATGACGCCCGCGAGTTCGACTTCGCGTCGTTCCATTTCTTCCTTCAGAGACGCAAGTTGCTGCTCCTGCGCCCGCAGTGTCTCCTCGACCGCTTCCCGATCCTCTATCGCCTCTTCGTGTGCGTTTCGTTCGCTCCTCGGCGTCGCCCCTTCCTCCTGTTGGCGTGTGGCGCATGCCACGGTACCCTCGCCCTCTCTCGTTTCCCCTCTCTCGCTTTCGCCTTGCGACTCCGCTGCGTCCTGCTCTCTCGCGTCTCTCTCTCGCACCGCTTCCTGCAGCGCGCGGATCTCATCTTCCCTCTCTCTCAGCCTCAGCTCGCACGCGTGTCTCTCGCGCTCTCCTTCGCGCTGCTGCGCGACCGCTTGCCTGCGTTCATCCTCCTTCGCACTCAGCTCCGCATGCAGGGCACTCACTTTCTGTTGTTCTTCGCGGACGCGCCGCTCCAGAAGCTCTTTTTCGCCAAGACCCTCGCGGCGCCAGGCTTCCGCGGTGTCGAGCTCCGCCTCGCGCGTCCTCAGGCTCGCCTCCAGGCGCTGCTGCTCGCGGGCTGCCCAGCTCGCGCTCTCGGCCTGCAGCCTCTCGAGCTCCTGCGCGCGCGTCTGCATCGCGACGAGCGCGGCGTCCTTCTCCCTCATCTCCGCCGCCGCCAGTTCTCTCTCGCGCTCAAAGGCCAGCCGCGTCTCGGCGAGGCACTCCTTCAGCCGCTGCGTCTCTGCGCGAAATGTCTCGCTCAGGTGTGTGCGGTATGTCTCCCAGTGTCGTCTCTCCTCTTCGCGCTCGGCCGCCCAGACGCGCTCGCGAGCCTCAACATCCTCGAGCGTCCGCGCCTTCGCGTCCTCGCACGCCAGCAGCTGCCGCTCGCTCGCCTCCAGCGCGCCGCGGACTCTGTTTGTCTCTTCGCGTTCATCCGCGAGCGCGGCGGCAGTCGCCTGTAGCTCGGATTCGAGGCTGCGGCGCAGGCCCGCCCACTCCTCGCGCTCGAGATGCAGAAGGAAGTCGTGCGCAGGCGGCAGCAGGCCGTCCTCCGCCTCGCGGAGCTCCTCGCCTGGAGCGCGCAGAGCGCCTCGCTCAGTGCTGCCTGCGAAGGCGCCGCCGCGCACAGAGAGCGCCGAGAGACACCCCACACTTGCGAGCGACCGCCGCGCCTCGTCGAGCTCCGTCTGGAGCTCGCGCACCGCGTCCTGCGCCTTCGCCAGCAGACTGTTTTTCTCTTCTTCGCGCTTCAAGCGGAGCTCAGTGGTCTCGCGCTCGCGCTCGAGAGAGGCGATCTGCGTGGCGCAGGCCTCCAGCGCCTCCGCCAGCGTCGCCTCCCGCGCGGCGGACGCCGAGGCGCGACCCGACAGCTCCTTCTGCAGCGCCGAAAAGGTCTCGCGAAGCGCAGCGAGCTCAGCCTCCAACTGAGCGACTCGGCGCCCGCGCGCCGCCGCAATCGTCTCAACCTGCGAACCCGCAATACCAGCAAACGGCGCGCTAAACGAGGATGCAAGTCATGAGAGCCAAAGGCTGGGAACGGGGCGGAGATAAAGAAGCAGAGAAAGAAGAAAAACCCGACGCCGCCCCCTTCCCCGCCCGCAAGCCTAAACGAAGAGTCCCTACCTCCTGCATCTTCTGGTAGGCGACTTCGAGCTCGTCTTGCAGCGCCGCCGTCGTCGCCCGCGTGTTGACTTTGTAGGCCTGAAGCACCTCGGCAAGCTCAGAGGCCTCTGCGATTTTTGCACGCAAGAGCTGGTCTCTCTGCTTGTCCTCCAGCTTCCGCAGCAGCAGAAACGAGGAAGAAGACGAAGAAGGAAGGTCGCTGCCATCGCGGTCGCCGTCGCTTTGTCCTGCGGCTCCAGGTGCGCCGGACTCCCTCTGCTCGCACAGCAGGGTCACGCTCCGCTCCAGCTCTCTCTGCAGATCTGCGCTGCGTGCGCGTTCCTGAAACACCACGACAGTTAGGATATTCCTCTCTTGGTCATGAGTGCAATCACCCTTCATAGTTGAGACCCTACAACGCAACAGCTGCAGCAGGGCGACGCCCCCCCCCCTCCCCCCCCCGCCCCCCAGCTCTCAGTCGCTCTGCGCGCTTGAGGGACTTTGCGCAAGTCGCGACTTTGAACCGAGACGCCGCCGTGCCCTCTCACGAGCTGTCAGTCCTTCAGATCCACTACACGCGTCTCACCTGCTCCAGGTCTGCTTCCTTGGCTTGCAAGCTGACTCTCAGCCTCGCGAGTTGGAGGCGGAGGAGCGTCTTCTCGCTATCGGCAGTCCCCTCTGCGGGCTCGCGCCGCTCTCGGCCGCGGCCGTCAGGGTCAGGCTCCGCGCTCCCAATCAAGTCAGATTGGTGCAGGCTGCTGCCTGCGACAACTGCGAAGCTTCGGTCCTCGGAGGCCTTCAGCGCGCTCGGCTCCTGCGCCGCCTCTAGGCTCACCTCCTCGAACGCGAAGCGCACACTCCGCTCGCCGCGGTCGGCTCCACGCGGCGACTCTGGCGCCGCGTGGAGCGCCGCGCCTCCAGAGGCAGGCGGCGGCCGAGTGGAGACGCGGCTCGGCGGCGTCGCGGAGGGCACTGAGGCAAACAGAGACGCCGCAGACGCCGGCAGCGGGCGCATAGGGGCGGAGGAAGACGCCAGCAGCGTCGCGAGCGACACCGAGCAGGGCGAAGAGGAGAAGGAGAAGACAAGCGCAGACGGCGCCACAGCAGCCGCGGCAGATGAAGAGGAAGAGGAAGGCGCGTCGCAGGTGTCTGCTTGAGGCGTCACGGGCGACCGCGGCGTCAGCGGAGATGAGCTGCTGTGCCCGCAGTCGATGAGCGGATGCCGGTTGATTTCCTTCTGGATGGCGGAGAGAAGAGAGAGAGCCGAGCCCGAACCGGTCTGCGCCGCTCGCGCCTCCGCGTCCTCTCCCTCCTCGCCACTTTCTGAATAAGACGTAGAGAAGGGCGACGGCGGCGAAAAGTGCGAAGACGCGCGGCGCCGCGACCCTCGGCGCGCGGGCGGCGCAAGCGCGGACGTCTCTGCAGGGTCAACCGCAAAGGAGGACGCGAAGAGAGAAGACGAGAGATCCGCCGACGACCCCCACGGCGGCGCCTTGGGCGGCGGCGGTGAGGCTTCCGGCGGTCCCATTGCGGAGTCGAAGAGAGACGCGAGAGAGGCGAAAAAGAGAGAGAAACAGTCTGCTCCACGTGAACAGGACACCACCAGCGAAGAAGAGGAGCAGGCGAACGCAGGCCAGGAAGAAACGGAGAAAGTGCGCGGACTGAGGGCGGACGCCCAGAAACCGGCTCCGTAGACCGCAGGGGACAACAGCGATTTGTACAAATTATGGACGACAATTAAATCGGGGAGGAGCGAGCAGGAGACTGGATCAAAGTGAAGCGTGAAGCGCAGCTCGAGCCTTTACACGGTCAGTCCGCTGCGGCGTCTGCTCGCACCTTCTCACTCCCACTTCTCGCTTCTAGCAGCCGAGCCTGCCGCGATCTCGATAGGCAGTCAGAGAGACGCTCATCGCCGACGCGGCCGTCCTCCAGCTCTCGAGGTTCGCCTCGCTTCGAATCGTAGCTAGAGGCCTGCTACGCAAGCGCCGAGACACAGTCGACTCACATCGTGCGACGGAGTGGAGAGATAAAGGCGGGAGAAGGCGAGAAACAGACAGCAAGCCAAGGCGCCAGGAGACATGTTAAGGCGACAAAGAGCGGTAACATTGCTTTTGTGAGATAGACGAAGGTGAGGAATAGCCCTGGGAGAGCGGGCGACGAAGGCCGCTTCAGGGACAACCTGGCCAGTCGAGTGTATGGACAGAGTTCGTCTTCGCGACAGAAGAAAGAGACTAGAAATGACGATGAAGAAGTTGCATTTCGTGCGGCTGCGCGGTGAAAGAAGCCGACGGTTGACCTGCGTTGGGGGAAGGAGAGATTCAAACAAAGCGCTCACAAAAATTCGCATGTGAATGCGGAAAGGCAGAGTCCCTGCTAGACCTTAGGACAGTGCCCACAGAGACCTGCAGCGCAGAAAACGAGGGAAGGGCGAGACGGAGAGAGACAGGATTGGAGATAAGCGCGGGAAGAAGAAGGAAGGCAAGAAAAAAACTTGGGAAGGATGCACAAGACAAGGCCGAGAGCTGCGCGCGGGCGCATTCACGCCGCGGAGCGTGACTGCGCGACCATCGACGAGGATGCTAGGCGTGAGGCGAAACTGGCGACACTCCGCAAATCGAAACGAAGGAAGGCTATGGACGAAAGTGAAGAATACGAGCTGGAAACATCGGAAAAGAAGACGCATTTGCAAGGAAGAATGCCAGAAAGGACGCACAGAAAAAGAAAAGTCGGAGGGCGGAAGGGGGGTGGGAGAAGGAAAAGCGAGCGCGAAAAACGGGACGTGGGTGTTCCGCGCCCTGGTGCAACTCTCAGATTGAAAAAAACTCCACATCGAGAAGAAATGCGTCAGACAAAGCTGCAAACAAAGCAAGTTCTCGCGTTTGGAGCGCGAAAACGGAATCGACACTCAACGCAGGAGGCAGACGACCCGCGGCGGCAGCGCGTGTGCAGCCTCGCAACGCGCTCGTCCTGTCTTCTCTCGTCTTGCAGCTCCTTTCTCTTCTTCATCGCATCTCCGCTGCGCCTCGTCAAGCTCGCCCTGTGCGCACTTTTTTCTCTCTTTGTAGCTCGAATTCTGTTTGGTCTGGAGAGCCCAGTTGGAGGGGGGTGTGCGTTTTGCACCGCCGCGGATCTCGCCCTGTAAGTCGCTGGGAAGGAAGGACTGTATCCGCTGCTCTCCTGTACGTAGCGCTCTGTTTCGCCCCTCGATTTGGAGGCATTCCGCTCTATGTGTGGAGTCCAGATAGAACTGAGTCGGTCTGAGGCAGCCTGCTGAGATTTTGCGTCTTTCCGCAGAAAGGTGGAGCGGCAAGAAGCGGGCAGCAACCGCGGACAGCAAAGGGTTCATGTCCAGCAGCGAGAGAGGTTGCGAGCAGAGGGAGAGAGAGCCAAAAGAGCGAAAGAAGCGGAAGAGAAGGCGCCTTTGCGAGACTCACAGCAGGAAACTGAAGAGGCCAGCAGGCGACCGCGTGTCACCTAGAGCTGAAACTGCCAACTGAGGGCGATACGAGACGAGATGAATCGCTGCTTTCTCTTTTCTCTGCCGGAGAGTGCCTCAGAGGCTCATGCATGCGCGTGTTTGCCGTTTTTAGAAGTTAGTTGGAAACCCCGCAACACTTCCTTTCCCGTCGAGCGGCAGCCGGACTGCGATTCGTTTCTCCGCGGAGTCATGGTGTGAGCATATATGACCCTGAAATATAACCGATAGTCTCAACTTAAATGCACAGATGGACATAATTAATCCTTTTACGATTTGTACCTGCTTGACTCTACAGTTTAAGTCAAGGAAACTTTGTTTACAGGAACCACCTCACACGTCCAGGTACCTCGCCGCGTTGGACCTCCCTGCAGAAACCAGTGTTTTACACTGTAGAGAGTTCATTCCATTCGAAAAAAACATCAAAGCCATTTTCGACGGCAGCGCGCAGACAGCTTTCACAGGCCGCGAGAAGAGGCACGTTGAGGCCGCCGCTTTGAGTATCGATCAAGCTAGTTTAAGTTCTGCGCGATTCCAGGGCGGCGCATCCTGTGGAGATGCGCAGCGCCATGGAGAATGCAGGGGCGACTCTAACAGACGCCTGTTTGCCTTACGTCTATTGCAATCTTTTCTCAATCCTGCACTTTGACGGAAGCTGCACTCTAGAGGCACGCTTTGCTCGCGCCCGCGCTGCGTTACCGCCTGCGCAGGTTCTTCATCGTCGGTTTATGAGGAGGGAACCGTTTTTCACGCGAACACCGCGCTTCCCTGATAGCTGTAGAGGAACTCGGATTGTTGTTGAGATCGCCATATCCACAGTTCGCTTCTCCCGCCTCGCATGGAGAGCGAAACGCCCCCCTCCGCTGCTGACACACTGAACATGATGGCAGAGAAAAGCACAGGAGAGCTTAAAATCGGGGGTACGAACACCTCCGAGGTCTAAACCGATAGGCTAAGTCGTGTCAAAAGCGGTCTAACGTGGCATGCCCAACCAACGAAGTTGTCGGTATTCGCCAAGCAAGCGTCAGCGCTCGGCAACCGTGAGCGCTTGAAACCAAACGCCTCTACAGGGAGGATTACAGCCTCTCAGCTTGCTGGCTGTGAACGATGAGTTTCTGTAGAGTTGAAGTTGGATTATACCTCGCCAATAAACGGCGACCTATGCCCATATCGGCGCCTCAAAGGAGGGGTTCGTGGAGAAGCTGCGTTGGTCGCCGAGCTCGTGTCTGTCTGCCGTCTACACCGAGAGGTGGCGAAGGAGTAGCTGCTGCCCTCTCGAGAGTAGACCTCGAACTCTGCCTGGGCGCGAGAGGCTCAAGTTCCTAGCCGGCGCAGGAAGGAAGACGTCTTATCCCCTTATCCTCCGCCCTCAGCCGCGACAGTTCCCTCCCCTCGGCGTCTGACGCGAGCTGCAGCTCTGCACTCCATTCGAGATATTCGAAGAAAGGCATCTGCTCGCAGGGATATCAGAGATCCGCGGATGAACCGTCCACTGGGCCCGTGCCGAGGCTCCGCCTCGTCGTCGCAGCGGACGAAGGCAGAGGGGGGTCCATTTCATTGCAGCGGATTTTTCTGGTGTTGCTCGTTTACGGTGTTTAGTCCAACTAGCCTCAGTGTGACGGTGTGCCTCCTGCGGCCGCGGCTGCGCAAACAGTTTGGGGATGTCAAGATTAGGCGATACCGGAAGAAGCCGCGTCGGTCTTTTCACAGCTTTTTCGTTAGTTGGCGCACTTATGCGCACAGCCCGATGCTGTCGCTGTCGCGTCGAGCGGCCGCGCGAGTCGTCGTGCCTTGTTTGAGGCTCTTCCTCGGCTATTAGGTCGTTCTTTTCTAGAGCTCTTTGTTTTTGTTTTTCAGCGTTTTTGGCATTTTTCCGTTTTTCCCTTCACATTCAGGCTTTTGGACAGCCAGTTACTCCCCGAGCTCGAAACAGGGCAAGGCAAGTGACTCGAGGGAGATCGACAGCGAGCGGTCGCCTCATCTCTGCGTCGATGCTTGTCCTGCTCTGCATCGCCTCTTCGTGATCCGCTCTTTCCTTCCGTCCCTCTCTCGCAGCGGATATCTTCCTTTTCTCGAGTTATCACCTCCCTGAAAAGCAAAGCCGCGGGTGAGCTCGGCCCGTGCAATCGATGTCCTCCTGCGGGTCGCCCAACACTGGTGACGGCGCGGCGCGCACAGCGTCTCTCTCCCTCCGGCGAGCGGTCACTGCCTCGCAAGTCTGCGGACGTCTGATTTCCCGCTCTCAATTTGATTTTCTCATCCGCTTCTCACCTTCCTGGTGGCGTGTGTCGGCGCATTTCCCTTCCGGTTCTTTTCTCCTCACACCGCCGGCGGAGAACGCGAGCCGCGCGCGAGCAGTCGAGTCTCCGCGCCTTCCGGACGAGCAAAGAATCGCCCCTCCCTTTTCCCTTCTTCTCCCATTCTGCATTTTCGCTCTCTCCTTCTCACTCTCTCAAGCCTGTCTGCTTGTCTGCCTCGAATTTTCTATTTCCCTCCACACCAAGCGGCGGAATCGCGTTCGAGGCCTGACTGACGAGCTTTCGCGCCGAGGCTCTATCGCGAACGAATTACAGCAGAGAGAACCACGCAGGCAGTTCAGCAAGAAGCTGGCTTGAGACGTGGTCTTCTTCTCTACTCTTTCCTTCTCAGCGCCTGTTTTTAACGGGCGTGTTCGCAGGCGTAGCTGCCTCTCCTCTATCGGCTCTCCCGTCCTTCGATCCTCAATCCCCGAGCGGCCTAGCTCCTCCCGCGAGGCCTCTTGACTCCCTCTGCTCCACGATGCCGCCGCTCTACTCCTCCTCTCCGCCGTTACCGCATCTCCCGGTGTCGGCTGCGGCTGGAGGGCGCGTCGCGGCGTCGTCTTCTCCCGCCTCCGCAGTCCGCGTGGCTGCGGAGCTCTCGCGGCCGCCTGGCTCGCCGCGAGAGGCTGAAGGCCGCTGCGACGTGGAGGCGGAGGACAGCATCGTGGAGGGTCGCGTCGTGGAGGGGAACCTGATCGTGCGCGGCGGAATCCGTCTGTGGGACGACGAGGCTGAAGACAACATCGACGTCCGCGAGATCGTCTCCTTACAGGGGCCGCCGCCCGTCTCGCGCGGACCGTCGCCGGCGGCGCGGAGCGCGCGGACACCCGGCGAAGACGCAGCAGAGCGCGACGAGGAGACCGCCGCGGAGGCGGGGGGCTGGAAGGATGACGACGGCGAAGCGGAGGTGCCGAACCGCCGCTTCAAAGTCCGGAACCTCGTCACCATCGAGGGGTCGATTCCCGCCCTCCACGTCGCGAGGTTCAGACGCGACCGCGAGAGCACTCAGCCGTCCCCCAAGGCCCCGTGGCAGGCCGGCTTCAGCCGGCGCAGGCGGCAGTCGCTCCGCCGGCTAGAGGACGTCCAAGCGAAGTTCGTCGCGAGCTTCCTGCAGGACGGCGAGGTTGTGGTGAACGCGAAAACTGTCCTGGACGGCCTCGAGAAAGCCCATAAAAGAGACGCCGCCCTCCGCCGCCTCGACGAGGAACTCGCCGACACAGTCCCTGGATCCCTCAGCGGGCGCGTGCTGCTGCGTAAGGCCCAACAGAAACGCCTGACCGTTCGCGCGGAGTGCTGCAGCTCTGCGAAGCGAGGCCGTTCGCTTCTAGAATGGAGCGCGTCCAACGGCCGACGCTGGGGGTCTCGTGGATGTTTGTGTAGGAGCATTTTTCTCACGTCGCGTCAAACAGAAATCCTCGCTCAGAAACAGAGAAAGCAGGCAGCTGCGTCTGTACACAGACCTGGCTCTGCTGGGGAGCGGAAACGCGCAGCAAAGGAGGCGACGGCGGCCAGGCGAGCGATCTGTCTCTCGCCTGTGAACCACGCGGGGCCTTCTGGAAAGGAAGCGAACGCCGTAACCAGACGCTCCCTTCCTCTTCACAGATGCCTCTGTTCGATTCCGCCGCCTCCCTGCATCTCGTTCCTCCGCACAGCTCGTCTCTCCGTGCACTTCTCTGTTCGCTCGTGGCGAACTGCCCGCGCAGCTCTGCCTTTGAGCCGCTCGGCACCTTCTCTTCCCTCCAGCGGCTCGCCCAGCCGGCGCGCACTGACGCCGCTGCCAGGGCTCGAGGGAAGACGCGTTCGTCTCGCGTCTCCAGCTCTTCGTTCTATACTCTGTGCGGTTCTTTGATCTCAAGGCCTCAGCGCCAGCTCCACACGAGCTCTTGTATTGTTCTCCTCGCGTCTGTGCCCTGCGTGTCCCTCTGTGTGTCTGCAGCCTACACCGACATCGTCGTCCGCGAACTGCTTCTGGTGAGCCACTGCTGCGGCGGGCAGGGCTGGCGGGTGCTGGAGGAGCTTCGGCGCCTGCTGGTCCTGCGCAGAGGCCACGTGGCGCTGCCGCCGGTTGACCGCGGCGCGAAGGACGTGCGGCTGTGTCTGGCGCAGCTGGCGTCTCTGAAGCAGGTGTTCGAGGCCCGCGCCCACGCTGTTCTCCGTGAAGAGGACACGATGAAACTCGCAGTCTCCCTCGCCGAGCTGCGTCTCAACAGACAGCGAAACGCCGGCTTTGAACACGTGCTCGACGACGCCCTCGACGGGCTCCACGCCGACGGCAACAGCGCCGACGTCGACCCGAGCCTCCTCCAGCGCCTGCGGCCAGGTCAGAGGAACGGCGACGCAAGTCGAGAGGAGTTGATCAAAGAAATCCGACAAAACCTGTCGATTGCGCTCGCGTACTGCACCAAAGGAAAAAAACAACCTGCGGTGTATCTACAGGTGAGCGCGAGCGAACGGAGTTTTCGGATCGCCTCCGGCAGACCTTTAGACCCTGTCTTCCGCTGCGTCGTGTGATCTGCGCGACTCCTTTCGTCCTTCGCGCGTCTTCTCTTTCGTGCTGGGGCCGCTCGTTGCCACCCAGAGCTGCGCCGACGGCGGCGCACGCGTCACATGGGGACCGACGCGCGCTTAGACCGTTTGCCCCGATGTGTCTGCTTTTGTGAATCCGGCTCAGATTGCAGCGATGAAGCCGTCGGTCGCGTACGCGTTCTTGGGTCCTACAGACCTGTCGCTGATCCTTCTGGAAGTGTTCCAGGGCTTGTGGTGTCGCTTCGTCGAGTTCTCACTCCGGCGGCAAGTCCGTGTCTCTACAGGTACGTCGTCTCATCTCCCGCTGTCTGCTGCGGCCCTAAAGTATTTTCCTCCTCACTTCCGATCTTCTCTTGCATGTCTCAGCGGCAGCTCGTTCCCATGTGTGGGCTCCCTATCTGGAGTCTAATTCGCGCGAGCTTGTCGCTCGTGGTCGGCTTGTCTCTCGAGCCGCGTTCGAGGTGGGTCCGTGGCTCTGCGCGCTTCGCGGTGCCCGCCATGCCCCTGCAGGTTTATCGACTCTTTGTCTGGTTCTCGTTGCCATTCTGCAGCCGCTCTCGTCCTCGACTTCAGCTCGCTGACTGAGCGCGAACTCACTGCGGGAAGCTGCTACTTCCTGCTTTCGTCTCTGCGCGACGTCCTGCGGGCCTTCTGTCCTCTGCTGATCAAAAAAATCATCTTCTACAACGCGCAGCGGGCTCGGGAGAGCTTGTGGGCGATTCTCCGGTCAGCTGCTCTAGATTTCACTCCATCAAGCTAGCAATTAGTGGACGATACGTTGTTCAACCAAGACGTTTCAACGTTATGCCAAGAAGGACACCAGATTACCCGGATGTCGCCGCCCACACATGCGATTTTGCGTGGAAGATCAGAGCAGTACCGCTCGCCCCTGGTTATATACATAGCCCCATAGACTTCCACACGCAGACATATAGATATGCATATATATATATATATATATATATATTTATACATATGCAGAGGGCTTTGTGTGCTGACAGGGGGGTGGCTCTGTGTCACGCGTCGACATGCGCGGATATGCGTGTGAAGGCGGCGAGCTACGCGAGCTAGCCTCTGCAGTACACACGCACTGAGTTCCCTGTGGAAGATGCACATGCGGAAGAAAAGCGTTCAACAACGTCGAGCGGCAGGGTACGTGAAGCTTTCTGTCTCTCGCCTCATCCTGTCCTGCGCAGACCCGCAATCGAACACAACTGCTTCTTTGCTTTCTGCGAGTCCGAGGAGGCTCTCAACGAGGAAATCGAAGGCGACAGGTGAGCAGACAGCGAGACGCAGGAGCGCCACTCCGGCACAGAGTTGCAGCAGATTCATAAACACATTTGTTGTCTACAAGGGCATTGTTGCGTCCAGCTGCATCACCTTCGTGCGCTAGTTGTGCGGATTTCTGCCTCCGCACCAACGTGGTGTGGATCCCATTCGGCCTGTCTGCGTAAGACACATCATTGCCCTAGCTGTGTGGATGGATACTTGCAGTTTCATCCGACGCGAATGGACGCATGCGACTCGCCCCGCACCGAGGGATTGGCAGAGAAGGTTCCTGGGGCCGGTGATGCAGTCCTAGGCGGCTGTCGAGCCGAAGGCGTAAAGGCTTCATTCACAAGTCTCTGTGCCTATCTCGTTTTAGATGCATTCGCGCGTGGGATGGCGACGGGAGGGCGGTGCGGAGGTCAGCGTTTGACGTCTCTGAGCCTGAATCGTCGTCTGAGTTAGGGAATAGGGTTTACGTGGGCTTTAGGGTTTGTGTGTTTCCGTTTTCAGGCCGTTCATTTTCCACACCACAGGCTTGGCGAATGAGATGGCGTTGCTGACCTGCCTGCGGCCGCTCTACACGCTGCGGGAGCCTCCGCTTCCCTCTCCTGAGCAGCTGTCGGCGCTGCGCATCTGCCACGTGGCGCCTCACGCGCGCTACCCCGGGGAGGAATGCGAGGCGGAGAAGGGTCTGGCAGACGACCCGCGTCGCGAGGCGCAGCTCGACGGTCCACACAAGCAGCTCTTTTTCCTCCTCGGGGCGGGTCGCGTGCTGCTCTCGACGGTCGCCGGCGACGACGACGCGAATCTCCGCGCGTCGCCCGAGCATCTCGCCCAGTCGCTGGCGGCGCGCGTCCGCGGCCGCCAGGAGGAGAGCGACGCGTGGGACGACCAGGCGACCAAGGCGCTGAAGCGCGAGGAGGCGCTCATTCGGCGCCTCTGCAACGCGGAAGGCTCCCGCTTCTGGTGCGGCATGAACGACATCCACGACGTGGTTTTTCAGAAAAAGCTCCAGCGCCGCGAAGCCGCAGCCGGGGTCGACGCCGCGACGGACGAGGAGGAGGAAGCAGAGCTCGACTTGATCGACCCTGACGCGCACATGGGGCCTTCGCAGGAAAGCCCGCGCGAGGCGGCTGCAGAGGCGCAGGAGCGCGAGTGGAGAATCCGTGATCCGACGCGAAAAATCGACGAAGGGGCTCGAAGACGAAGAACCGAGAGAATGTAGGCAACACAGAAGCGAGAGGGGAAAAAACGTGAACCCAGAGTCGAAAATAGCCCTGCCAAGTAGCCGCAGTCGTGCACAGTGTGCGCACGTGGAGTCTCTTTCTTCTCTCTCCCCCTCCTCTCTCTTGCTCTCTCCGGCCCCTTCGGTCTGAGCGTGTGGACGCCTTTCTTCTGCGTCTCTCGTTGGACCTCCGCGTGCCCTCGCGTCCCTGTACGCGAAAGGAATTCGAGAAAGTGGCTTGGTGTTTGCTGGGTTGGCGCGTGTTTGGCTAGAGGCGGCTTCAAGTCTCTGCACATTCTGTCCTGTTCCTGTGCACGACACTCGCGCAGACGGCCTCCGCATAGGCGCTGCGTGTCTAGGGGCGAGAGAGGCAGCCGACCGGGCCTCGCGGGCTCACGTCGCTTCTGCGCGCTCGCTTCTGCGTCTTGGTTTCTGTTCCTCAGCTTCGAAAGGGTCTTTAAGGGTCAGGAAGCGATAGAGAAGACTATCGAGGAGATCGGCGGACAGTTCGAAGAGACCTGGGAACGCAGCGTTCAAAAGGGCTTGGAGGAAACCTATCTGGAAGGCGCAGCTGGCGCTTCTCGTCTCTCGACAGCCGGCGCGCGTCCCTTGCCTCGCCCCTTCCCCATTCCACTCGACCTGGTTGACCGCCGCCCGGTGTCTGCGCACTTCGCGCCTTCGGAAGATGCGCTGCTTGACTGGGAGCTCCCCACTCTGCTGCAGCCGAACTTTGACAAGTTTTGGGTGAAGCGGGATGGAGGAAAAGGCGAGGATCCGAAGCGAGAAGCCGGGCTCGCGATCAGCGAGATGGTCGTGGATAAACGAAAGGTCGCCAGCGACTTCCTCAGCTCAGTCCAGGTACAGGGAGGAGCATCTGCGTCTTGATTGACCGCTGCCTTCACTCGCACGCGACTTGAGCAGCGTATGTCTACATATAAACATATATATACGCATGCAAGCGTGAATACGTGCATGGAGGGCAACCGGCTCGTGTAGGTAGGTTTTTCCTCGGAGGTTTCAGGCTCACACATGTTTGCAGCGATGACATCTCGAGTATCCGCGTCGGCGCGTGTCTTCGGCAGCAGCGTGGTACGCACTCGTTTTGTCAAAAGCCATGCGCACACCCGCTCGCGTATCTCACACCCATTCACTCTGCTTCTCTCTCGTGTCTCTCGCATCCGATCTTCACTACATCACGACCTGCGCCTGTGTTTCCTCCTGATTGCGTGCGTGGTCACCCGCCTCTTCGCGGAATTCTTTCTTCGCGAGACCTTGACGTAACCGCCTGTTAGCGAGCGCTCTTCGTGGAATGCTTCGACTCGACTCTTTTTCGCCAACCGCAGCTTGCATGTCCTCTCGCTCGCTTGCGTTGGCCTGCAGACGGCCGCGAACGAAGTCCGAGCCTAGGGCGAGATGGATGAGGCGTGCGCGGCCGCAGTGTGAACCGTGGAAAAAAGAGGTGAACCACCGGGCACACGCGGAAAGGAGGCATAACGGCGGTCCCGACACGGAGGATGAAGCGCCCGAAACCAGATGCGCAAGCTCCACACGAACAGAAACGCTGCTACCTGCGCGTGGTCCCTTTCGTCTAACCCTTAAACCCCGCTGCTACTCAGCAGGAGGAACCTTGTCGGATGTCGCGCCGTGAGGCGCTTGGTACCTCCGGCTGAGCAGGCGCGTTTTGTGCGCGCGTTTCGGCAAGCTGAGAGAAGCGGCGTCTTCTTCCTTCATCTGTTCCGCGTCGCATTCGAAGACGCACGTCCGCGAGGAGTAGAACAGTGTGCTTCACAAAGTTGGTGGTGCAGGCGACCGCGCGCCTCTGGAGTCAGACTCTCACTTTTTCGCTTTTTTTGAAGTGCTCATTTGAGCGTGGGGATTTGTTGGCTCGCTGTGGGGAACCGAAGCTGAGGGCTGTGCTTTTCTACTCGCGTCCTTCTGTTCCCGGTTCAGCTCAGCCCTTCCTTGGGGTATCGTCTCCCGTGGCTCTACTGTCGTCGCTCCGGAGTTCTTTTGTGTGGAAACGAGGCTCAGCGTCCTCTTCTGCCTGTGCCTCTGCACTGTCCTGCGCGCGCTTTCGCATGTGGCGCAAACTCTCGCTCGCTAAGATCGAGTCCTCGAACACACACTGACAGCATTTCCTCTCCCCGCGAGAGCGAAATGTTAAATATTTAGAAACCGAGCGTCCTCGAGCGCAGGAACGCCGACGACCCAAGGCGTCGTCTCCCTGCCTAAACGGACGACTTGCCCCGGGGGCGCAGGTCGCAGGGCATGACTCAACGCAAGACAAAAAACGGCGCACGGAGAGAGAGAAAAGCCGCGTGCGGAAGAAGCAAAACGAAAGCCGCGGGGGGTGCGGACAGGCTCACCCACATCGAATCTTACGCATTTTGAACGCAGGGAAGGGCTTCAGATTAGCCTGGCGAAAGACGAAACAGAAGAGGACTTTGTGAAACAGCAGGCCGCAAAAGCCCGAGCGTCCCTCGACCGCAGCGCAGACGAGGAGGCGCTGGTGCCCGCTGAGCGAACGCGACAGGAATCCAGCTCAGGCCGTCCTCACGGGCGGAATCGCTTAAACACGTAGCGCGGCTTCCTGTATCTTTCCATGGGCGGCGGCAAGTCGACGTAGAAAGGCTCCAGCGCACGCTTGGGTGCAGAAACCATCTTGTAGGAGGATTCGCGCTCGGCTGGCTGCGCTTCCTCGCCTTCGCTATCCGAAGCTTCCCACTGCACGCAGATGTCCATATGCACATCGAGGAAACTTCGCATATGCAAAAACGCAGTCAAAGGGGGCCCAAATCGGGAGAAAGTAGGACGACGTGACTCACGCCCTCAGCCGCGCGCCCAGCTACGCAGCAGTCCAAATACGGATAGAGAAAGAAATTGACGCAACCCTAAATGCAGGCATATATATACGATTGCTTATTGTATGGTGGGCTAGGGAGGGAAATGCATGCAGTCGTCTTTGCAAGCCTCCACGCCGCTCGGCCGTAGAGGCAACCGCTGAGAAGCGCATCCCGTCCGGATCAAAATGCGAAATGCCCTGGAGAGCGGAGCACGCCGCTAGCGCGCCTGCGTTTCGATTTTCTTGTACTCGAACTGACCTCTGCTGGCGAAGGACGTCTTCGAAGTTCACGAAGATCAGAAACGAGTTCGCCCGTCTCCGCGTCGACCAAACCGAGCTTCCGCGCGTGCTGTACAGACACCCGGACACGGCCGAAGCAGATTGGAAACGAAACATACGCGGCCTCAAATTCACAACTCGTGCGTGGAACGCAAACAGAGGAAGACTGCGGCGTGTTGCATCGGCCTTCGATCTGCACGGACAGAGGCAGGGTGTCACTACAGACATGCACGCATGCGCCCATGGTCAGACATCAAGCGCGTCGAAGGACCGTCTGTGTATGCCTACTTATTCTTTTATGTCTAAACCGATATAGATGAAGATAGACGTACAAAAATCTAGGGGTCGGGTATGAACAGCCGGCGCCCGCCTGCGCACCTATGCATGTGCGCCGACGCCTGAATCGCTGACTACGAGATACGAACTCGTGCAAATGCAGACAGACAGACGCAGATGCGAGTGCAGATGATGAGATGTGCATGCATCCCTATAGAATCATATAGATAGACGCGCAGCTAGCTAGGCGCAGACGCATACATTCCACCATTGGCGTCGGGCGCGGCGCGAGCTCTGCATCTCCTCCAGAATGCACTCCTTCCTCTCGATGCCCACTGGGCGCGCAGGGCGGATTTCGCCGGGTCTGAAAAAAAGCTCAAAAACACGCGGAGCCTGAATTTCTCAACCCCAGCCCCTCTGAACGAAGAGAGCTGCCCCGCGGCGAAAATGCGCCTCCGCCTTGAACGCTAAGGCGCCCGCACTGTATCTCCTTGCATGACGTTTGCAGATCGAGCGAGAGAGGGAGCGAGATGTGCATGCAAAGCCAGATATTGGTACACAGGCGTGGAGCCGAGGCAGCCTGAGCCTGTGGGAGCGGAGACTGCAGCCTCTAGGCACAGAGAGCGCAGCGGGTGAGGGAGCCACTGCGTACAGCATGCACTTCGCCTTTATGAATCCGCGGAGGCTGTGCTAGAGAGAAGGCGTACCGCGGCTGGTCGCTGCAGACGTGCGCGCCCACGCACAAGCAGACGCACTCTAAACTCTGCGCGGCGGCTGTTCTCTGCTCAGCTGTCTCCGTACCTATCCACGAATTCGAGGTAGGCCATCGGCGCGGCGTCGCGCATGCGCAGGCGGTGCTGGTTGACTACGCGCGTGTAGAAGAACGGCCGGTGGGCGTAGAGTGGGCAGAGCTCGTGGTAGAGCTTCCTGCGTGCCGCGGGTGTGAAGATCATGCTCTCGACGATCAGCGAAGACTCTGGAGTGTCTGTACGCAGCACGCGGAGCCGGGAGCTTGGGGGTGCTGTGAAGCGGAGTCACACGTTCAGCAACTGAAGGCGCAAGGGGCGCTCAGTTCGCGACGCGAAAACCGCAGGGCGGAGACCCAGAGCTGATGTGCAACAGGCGGTCTCCTCATTCCACTGCCTAACGAGAGTCTCTAAGAGTTTGTATTAAGGAATACCCAGTTGTCCGGAAACAACCTCCTTATCTGAGGGGTGGATTTGTGCTGAAACACTGCCTTCGGTACGTAGTCGAGTAAAGGTAGCTGCTGGTGAACAAGCAGCACGAGAAGGAGACGAGTCGAGACACCTCAAAGACAAAAAAAGGACCCTGAAACAGCCAGAGGCGCAGAGACGGAGCACGCAGAGGACGACGCAGCAAAGGGCAGCCCGTGGAGGAAAGAATAGGCCACCACGGGTGTGAGGAGAAGAGCGTCGCAGCCAGGAGAAGAAGGAAGTCAGCACCGCCAGATGCCGTCAAAGACCTCCTCCTCTTCAGTAAAAAAGTGCAGACGACGCACGAGGGAGAGGACAAGGCGGGGACAGGAAAGAGCCCTGCATCCGCAGGCGAGAAAGCAGGGAGACGAGGCCCCTGCTTGAGGAAGGCACGGGGTTTCCCTACTCTGCTTCGCGAAGTGAATCAATTCCTCCGCGTACTGCTGGAGTTCCTGCGCGCGCGGTAACGTCAACTCGAGGCGGTCGGAGCGAACGAGCTGGTCCAACTGCGTCCTGCGAGGGAAAGCAGAGACTGAAGGCGTTTCTGTGTGAGCGCGCAAAGACCCAAGCACGTCGCTCTAGAAGGGAGATGAAAAACGACACAGAGATGCGCCATGTGCGCGTGGGCGGCTCTTGGGCGGCGCGAAGGAAAAGCGCGGCGCCACGAGGCGCTGTCGCACGCGCGAATCGAAGACACCGCCCGTTCCTCGGGAGGCCGCACAGCAGCTCCAGACTCGGAAGAGTGAACTGCGGATGAATGAGGAGGCAGAGTAAGCACACCCTGCTGGCAGCGAGCGCGGCGGTCAGTCCGTCACGCGCACTCGACGGCGGAGAGCAGAGAGGTGAGCGAGACTCCGATGGGGGGTCACGCGCGCCTCCACGCACGCTGAGAGGAAGCGCCGCGCGAAGGGGGGAGACAGGAGGCAATTTCACGGAGAGGTGACGGCAAATGCACGTACTTGAGCATATTCCACTGGTGGTGAGGCTGCCCTGGCAGGCGGCGGTGAGGCCGGCGCTGGACGCCTTTGTTGAGGAAGGCGACGACTTTGCTCCAGCCCATCTTGGCTCAGACAAGACGGACGGCAGCGAGACGAAGAAGCAGAGACACAAAAGATCAGCGGGAGAGGCGCGAACGCAACGCCCGAGGGGCCTAGCGGCGCGGCCGACGCATCGAAAGGAAATCGGGAGCAAGCGAGCGAGAGAATCTGACGGCCCCAGCAAGCAGGAAAGGAGCGGTAGTGACCGTTGTTTCTGTGTTTCTAGCAGGGCGTTTGAATCTCAGATCTGCCTAGGCGAAGCACTGGCTCCGCATCCGAGCAAAGCTGCGGTCAGCAGAGCGGAAAATGGAGTCGATTTCGTGTTTTCAGCGCGCGGCTGACATCCAGCACCTCCTCGAAGCGGCCTCAATTTCTGGCTTATATACATCAGGCCTTCAGTACGAGTTCCTGGTTTGTCGTTTTCCTCCCTGTTCAAGCAGAACAGGGGGGCATGCTCATCTTCTCAGACGGGAACGAGAAGGGGGGAGGAGGAAGTCTGTCACGCGGAGGAAAACAAGGATAGGAGCCGAAGCCGATGACTCACGAAGGTGCAGCGATGCCTGTGTTAGGAAATGCGCGATGTTTACGCATGTGAGGATACGAGAAAACCGGACGAGTTTGGCGGATCTAAAGAAGAAGACACACGGCACGGAGGAACGGAGCCCCTGTGTGTATCAGGTATCAACAGGCAGGAGGTGAAAGTACACGAAAAAAAGAGCGGGGGAGCGAGAAGCCGCCAAGCCAGTGTAACGGCGAGGAAATTCAAAAAAAAGTAGCTACGTAGCGAGCGGAACGCTCGCGAAGGAAAATACTCTATGTGGTGTCTACGCTGCATGCGCTCTGGATTACCGAAAAATCGCGCCGATACGTATCTCACGAGGAGATAGATCCCACTCTCCCAAGGCATGCCGCCTGCCAACTGCGTGTCCAACTGTTATTGCTGCAGCTCTACGCTTTTCACTGGCTCAGAAATGAAAGAGTGTTTGCTTGCTTCTGGGTCGCCGCGCCTTCTTTGCAGCCTCGCTCGCGGTGGATTCGTTGGCGCTCTCCCCTGCCCGCCGGCTGGGGCCGTGCCAGTCGAGCCGCACCCGATGTCAACAGGTGCATCGAGAGCCTGTCGGCGAAATGGTACTGTGAGAGGCCGCCAACGGCCTCGCGATTGCCTGCGCGTGAGAGGAGCTGAGGGCTCTCCTCGGCATCGGCCTTTTCTCTGCGCAGGACGACAGATCTGCCGAAGCCTGCTCGTTCCTCTTTGATCCCTGTTCCCCTGTCGAGATCAGGGAGCTCCGCAGGATCTCTTGGCCGGTCTGGCCCCCTACCAGTAAATGAGAGGAGAAACAACTCGGACCAGAGGAGGGAGCCCGGCTCTGGGGGAAAAAAGGCATAGCCAAGCCTGCGTGGAGATACACTCACGACGCATCTTTGGTTCAGAGGGCGTTCCGGGCGACGGCGAGTGCCTTTGCGAGGAGTCGACAGACGCCGGGCTCGCGTGCCACGCAAAGGACGTTTGCTGCCTTGAAAGTCGAGAGACAGGTCTTCCTCGCATGCGCGAAAGCGGGGCGCGGCTAAGTAGTCACGTCGCTGCCTTCAGGAATAACCGTGTCGACTCTAAAACGGGTGGAAAGCTTCGTCCTCGGTCACTGGTCCAGGCGACCTCAGCAAGATAGGAAGCTGAGTGCAGCTTGGCAGCATACTCGAAGAGCCTCTGAGTTCCTGTGAAGGACGAAAGAAAACGTATGTATCTGGGATGCGCGCAGGCGCCCTCCCCCTCTAGGCATGTAGCAGTGTAGTGTGTATCAGCGACTGGGGAGAGTGAACGTCTCAGCCTTGATCAAGGCTGACACGTTCGCTCTGAGGGCGGAAGTGTGCCGGGGCGGCGCCTGACAGCTACTCATCCACGGCCTCTGGGGTCTAGAGTGGCTGTGTAAGGTGTCATTCCGGTATCTCTTCGGCCTCAGCGAAGATACCAGAACTCATTCATGCTTCTGCACGTGATCACCCACTCTGGTGGCTGAGGCCACACTTGGCGCAGCGCAGCTCACTTCAGCAGCTAGCTGTGTTCAATCCACACGTGCCCGAGCCCTGCTTTCGGGTCCTCGTCGTGTGCGCTGTCTCACCCTCGATGCCATCGCAATCTCAGTCTATTCCTCGCTGCATTGCACCGCTCGAAGGAGTCGCGCTAGATCGCTCAAACCTGTAGGGAAAGCGGCGACCGTTTTCCTGCGCACAGTCTGCAAAACTGGACTGCATAAGGCTTGCCAGTTTGTGCGCTGCCTAACTGAGACTGCGGGACGTGGCCGCAGACTGAGGTGATCGCACAGAGTGACTGACAATTTCCTTGCCTCAGTCGAAAAGCACTCAAGTCTCCTTCCATCTCCGGGCGTCGCTGGACGGTGCATCACTTCCTGCGTGTGCCGCTAGGACGGTGGTGCAGCGCGCCCACCGGACGGGCTACGAAACAGGCAAGTAGCGCCCTACGATCTGAGGCGTGCCAAACGTCAAACACAGCGACGCCCTAAACCCTAACCCGTCACCTTGTTCGAGATGGCTGATGTCGCTCAGGCGTCGAGTCGCGCCGTCCGCGGCGCGGCGGGCGCGTTCGCTCGTTCGATGACGGCCTGTGTGCCCTGGAAAACACTGAACCGCAAACCCCCCGCGCTTCCGCACGCAGCAGGCCTGGGAATGTTGCGTCGTCTCAATCGAGTTGTCAGAACTGAGAATCTGCTCTTTCTACGCTCATAGGCAACACGCTGGCCAGCGCATTCCCGCAGAGCACACCGTTGAGTTTTTCTCGGGAGAACGAACGGAGCACTCTGGATAGCATACGATCCTTCGTAGTCAGTCCCCTTTTAGGCAAGCGTTCTACGAATTTGCGCCGTCTCTGCTCCTCCTGTTTGTCGCTCAAACGGGCTGGTGCCACTAGCCCCGAGCGCGACCTTCAGCGGACCCCGTCCTAGTGGCGCCAGCCTTGTAAACGGGGTTTCACGTGGCGGTAGGTTTGAGCATGTGTTCAGGCTGGTGTTTGTGACGGCTCATGGTGTTGTTCTTCGGGGACTTTTTCTAGGCTACACGATCCAACACTTCGCATTTGGTTTCGGTGGTCGAGTGTGCAGCTTTTTTACCGAGAATTTTAGTTTGTGGCGTGGAAGGCACAGCAAAGCGTGGCGCCAAGGTCGAACCTGGAGCGCTCGACTCGCAGGCAGATCCGCCTTCCGTCGATTCGCGAAAAACGAGTGAGAGCGCTGGTGTGCACAGCAACAGGAGCAACTTGAATCAGGACAGGAAGGGACGAAGAACGTGGTGTTCTTGTCAAGCGCAACGAAGACCGTTTTTGGGGCGGAGGAGTTCGCTTGTCTTCCGCAGGTGTGCTGTATGTACACTGCGTGTTGTCTCTGCGCCGATCCGTGCTAGGTGACTGCGGGCGAGACGCTGTTTGTTTGTGTTTCTCTCGGCGTTTTTCTCCGCCGTACTTTTTCCATTTCACCATTTTCGAAGATGGCGTCCGTTCCTCCGCGAAGTGGCGGCCTTCCCGCTGCTGCGGCCGCCGTTTTGCGCCGTGCGACGCTTGAGAGTGCTCCGGTGGGCTCCTCGTCTGGCAGAACCCGGTTGAAGGGATCTGCGCAGCCTTTCCCGGTCACTTCTTCGCATCCGCTCAAAACTCTGAAGGTGTCTTCGCTTTTTTTCGGAGAGAGTCTAGCCGCTTGTCCGCTGTTTTCCCCCGGGACCCGTCAGTCTCAGCAGACTGAGGGGCTTCGCCTTCTCGCGCAGAAGCGCTTCGTGTCCTCTAGCTCGAAGGATCCGCGAGATGTGATGAATACCTCGTCTATGGCGGGCATCCAGAGCAGTTTGAGCACGCCGGCAACCGGAGAGACTTCGCCGGCGTCCTCGTCCAGTTCCAGCGGCGCCGAAAGCATCCTTGCTGGCAGATCAACCCCCACATCGGGGAAACGCGACTTCACAGGCACAATCGGCAGTCGCACGCCGATGAGACTAGATACCACCGGGTCGCAGACTGGAGACGACCGCCACGGCACGACCGAGGAGAAGCATGAGCAGCCACTCTCGAAGCGGACTGCGAGGACCCTTGAGGGCTCAGACAAAGATGCGAACTTCACGATTTCGTCTTTGGCGTCTAACCCCGAGGAGAACGCGGCTGAGGAAGCCATGTCGATGCTGTACGCCAACAAGGAAGGCGACAACTTCCCGGGGAGCATCGGCACCGGCACAGCGACGACTGCGAAGCAAGCGGCGAAGGCGGCAGAAGAGATTCGCGCGGGCGCCGGCCCCGGCGCAGGTCCTGACTGGGATGTCAAGCCGCCAGGCCTGCTTCGCAAACTCGCGAATTACGGAATCCTCGCCACGGGCGCTGGCCTCATTCTCTGGGGTCTGGGCGGCGGCGCGTACCTGTTCGCCCGTGACAGCGAGCCCGCGAACGTAACTTGGAATTTCTTAAAGTGAGCGACCGCCTGCGTGTCTTGCCCCCACGGCCACGAGAGGAGTCGCTGCCTCCAGACAGCTTCAAGAAAGCGAAAAGGACTTCACGAGCCTCTCGGGTGCTTCTTCAGCAGACGGCTCTTTGTGGCGCGTGCGGAGGTGATTAAGATGGCAGGACGCAGCAGCACGGGGCACTGAAGGGCGACAGATGGTGGCAGCGGCAGAGCAAAGACGCGAGCTAGTGTGTGTGTGACTCAAGTGGCGTTTCGTGTGCTTCGTCGTCTGAAAAAAATTGCCTCCCGGGGGGCGCCGGCAGGGTGTTTGGCTGGCTCCCGCGCCCGCGCTTCGTCGATGCCTGCGAGAGGCCAGCTGTCTTTCTGTAGCTGCGGCTGCCGCATTCTTTGTGTTGAGTGCGTAGAGACGATCCGCGAGTGGCTGAGGCTATGGGAAAGGACTTCGAGCGCGAAGCGTGGTGGGGCGGCTACGAGCGCCCGGACAGTGCACGTGTGAAGCTGCGGCTCAAGGGTAAGTACCGGCATGCGCCGTCCTTAGGTCGTGTCCAAATGTTTTTAATCATACATATATATGTACATGTACGTATCGCAAGAAAATCTGTGCATTCATAAATATATTCATTTATGTATGTGTGTCGTTTGCTCAAATAAAGTCCGAAAAACACGTCGGAAGCGAGGGCAGTGTTTCGTCGCTCCGTACGTAGACATTTGTGAGTGTGTGAATGTAGGACCTTGCAGCTCGCGGAAGGCGTAGAGATTTCGTTTTTCAGATAGTTTGCTTCTCTCATGGATTGTCCTGAGCAAAGTTGTGTGAGAAGCGCCAGAAGCAGCGGGCGGGATGCCACCGTCTAGCGCGTAGTTGCGTGGCGTCAGAGTTTGCGTACACTCATCCTCCAGGCGGTTCCCGATATTCCCGAGCTGCATGCTTACGGTTGTCCTCTGTTTCCCTCTCCGTTCCAGCCGGATGTTGATCTTTCTCGCTGCATGAGTGTATGTCGGCATGCGCAGGCAAAGATGGTCAGCGCGGCATCGCGGTGTGCGATCTCTCGCGCGAGTCTGGAAAGGGCCCCTGGAAGATCATGGTGTTGAACTTCATGCGCGTGGACGACAAACCAGACTTGATGCAGTCGGGAAAGTCGGGTAAGGCGGAGAAAGTGGTTTCCTGGCTCTAGTGTGATCGCCTGTCCTCGTGCGCCCGTTTGTACGAGCAGAGCTTACACGCGAAGTTCCACGACATATACTCCGCACTCCAGTGCCGCGTAGACGACGCAGCAGCGCACCACGAATTTCCGTGCGTGCATATCGTGGATACGCGTAGTTGTGTATGTTTTAGCGCTCTGTATGGGCATCGAAGAGACAGTATTTTCGCGGCCTTTGTGTGCAGAGAAGGAACATGTGGAGGACGTCATGCGCTCTGCCATCGCCCTGCACCCGCCGCAGCCTGACCGCAAGAAGCAAGCGGAACAGTTCTCATCTGGTAGGTCGCCGACGGCTCGTTGAGGGCCGCTTAGTCTACCAAGTCTACTATTCTGCCCCTGGCTGGCATGCATGCGAGCCCAGAATTGAGCGTAGACACCGTGCGTGTGCGCCTCCAGTCGTGCGTAGAGCGTGGCTAGCCGCACAGGGCCTGGTCTAGCCTGAGCCAGGGCGAGCGAGAGCGAATGGGAGCTCGTCTGAACGGGCGTTTTCATTTGCGCGGATGCGCTCCATGTCCCGCGTTAGGTTAGAGATCCGCGGACCCGCGCAGACGAGCGCGGCATGCCTGTGGTCGCCGCGGCGCGCCCGTGGAGAGCGCGTCGCAAGTTCGAGTCTCGTGCGGGAGTTAGTGTTCAGTCTAGAAAGGCCTGCTCACTAGCAGATCGCTCTCGCGAGCGGCGGAAGGGCGTGTCGCCGCTGTGGGGTCGTTGCTGGAGGGGCTGGGGCTGTGAGGGAGGCGCTGGACGGTTGGCGAGTGGATGGCCGCTCTGCGCGTGCGCACTGGGTGGCGAAGGTCTGCGTTTTCTCTGTTGTTCAGAGAAGAAACCTGAGAGCGAAGGAAAGAGTTCTTTCCCGATGCTCGGGCGCCTGCGCGAAGGGTCTGCTGCCCTGTTTCCTCAAAAGAAGTGCGTCTTTGGCCTGGCTTCTGATTCTCCTCGCGGCGCTGCCGCCTGCTTTCTTTGACTGCGTTCCGCGTGTCGCCCAGACGAATGGAACCCATGCAGTTCTCTTAGTGTATCTATTCACGTGCTATTCATGCGGCGCGCGCGCGTCCTTCTTCCATCGCGGGCGCCAGAGAGGCAGACACGCAGGGAAAAGTGGTTGCGTGCTCCTTCGCCGCGTGTGCTCCTACGCGACGCGACAGGAGAGGCGAGCCGCGGAAGCGCGACCGCACCCCTGTGCAACGCGGCTCTTCGCTGCGTGCGTTGCGAGACGCAGCGGGCTTCGCTTGCTCTCAGCCTTCCAGCATCGCACGCCTTTTCGGGAGGGGATGGGGGGGGGGGGGGGGGGGCAAGCGGGCGGGAGGGGGAAGAGTGTGTCGTCTCGCGCCGTGCTTTCGCGCGCTTGGGCCTCGCCTGCGTGTCCATTGCGTGTTTGTGTGCGTGTGGGAGTGCAGGCATGTCGATTGACTACGCGGCGCTGATGAAGTCGAAGAGCGACCGCCCGTGGGAGGAGCTGGAAGAGGCTGAGAAGGACGCGTCGAGCGGTTCGCCGCACTCAGGCGTCCTGCTGGGCGGCCGCGGTCGGAAGAGCGGCGACGCGCAGCCGAAAGCCGACGCGCAGCCAAAGGCGAACGCGGCTGAGCGCGACCTGCAGAAGAAGGAAGAGCATGTTCAAAAGGAGTATGAGAAGCAAGAGGCGGGAAAGAAGCGTCAGCAGGAGGAAGAAGAGGAAAAGAAGAAGAGCCAGAGCTCGCACCAGCAAACCACTGGCCGTGGCGGCGCGCCGACGCAGATCGCGATCGCCGGCAAAGAGACTGCGGACGGCATCGTGGGCCGTGGAGTCGAGAAACCGAAGATCCCCGAGTTGACAAGTCGCGATTTTGAGAGCAAATACGCGCAGAAAGACCCTGCTGAAAAGGTGCATGTGCTTGTCAAGGGCGAACTCGAAAGCAACCAGAAACCAGAGCAGCGGCGCAGCTAGCCGATCAGAGGAAGAGGAGAATGCAGCGGGAGAGGTGGGTAGGGTGGACAGATGAACACCTTGAACGGGAGCGCGGTCGCGGTCGCGTGCCGTGTGTCGCAGACAAAACTGGATAGGAAATGAGGGTCGCCGGAGAGTCAAACAAGACGACAGACGAGGGAATAGGCGGGCGGGTAGGGCACCAAGAGCACACAGAGCTTTAGGTAGAGGTGAAGCTCGCAGGCACGCAGACTTAGCGAGATGGAGAACCTGAACTTGTGTGCAAGGACCGATTCCGATTGAAGGCCAGACAGCCGAGTAGAAGAGCCACCTCACCGCAGCCGGTGATACGCGGCTAGGCTCAGGGGGCATATAGGCTTTTGTAGAAGTTGCGCAGTGTAGAGACTTTCGGCGTGTCACGTCTTCTGTCACGAAAGTTTGAAGTCTGCCAGCATGCGGGTTTCTTCCTCGTCCGGCCGGTCGATTATGTTGAAGGTGTGTACATCATAAAATGGGTACTTTGGATTTTCCCAGGTGCTGTTGAGTTTCGTGAGCAGCATCACGTTTTTTTCCGTAGCGTCCGCGTGTGCGTTTTTCCGTCTTCATGTCTGGGGCGCGGGTGTCGTGTTTTCCGTGTAGTTTTGGTCGTGTTTTCCTGGTCATGGTCGCTGGGTTCCTTCCTAAAGTCCAGACATGAAGGCGTCGACGTAGGGAAGCGAGAGAGAAAGCAGCACACCCTAGTGCGTTTATGTACGCCAGCGTGTCTCTCTTCTCGCGTTGTCTGATTGAAGTAGGAGGCTGATTTCCCGAGGCAACTAATTTAGCGTTGCGCGCTCTGTCGCTCGGCGAGACTCTGAGTCTCACGTTTCGCCGTGTATGCAGCTCTGCATACCCCGACGGCTGCTGCGTGTCGCGTGCATGAGACGGTCCTATATGCTTCTGAGACAACTCGAGTGTTGGCAGGCGCGCAGATAGAAGAAGTAGTTGGCGGCAAGAAGCGAGACTGTAAACTAAGGTGCGCAGGGCGAGAAACAGAGAAATGCGTTACGGGAAAGCCTGTTGCACACACCCGACAGAACAGGAAGGCAGGAGGGAGAGGTGTATCTATAGCGATAGGAGAAACAGGTGAAGGCGACACAAGAGAGGGGATAGACGGATCAGCAACCGTAGCCTCTCTGGAACTCTCGAACAGTCGGCGGAAGTCAGACGCACTGAAAGCGCCTGTAGGGTTTGGGTCTGCTGATGCGCTGTTCACAAATTCGACTCATCCCCATGTTAGTGCCTAATTATGTGGGTGCAAAGTGCCTGGGGAGTGGTATTAGCACAACCTACTTAGCAACAATCCGGTGGCACTCGTGGCAGATACTATGTAAGAGGAAACTGCGTCACTTGCGTGACAAACGACTTCCACCTGCAGGTTGCCATCTCGAGTTGCGTATGTGCGATGCCGAGCCTGCCAGAGTCTCATGCCGCAAGCGCATTGAAGCCGGTTCTCTCTCTTATTTCAAGGTGGCAGAGGAAGGTGCTTCGAACTCTAGCATTAAGGAGCATACAACAATAGAACAGGGCGTATCCGGTGCTCGAAAGCTTGAAGTCTGCGAGACACAGAAGCTTGTTTGTCTCCCCGGGGCGGTGTCTTCGTGGTTGTTCGCCCCCCTCCCACCAAGAACGGAAATACCTTTCAGAGATGAGTCGCCTGCATTCCAGAGGGCTCTACGTGCGCGTAGAGACCGCGTCTGACACCGTGCGAGAAACTGGCAAGCGCGTTTTTTCGGTGAGTCGCGCTGCAAGCGTCCTCGCGTGCAGGCAAGCGCATGGCTGGGCGGCGTAGAGAGGAAAATCGAAGTCACCTTCCCCTGCGCCCATTCCCCTGCACGCGAGGAACAGCGCGGGGCGTCGTTCTATTCTGAAGTAAAAGTCTCTCTCCGCAACTCCGCGCGTGTCGCAGCAACTTGATTTTAGTCGCGTTTTCTCCCCTGTGTCGGCGGCTCTGCTCCCTGTCTCCACGCGTCCCTCGCAGACTCGCCGCTGGTGACTGGCGCGTCCCCTCTACGGCCGCAGGACGGGGTTTCTTTGCGCGAGTCGGTCTCGATGCACCGAGCTTTCCGGCGGCAGCACCACGAGAGGTTTTTCCGCTTTGCTTCGAGGCAGATTGCTAGTGTACACGCAGCGAGAAAACCGGATTGAAAGGTTCTCTGTGGCAGTTTCTCAGACAGACCAGAAAAACGGGACCGTGATGCAATCTGACAAGTGTCTCTCGCAGTGTCGCCGCTGTCCGTCGTAGTCCCTTGTCTCCTGCCGGTGGGCTCGTCCTTAGGGTCGCGGGGGTCCGCTCGCATCTTTCTTTTTCTGCCGTTCTTCTTCGGTCCACCCCTCGAGGTTGCGGGAACAAGTTGCTTCCAGCCTCGTTCCTGGCTCATTCGCAGCGACTCGTCCCTCCTCCGTCGCCGATGCGTGCTTCGCAGAATCTGCGTTTCTTCGATTTTGAAGGACTTCGGCCTTGGCGCGACCGCCCCTTGTACAGGTAGGACGCTTTGCTGGCTCTTTCTCCTCCACCCTCTCGCTTTCCTACCGCGACTGAATCGGCTTTTCTTGAGGTCGGTTTCCACCTGCCTTGGTTCGCCGCTGCCCTTGGCGCATGTTGTCTTCTTGTTCCCTCTCCGCCCCGGTCCCTTGCCCCCCCCTCCGCTCCATTTCTCTCTTTTCTTCGTGTGTCCAGCTTTTTTTTCTCTGTTTACTCCAACGCCTTCCGCTCCGCATCCTGCGTGATCTGCAGGAGCGCTGGCGGGCGGCAAGAGGTCTCTTTCTGTCGCCGTCCTGTCAGCTGCGTCTCTCCATCGTCGTCCGCACGCCCATCTCGTGTGCTGCCTTCTGGTTTTCTTTTCATTTCTCTGCGCCGACTTCTTTCGCTGCGCCGCTTCGGTCCTCTTGGGCCCCGGGGTGTTTCCGCGTGCGCGGTGTTTGACAGACTGCAGTCAGAGCCTTTCATGACGGCGCAGAGCGGGACGGAGGCGCGTCGGCCTTCGGCAGTTCCCTGAACACGAGAGAGCCGCATTCGGCGGGAATTGTGCTTCGCGTGCTGCACTCAGCCTTTCGCGGCGCCGCGCGGTTTTCTTTTCCACTCTGCGGTTCCACTCCTTTGCTCCCTTCAGTTTCTTGCTTCTCGCCTGCGGGCCGTTGTCTGCCTTCTCTCACCGCTTCTTGCCTTGCCTCTGTGTATCTTTCTCTTTCCAGACGCTGTTTTCGATCAGGGTGTCTTTCCGTCCTCGCCATTGTCAAGTTTGCTTCCTCTCTCCGCGCCACTCAGCTGCTCGCTTCGTCTTCTTTCCGCGTGACCTCGCTGGAGCTATTGCTGTAATCATCGGCTTCGCGTGTCCGCTGAAGGGACTTCAGTCTCTGAAGAGTCATCTCCATGCGCCTTGCTCCCTGTCTCAGGCGCTTTGCGAGGTGACCTGGGCGTTTTTTCGGCTGAAGACTCAGGACTCGGCTGGCTCTCCGCGACCTCGGCGCATCCTGCGAGGGTGCTTTGCGGCCTCGAAAGAAAACTGTGTTGCATCTACGCGCTCGCCGAAATGGGTGCTGTCGTCTCGACATGCCACTGGGCTGACCGGTGCCCTGAGTTGACTCGCTGGGTCGATCGCCTCTGCGGCTTTCAACCCGACAAAACGCTTCAGGCTGAAGTCGAGACGCAGGCCGAGGAAATCTCCATCCCCGAAAACGCCCCGGCGGTAAGCTTTGCGCCGCCGTCCTTCCTCCTTTCCGCAGTTTCTTCCACGTTTCTTTCTCTCTCTGCGCTTGTGGGGTTTCCAGGGCGAAGACGTCGAAGCGTGATTCAGTGTGCTTCAGCGCGGCGCTCGAGTGCATCTAGCTCTGCGTGCCTCTGAGCCTTTTCGTCTTCCCCTCTCCGTCCTCGCTCTGCACATCTACGGCGCTTCGATTCGCTGTGCATTAGTTGTGGCGAATGGCGTCTATCTTGGCTCCCCCCCCCCCCCCCCCCCCGTCCCCTCCGCCAGGTGCTTCGTCGCTTCGTCGAGCGCCTGAGCGGTTTGTTTTCGTAATTTCCAGTCTGGCAGCGACTGCAGAGAAAGCGTCTGCCCGGCGACGCGTCCTCTGAACAGGGCCGTTCTGTGTGTACCGACGCCGTCAGTTCCTCCGGCAACGGCCATTGTAAATACATCCGTGTGTGCAAGCTTGCGCATACAGCTGGTTCGTTAGGCGCTTGCACCCAGTCGGGGCCTGTTTCTCAATTTGTTCCGGTTTTCGCTCTTCGTTCTGTCTGTGCAGGAGGGCGGGTCGGCGGATGGCGATCCGGATGAGTCGCCAGACGCGTATGAAGCCGGTAGGCAGCAGACAAATCGAGGGCGGCATTGCTCGCGGCGGACTTGCTCCAAAACGAGAAAACAGTGCTGGCAGACACGCAGACCGGAGGCGTTACCCGCTGCAGAGAAGAAGTGAAAAGTGAAGTGGCATGTGGACTGAGAAAAAGGAGGAAAGGCAGCGCCGTGTGTCGGTGCGGACACGCTGGAGGCGTTTCCTGACGCAGAAAACGGGACGATACGTCAACACGATCTTTTACAGTTTCGTTAGGGACGGAACCGGGGGCTGTCGCGGATGTCGTGCTGCTCTGTCTCATCACCCTCCACTGCTCTCAGTGTGGCTCTGCGACTCCCGCGACAGCTGCGTGCTCCTGCTGTCCCCTGGTCCCGTGTGTGCTTTTCTCTTCTATGTTCCCTGCGCGTTCCTTCACCTGTTTCTTGCGTGTGCAGTGATTTACGAGGGCGGCTACAAAGATGGCAAGCGACACGGCTTTGGGGTTCTCGTGCGGCGGTGCGGCTCCCGCTATGAAGGGTACTTTCTTGACGACGCCGCTAATGGGCACGGAAAGTTCACCCACCCCTCGGGTAAGGGCACCAGAGATCCCGAAGGGACAGGCGAGCGAACGACTGCGGACGCGTCTAGCAGAGACCCGGGACGCCCTCAGAGCGTTTTCCCGACTAGTGCCAAAACCACTAATTTGTATTAAAAGCAAAAGTATAGTATCAAATTGTATTATTATTTGGTAGAACTACTTTGGGGATTATTACATGTGAAACTAGAGCTGATGGAGTTAAAAAGACTTCATGCTAAATTCTATATTTAGATTTTTTCAGACCAGCGTCCGAGCTGGTGTTCTGGAGGAAGGGGGGGCACGCCCAGCCCAGCGGACAGTGCGCGTGCATGTCCAGCTTTTCTTTTTGACATGGCGAACTGGAGCTGAAAGAGTCCCACGAGTAGGTACTGTGGACTTCATCCACAATATCACGTCTGTGTGTCTGCGTGTGCGGCTTGGCGGCTTCACAGGGGACATCTACGAAGGCCAGTGGAAGTACAACAAAGCGCACGGAGTTGGGAAATTCATCCACGCGGATGGATCCTCTTACGAAGGTAGGGTCTAATGTCCCGTTATACTATATAGATCACATGGCTTGTGGTACTTTGAGATCATGCTAACGGCGAGAAGGGAAGTGTGTTTCAAAGAAAAGTGATTTGGCGTCTCAAGAAATGTCTGTCACATGCACTATTATGAATGTAATGAGATTGATCCAAGTATTCGATACATACTAACATCCAGAAGGCGACTGTCAAAGGTTCTTTGCGCTCTAGCGCCTACCGGCAAGCCCCTCGCGGCTAGGTGTCAGAGTCTGCGCAAAAATTCGAGCTGTTGCCTTACTCCATCTCGTTTTGCCTCGCGGTCTCCGCGCCTTGCGGGAGTCGCTGCGCGAGCAGGCGTCGTCTGTCCGCGCCTCGTTTTCTCTTCTTCTGCGTTCACCTTTGCCCAGTCGACTGTTGTATGCGCTGTTGTAGTCTGACGCCCTGGCTCTCCGTCTTTTCTTCGTGTCGGCGTTCGCGCGTGTCTCCTGCGGCTGCCCTCGCTCTCTCCCCGGTTCTTCGTGCTGTCTCTTTCGGCGCCGGCGCTCCCTCCTCGCGCGTCAGAGAGGCTCCAGTCGCTCGCTCGCGGTCTGCGTTTCACCTTCTCGCGTGGCGGCGCTGCCGGGTCGCTCCGTGCAGGTCAGTGGGTCGAGGATGTCCAGGAGGGCCTTGGTCGCGAAGAGTGGGCGGACGGCTCGCTGTACGAAGGCACCTACAAGGGCGGATTGAAGAGCGGCCGCGGCCGATTCATCTGGCCGGACGGCAGCAGCTACGAGGGCGAGTTCCTCGAAAACGACATCCACGGCGAAGGCACCTACACGTGGAGTGACGGAAAGATCTACACAGGTGCGAACGCGACCGAAGCTAGACTCTAAACGACCCAGCGGCGCAGTGCTGAGCAGGTGACCAGCGGGCACGGTCGCCCTCGCCCTCCAAACTCTGCGCAAGCCTCTCCTGTTACTTGTCTGGGCGGGGGATGGGGGGGGGGGGGGGTGAGGGACTGTGCTCTCTGGATCCCCTCTGCTCCCAGGTGGAGCCTGCAGGCAGGCACTTCCTCTGGGTTTCGGAATTCAGCTGGGCAGCTCGGGTGGCGTGCGAGGTAGCAGACAAGAGGGTGCGCAAAGGTGCATCTGCTTACAAGTGGGAAATTCGAGTTTCTCGCTTCGGTGCTGTGTCTCAGGGCAATGGGAAAGAAATCACATGCGAGGCTACGGGCGAATGACCTTCCCTGATGGCCGTGTGCATGAGGGCGAATACGCAGATGACCGGAAGCACGGGAAAGGTGAGGCTGCTTCTTCGCATGTTTAACAAAACGCCGTGAGAAAGCTTGCCAAATGCAGCCATCGCGTCCGCGCAAAGCCGACTCGCGCGGTCTCGCTCTGCCTTCTACACTACCTCCTCTGCGTAACTTGTTGGAAGTCTCTCAGGCTTTAATCGCCCTTCCAGACTGGACAATCGTGCGAGTGTCAGGGTGCCTTGCCACTCTGTACGCCTCCTAAGAGAGGCTTAGGCCCGGCTTTGCGCGAATTCCCATCTTAGTTTCTTTCTCTGCTTGCGGGCTGTGTGTGGCAGTGTATAGTTGCGGACGTGGTTGGCTCCATATCCAGTCTTCCACGCGCGCCGTTGTTTGTCTAAATGGTCTGCAGGTTTTATGGTTTGGCCTGACGGCCGCTCAGTCGAGCACGAGTGGAGAGACGGCAAGCAGGTGCCGGGCGTCGGCATTATCCGCGACGCCACCAACAAGGCTCTGCAAGATGCCAACGACGCGGACCCTTCGCGGTTTCGCAAAAGTGCGAGTCTGAACAAAGGGAAAGAAGACAGGGCGAGCGTGCGACGCTGAATCTACCGCCGCTGGGAGGGCTGGAACGCTCGCGTACGAGTCCATGTGGATGCGCTCTATGTACACGGGATCTCACGCAAGGGAGGGGCGCGCCCTCGTAGAGAAGGGTGTGCAGTGGGAGTTCGAGAGCGTCAGAGAAGCAGCTCGTCAGAGGCAAAGCCTCTAAGTGTAGTGTTATGTAGCGAGCTGAAGCTGGCTGGCGGCCTTTTTCGTTTGGCCCGGAGGCCGTCACGTTTTCGAGTGGGTGCGAGAAGCCCTCCAAGGACTGTCGGCAGTACCTTTTTTTTCGTGTTTGCAGCTGTCTCCGCGGGGGCTCCGGCGGCGACGGAGGCCGCCTCAGCGAGTGCGGCGCCTGCTTACGACCCCCGCAAAACAGCGCTAGCAGGTGGCTCCCAGCAGGGTCAGGGTGTGTCGACTAAGAAGTCCAGCAAGGGCCGGGAAGCGACTGGCTTCCGCGCGTTCGCGAAGAGAAGCAGCCTTGCGGCTGTGGCGAGGCTGACCAGCTTGGAGAGGTCTGGTAGCGGAAAGAAGCGCGCAGCTGTCGCAAGTCTGTTTTCGTCCGGCCGAAAGAAAGCTGGATCTGCGTAAAGCAAGGCTCCCGCGCGGCAAACAGGATACGTCAAAGGGCTCGAGTCGGGCTAAAGGTGCTCCCGCGCGGCAAACAGGATACGTCAAAGGGCTCGAGTCGGGCTAAAGGTGCTGCCGCAGGCGAGCGCAGGGTATTCGTGTCGAGCATATAAGAGATGCGCTCGTTCGCGGCGAGTTGTGAATTTGCATAGGCTGCGCCATACTCATCTACTTGCGTATGTGTGTGTCGGTACCAGCGTGCGAGGGAGTTGCGAATCCGAGTGAGGACGCGAGGCGTGGAACGCCACTCGCAGTAGCACACGGGTGTGAGGGAGACGCCGACAGATCGCCAGACGGAAGGCACGCAAAAGAAAGCTCTGCCGTGTGGCGGTGTGATCAACCCGGTAGGAAGCATAGGAAGCACCGAGGGTCTATACAGCCTGCTCATCGTCTCTCAGTTCGCGCAGCCATTTTGAGGCAGTTAAAAAAAGATGTACAGGGTGGAGTGCGTCTCTGCGCAAACAGGTGCCGGAGCGCAACTGCAGATGCAGTGAAAGTGGAACCAAACGACATACTTGTTTCTCAAGGGTGAGCGGGGCTAGAATAAGGGATGCGAAGAACCCGTGTTTGCCTCATTGTGAATTAAAGCTGAATTGCCTTTCTTTGTGTGCTCATTAAAAACCTGAGTCTAGTCGCTTCAGTCGAGTTTGCAGCGATCCCTCCAGTAAGGCTGGCTCGACCCTCGGGTGCGGCGTATAGATCGACGGGGAGACCTGCTCATTCGTTGTGTCACTTGCGCCTTTGTTTTGTTCACAGAGGTGCGGCCGGTCACGTATTTCGTTTTCCAACCTGTGTGTATGTGGTGGCGTTTGCATGCGCGAGGCAAGTCTCGTTGTCAGCTTTCATGCCCCGCGTGACGACGGAGAACGAAGGCGATGTGTCATTAGTCCTTCACGTCTGTGCTTCTGGGTAGTCGCCGCTATCAACAAGGGAGACGCTACACCGGTGGAGATCAGTGCAGGTTTACTACGCGTATCCGGTTTGGCAGTTCTTGCCGCCTGCCGCCGGGGTAGACGAGGAACTTACAAACTGATTCGTGGGTCCGCAGGAGTAGCCGGTCAGTCCCGCATGCAACTTTTCGTGCCGTTTCGTGCGGCCCTGGCTCGGTAGTTGCGGAAAACGTTCACAGCGATCCGGCCGGAGGCGAACGGTGGTTTCTGTGTCAATCGTGCGTAAGGGCGCAAAGCGGGAGCTTCTGCCCATTGTCTTCGTCGGCTTCATGTCAATAAATTTTTTATCACTCGTCTTCCCACTCACTCCCTCAGTACGAACTGCCCGGGCTGCCCCTTTCGTCAGGCAGAGCAGCTTGGTCTGTGCGAGGCGGCTTTCCGCCGAGGCGACCTTTCACAAAGTTTTTATTTCAATAGATTGTACCGACTGTGATTGAGTAATCCAACCTGACCAAGGGCAGGGGGCGGCAACCCGGCTGCGCCCGGCGATACTCGCCCGTCTCAGAACATAACACACTCGAAGTGAGCGCCGACCTCAGACAGACGTTTGCCGAGGAGCTGCATACACTCTAGTAGGTAAACTCGAGTTCACGCGGAAGCTTCCGGATGTGTTGCGGGCGTTATGTAGGAGCCGCAAGCCTCTGCATTTTATGTCTGTATATATTTCCAGCGATACGTAGACGGGGGGGCGACCTGAGATATCGCCCCTCTTTGACCGCAAAAGTGGAATGTGCTGAAGTTTGCTTGTGCAGCGAGCGAATCTTTTGGTAGGACACCAGCACACTCTGCGTATGGCGGAGAATGCAGGCCACTGCATCAGTTGCCTCATATTGGCATATAGATAGATAGATAGATAGATAGATAGATAGATAGATAGATAGATAGATAGATAGATAGTGATTTATATATATTGGTGTTGTCACCTAAAAAGACGTTCATTCTCGGGTCCACGGGTTCTCTGCCTTGTCAGAGCTTCTGCAGTGCAGCGGCACTCGAAGTTGTCCGTCCTCTGCGAGACGCGAGGCAGAAAGCATTAAAACAAAAAGAGATTTTAGCACTGAAGAGATTGCGCGTGTCAGTGCGACAGTCCCGAGCGTCAGCAACTCCGCTTCTCATTTTCCTCCGTTTAAGAAAAACAGTGGAGGTCGCAGTGGGATTCATAACTTCTCGTCGACCCTCAGCGGAGAAGCAATAGTCGCAAGGCAAGAAAAAGCGACGCCTCGACGAGTGTTTCAGAATTTATCCACGAAAAAGTGGCATACTTCGCCACAAGCTCGCGATGGTCGCGGGAAGAAGGACCTCTTGATACAAAAGAAGGAATCAGAGAGCAAGTAAGGAGATAATAACGAACAGACGACTCTACTTCTTCTCTTTGTCCTGCCCGTTGGCGCTCTCTCGCCGGCACAGATCCTGCAGCTGCGCGAGGTCGACTGCAGAAGGCGGCAGATGCACGTAGCGCACAGCGGAGCCTCGCACGAAGCAATTCTTGATAGACAGCTGCGCAGAAAGGACAGAAAAAACAGAGGCCGAGCAACCTGTGAAGTGTACGCGCGAGAAACCCCAACGGCACGCCAGAAATCCAAAATCCCGCCTGCGTCATCCGCCGCCAGCACTCCCCCGTCCCTACATGGAGAGATCAGTACCTCCCTCCAAGCGACGCATCGACTCCGAAGCTCCCACGGCGCGCATTAGAGGCTTGGTAGGACTACCGTAAGTGCAAAATATACAGTCCCAGCAGTACCAGCTAGACTTTACAAGAGTATTTTCAGCTGTGCAAAGGGTCGCACACGGCGCTGCCGCAGCGCCTGCTGATGAGCGCGGCAGAGCGACTCGAAACCCTGTGAAAGTTCATCGTGCCTAAAGGCCGGAACTCCCTCCCGTCTCCCACGGGAAACGATGCGCACGCGAGCAGTGAAAATGGAAACGGCTGCCGGCATTCATCGCATGAGCAGCGAACCAGAGCACCCTCCCCCGCCCCGCCCCCCCCCCCCGTTCTCACCAAATGCGGGCACTTCTCAGGGTCGGCCACGGAGACGTTGTTCAACTTGATGTTGAGGAACTGATCCACAGAGTGGAGTGCGCCGGTGATCTGCAAGTCGTTCTTGAGCTCAACCATGATTTGAGTCTGACGCTCCACGAGCGTCTGGAAGAAAGAAAAAAACATCTGCGACAGAAAACGGAAACATGCTCACAGAGAGTCCCGCTAAACACAGGCGACGACGCAGGGGATGCGCAGGTGGCTCCACTGCGGGGTATGCTGGAGGCCGTCTGAGGCGTCCAGCGCGCGTGAACAAAAGAGAGACGCATCTGAAGCCGGAGGCCGGCGGCGAACGAAAACGAGCTCGGTCGATATTCAGCTTGTCGGCGTGGAAGAGGCTGGAAGACTCTTCGCCCGCTGACCACGCGACACGCGCCCCCAACTTGACGCCAGGATGTGCAAGCGGCGGCTACAGAGGCTAGAGGAGGAGGCATCAGACGACGGCAGAGGCGGCGCTCATAGTTGGTCAGTGTAAAAGTCAGACATCTATCTATACGTAGAGGCTTGCGTCCCCATGCTTGCGTACACGCGTGAATTTCCACACACGAGTGAAGCACGCGAATGAGTGTCCCGTTCACGCAAATGCACTTCACTTCTGCGTCGTGGACATACAGACGACCAGTCTGGCGCACACGGTTTGTGTCTCCACGAAACTGCAGCGGAGCGAAATCGGCCTCCAGAAGCAGACAGGGATGCGCGAGCGCGCGCCTCCTCCCCCGCGGCGCCTGGGTAAATACGTCTTGGTAGGGCTAGGCCGCCGCAGGTTCGTTTCGCGTACCATCTTGGCGACGACGCGCGAGAGAGGACACGGCCAAAGCGAATACGGACTTAAGATGGCGACCGTGGAGGGCAGAAAGAAAGAAGCAGTGAGAGGAAGCTGCCAGAATCCTTCCCCGGTGTGTTATGTTCCGCCGGCTGCTTTCGAAGAAAAGCGTCGTCGTTCTTGGCGTCCTCGGGACCGGCAGTTGACGCGCCCCCAGACGCTGCGGAGGTCGGCAAGCAGGCGTCTAGATGCAGGCGAGAGAGAGGCTCAGCGGACGAAGATTGAAAGAGCGACACACCAGCTGACGACTGCTAGTGGCAAACAGCCGCAAAAGAGCGACGCCTCTTGCAAGGTATGCGGAGCCACGCAGTGCTGTCCTCCTCCTCAACCAGTTTAGGGTCAACGCCCTTACCGCGTCGCAAAAGAAGCGTGGAGCTAGACACTGAAGCAAAGAAAAGGAAGGAGACAGTCTCGGAGCCTAGAGAAAGCCCGAAGGAAGAGGACAGCTGGAAAAGGAACCGAGACCAAAGCGGCGCTCCCCGTGAAAAAGCACAGCCAGACGCGGAAGCGTAACGGTTAGGAAGCGACACGGACGCGAATACTGGGTCATTCAAGCGCAAAGAGCAACTAAAACCTGATGAGGCACACAAGAGAAAGCGCGGCGGTGGAGAGAAAGTCAAAGTTGTAAGTGTGAATGCCTCGGGGAGTGAAGAGGGCGCGACAAAGCTGAGGCAGCAGCAGGCGTCAGAGCTTGGGAATCAAACGCGCGAAGCACGATTCGAAAAGCTACAGTCGCCAGGAATTCGAGTGCGGATTCAGGATGAGCCACGGCAGACGGGGACAGCAAGCAACGAGAGACACGCCAAGGCACCAACGCATGCATTCCAACGGGGACTACCAACAGTGTCATCTATGCATGAGCGGCGTACGCTGCCTGAAACAGAGATGGCGTCGCCTCGCGCGGTGCAAATCTTAGGACGGCTCAAACTGCGGAACTTGACACGGGAAAATGTCGACATCCCCATCTGTGTGGTCAGTCTTTCACGGATGGCCTCTGGAAAAACAGCGTAGGGGGTGGAAGGTGCTGATGCTCAGCAAGAGACCACTACATGCCTTGCTTACTGAGCGTGGAAGTAGCGTGCTTGGTACTCGGGGAAGCGCCTGTAGTCCGGTTCTGTATATTCTCTTCTTTCCTGCATGGTCTCGCACTCTTTAACGCTGCTTTCCGCCAGACTTTCTGTAGCTTGGCATTTCTCAAGAGGCGTACCCGCTTTGCAGAGAACATAGTCCTGACCGTCACCAGTGCGGCTGTCTCATCCCTCGTGTTGACGCGTATCTCACTTTCTGGTAACACCCTCGTTCCTCAGTTCCTCGTGTTTCTGCAGCGGGGAGGAGACGCGATGGAGAGTGTATGGGCTGGGCGTCGTTAGGCACTCGCCTTTCGAATCGGGTGGCTGTCGGGCGCACCAGTCCCGCAGCACACAGGCTACCGCAGATATGTAACAGCACGGGAAGCTGCCAGACACTGCAGGTAGCCAGCGTAGTGCAGCATCTGCAAAGCTTCGCTGTCAGCTTCAGATATTGGAGTGCTGCTGTATCTTCTCCGGGTGTTCATGGGCACATTCAACGGCGTATCAAGCACAGCGGTAGAGTCACGTTCTGCATGAATGAAGGGCACGGACCGGCATGCGGCCTCACCACGTGGGAGGCTACGGTAGAATCCTTGTTCTGCTTCCCGCGCTTGCTGCATAGGAACAATCCCTTCCGGATCGCGCCTTAAAGAAATACTACCTGAACACGTTAAAGCGGGAATATCGGTACGTAGGTCTCCGTTGTGCAAAGGGAGTAACCCGCGCACAGACGCAGGTTACAAGGTCTCCGCCGAAGGCATCACGTCAGAGGCGTACGCTACACAGAAACGCAGATTTCTGACGGTAGGTCAACAGCATGGGCGGGGTTGTAGGCCTTCCTCCCCCATGAGGATCTCCCATATGGGGACAAAGCATAGCCGTGTCCTGTGGAACCTAGTTTGGGTGAGCGCCTGATTGGAAAGTTTGTTTCCAAAAGTGCACGGCAGCGTCGCGCATCATGCGAAAGCCGAGCCGTCATGGGTGCGCTCGTACCAATATGGTCTCACCACAATTATTCGATCAGGGACCTCGTCTGTTTCGTCGCATAAACAACCCGTACGACGACTAAGAAGTAGCTTTTGCTACTTTCTGAATATGGTCTGGACGTATAGTTCCCCATATCGGAAGTGGCAAATCGGGATGTTTCCCCGTGTGTTTGCGGTATCTACGGCACTACCAGTGAACACAGTATTAGACTTCCTGGGATCACTCATATGGCACAATAAGGCACCCTCGTTTCGGCTGCTCGTGTGTCAGCAGAGGGTTGTTCTGAGGAGGCAAACAGAATGGCCTGTCGCAATTCGCGAGGCACATGCTGTTTCACTCAGCATCCCCAGAAAGGAGGGAATAGTCCTTCGGGTGCTCTCGAGCTGAAGGATTCGGGTGGATGCTCTTGTTTGGGTTCTCAGTGTGTGTCGGGGGTGTTCGGTGACGGCTGGCGAGGTCCGAGCAAAGAAATTGGCACAGCGGGCGTTAGTATACTCGGGTCTCTACGGAAGAAATCGATAACCAGTATGTGGGGCTGTACATCAAGGTATCACGTAGCTGTGGGTCGTTTTTTGCCTGCGCCTCCAAAAACAACCGGCGCGGCTGCTGCTTCGGGCCTTGTCCGCCATAATCTAGCACACAACTGCTCTAGTGAGAAAGAGACCGGAGTCAACGTCCGATATAAAGGCAGCCCTCAGGGGATCATCCCCGTTCCTGCTCAGTACTGCAGTCCTGTAAATGAATGGCACCGTTGAGAAAACGTGCATACGCCTCAACCATGGAATGCCGATGTTCTCCAGTTTCAGGCGACTGAGTATATCGGGTGAGTACCCCTGGGATCCTTCGTAGGGACTGTCAGCATCCGTCGTGCAGCTGGAAATCGGCGTGCTTGCGATCCTTGCAACGCCAGTGAATCAATGACAAGAAGTCGGTGGAATGGAGTTGTCAAACTTTCCACTCCTCGGCAAGGCTTCCGAGCGTCAGTCCTCTACGCGTAAGTCTACACAAAGCGATGGTCCTTTCCAAACGCGTGAAACAGCCTGTACGAATTTGAAGGTGAGCATCGAGCCGACAAAGGGAGAATCTCACAGCCCCACACGCCAATCGAGTGCGGGCAGCGACCTGCCTCCGCGGAGACGAAAATAGAACTTGAGGCTTCTCCTGGCTGTCGTCTGCATTGTACTTGGGAGAGAAACCGTACATGTCTACTATCCATGCGGTTTGGCCTGTCCCTGCCTGCCTGCCGTAGGTTCAAGTCTATAGCGCACTTAACCAGATGAATTCCGAACCCCTATAACCAGAGATCCGCGACGTGAAAGTGATTATTCGGTGTGGAGAGAAACTAGACTGGCGAATCACCGCTGGCCGCGCTGGTGACTGGCTGCATGCGTACATCTGTTGTCGAGTCTCCAAGGGTGCCTTGATGACTGGAAGGTAGAAGCGGCCTCAGGAGCACCAAAAGGCCTGTGCTTGGAAGGTGCCAAACCGCGTGTCCTGTTTCCTCGGTGAGAGAGGACAGTAGTGGCGACACTCAGTGGCTAGATGCGTTTCGTGTGCGCGGTGCCCGCAGCGGTCCAGCCGCTACAGATTGGTCTTTCCAGGCTCTCAGTCCCCGTGCGCCCCTGTTGCCAGAGAGACGCGCCTACCTAGAGTTTCCCCCCTGGAAAGTCCCACCTCCTTCTTTTACTCCGCGTTCTTAGAGGCCATGAGAGCGGAATCACCAGGCAGGACGGACAATAACGGTCGCCTTGGGAGGCTGAAACTCAACTGGACTGCAGTCTCGCTTCTCTGGCGCAGGGGTGGTCAGCCCGCTCGCCGGCGTGGGGGGCGGAGCTCGCGACTCTTGACCTCGAGACTGGCTTTTCGTGGCTGCTTTGATGTGCGCAACTTGTTCGTATATACTGCGTCGTCGGCGGCTAGGGCATCTTGCACAGAGGCAGGATGCGCGAGAGTCGAGAGTGGATTTCTCTTGGTGTCGGCAGAAGGGATTTCCTTTGTACGGTGAGCAGAGGGACGCAGGATGACAGCTTTCCTTCAAATCGCGAAAAAGGGCAAATCTGAGGCTGGCAAGCTTGGAGCGCACGTTTCACGATTGCTCGCCTTCCGCAGGCGGTTCCACCAAGAGAGGCATCACAAAGAAGAAAAAGGCACACCCCAAGGCGGAACCATTTCCCGGTCGAGTTAATCTCTTTGCCTGCGAGCCATTCCTTCCCCTCTTGCCTTTTCTCGGGTTCGACGCCGTAAATTCCCCCGGGTCACTCTCCTGGTTTCTCTTGTCGAGTCCCCTCTTCGCAGGTCGTTTTTCTCCGAGTACTTCTAACGCCCTTTCCACCACACGTGGCTGTTTCTTCCTCTCACTCTGTTTACCATTCAGTAACGCATGTTTCCTGCCTTTCCTGCCGTCCTCTGGGTCCCGCCAACGAATGCCACACTCGTGGCGGGTCGCAGGTCGTCCTCGGCGATCGAAGCTGAGAACCCCGATGGAGGGCTAGCCTCCATTTTCTCCTCCCGACTGGCATCTACCTGCGCTGCTTCGCCGTCTTTTCTGTATAGAAGTAACGCCGCCCCCTTCTCGTTATCTTAAGCGCCGTCGCCCGGTGCGGCAGCTCACGTGTACGATGCTCATCCGTCTTCGTGAGTGGTTTCGTGTGCCAGCACTTGGTGGAAAGACTCTTTGACGTCCAGGACGAGTTTCTGAGCGGCCATTGAGGGAAGTAACAGTCCGCGGCGCGTTGATTTTTCATTCTACAGGGAGAGAGAGCGGCTAACGCCACTCTCTCCGAGGTCTCGCCGCGGTGCCCGGCCGCGAACGGCGACTGTTTGCTCACCCGCCTTCCTCCCCTCCCCCCCCCCCCTTCCCCCGTCGATGCCCTCGCCCTCCTTGCTTGGCATCCACGCTTTGTGTGCCCACTGCTACGGTATATGGACTATAGTCGCGGCTTCTCTTGCTTTTTCACAGCACCGGCACACGCCACCCCGTCCGCTTTCTCGCTAGACCCGCCGCGCGCTGGAGGCGACCGTTTTTCGACGTAACGCCTTACCGCCCCCGTCAAGTTGCAGTTGTATTTATTTTCGCCGTTCCTTTCGAAGCACGAGACCGCCCAGGCGAGGCGCAAATCTCGTGTGGAGCCTCGGCGTTTCTGTCAGCGTGAAACGGCTTCGGTGCCCGTCTTCGCTTGTTTTAGGGGTAGGGGGGTGAATCCCGCGGTTCGCCGCCTTGTTGAGTCCGCCTCTCGGCCCTGTCGTCTCTCGGGGTGTCTTTTTTTCCGTCATGCCTCGGTAGATCCTCAGAAGCGAACGTCTCGCGAAGGTCCGCGTCGAGGGAGGAGAGTTGCCGTTTGGTGATTTCTCAAGCTCCACGCGGTTTGCGCACGTTTCCTTCGTGTCCCCTCTGGAGCTGCCGCGGCCGACTCGTGAGCCACAGACACCGGCAGTCCGGTCTGCCGAGCTTTTTTGTTCGCAGTTTCGGACAAAAGCACTCCCTCCTCTCCTCCCTGAAAGCCAAGGAAACCGTCCTACGCCTGTTCACGCTGCAGTGCTCCGTCTTCTGCATTTGTCAATCTGCTCGCTGGCGAAGAAAGCACGGGGCGCTCACGCCCGCGAGCGGTAAACGCGGATGGCAATTAGGGCCTCGATTTTCGCGGGAGAGTGTTTCAATCAGACGGCAGCTGCGGAGGACGCACGAATCCTCGCGGTGGCAACTTGCGCGCTACGCAGAGAGCCTGTTCCGAGTGGAGAGGAGAGGCCGGTTGCTTGGGCGGCGTTGCTGCGCGACATTTTTGAACGACTCTCAACCGTGCGCGAGTCGCCCTCCGCACCACGTTCGCTTCTACCCGGCGAACTCCGTGAGGCGAACTTGCTGGAGGAAAGAGAAAAGGAAAGGCATGTGCCCTGCGGTGAATCCCCAGGAGCTGCACCCTGCGGCCTGCTCCCAACCTCCCCAACTGCTACAGTGCAAGGAATTTCTTTTAGCCGCGATGGCGCTTTTCGCTTGCTGCAACTGCGACCCTGAGAAGGAGGAGGAGACGCAGGTCAACGTGGAGACGGTGAGCGCCTCCGCTCGCAAATCGTGTCTGACCTGTGCGAGCCGCCGCCGCTAAGGGCTTTGTCTCAGCACGGAGCCCTCCGCCTTGCAGAGAGACTGGACGTCGCGTCCACTACAAGCTCTCGTAAAGGCGGTGCACATTTTGAGACCCTACAGTCGACAAACAGAAGCACAGTGGTGACCTGCATCCTGCAGAGGAGATACCCAGAAGCAGATAAGCGCAAGTTTGAGTGGCGGAGTGGGTGAACGTCGTTTCCTATCATCTATATCGGCCGCCGTCATCTGCTCACGTTGTCCTGTGTTTCCTCTTTCGCAGGAAAGGCCGCGCAGCGACTCAAGCACGGATGGCTTGCCTCTCACCCCGGAACAGAAACAGAAAGAGAAGGAGCGGCTGCAGGCGTTGGTAAGCCCTCGTTTTTACCGATTGTGACTCTAGGAAGGGGAGGGGAGGGGGACGCGGCCGAGTCAATTTTCGTGAAGCGAAGGCTTTACAAAAAGCAACCGCACAGACCAGTTCGCAGACTCAGAGTCGGGCGCGTGGTTCGAGCGGCGCCGCTGCATTCGGCGGGCGTTTTTGTCTTCTACTCGGCAGTCACCGAATCCAAACACCCTACGAAGCTCTATTTTTTCGCGGCCCTGCGGAACTCGTGCGTTTTGTGAGAATCCGTCGTCTGCGTGTGCCCTCTGTTCCTCCGCAGGTGAAGGCTTTCGCTAAGGCGGCTGTGTCGGGTGCCAGCTGCTACTTCATTGACGTCTCTTCCCAGCAGAAGATCCCCGCGAACTACATGCTGGACAAGTCGCTCAAGACCTTCACGGTGGCGTTCCCCAGTGGCGTCGAGCACTCGTTTAGTCTTTCTTCGGTAAGGGTGCCGCGCGGTTGGAATTTTTCTACGTGGTCGCCTTAAAAGATTCTGTTCATCCGTGACCTCTACTCGGCGGGCGCCAGATTGGTAGGTTTGCCGCCTCGCTCTCGGCATTCCTGCGCGTGTGCGCGTCTGTCGCTATTTGATCTTTTCCTACTACTGGTTATGCACTTGGGTGACAGTGCTTTCATTCTGTGTGGTGCCTGCTTGAGTCGTTTCACACGCTGGTAGGCAGGACAGACAGCGGTTACTTGTTCTGAGGCCCCTATTGACGGCTGCCTGCATGCGCTGTCCGGTGTGTATCTGCAGCTGCAAGATGCGTATTCCTACGAGGACTTACTCCACTCAGAAAGCACTGCGAGCCTCGTGCAAGAACCAGGAATTTCGAATCTGTCAGAAGACGACAAGCGTAAACTGGTCATGCTGGAGTATTTGGACGCGTCGCAGCGCAGATTGAACCGCCTTTTCCTCATGGAGACTGGAACCGACGAAATGCGGGACCGATTTCTCACCTGCATGCGCATCCTGAAGCTGTATTCACGCACGCCTGGCCACAGTGAAACGAATGGAACAGACCACGGCAACGGCGCAATGGATTGAAACCGCCAGTGGACCGAAAGTCTCGCCTGATTTGGCAGGTGGCCGTTGGGCCTTTTTCTGCTGGATGCCATTTGACTCGGTCGCGGATGAACCGTCTGCATCTAGCGAGGCGCCAAGGACGCAGGGCAGTGTCGTTGGCATTTTCGGAGGCGCTTGTAGCGTCACCCCGCGGCGGAAGCTGTTGAGAAAGGTGCGGGTGCTGTCGCAGCCCCAGGGATTCTACAAGATCCTGGGTAGGCGCATGGCAGTCCGGAGTGGGACGCGTTCGCGCAAGAGCCGGGGAGGCTGCGGCGGCGGCGTTTTGGTTGAGCGCAGCTTCGCCGGTATCTGCAGAACGCGAAGGAGGAGTTTCGTGCGCAGGTTCGGTATGCAGTTGTGGATGGTCACCCCGCGTGGGCTGTTCGCTTCCGGCGGTTGCAGTCGCTTGCGCGCAGCATGCGGCGCCGCAGTGAAGGAGCGGTCAGAACTTCCGATCAGACCGGGGCGATGCAGGGGCGGGCATTTTCCGCCAGCTGGCGTGCGAGCGGTCGATTTGCTTCTGTGACGTACCACGCACCGTGCATTGCCTGGCGGCGACCAAGTGTGGCGGGGCGGGGTGAGGAAGAGGGAGAGGCATGCATGCGCTTTCGTGCGCGCGTGTGCGCAAAGCATCAATGCAGTATGCAGTGACCGCATGTCCTTATTTCGGTACATCAACTGTTTCGCCGTCTCTGGGTGGACACTTGCCGCCGCGAGGAAAAGAGGAAGCTGGCGCGCCTCTGAGACAGCTCTGAGCACTCACTCATGTCGTCGTCGGTATTCGCTCGTGGCTGGTCTGGACAGAGTGATTTTGGGTCAGTCCACTCATGCTTCAGAGAGATTGCCGGTGTCTCGAGGGGGCCTCGCGCTTCCGCTGCGTCGTGTGAGTCAGTCAGTGCGAGATTCCAGGGCGGCAGGCGAGCCGCCGATGCCCTGAGGGTCGCGGTGGGCAAGGTGATGACACAAGCTGGTGGAGGACCGGCAAAGGGAGGCACATGCGTTCTAGCCACGCAGAGGCACCGCTACCAGATCTGGTCTGTCGAGGATGCCTAGCTCCGACGCGGCGTCGCCTGTCCTCTCCAGACTCAAAGGTGGTATGTGCTTTCGTAGAGATGTGCATGCATCTACGTACGGCATGCATCTACGTACGCGTCCTTGCGTATGCATGGAGTCACTTACCTTCCTCAGATGTGCTGTTTCCCTCGTAGTGATGGTGAATACGCTGCATAGATTTATGTTTGTGGTGCAAGGTGGACGGAGCTCCAGAAGCTGCAGGAACTGCGTGCTGCAGCTTTTCGGCTCGCCGCCGTCTTGGACCAACAGTAGGTTGCGTGATTGGAAGATGGCCATGCGCATAGAAATGCAGGTGGCGTCGCTCTCATGGCTTCCGGTGTAGTAACGGCGGGCGCCACAGACGACTACAGAAATTCTTGAAGCTTTCCGGTGGTGCGTTGCTTGGTGGGGTGCGAAAAGGTCGGTGATCTCATCGCATCTGACCCGAGAGATCAGCCGAACACTCTCTGTACTCCGGCAGCGTTGTCAAGTCTTTCCGAGAACGTGGGGGTCCCTCTTTCTCGCATTGAATGAGTTAAGGTGTTTTGGTGGACGTCAAGCGTGTTTTCGCTATTCTTCCAGGGAAGAAACTCCGTGTGGCAGACGCCTGCAGATCCTGAGTGTCACGAGATAGTCCATGTCCTGTCCCTCATTGGGTATAGTTTTTCACGTCATATGTCGTACATTTACGGGAGGTAGGGCTTCTCGCCATCAGAACAAGAACAGATGTCCCAGTGCGGATTTATCAGACTTCTATTGAATGTCTCGCGTACAATGAACGTGTTACACTTCGTCGCCGGTTCCTGTTCTGGCAAAGATGACTGTTGTAGCGGTCTCGAAGGCTGCTCTCGCGTTCGTGGTACGGCCGGTTTTCAGCTGGCAGTACCGTACGGCTGGTAATTACACGTCAGATCATCTACTTCAAGGTTACTGGGGTTGCTACAACTACATAGCTGGGCATATTATTGGGTCGTGTGCCAAGATGTGACCTCCATGTCGGCTCATTATTTTTTTGTTATCGAACAAGATTCAGTGAGGAACGCTAGTACATACTGGCAGGCTGACGTGGGTGGTAGAAGCATAGATCTTGCACATGGTCGACGGCGCCTCCGGCTAAGTAAGTCCATCGGAGTGAGATAGTTGACCCGACTTGGTAGATCTCACAAAAGGTTGGCATGCAGTTCCACAAAACCGTAGTATCCTTGTGAGAATGAAGGATAGTGAAGGCTGACCAAGCATCGTTGCCTCAAAACGAGGAATACTCCGTTACAACGGAGTGCGATCAAATGCAGCGACCCGACTACGGTTTGACCTATGTGCAGTACTCGCCTCAGCTCTTCGAATGGTCATGTGAGCAACCGACGGGCTTGGAACGGATGATCAAAGATAATGTTTGCCGGTGCTTCCTTCCATCCTCGGTCTGCGCACTTACGATAATGTCAAGCATAGGGGTTTGGCGGATGCAGTCAAGCACATGTTGTAAGATACGGTAAGTTTCAGCATCAAGAAAGCGCCTTGCCACCACGCAGTGAATGGCTGCTGACACAAATCTGATGAGGGTAAACCGATGGCAATTTCATAAACGTCTCAGTAGTCCACGACAATGTATACCCTGGGACACGAAGTCTTGATAGCCTCCATATACTCGGCCGGGAAATAGCGACACCATGTAACGTCATGGACACACTAGTTGGCGGCTCGGCTTTCTTCGGCATCAGATAATCCGAGGCGAAGGGATGCCGTAGTGCTAAAGCACGAACTGGGAAGCGACAGGGTCGTGGGCAGACTTGCCCTTTCTGCAGAGAGTTCCAATTCTATCGGCGGATTAGTTCAGATCAACGCCGTGATTCATTTCGCAGCACCAGCCACGTCGCCACCGCTGGAAGAGCGACTGTAGACAATTAAAAGAGAACAAGCAGCGTCAAAGGCGACATGTCGGAGGGATTAGTCCACTGTATCTGGGTAATTCGCGTACGCTGACAGACTCTCTCTCTCACAACATGGAGCGTCCGTCGAAATACATTTCTTGAAACACATCCTTCGTCTGCGAGTTGCGGGCGATCGTCCACAGATACGAATTTTTTTGAGACTTACTTTCCGATTTCCGCCCTGTTTCGGAGGATTCTGCGCTGACTTTGCACCGGGTCTCTTTGGCACCTGGCGGTTCTCCTTCATCGCCGCATCGATCACCTCGGTAAGGCCGGCGCGTTTGGTTGAACTGTACGCGTGGGCTGACTGCACGGCTTGACCGCCTTGAGACTCAAGAGTGGCAACGCCGTTGTGCGCCAAACGAACCTCATCACCCGTCGTCCGCATATCCGCAGATGCAGCAGCGTCTAAAGGAAGAATGCTTTGGCCAGAGTAGTGTACGTCCGGGCTCGCAACGTCCTGCACGTAGCCGTAGCCTTGGGACTCGGTGAGGGCTTCGGCAGACGGCAGCTGGGAGTCCTGGCGCGCTGACAAGTACTCTGGTTGCTGCTCAGGCGACTTTTTGCCAAGAAATCCCACCGGAAGCGTAGGCAGTTTCGCGCCAGGTCCAGAGCTAGGAAGCGGCGACCCGTCAACAAAATTACTCCCGAAATCTGCAAGACCACATCCGAAATCAAAACAAAGGTGAAACAGGAATGAGCAAACGATGCATTGAATGCATCTGCACCCTCCAGTCATGTTGGCGCTGAATCGGCGCACTGTCCCTTCGGTCACGGCTGCAAGGGATTCGGAAGCATACTGCACATCCTAGTTGTGGTACCACTGAAACCAGCGACTAGCACTCCATCAACGAATGTGTCGACAGGAGCGGGCTGCTTCCAGCTGAAATCGAGACACTGATTCCTGTCCACATGCAGGAATGACTTACGGGAGGGGCGCCTGTCCGCAGGAGGGGGGGATTCAAACTGAGCCATGGCAGTGCTCTCCGTAAGTTGCGCTACCGCGGGCGCAGTAAAGGAAGCAGAGGGACCAAGCACGGACGCCAGCGAACCCAAAATGGAAAAGCGCAGAATGAGGAAACCATTGGGTTCGTTTTCCTTGCCGACCAACATCACCTTCATAGGCACGTTTTCGGAGTTTAGGGACTCAAACTGGAGCTTAATGAATCCGACGACATCCGCTTTCGACTCGTACAGGTTCTGCAAAGGTTCACATGACCACATCGTGCAGATGTTTTCCCAGCTTCCCTAACACATGGAGAGTGGCATGCGCAAAAGACGCGGCCATCCTCGGGTACTCCTGCAACACGTGAGCAGCGTTTGGAGCAGGGACGATGCGATCGCGACACGTTTGTCCACACGTCAGAAAATGGCGAGACAGCAGACAGTGCCTTCCATGGAGACCGTCTGAGTCTCCGGCAGTACTCACTCACCTCTTCGTAGACCTTCATGTGAACAAACTCTTCGCCTCTCCAGATCATTTGCAGGGATGCTGATATCACACACAACAGGTCACACTCGCGAGGAGTAAAGGGACAAGGGGAGATCTGCAGCGCCTTCAAACTTAGCTAGCCACGACAGCAACGGTGTGTCTTCGTGTCTGAGTTGCTGGACAGACCCGTGTCGCGCCATAACGCAGACGCGTTATCCGCCAGAGGCATCCCGCGTCAGTAGCGTCCTTGGCACAGACGTACTTCCTTGCAGGTCGGCGCGTCCGTAGGAGTCGACAGGAACTGCGGGCGACTTCAGGTAGGGGTTGCTTTCCTCAATTGTGTGCACATAGGCAGCCACAGAGAGACAGCTCCCCGGAGCGCATAGCGGCCGGCCCACAGACTCGACGGCGTCGAGGGAGAACTCCACGAGCTGAAGGCAACAACGGACGCACGCGTGCACCACAGCGTTCCGATACGCAGCAGTGCTATGGGCTACGGGGGCGCTGCTCCTCTGCACTGGTGCCCTCTGCGTCCGCCATCAGTCAGGAGTGAAGGGCTCTTCTTGCCGGATCTAATTTCTTTGTGCTCTTCATAGCCACCGTGTGAAGTGCATGGAGAACAGTGGTATCCAGCGTATACTTTGAAATCCATCCGTAGAACCGCTGCCGTAGTCAATGCGAAAGGAACACCGCTAGTTACCTTGGGAGCTGCCTCGTCTTGCAGCTGGTTGGAGGAGGGCACGAGGAGGTGCTGACCGGCCTGATGTGGGCGAGCGGTGGTGCAATGGCCACGAAAACCTGCAACCGAATTTGCGTAACAGACGAGTGTGACTGAAGCTTTTAAGAAGAGAAGCAAGTGTTATGGAATTTGCATCGAGCCATTAGCAAATCCATCCGATGCGTCCTGTAAAACAGTTCGAAATACGAGGCTTCAACAGGACTTCAATGCCACCGTGCAAAGCTCTTTCTCCATGAGGAAGACACGCCCAGCGGCCTCGCGCCTATGACGAGTGCTCCCAAGCAACTCTACCTCTGGTAGAATGAGCACTCCTGCGCAGGCTGATTCTCACCGAAGTCTTCCCTGTGGGCGCGCTGCGCCTCCTCTTCTCTGTGGGCGCGCTGCGCCTCCTGGTGTTCTGCGTGACCAGACTCCGCGTACGCCGCATACGCGGCACTCTGAGCCACTGACGTCAGCTTCACTTGCTCCTGGGCTCGCATATATTGTTGGTTGCCCTCATGCAGGTAATGGTGCGGAGTAACGGAAGGGGGGGCGGTCACCCCACCAGCAGGCGTGTTGTGACGTGTGCCGGCGTCTGACACGCTGGCTCCGTATTGTGGCTGTGGCTCTGCAAAAATTTAGATATATGCAACTCACAGCGGCGCATTCTCAGTTACGCGACGGGCAGCGTCCGGAATCCACTGTGGAAATCCAACTGCCGCGTGGAACTCTAACAGCGAATACAGCTCATCCATCAGTGCGCTGTGCCTCTGCGTAATGCAGTTGCGTCTCTGCTGGGGCGAAATCTTACCCGAAGATTCAAGAGGACCTGGCGGATACACGGCGCAGTGAATGGTTTGTCCGTCTGCAAACGCACAGTGACAGCGCAAACAAAGCGTCGAGGATTGCCCGAGCGCGAGAACGAGATGCCACGGCGCTCCACACAGATCAGCGGTCTGTGGAGCCGGCACCACTTCACACGTTCTTGCCAAGCTCGGACATAATAGTACGAGAGAGTCGACGCCTCCATTCGGCGGAGTAATTACCTGGTGAAGGAGAGAAGACGTATGTGCCTCTTCTAGTTTCGACGCATGCTCTACCATTCCGGCGCAGTTCCTCAAGCACTTGTTCATCAAAGACGTCTGGCTCTTCATCGGGGGCGACAGTTGCTGTCAGCGCCGGGTCAGCGGACTCGGGGATTTGTGACCGTTGATGCATCGCAGGTTCCGAGCGGCTTTGAAAGTAGCGTTTTTCCTGCTCTCCCTGGCCATAACGGGACTCCTCGCGTCCTATGCGATGCTGTTCCAGGAGTTGGTCGCGGTTGGTCATCTCCTGGCGGTGGTAGCGGTATGCTGCATGCTCCAGTCGCCCGCGTGAGTCTTGCCGATCTAGTTGCAAGCGGCAGTGGGCGCCCTGTTGGGAATAATGCCCCATTCTGTCTTGTTCGTCAAGAGCTTCCAGTCGGTGCGGGTGAAGGGGGTGATGCAGTTGAAGCGGTTCTCCACGACGACTGTCAAGGTCCGCCGCCTGCGCTCTTGGCTCCTGATTGGCATGGTAGTACGGGTCCGATGCCGAAAGCCCGGAGGCAGTTGTTTCGCCAGCAGAGTATCCGTCATACATCTTGCATGCGGCCGCGACGAAACAAACCAGTGAATGCAGGCTTGCTCGGGAGTGAGAAGCAGCAGCGAAGAACGACACACCGCGGTTGCGCAGAAGACGAACTCGCGTGATCGGTCAGACAACCGACAGATGAGGCGGGAGGTGCAGGCGTACCCAATCAGCTTACGATGGTGAATTGCCCGTTTCGTCGTGACGGAGAAGTCCAGCATGCCAGTTTAAATTCGCAAGGAAGTCGAACATCAGAAAAATCTCAATGGGCAAGGCTGCAGATGCTTTCCCGGCATTTGATGTATGCTCAGGTGGCTGACCGACGGCGTTCCCGGAGGCTGGCTGTGAAGACAGGGTGCGACCGCGATTCTACGCGCTCCACTAAAACGACGAAACTTGTGCAGCAGCTCCCATTTCAGGTTATCTTTCAGGCAAAAATGATAAATTCGGGGACTTTGAAAGGCTGAAAGACTTGCTCGAAATCAAGCCACGCTCTCGTGCGAGGTGTGTTTTTCTCGCGGAACGACAAGACAGCAGAGGGCGGGTCGGCCCTGCTTGCTACAGGATGGAGAGGGGGGAGGTGAGCCTCATCTGGCGGGCGAGCATGCCGAGTGAAGCTCGCGCGTCTCTCGCTCGGCGTACCCCCGCAGAAAAGCAGGCGGGCCTTCGACAAGCGACGTCGAGCCTACCATGAGACTTTTTCAACTGGCTACAGCTATTTAGTGGTCTGCCCTCCTGCTTTCACAACAGTGTCCTGCGAGATGAACTGCGGCTGTCGTCGACGGGGAGGGGGGGTCAGCGTAGCCGGGCTCGACTGCCGCTCGCTAGCTCTCCCACTCAGAGGCTCTCCTTATCGAGAGCAGATCTGCCTGTCACGACCAGACACCTTTGAGGAAGGATCGGGTTAACAGGGAAAATAGTTTCGAGGTGATACTTTGGTAATGAAGACTCAGCGTAAGACACGAAGCGTCAGGTTGTGCGAGCCGCATCACAGGACACTGAATCTGCACGTGGCGCGTGGTCACGCAAAAAAATAGCTGCGATGCTTGTCGGTGAAATGCGACGGCCGGGGAGAAAGTGTCTGTTAATCCTGCTGCTCTCATGCCTTCTCGACTTGCACAGCACACGGGATCGCCGCAGCTCCGAATTCAGTTCTCTGAGCACAGGAGTTTTCGTACCAGCCCCGTCTGTGCGCCTGCAGCTTTTGTTCAGCAAGCACTTATGAAGAGTGTTTAGAGCCAGAGGCGAATAACATTTCCATGGGAAACGTCGTAATTCTGAGGCGTCATCCGACCTAACTTTGTCACCAATGTCTCTTGAGCGTGCAAGCAGCTGTGCTGGACCGCAGCAAGGTGCAGTGGACTCCTGGGACGGATAGCGCTCCGGTGATACAGGGCTGCGTTGCTGCCTTGTCCCGCTCTAAGACAGGGTATAGAGAGATCGATTACTCATCTCAGCGCCGCGTGTGCAGTCCAAGTGTACATATGACAAGTCTACTATATGTGGCTTTGCGCAGTGCTCGACGGCACTGTGCTGCTAAAAGACGCAACGAACACTGACAAGCCAACAGGGGCGAGTGGCCTCACAAGCAACACTGAATTAAACAGTCCGGTCCCAAAGCGTCTTGAGCCGCTCTCTGCGAGGGCACCCGCTTTCTGTGCGGAGGGGGGTCGGTGTTGGCGTCGCCACTCGACTGATACGGAGGCAACACGCATTATGCGTTCACTGCAACATACTGCAGGCTTTTTTCTGTTTACGACGCTTTAACACCGTTCGAAGACAACGGAGCTGCCCGTCGGAGTCTGTTGCCGAAGCGCTCATGGGCACTCAGCGCTCGGAACATAGTGATATAGTGGTAGTGTCCACATGCGGCGCCAGCCATCATATGTGAATGAAAGTAGCATCCACGCTGCACGGATAACTTTTTTGTGGCGGTATGGACGGTGGACTCACGGGAAATAGTTGTATGTTGGTTTATACTAGTCGAGGCCCAGGTGCGGAGTTGGGTCGACCGTCTGCTTACTGGGAGTTACGCGCACGATCACAGAGCTGTTAGTACCATCTCTTACAGGCGAGTGAGTAAAATACTTCATCGTTTCCACTTCGACAGCCCCGACGTCACGAATTGTGGGCCACTCGTGGAAACCGACGCCGTGTTGAGTGCGCATCACTTCTACATGAAGTATATCTGGGCAGACACAGCTACCGTGTAGTCTGTGTTTGGCTTTACTACCCACTAAGGATGGATACTGAGTCCTGTTCTCTCGATTACTTCTCGGAGAAGTCCACCGCAAAGTGCGTGGAGAATAACTGCAGCATTTGAGGCAACTGTCGCCACTATGGCGGACCCTCGAGTCGAATTCGACACCCTGGGCACGCGCGCAGGAAAGGCGACCGCTGCCGCAGCGCCGCCGGGCGCAAGGAAGCTTACCATTACCGTGCCGCACATTTCTTCGCACGTGATTCACCTGTTGATGTGCTAGGGTCCTTTGTCGTTGGCTGAGGCCGGAGCTTACCTTTTCTCGAGTTTTCACTTGACGCGGCGGCGGTCGGTACTGCCACCCCCGGCGGCAGGTGTGTGTTTTTCTTCAGTGGCAGCGCCCTCCCTCCCCTGCCCTCCAGCGTCGCGTTCTCGATGTCCCTCGTGGTCTTGTCGAATAGCTGGGCTCGTTTCGAGGTCTGGCGAATGAACAGTCTATCTGCGGTTCCCAGTATTTGTGAGCATTTGGCGTATTGAACTGTTTTGCCGCACGACGTACACTGTTTTTTTCGCACCCTAAAGTGCCGTCCCTCTTGTAGTTCTTCTTGTCAATGCTAGCTCTCTTGCATGTTCTCCTCCGCCCGAGGGCCGTCTTTGCGTGTATTTTTTAGTCTGCCTCCATTTTGCCTTTCCTCGTTTGACTCTGTTCGTTTTTTCGCCTGCATTTTTTCACGGAGAGAAAGTTCTTGCATCCGACGTCCAGTGTGCTCACTTCGCTGCTGGTCTTTCTCACGTCGCCTTGATGTGTCGGTCCAACGGCGGTCTCTCGCTGCATGCGGAGCCACATGAACAACACCAATCTCCCTTTTCTAATATATTAACTGGTGTGCTTCAGCTTTTCTTATCCTTCTCCGCATCATTTTCCATAAAAAGGCGCGTTTGTCGTGTGAGGCGGCGAGCCTCGACCCATTCACCTCCGTGGTTTCCGTGGGCGCACCGTGGCAAGACACACACAGGTCAACCCCCGAGGACGGGTTTGTTTTGCTTCCGCTACTTTGTACTGACTAAGACGCCTTTTCTCTTCGGAAAACACACTTTCCCGTGCCTCCGTCTCTCTCTCCATCTGCAGTTCAGCCGTGAAGTGGACTCTTCTGAAGTGAAAAGCGAGCACGCTTACAGGGATGCTTCCCAGTGCAAGTTGCTCCTCTCAGCCCCGCGTGAAGGCTTGACTGTCGCCTTGTGACCTGGTGTACGCTCCAATGGTGTCGCCCACTCTGCCGGGAGTCGCTGCAGTGAACGCTGCGTCTCGTGGAGGCTCCGCAGGCGAGGAAGCGGACTGGGACGAAGCCGGTCGGCACTCGCTGCGGCCGCCAGCCGGTGGCGGCGAGCCTCCGTCGGCGCCCTCCTTCCTCGTTCAGCACCTGCACACGCCTCTGGCGGCTTCGCTCGCGCGGCGCCAAGCCGCGGACCAGAAGCTGACGCGAAAGAAGATGCCGACGACTTGCGGGGAGGTGAGCGCCGCGCCCCTGCTGGGCACCGCGAGCAGCGGACATGCGTCTCGGCTGGCGCAGGTCGCGACCCCGGCTCCTCCGCCGGCGTCTGGCGCGTCCCCGCTGGTGAAGACGGTCATGAGCTCGCCGGCGAGCGTGGACACAAACGCGACGGAGAGCAGCAGAAGCAGCAGCGGCGCGGCGCCCGCCCCCGCACGGAAGACTGCAGGCGCCGCGGGCGCAGGAGGCTGTCGGGTGAACGTCAGAGTCGTGGTCCGGTGTCGACCTATGACTGCCGCCGAGCAGCGCGAAAGCAGCAGCGTGGTTGACATTTACACAGAGCGAAATGAGGTTGCGGTGCGTCTGAGAGGCGGCGGTCCGCCAGGCTTCGCCGGCAAAGCGCAACAGAGTCTCTCAGGAGCCGGAGGTGGAAGTGGAAATCGCGCAAGGTTGCAGTCAAGTGCCGGCGCTGGAGGGAGCAACAGCAGCAAGGTCTTCCGATTCGACGGCGTCTGCCCTGTCAGCACATCGCAGCAGCAGCTCTTTGAACAACACGCTCAGCCGCTAGTCGATGAGGTGAGCCTTCCGGCCGAAACATGCAGTGAGAAAGACACCTTCGTGCGATATTTTCCAAATGCTTTTCCTGGCACGCCATCGCCCTTTCTCGAAAGGCCAGCTCCAACGCTCGAGGGCAGTCTGCGCCGCCGTAATGCACGTGTTGCTGCTGCCTATCTTTGCATGAACATATACAAAATACGTGTTCATGTTTGTATTGAAACAGACTCCGGCGACAGAGTGTAAGGGTAGTGCCCTCAGTCTAAAGCAAATCTGTATCACGCCAATTGCCGACGGAGACTGACAGCTGTTTCATCCCGTGCCAGGCCCCCGGCTTGCGGAGCTCCTGTCAAACCTCTCGGTCAGCGAATTTGCTACGTTTTCTGTTAATCAGTGTCCCAACCTCTCCGTCAATCAGTCAACGCGTATGTGCGGGAGACTCTCTAAGGACAGCGTGCCTCCTGTTGCTTCGCGGGGACGTTTGTCTTTCCTGTCTTCGCGAGGGTCGCGCCTCTCTCGTCGCGTCCCTAGCCTCAAGTTTCGCTTCTCCCCCCCTAGGACCTCCGGTGGCTGCCGGTATGGGCATCACCTCCGTGGAGGGGGACTGCATGTGTGTTTTAGAGTTTTTCCGAAGACGGCGATCTCTGATGCGCGACGGCCATGTCTTCACATGCTGCCTTGGCGACGCTTCGCATGCGCGCCGCTGGCTGATCGCAGGAGTTGACTCCCTGCCCGGATTTCTGTGTGCCGTCGCTTTTTCTGCTTCTCTGTCGCGCGTGCAGGTCCTCCAAGGCTTCAACTGCACAATTTTCGCTTACGGTCAGACCGGCACGGGAAAGACGGTCACTGTTGAAGGCGCACCTGGCGCCGGCGGTCGCTCGGTCTACGACACGGATGACGATATTGCAGCCCAGGCGGACTGCGGTGAGCGTCTCGAGTGCCTTGCCTCTCTTGCGCAGCCCGCCAGCCTCGCGGTCGCCCTGCCGCGGCGGTCGGATGGGATGCAGCGCTATCCGTAGAGTTGTCTCTCTCTCTTCCCCCTGGCCTGTCCGCCCACAGCAGGTGGCGTGGAAGGGGGCGGCGACCGGCAGGGAAGGGGGGGGAATCGGTTGTCGGTAGGGGGTTCTGGACTCCGGTTCGTTTGCGTCTTCTCTGCCTGTCCGCGCAGGACTCGTTGGCCGCTCGGTTCGCCGGATCTTCAGCACGCTGCGCAGCGAGCGAGCCGCGAAGGACTACACGGTCACGTGTTCCTTCCTTGAGATCTACAACGAAGAACTCGTCGACCTCTTCTCTATCCTGCCAGCCTCCAGCTCCTCTGCCTTCGCTTCTGGAGGCGGCAGCTGCCCCAGCAGCCAAAGCAGCTTGCCCGGCAGCGACTCCAACGGTGAGACACACATGCGCATTGCGCGAAGACGCACAGCCAGAGCTGAGGGGAGAGCGGGCATGGCTAGAGGCTTGAAAACAAGAAGAAAAGCGTCGAGCTTCGTTGAGCAAGCGGAACGCGGAGAGCAGATGCACGCGGATGACGGCGAAGCCGCGGCGGCTTACCAAAGAGGGGATGACACTGAGCTGCCAACGAAGGCGCAGCGACATCCTGAGAGTTTTCGTCGTCGCTTCCCGCGCGCAGACGGTATGCGGCACGACCCGCTAGCCTTTTGCGTACCCTTTTAGCGTTGCTGTCGTTCATGTGTGCTGCCGGTACTGTCGCAGACTCTCAGCTGTCCGGCTCGCAGGGCTCAGGAGCCTCGTCTCGCCTGCGGATCTACGAAGATAACTCGAGCTCGTCAGCAGCCGAACCTGCGGCCTCTGGCGCGGGCGCGGCGTCTGGGGGGGTCCCTCGCGGGCCGCAGCAGGCTCGCGGAGTCGTTCGCGTGGAGGGTCTGGAGGAGAAGGAAGTGAAGTCCGAGGAGGAAGTTTTCGCGCTGCTTCGCGCGGCGGCGCCGCGGCGCTCTTTTGCCGCCAGCAGCGCGAACGCCAGAAGCAGCAGGAGCCACACCATTTTCTCCGTGTCGGTCTCCATTCGCGAAAGTGCCAGCGCGGTCGCAGAGGAGGATGGAGAGCTCGAAGGCGCGACGCCAGTCACGGGGAGACGAAGAGCGGGCGCGGGCTTCACAGGGCCGCGCGCCGGTGCGTCCGTTGAGGAGGAGGTCGTGCGCGTGGGGAAGCTCAACCTCGTCGATCTCGCCGGTAAATGAAGACGGGACTGGAGTTCGTTTTGTCCGCACTTGTTCTTGGCGCGCGTATGTCGTGTCGCCTCAGCGAGTGGAGGAATGCATATTCATTTTCTCTCTATGCGAACAGGGTAATGGCTGCTTAAGCGGCAGTCCCTGGTTGTCAGCATGGCATCTATCCGTGAGGTGGAGAGCGAACTATTTCTTCGCGTCACACGAGCGTCCGCCTGCAAGCGTGTCGCGGGTGATTCTTCGTATCGGCCCCGCTAACTTGCGCGGCGGGTGTGGACGTTCGCGGTAGTATCTGCTGCTCTGTCGCTTCTTCTCGTTCGCTCAATGTGTGCAGGGAGCGAAAACATCTACAAAAGCTGGGGGACGACGGCCGAGGAGAAGCGGCGGCGCGAGGCGCTCACCATCAACAAGTCTCTCCTGACTCTGGGGCGATGCATCAACGCCTTGGTTGACAATGCGTCCTACGTGCCCTACAGGGACAGCAAACTCACGAGGCTCCTGCAGGACAGTCTGGGAGGCTGCACCAAGACTTGCCTAATCGCCACGATCTCTCCAGCGGGAAACGTCGTCGAGGAGACGATCAACACCTTAGGTCAGTAACCTGCCTCCGCACAGCCTCGGGGTTTCTGGTAGCGAGGCAGACTTGCGCGACTCGCTTGCACGTCTCGTTTGCGCGCGAGGCTTGCGTCGGCGCGGCGATGGATTCCTTCGCGCTCAAGCAGGCAATAGGCTTGCCTCAAAGGGGCACTTTTCTTTTTTGCTTGGATATTTCAAAAGATAACGCGGGGGTCGACAAGAGGAGGTGCTTCGCGGCCCCATGTGTCCACACTCAACCCACGCGTGGACGGCAAGCGCAGCCCGAACTCTGACGCCAGTGGGGGGGTTCCGAACTGTCATGTGGCTAGGTCAGTCGATAATTAAGGTTTTGCTTCATAGTCTCGCACAGGGGCTTTTGGTGGGATGCAACTGGTGTCTTGTTCAGACTATGCGTACCGCGCGAAGAGTATACAGAACCTGCCAGTGAAGACCTTACGCCACTCCAAGTCGCTCTTGCTCTCCTCGTTGCTGAGCGAAAACCAGCAGCTGAAACTGCTGCTGGCCTCCCAGCGCGAGCGCGACGGCGTCTTCCTGCCTCTCCCCCTGTATACCCAGCAGGAGGAGCGGCTCCAGAGTCAGCAAGAGCAGCTCCTCGCCCAGGACACGCAGATTCGGTGCCTAGAAGATCGCTTGCAACAGCAGGAGTCTCAGCTGAAGGCCTTCGAGGAGATGGAGGCGCGTCTGCGAGTCGCCTTGGACGAGCAAAGCAGCCTGCAGCAGAGGGCCGCGCAGCTGGCGGCGGAGCTCGCGGCGGCGAACGAGACAGGCAAAGACCTGCAAACGCAGGTGCAGCGACTGGAGGGTCGGGAAGAATTCGTCGCGACCCAGATGACGCAGGAGCTACAGAAACAGCGTGCAGCGGCCGCCGCGGCGAGTCGCACGTTGAACAGCGCCATCCACGACCTGCTTTCGCTCTTTTCGCACCAGAAAGAAGTGCTCGCCCGGTCGCAGGCGCGCGGCAGAGACATCTCGACGTGCTTTGCGCAGGAGGTTGACGCCGCCTGCAGCAAGCTGGCTGAAGAGCAGACTGTCCTTCACCGGCGCCTGGAGGCTTCTCTGAAGAGCTTGCGCTCCCACGAAGACGCCCGCGCGTCGGCTGCGCTCAAGGCCGCCGAGCTCCTTCAGGGCCGCTTCGAGGCGCAGCAGAGCCTGGAGGACAGCGAACGCCAGCAGCGCGTCGAGACGCTCGCCAAATGGCACCAGCGCACTGAGGCGCACCGGGCGCAGGCGACGGAGGGGCTCGCGAACCTCGAGAGCGAGCTAGAGAGACAGAGAGAGCGCGGCAAGGTCCGCCTGACGGACGTTGGGCAGAAGGCAAGGGCCGCCCTGCAGCGGCTCCAGTGCCGGCTCCGCGAGCAGGCAGACGCCGCCTGCATGCAGCTCGAGCAGAAGGCAGCGGAGGAAACGAAACACCGCGAACATGTGCGACATATGGTCGCGGGGCTGGCGGAGAAGGAGATTTCGCACGCCGGCACCACGTCCAGGACGCTGGAGCGGCTCGAGAGCGAGCTCGACACGTGGAAAGACGAACAGGAGAGACAGGTGGAGGAGGCGACAGCTGCGCTCCTGTCGGCTCTGCAGCGGCAGATCCGTCAGCTTGCCGACCAGCATCAAGAGGCCCTCTCGCGCCACGCGCAAACCCTTCAGAGACAGCTCAAGGCCCTGCGCGACGAGCAGAAAGCCCAGCAGCACACTTTGAAGGCTCTTGGCGAGGAGCTGGCGGTCGCGGCTGACGACGGAGGCGCCACAGTCACGGCGCTCGCCTCCGCGGCGCGCTCCGGCCTCAACGCGCTTGTGGCCTCGGCGATGCAAGCGACCGCTGGCGGCCAGGAGGCCCTGAAGGCCCACGAACTGGCGACTGCCGCGGCGCTGGAGCAGGATGGACGCGCCTCCCAGTCTCACATCGCGACGGTCAAGGTAGGCTTGGGGTTGAGGGTGCCGTGCGACTGGGAGCTCGTCTCGAGAGGCAAAAAGAAAACGCGCGTGTTTGGTTCCCAAGGGCGTCGAGGTGCCGTCCGGGAGCTCCTGCGTCATGCGACGCAGCGAGCCATAAGAATCAGTGAAGCGTGATGTGCAGGTCGTGTTTTGATAGTGTTCGCAACGAGGATTGTAGCGCTCACTTCCGGACAGCGGTGGAGCATAGGGAGCATTGCAGCACTGCCCGATGCGGGTATGCCGCAGTGTGTAGGAAACAGGAAGACGCTGAACCCGTCTGCGCGACAGAAGTCGCTGCTGTCGTCGAGGCCAGGCTAGCAAGCGGGCGTCGCGGCTTCTGATGCCACGTGATTTTTTCTAGATTTTTTGTGTTGCTTTCGCGGCTTCGCTCTGTCGGCTGGGACGGGACACCCTTCTGATCGCATATATGGAAGGCGCACCCAGGCTCAGTCACAGCTCTGCCAGGTCTTTCCTGCTTGCTGTCGCGGCTGACTGCAGGACTGTTTCTCCGCGCACCATCGTGCGCTGTGCACGTCCCTGGAGGAGGCCTCGGCGCACGAGCGGAAAATTGCCGCTGCGAAAGCCGAGGCAGATCGCGCGGCGTGCGAGGCGAATCGCGAGAGGCAGAAAGAAGAAGAGCGCCTCCGCGGGCTCGCGCGCGACATGCTCACGGACGCGCATGGGGCGGCCGAGGCAGCCGAGGCGCACCGCCAAGGAGCTCTCAGGAAGCAGCAACAAAGGGCAGGCGAATTCGTCAAGACAGTGCGAAAAGAAGTGAGTCGATGCCGCTCGCGTGGCTGTCAATCACTAGTCCACAAGCGTCAAACAAGGCATGCGAGCAGAGACTAAAGAGGCGCATAGAGAGCGAGAGTCAGGATCTCGGGCGCAGAGTCTGTCTGCAGATGAGGCGCGAAGAGAGAAGAGATCGCGGCGTACGAACGCCCATTAGTCCCGCGTGAGGTCCCTGGCGGCCCTATTCTGCCTCGCTGCTCTCTGTACCTTGCATCCTGGGGCTGCATGAGACCTGCTGTCAGGCACATTCGTCTGTTTCGCGTTCGTGCGTGTCTCTCCATTCAGCTGCGAACGCCATGCGATGGAAGGTGCCCTGTTCCACCTGGCGAGCCCCTGGTTCCATCCCAGAAGGCTGGCGGCAAGCCTGTCGCCTGCGCCTCCTGCTTTGCGGAAGCGACAGTGCGCCGCTGGACGGAGGCGCAGGCCCAGCTCGCGGCATCGGCTGCGGAAACCACCGACAGCGAAGGAGACTTCTGCCGGCTTGCTGACCTGAGGTAAGCCCGCTGGAGCATTCTCACAGCCTGAGGCTCCGCCCCCGTAGACGCCACGCGCGGTCTCAACGAATGCCGCTGTCGCTGTGGAGGCGAGGGACAGCCGTAAAGTTGGCGTTTGTAGGCGGTGGCTTGCCCCAGTTGCGCCGCTGGGCAACAGAACTTTTTTGTCTGCATGCAGCTGAGCACGTGGTTCGTCGCCTGGTGTGGAGGGGGAGCGAGGAATGAGTTCCTGTGAGCTCAAGGGGTGCATGTTCCTCCATTGCTGCTGCTGCTTCTTTCCGGCGGGTCTGCGATTCGACTGCAGGAGGCGCTTCCTAGATCTGGAGACGTGGCAGCCGGCACAGAGCCCAGACGGGGCCTGCCCGAGCCCGGCGGCGGCGACTGGCACGGAGAAGTGCGCGACTCCTCCGTCGTCCCTTCCGACTGCTGCAAGAGCGTGCTGGCAGACGGACACAGACACGCCGCTCTTAAGGCTTGACGGCGTTCTCCACGCGGAGCCCAGCGGTCTCTGCGTTTCAATTTCCGCTGCGTCGTCGGCTCTGAGCGATCGGCCGAGTTCCGCAGCGTCCCGCGTCGAGGTTTCATCCGGGCAGCAGAGCCTGTCGACTTCCCGTGGCGCGGCGTCGCCTTCTGCCGCCAACGCCACGCCGGGGTCCGCAACCCCCTGGGGTCACGACGCCTCGCAGCCTGGAGAAAAGAGCCTGAGCGAATGGGAGGTCGACCGCGTGTCGTGCTCGGCAGAGGCCGTGGGCGGCGAGGCGGAGGAGGCGACTGAGGAAGAAGATGCAGAATACGCGCTTCCGCCTTGTCAGCAAACTGCATGCGGACCGAAGCCGGAGACGCCCAGTCAGTGGCACCTAAAGGCCGCGAAAAGGAGCTCGAGTTTTCCACAAAGAAGTCTGGGGAAAGATCTCGCCAGGCCGCGAGTAGGCAAGGCTCCAGGCGCGCCAGGATTCGGTCGGCCGAGTCCGCGGACTGCCGTCAACGCAGACGGCAAGAAGAGCATCAGTCTGGCAGTTCGAATGGGGGGCGAGGCGGATGCAGCGCGGCCGCGTGGTGTTTCGCGGGGCGCTGTCCTCCACCGGCCGCACGCCCAGCTGTCCCCACTGAAGAACGAAATGAGAGAAGGACTGCCGGGAGTCCCTGCGCAGAGCAGGAGCGGCGGAAGCAAACGCGGGCTTCAAAAGATGCATGCAGGCATGCGTCCAGGCGCTGCCCGCGGCGCCGCGCCGGTTGGGCTCCGCAGCGGACGAAACGACGGCAGCAGTGCTCGCCCGGAGCTCGGGCGCCAGGATGAAAACACGAAGAGTGGAAATGCAGGGGCGGCGCCACGGGAAGAGACAGAAAGACAGCGCCAAAGTCTGCGGAGGCGCAGGTCGAGCGACGGCGCCTTTCTGGAGCTCGAGAGCGAGAAAAAAAAGCCAAACACTGATGTAACGAGCCCGAGAGCTGGCTTGCCTGCTGTGTGTGCGTCTTGATCAAGGGCAAATGGCCGCTGAGTGGAGGCGACTGACCACGAAGCAAAGTAATGCTACATCCGAGTACGGAAGCGTGGAACGAAGATACTGTGTGCACGAGTGGCATTCAGACGTGATCTTTTCCTTCTGCGTGGCTTTACGTCCTTTCATAAACTTTGCATGTCGCAGTGGCGCTAATTTTCATATGCTTTGCGCATGGTGCGTGCTCTTGGCCAGACTTATCAATGGTTTGTATTTCGCTCCGAGGTCAGCAGATTTCTCACTGTGGTATGGCAAGGGTGAGGATCTCACAAAGGCGACAGATGCATGCAACTGTACCTTTGAATGCCTGGCGTCGTGCCGCAGGATATTCGCGCAAAGTTCAGAAAAACCAGAAAAGGAGCGCTCGAGCCGCAGGAGGCTCTCTTTGTGACAACGCAAGAAAACTGAGTGCTCTACTGATTTCGCTGCGATTAGAAAAGAAGCATCCGAGAAGCCAGCGAGGACGCATAGCGCAGTCAGAAATCGATTCGGGCCTGCAACAAGTCGGGGTTGTCGCTGTCAAAGGACTGGCGCCCTGTTGCACCAGCACGATATGCGTGAATTAATACAACCGGGGTGAAGGTGTGCTTCTTTCCCTGCCGTCCCCTCCCTTCGGCAGGTGCGGTTGCTCGGAGATTGGGACCTCTTTACAGCGTAGCTGTCATAAATTGAAAGCCACAAATGGCCACAGCGTCTGCATTTGGCGGTCTCCGACGCTCTTTGATGGATCGATGACGCCACGAGGGCTGGGGCAGCTGAGAATTCTTTTGCGAGAGCGGCTCGCCGCCCTGCTCTCATTCTCTTCTCTCATTTCATACTCTCTTTCCGGCGATGAACAGATCATTCCTCGGGTGCACTCACTCACTTCCTGCTTGTAATGGGGTTCCTGCCTCCCCAAAGTCACAGTGCTAGAGTGCGCGTGAGAAGTCTGTGCTTCACCAGCGGGCAAACGTGGAAGACAGCCGCAGAAGTTCGTGCACGTGCAACCGAACCTCAGAGCGCAGGTGAACGAGCGGGACATTGGGCCCCGGTGTTCAATTCAGCACGGGCACAGGCGCAACTCAGCGAACACGCCAACGTCTCCCGTGTCTTCTCTGTGCATAAAAACAAGGCAGGCCGCAGTTGCGACGCCCAGCCAACGTAATCGCGCCTTCTAGTTCATTTCAGTGTGTGTGGGACGGTCCTGCAGCGTTTTTGTCCGTGCGCGATCTCCCTCAATAGAGGGCCGTTGCATACTAGGCCGTCGTCTCCCTTTTCCTCCATTGTAAACCGCTGCGCCGGCACGGGCAGTTCGTCCTCTTCTTTTCAGGAGGTGGTTTCGTGTGAGTCCTTCGGTGACCAAATCGGGTTCATGTAACATGCTCGCCTCCCTCAACCGCTGGGGGTCACATGATGCTGCTCAGCGCGCAGTCAACTGCCTGCGCTGCAGCAACTCTGATACGACGCGCCGCTGACTCTTCAGTATCACACGATCGAGGTGACAACGAGATGGTGGTGAAGCAGTGTCAGAGGTCATCGAGTTTTTGAGCGTTTCGGTAAATGATGAAATGCGGTGCTGGGTTTCGCCATCCAGTTGTTGACATCAAAAGGGCCTGACTCTGGCTTGCAGTCTACTCCTGGTCCTCTAGCACCACACTAGAGTGACCAGGGGGCTGCCTTTTCCTTTACTGAATCCACCAGAACCAACGATTTCCGAAGTTCAAAATGATTTACTGCCAGATCTCATCCGTGAGGCTGTCCCCGAAAAGTCGGGTTTTGCCGCCGCGGTTACTGCCATGCGGTATAATCTCTTCTGCGCATGCGCGCGCTGTGCTTACATTGGTGAGCATGTTTCCCGCGTTTGTCTCCGATACTGTAAACACGTTTTCTAGTCTCAATTTAGATGCACAGATGGACATAATTAATCCTTATACGGTTTGTACCTACTTGATTTCTCAATTTAAGTTAAGGAGTCTTTTGTTTACAGCTGGTACCGTTACCTTCAGGGGCATACTGTTAAATTCGATGATCTTATGTGCTCCCTCAAATCGAATAAACAAAGACTTTTCAAGCTGTTGCCTTCCGAATTGCCGATGCGTGCCTGCTGCAGTTTGAGG